>NC_140505.1:114089488-115289488 GCF_964339955.1 Pipistrellus hanaki
AGAAAAGTGGATTACAGAGGAGAATAGAAGAAACTAGACAATTTAATTTAGTAGGCTATTGCTATTGTCTAAGTGAGACATTAGGGTAACTTAAAAAGGTGACGGCAGTGTAGATGGATGGATGTGAATGTATTGTGGAGCTATAATTTGTAATCATATGCTGATGAATTAGATATGGGAATTGAAGGAAAGATAGGAGACAAGGGTGTTTTCTACAACTGACAGATGTTGATGTCATTTAACAAGATCTGAAAGAGTGGGGGAAAATCAAAGGTTTGGGGGGAGGAAATCAAGAGCACCATTTGAGATACATGTGAACATATCAAATAAGCAGTTAGAAGCCTGTATTTGTTACTCAGAGGAAAGATAGTTTCTGGAGGCATAACTTGGAAGACTCATCAGCTTCATGAGTAAATTTAAACTGTAGACCTAGAAGAATTCTAGTCAACAGCTAGAAAGAGAGAAGAAAAGAGGACTCATAACAAAGCTCAAAGTTAGTGAGACACTTGAAGGTAAAACCTAATAAAGGAGACTGAAAAAGAACGGGCAGGGACATAAGAAGGAAAAAAGAGAGAGAAAGGAATGTTACAGGTGCTATGATACATGTATGTTTCGTTTTGTTTTGTTTTAAGTTGAATATTTTTCTCTACCTCTCAATCCATGTAATCCAGGTGGGCTATTCTCTCCTAACATATCTCTCCTTACCAGCTCCATGTTGGCCGTGGCAGCAGACTTGCTCAGTTGAAGCTTTTCCATGACTTCTGTTAATACTCTCGAAAAAGAGTCACAGTTTTCACAACCCTTAATTAAGACCAGTAAAGGGAAGCATGATTGATATAAGTCTAGAACTGCCAAGAGCCTTCTTTGTTGCCACATGAATTGACCTGCCTAACAAACAAGATAACAGCGGAAATGTGAGATAGAGAAAAATAAATAGATTTCTGATAATATTGTTTGAACCTCTAGATCCAGTGGTGCCTAAAGCCAGCATCATTCCTTGAACTTCCTGGATTAAAAAACAAGCCAATAAATTCCTTTTATGTTTAAACAAGTTGGTTTGAGTTGTATTTCTATTACTTGCAACCAGAAAAGACATTGACTATTACAGAAGCCTATGAGATTATGAGAGAAGGTGTTTCAAAAAGGGTGAAGTAGTTAACTGTGTGAAAAGCTATTGGAAGATGAAAAAGATTAAAAGTGTTCATAGAATTTGGCAACATGGAATCATTGATAACCTTAATGAGAGGTGTTATTGCAGTGGTGAGTTTGGATGTCCATCTGGAGTGGAAAAAGACTAAATTGGAGCTGATCAGGTGGTAAAAATGTGGTGGAAATAAGATCACTTATATCTGATTTATAATATTTTGTATTTCTGTAAAACTTTCCTTAAAAATTGCTTGGTACACCTTGAGGTGGACCTGTTTTTTCCAAGGAAAGAGAATTTTGCTCACTCTGGAATGATGCATTTAATGAAGAACTATTTCAAGTCAATTATGTCATCTTTGATCAAGTCAGTTTTCTTTGGTAAGAAATGGTAAACAACTGTAAAGCCTCCATTCAAGAAAAACAAAAAACAAAAAACAAAAAACCCCAAAACTTAGTGCTTATGATGTGCCAGGTACTATGAAGGGTAGTGAGAATAAAGAATAAAGAAGTGGAAACAGTTGTTGTTTATATATATATATATATATGTAAATCTGTATCAAGTATGGGGACAGATATAAGCAATTTAAAAATTGATAAGAATCAAGATAGACATAAATGCAAGACTCATAGATCGTTGGAAGAGTTCCCGCATTTGAGTAGAGTCTATCTTTTCAAAAGAAAATGGAGTTTAACTGAAGTGGTAAATAGGACTTCAAAAAAACAATTGACTTCCCTTACATAGCAGTTTATATGCTTCTCATAGTATGATCCAGCTTGTTTTGCATGCAAAGCTTGTTTGCATTCACATAGTAACACACAGGAAATGCTCGATAGGACTGATTGAGCTATAATTATCAGTAGACTATCATTTCTATATGGATATACACAAATAATAAATTACTATTGGTTACAAAGAGGCAGAAAATCATTAGTGAGAAAAGGCCAAAACTTTAGAGTTCAATAAATAAAATTTAAAATGTACCTCAGCTACTTATTAACTTTGTGACTGCATTAGTTTACTAGGGCTGTCATAAGATAATACTACAGACTAGCACTCTAAAACAACAGACTTTTATTTTCTTACAGTTATGAAGGCTAGAAGCCCGAGATCAAGGTGTCAGCAGGTTTAATTTCTTCTGAAGCTTCTTCTCTGGCTTTAGATGGTCACTTTCTTGCTCTGTCCTCACATGGTTTTTCCATGGTATCTCTGTGTATCCAGGATCCTATAAGCATACCAGTCAGATTGAACTAGGACCCATCTAATGGTCTCACTTTAAAATAATGACCTCTTTAAATACAATCTACATTCTGAGGGACTGGGGGTTAGGGCTACAACATATAAATTTGGAAGGGACACGATTTTACCCATTTACAGTGATGTTGGAAATTTACCATGGCAATCACTCTGAAATTTAGTTTCCTTAGCCATAAAAGAAAGGATAGATAGAGCAGTGTACCCTAGATTATCTCTGGATATGTTTCAAAATCTAGCTGTCTGCAGGACTAGTGAGCTGGCGACCTAATCCTGTTTTTTACTGGCTTAGATTGAAATGTATTCGTATTGTTTGGCAAGTGATAACTAGGAGAGGCTTTTTGTTGTTTGTTTTGGTAGCGATTCAGAAATAATCGGAAAGCCAATGTCTCCTTGAAATGACTTATAAAGTACTGATAGAGAGAAGGGCTGCAGTGATTTATTTCTCTGAGTCCAAGTAGTGCTCATTGGGACAAAAGAAAAAATTCTACCCAGCATTGTTGAGAGCTATTCTTCCCATTTTCCTAAGGAAAGGAAATACAAAACAAAACAACAGAAAAAACAAAACAAAACAAAAAAACCCAGTTCTTTTATTTTTATTGAATTCTTACCTACCTATTAATCAGCTTTGCTGCAGTAACAAGCAAGCCCCAAATCTCAGCAAAAATATTTATTTATTGCTCAAGTTACATGTCAGCATTTGTGGATCAGCCTTTGGCTCTGCTTGGCTCAGGTCCAAGTGGCTTCTTATTCCAACCCCTTTATGGAACATGCCATTTGCATAGCTTGAGAAGAACAAAAAAGCTAGTGGAGACAAATGATGTGCCCTAAAGCTCCTGTTCATACCAGTACTTGGCGAACAGCATGTCTTCTCTCAGGTCATTGGCCATAGCATCTTAGTCCAATGGCTAAGCCTGATGTCAAAACCAAAGGGAACATGTAACAACTACAAAGAGGACAGCAATGAGCTGAGATATAGAATCTTCTTACAGGTAAAGAGAAGGTGAGTATTGGAAATAATAGTACAACCTAACACAGGGTGCTGTTTGCTGCTCGTTTGAAAAAGCCTAGCTCCCATCCATATAGATAAAGAACTATGCTAGTTCTGTAACAGAAAAAAAAGTTTCCCCTTTCTGATGACCTGCAGGCATATAGCTCTTGCTATCAATATCCTAATTAATTGGAGAAATTCTGCTTGAGGCTTGCATAGCCCACGTGTCAGCAAAGTGGTGGGAAATATTAAACAATATTATGACTGTTTTTTAAAGATTCACAGGAGTCTCTAAAACTGGACTCAGATCACCAGGGTTCAATGTACCAGTGGAGGAGCAAGGGGACTGAGAAATGCCACACTCTTCCTTTGATCTCTTTCCATGCCCCCCTGTCTACGGCCAGCACTTCTTGTCTTGTCCTTCCTACCTTCCCTTGACAATAAAAGATGCCTGGAGTCCAGACTCTCTTGAAATGGACTTGAGAATCAGTTATCCCATCTTCTGGAGCTAGGCCTTCTCAATCAATAAATCTTTCCTTGCTCCAAACTCTTTACCTATTGTGTATTGGCCTTTCTTTTAAAGCATCAGGTACACAAACCTTGTGCCTGTAACAGTTTATCTGGATAAATCATGTTGCTGTTTTCCCCCAAATTGCTGATTCATTATCCCAGTGATTCAGTTCACTCTCTGTCATTTAGAACCATGTATGCATTTGGAATTTTCATAAAAGTAGAAATATCAAGTCAATATGCCAAGCAACCTTCTTCAAAACCAATGACATGTCTGCAGCGACGTTCAAACCAAGTTACAGGTGTGTCAGGAGAAATTTTCTGCTAAGGTCTGAATCCAAACAGGTCCGATTGGCAGCATAGGTTTATGTGAAAGTGCTTTACATGTGTTAGATTTTGATAATATGCACATTTGTGTGTCCTATTTTAAACTAGTTTGTAAAAAGATTTAAAAATTAAGTTAGATTTTTAGAGCTTGAGGCTGTTACTCATTTTAATTATATAACTGAATCCCCTGCTTTGTTTTCATGCTTACCATGGAAACTTCTCACTCATCTCTCATTCATTCATTCTTTCATTCATATATTACCAAACATTAAGCACTGAGTAGGCACTGTATTTTGTATTGGAGAGACAAATGTGTATAATCATGTCCTAACCAGGAAGAACTCACAGAGATATAGACATGTAAAAAAAATAATTATGATATATACGATTAATGCAAATTGTAGCCCAGTGAAATGGAAAAGGAATGTGCTCCCTAAAGCCAGATCTGTGCTCAAATCTCAACAATTTCCAAGTGTGTGACCTCAGGCACTTTACAAAAGCTCCCTGTGCCCCAGATTGCTTCAGAGATTACTGTACCTACCTTATCAGTTTTTTTTTTTTACAAAGATTAGGAATAACATATGTAAAGCAACAACTACAGTTTTAGAACATAATATATGCTCAATAGCAGTGTTGTTACTTATATTTATTGGAAGAATTACAGTAGCTCAAAATAATTCATTTTGGAGTAAAGGTACATCTGGACATTTTTTCCCCAAAAGGAGATAGTTGAAAGGGAAATATATACAAGGCAGAAGTCAAAATGACACATGGGAAGGAACAAACAAATTAGTGAGTTTGGGTTTCAGAATGCATAGAGGCTGGCCACAGAATGCATAGAAGGGGGAAGAAACTGGCAAGATGTGAGCACGGGAACACTGAGTGGGGCATAGCAAAACATTCAAATTTATGGACTCTTTATAATTATAGCTTGATAACTATAGCTGTTTTCATACCTATAGTTGACTTCCACACCCCTCTCCCACCTTAACCTGTCACCTATAATTGGTGACAAATAGTTCCAAAAGCCTTCTGCTGTGGTCTTTAGGAGATTAAACATTATCATTCTCCCACTCCCACTCCCACATTCCTTCCTACAGCCCTATCTGCCCCATCCCTTCTCCTGGGTGTGTTCTTACCTCTGCTCCTAAAGATGTTACCTCTCACCAGCTGCCTGCTTTGTGAGACATTCCTCATGCCTTCTCTACTTTGTCTTGAGGTTTCTATTTCTAGAAGCTAGTTAAGGATCTTTTTAATGAGCTCATCCTCAAACCAGTTATTTTTTTATTTTGAAAATTGCTTTTGAAATTGCTTGACAAAATATTTTCCTGTTTTGCTTTTTAAACTCTTTGACATCTTCCCTTCTACCATTTTCTTCACTACATTCTACTTTAAAATTGCTTATTCCCATTTTTGAACATCTTTTCTCTTCAGCAAAGCATTCCATTCTTCCAATCTATCAACATAGGCAGGTGGAATTTGAAGCTTGCCCTTCACTGAGCACTTCTTGCCTTTAATTCTGAAACATTCCCTGAAGTCCATTCAGCTGTAAAACAATTAAGCATTGTTTGAACTTTGTCACAAGCAGAGAGATTTGGCATCCTCTGAAGTTTGCCCTGTTGTTTTAGGAAAGAACAAGAACCATCCAAATCAAGGAATCCATATCCTGCCCCTGGAATGTATACATAATTAATATGCAAGAAAGTGGATTTAGAAGCAGCTTTACAAACTTCACTATGTGACAATGTTGAGGACCTTCAATTCATCTTCTCTTTCCATCCTTTATTTTTCCTATTTCTATTGCTCCATCTTATTCCCCCATCCTGTCTCCCTCATTTTTTTTAATTGCCCTTCCTTCAAAATTTCCACTCATTTAATTTTCCAATTGTAACTTCAATTCTATGTAAGTTTCCTTTGTCCCACATGTTTATGAACTACCCTTTGTGATTTCTCCTACTTTTTTTGGAGGGTTATTAACTTTTATTTTACATATTATCAACCTAATATTTCACCTTAGACAACCTCAGGTACCTTTAAATAGTGCATTTATTATCCAAAAAGTCTGCTCTATTTAGGTATAATTTACATAAAATAAAATTCAGCAATTTAAAGTGCATAATTTGATGAATTTTGACAAGTGCATATACCTATGTAATCACCAGTAAAGATACAGAACATTTCCATCAACCCAGAATCTTGCCTGCTGCCATTCTATAATCAATCCTTTCTCTAAACCATTCCTCCCTGTTATTGACCTGTTTTCTGTCAGTATAATTTTACTTTTTTGAAAATTTCATATAAATAGAATCATATGGTATACAGACTTTGTGTCTATCTTCTTTTACTTAACAATACTTTAGAGATTAATCTATGTCATTCTATGTATCAGTAATTTATTCCTTTTAATGGCTGAACAGTATTACATTGTATGGCTATCCCACAATTTGCTTATCCATTTAGCAGTTCATTTACATTTGGATTGGTCTGATTCTGGGGTAATATGCTATTTAATTTGGGATTAATTTTATAAAATCAATTTTAAGTTGTGGTTGGAGATAAATCTTGGCAATCTTTGACAAATATTTTTAAATGCACATTTGCCCCATAATTAAACTGCTCTAAAATTAATAACTATATCTCAATCACTTTTAAATGGTATACATGCATTTTTTAAAGATGTTACACTTTTATCATCACATGAATGCATTTCCTTTGAATAGATGTGGGACCATAAATGCCTTTTACTGCAGAGATATAGAAAGCAAATCCTTCCTATACTGATATATACAAACTGCATGATACTCAGTAGATATGTGAAATAACTTTTGACTTGGCTTGTGATTTTTGTTTGCTTGTTTTTGAAGAGTAGCTTCTAAGCAAAATAATACAGTTTACTTTCTGTTTTCAGAGTCTGAAGTCTAAATCAGTGATGAACAACCCTAGACTCACCTAGCAAATTTCAATTGCAAATTTTTATCTCATGCAAGGCTTTGAGATTAAGAACAATATAATAAAAATCCCAGAAGTCAATTTTAGGACTTTTCTCAAAAGCTGGTTGTAGGTGATTACTGAGTGAACCAATAAATGGCAGGTTGAGTCCCATAGCAGTTTGGAAATTCATTGAGCTTTGCTGAGTGAAACAACCATGGACTCTCTAGTTGTCTAGGAATACAGTGGTCCTTTCAGTCTATTGTGCTGTTCTGGGTTTAAACCTTCCTAACTACGGTGGGCAAAGTGAGAAAGAAAATTCTACAAACATAGGAGGAAACCCAAGATGAGGAAGGACAGAGTTCCATACCTTACTTATCTTTGCATCTTCAGCACCATTGAAATAGGAATTGTAGGGGGATATAGACTGGTTTAGGGAATTTTTAGGATTGGGGGTATATGGAAAAAACAGGGCTACAGATTGTAGAATTGACATTTCCATAAGACAAGAGAGCTGGGAAAGGGACATTTCCATAACACAAGGGAGCAGCAACAATTACATTTACACAAGACAAGGGAACCAGGAATAACCAAAAGGACTATATTTACAAAATAAAGGAGGAAGAAAGCCCAGAAGGAATAGGAGGACAATGAGAGAGGGGGACCTCAGGAGTTACTATAGTAACCAATTCAAAAGGGAATATTGACCAATCAGAAGGGATATCAGAACACAGGGACTTGCAGCCTTTATAAGCCATGGAAACAGGAAGTCTGTGGGACTCTTTCCCCATCCCCAAGTGGGAGTCTCTGCTGAGAGATTCTTTCCCTTACCCACGTGGGAGTCTGAACTTGTTCTTCAATAAATCTCTACTTTTGCTACAGCATCTTCAGTCCATGGATTCATTCTTCAACTCCGATGGACAAAGGATTTGGGAACACAGTGTGTTCCAGTTCAAAAATCAAGCACAGAATGAGCATTCTGCTGTGCCAGTGGAGTGAACTAATTCTAGCCCACCTCTGCCCTTGACTGGATTACCCTGAAACAGCCTGGACAACCAGCCATGGCTTATTGACACCCAGGTTCCCCAGATGTGAAATGGAGAGGATAATTTCCATCTTAAGGGGATATTTTGAGGCCCTAATGATATAGTGCATTTTAAAAATCTTTATTGTTGAGAGTATTACAAATGTCCCCTCTACCATTTTTCCCATTGCATTGCCCCCAGCCTGCTAGTTCCTGCCCTGCCCCAGGCCTTCATCACACTATTGTCTGTGTTCATGGACTATGCATATATGCATGTAAGATCTTTGATTATCTCTTCCTGAACTCTACTTCCCCTCTTCCCTCTGAGATTCATCAGACTCTTCATGTTTCCATGCTTTTGGTTGTATTTTATTCATCAGTTTATTTTGTGAGATCATGTGATATTTGTCTTTCTCTGATTGGCTTAAAAAAAAAAAAAGTTTGGGGCTGCCCAGCTGGTGTGTCTCAGTGGGCAGGGAGTCACAGTTCAATTCCCAGTTACGACACATGCCTGAGTTATGGCTCAATCCCCAGTAGGGGCCTTGTAGGAGGCAGTTGATTGATGATTCTTTCTCATCATTGATGTTTCTATCTCTTTCTCCCTCTCTGAAATCAATAAAAAATATATATTTTTAAATAGTTTTGGGACCTATACATTTTATTTTTTCTGAATTGGACTATGTATAAAGAAAGTTTGAGACATACTGATAATTTAATTTCCAAAAAGTATAACTCCTAGCAATATTATCTTACATTTTATAACCACCTTTTACTTTTTTATATAGTTATGTTTACATGTTTCCTTATTTGTACCTCCTAGTAGCCTTGTGATATAAAGCTAAGGTGACTTTCTTCCAAAAGATGCAGCAACCCAAAAGACAGAATAACTAGTGGTTGTTTTTCAGATGCATCAGAAAAAGAAACAGTTATAGGGTGTGAATTCATCAGGCTCATTAAGACCCTCTGCTCCCTGGGAAAGGACAATATTAGCAGGGAGTGGTGCTCCTTGGAGCTGTGCATCCTCTGAAAATATTCCTTGTCTTTCAGGTGTGCCAGACAGGGACACATTTTGGGGTCCATAGGAGGAACCTCAGAATTAACATTTAGTGAGACTTAAGAACCTATTCATTTGGTGGCATATCTCATGTCTCCCCACAATACAACATCCTTTCAGTAACTGGAGAGTGATCTTTCTAAACTCACAATTGATAGTGTTTCTCCTATGAGGCCCTTACTTTCCTATTGTCCTCTTAATAAGATCCACATTCCTTAAAATAACTTTATTACCCAACTCCTGACTCAGCCTTGTTATTTCTCACCCTTACCCTATCAACACACACACACACACACACACACACACACACACACACACACACCATGCTGAACTATACACAGCAGACTGAATTACTTCTAGTTTCAGGAAAACTTCCTTCTACACCTTTACTCACACATTCACACACACTCACCCAAACCCTTGGTTTTTGGCTAATTCCTATTCATCCTAAGGTTCCAGTTAACACATCCTTTCCCAGCAGAATCCTTTCCTGATTGGGTAGGACTGAGTTAGATGTTTCTCTCTGTGTTCCCGTAGTTCATTGTATTTAGGTCCTTGTCCTACTGTATGCAATGTCAGTTTACATGCTGTCTTCCTCCTAAAATATAACCTCTAAAGGCAGGAAGAATGTCTTATTCATCATTATATCATAGGAATCTAACACTGTCCTTAGCTGGTAATAAATGCTTAATTTGTGTTGAGCAATAAATGGATTGCTGGATGCATTATTGTATGATTTCCTTGGAAAATTATGAGTCTGTACTTATATATCAGTTAAACAAAGGGTTAATTTTAAATAATGTCCTCATACTTTAATAGGTTGTAGAGGAACTAAATTATGCCGTATTTTTTAAATGATTTTAGGTGTTAGTAATAAAAATGATTTTGAATCTTTATACCTAAGGATTTCAAGATACATCTTGATAAAGGGGAATTAGCAAGGGATGCTGCAAAACTAGATTAAATATCAATGTGTTTAATGAGAGCCTCATCAACCTCTATAATTCCTTTGGCAGAATTAAAAGACATTGTCACAAATAGTGACTATAAATCTAGAATATTAGAGCTATATCACGTGGAATTGCTTTCTATTAAAATACTTTATGTTGAAACTAGATCTTTCCCATTATTTAGGAGTAATCAGACTCTGACAAATACTGTTTCTCAGGGGGAA
Source organism: Pipistrellus hanaki (assembly GCF_964339955.1). Taxonomy (NCBI): domain Eukaryota; kingdom Metazoa; phylum Chordata; class Mammalia; order Chiroptera; family Vespertilionidae; genus Pipistrellus; species Pipistrellus hanaki. The sequence continues at coordinate 114,099,895 of NC_140505.1, forward strand.
AAGTATGGCTAACATTTTAAGATGTTTGAATCAGGACGAACATGAGAAAGAAATTCATGAAATGGTACATGTCTGTGCAAATATTAACAAAAATGAAAAGAATGTGGCTTGCTTGGTTGGCGAAATGAATTCAACTGCAACTGCCTGTAATATGTGTGTGAGAAGGTCATAATTCTTAAGAAAATGATCATTTATATTTGTCAATATTAGCACATATAAAAATTTATCATGAGCCAAGAAGCCATTCAAACAAGTGAATGCTCTCTGAAAGTACCAAGTTGAGGCCAAGAATATATTTATCAGGTTGATTCAGTGGCAAAAGCAGATTTGCCTCGATTAGAGAAGAAAAATAATCATGAAAGTTGGGGCTCCATCTTTAATTTTCCAACTGGTTGTTTTGGAGTCACACACACACTGTTATCGACATGCCCACTGACTTTTCCTTTGGGCACATTCTGTGTACGTTCAAGTAGTGCATGTAAGGTTAGATACACACAAGCAAATTCTTCAATGGGAAGAATCAAAATACTTTGGTTGAACAGTCAGTGTCTCCACTAAATGCATGCTATTATGTTCTTTTTAATGTTTTCCTACTACTTGTTTGCTCTTCATGACCTACTTATGAATCTAATTACCCCAGAGAATGGCCAAAAAATGTGAAATCCCCTGGATATTCTGTTCTAAGATGAGTTTGAGGTATTTTTCAAAAGAATTCTCTGTAGTTTGATGAAGAAAGGACAGGAGAAACCCCCAAAATGTCAGACAGTGATGGTCATATCCCAGAGAGGGACATGGAACTTGACTTGCCTGGCATTTTAACAGAGTCAAGAACATGATCATTCTAATCTCTGAAAATTCAGAATGATTAAAACAGAAAATGTTAGAATTAAATCAAGATTTTTTGTGTGTTGCAGTTCCCAAACTTTAAAATATTGGGCCTTCATGCCAAACCAGAGTGGCTATTTAACAAAGGTAACAACACAATGTTTGCAGTTACTTAGGCAGTACAGCTGGTGGCATTGATCTCTTTCTGTGATTGGCTGAGCTGATCTTTTTTAAAAAAATATTTTTTCTCAAGATTTTTTAAAGAAAAGAAATGGGGAAAAAATAGTTATAGAGATAAAGAACCATTGAACAGACTGTCAAACAATAGCGGGAAAGCAAGAGAGATTTTGGGGGGGGGGCTGTAAGAGATCAACTGAAGGATTTGTATGCATGCTATAAACATAACCGATGGATACAAGACACAGGGGTAGGGGGGTGGGGGCAGGTAAAGGCATATGCAGGGGTGGGGGTAGAGGAGGCTGGGGGAAGGTCAAGGGGGGGGAAAGGAGACATGTATTATTTGTAATGCTTCAAACAATAAAAATAAAAAAATAAATAAATAAATAAGTAATATCAATGCCCCTTGGAAAAAATAAAATAAAATATTTTTTCTTTTCTTTTTTCATTTTCATGCCAACTAATAAAGATTAAGTTCTGGTGGTGAAATGAGCCTTGGCCTGGGTCTACAGATGTACTATGCTTCTGGTTTTGACATTAAGTGGCCTTAGGCAACATGCCTTTTCTTTTTTCTTTTTTTCTGTGTCTCTCATCTTCATAAAGTGGAATCAAACGGCCATCCAGCTCTAAAACTTTCATCTTGTCAGTCATTCTTTGATTCAGGTAAAACCATGAGAGAAATTAGACTTTCTGTTTTACAGTAATGGTGTGTCTAATTTCATATAGTAGAACAGATATAGATATTGTATTTGAATCCGATGGTACCGGCATTGTTAAAACACTGAGTTTAATATGCTCACCTCCATGCTTTCTGGGTGACAGAGAATAAACTGCCTTTGTTCTTAAAATCCGAAAGGGCTTAGGCTAAGAAAAAGGGCTTTGAGCAGAGCAGGAAAATTAAACATTGGGAATATTAATACAACTCTTTTCATGTTTCTTTTCAGTATTCAACATCAACTATGGCTTACAAGGAGCTGACAATTGTAACAGCAAGCATTTATTGAGCCATAAATATATTGTCAAAAAACTGTGCTAAATGATTCAAATATCGCCTCATTAACTCCCCACAACAATCTTATAAGATCTCAACCTCATGAGATAAGAAAATGAAAACACAGAAAAGTTATAACTTGTTTAAGATTACAGATTTGATAAAATGGTATCTCCAAGAATATTACAAATCCTATGGTGTTCTTATACAACACTTAGTTTTTATGTAAAAGAAATTAGTAAAGGATAATGAATAAAAAAGACCTTGTATTTGTACTGGGTATAGAGCAATAGTAACAAAGGCCACAATAACCATCATTGAAAATACCCTTTTATTTTTTTTAAAGGTGTTATAAAAATAATAGCAAATATATGTAAAACATATTCATCTGCTTAAAATCACTATTTAATTTTTGCATATTCTCTATTAAGCTTATTTCTTAGAGGCATTTCTCATTCTTCTTTATTAAAAAACACACACAAAAAACATATATATTAATGGACCATTTACTATGTCTGTCAGATACTATTTTAGCCCCTAAACATACAGTGGTGATCACTGAGCAAAAGTGCTTTTTCTGCCTACAAGTGGATCCATGCAGTTCAAAGCTATGCTGTTCAAAGGTCAACTTTAAATTCACATAAATAGAACAGTTGTCATGTTTGGTTTTTACCCTGAAAAGCAAACTGTTTAGGGACAGAAAACTACAATAACTTTTTGATTCCCAAGAAATAGCTCAGTTTTGAACAATATAAGAACACCATAGAATTTTGAAGTTTAATATTGAAAATCACCTGATTTACTAAATTTATTGTATGAATTTGAAAATGAGTCCAGAGACAACTTTTTCCAGTCAGATGGCTGATTTACTGAGGTTAGAGCAAAGGTTGCTTATTAGCTGATCCCGGACCTTGGAAGCCCTTCTTGAGAGTGATTTATACATTTCTTTGGTTCTCACAATATCTACAATTGAAATGATTATATTATTTTTAAAGGGTAGAATTATTGTGTTGTGATTTCTCTAGAGTTTTTTCTCAATTGAGGTGAGATTCATAAAACATACATTTGACTACTTTTAAGTGTGCAATTCAGTGCATCTCTGTCTAGTTTCAAAATTTTAATCACTCCAGAAGACAATCCCATACCTGTTCAGTAAACACCTGCCATTTACCATTGTTTTCCATTGTTTTCCACCCTCTGGCAACCACTGATGTGTTTTTTGTCTCTATGGATTTACCTATTCTGGATATTTTATATAACTAGATACAAATAGTCATATACTGTATGATATTCTGGATATTTTATTGTATTGTATTTTATATCCAGAAATCATACAATTCTGTCAGCTTCACCATTAAATAAAGCTCTTAACTTTATTTAAGAGTAATAATTTTCTAACTGTTGAAATATTAGGCTTTTTTGATTCCTTAAAAGTCATGTGTATGTTTTTTAATAATAATAAATTTTATCTTACCATATTGTGTTTTAAAATACTTATGCCCAATGTCTAGATAGTATTAAAATAGTTCTCTTTTTTCTGTCCAAATCTTTATGTGGCTCTAGAAAAAGATATATATTGTGAACTAAGTGTGAGTTTTAACAGTGAACTCTGTAGGGAGAAACTGAACCTCTCAAAAACCTCATAAGTGAGAAGAAAATGGTAAAGTTTTTTCTTTACAGAATTTAAAACACAATAAATATATTAGACAGCATTTTATAAAGATTAAATGTTTACTGATTCTGAAAACAAAACTCTAAGTTTATTTCCTTTGAGTTTTTCTAATATGCCCCTAACTCTTACTATTTATCTTATCTTTTAGACAACTGGGTGGTCACAACTCATGCACCTTTAAACTCAATAGCTTCCTGACACATCTTTGCACTACCTCAGAGGCAACTTCTCTTCAATGACGTTATGTTTCCTTCCTGATCTTGTGAATACCATTTAAAAGCAACTTTTTCGAGCAAGTAGAGAGCACAGGTTCTGAGCCTCAAGTCATGCTCCCAAAATAGTCCATTGAACTGTGTTTTCAACTTGGTTATATCATAATGACTCAGGCTCCTCCTCCAGACTGTGTTGATGACTTTTCCCCACCTTTATCAATTTCAGTATAAACGTGCACCGCCAAAGGCATTAGGAGGGGACTAAGGAAATCCTATAGGAGAACAATGACAGGAAATTGACACAGCCATTAAGAAGTCTGGAAAAATTAAGTTAGAAGAAAACGGGGTCTGGCTTATTGCCATTTTTGGAATAAGGAAAGAATTGTGGACAAAGATGACTTTAGAAAAATAAGCCTCAAATTTAAAAAAAATAAGCATGGCTGTGTGTAAAGTGTATTGAAATAAAGGATAGTAAGTTTTAAAATATAGTAACAACAATAGGAAATAACTTTTTTATTTTTTGGACTAGGTCAAAACCATTGTAAATTGAGACTCTGATTTAAAAAATCTTTTTTAAAACAAAGATTTCCCTGGGCTTGAGACCAAAGGATGACCAGGCTTCTCAGCACAGAGCTGGTTCACTGAATTGGGGAGTTCGTGAAAGGAAATATTTGTTTTCCTTAATCTTCTGTAAGGAAATATGTTGTTAAATATTTATAGATTTAAAGAGCATTCTATAATTACAAATCTTAGATAACTAAATGTAATGTGTTTGGATCTGGTAACTTGGAAAAAATGACCTCATTCAAGGTATCATACAATGGGAAGCAATTTTTACATTTATTTTAGAGGAAATTCACCAATGATTATTTTGACCTCATCTCCATGTATTAGATGCCCATATCTAAAGACAATTAGGGAAATGAGTAATAATGAAAAAAAAAAAACATCTAAAATGATTGGTTGAGACAGAGAACAGATCATGTCTAAAATTATACTTGTGTTGCATAAAGCTTTTGCTTATTATTTGCCTATTGATTTTGAACTACTTTCTGCCAGACTGAAAGAGATTATATAAAGCAAAACTTTATCTCTATAAAGAGTTGCTTGATAAAGTAAATCAGCAAGATTGTTAACTTCAGAGATTTTTTCAGAGTTGGGAGAGACCTTCAGGAAAATCTAACATGGTTCTTTCATTATAGAGTTTAGGAGCTGAGGCTGTTAGCACTTACATAACTTATCCAAAGTCACACCTCACTAGAATAAACAGATCTAAATGCCAGATTTCCTGATTCCCAGCCCAGTGCTGCCAGAGAAGACTTACTGGATCAATAAATTCTTCCCTCTATTAATTGATTTCGAATCCTATAGTCAAAGAATATGAGTCAAGGCCTATCACTTATCATCGTCAAGGCTGTAGTAAAACGTATGTCTCATGTTAAGTAGATAATGGCTAACTGTCCATATGCAGAAAAAGTTCTGTGACAGACCCATTTCTGGGATTAATAACAGTGGTACACTTAGATCGTCAACCAAGTGGCCCTGATCCCTTGTCACTTAGATTTTGTGGGTCTTGGGACAGTCAACTGTATCTGCCTGATTCTCTGGTGAGCTGGATCTACCATTGTTCAAACCTTTATTTAGAGTTCAAACATAACGCAGGTAAATAAAAAAGTATAAACCCTAATTAAAGAAAGAGAACCCTGTTACATATATTATGCCAGGTTCAACTGCCTGCCCTGTGCAACAGGACAATGTTAATGATCCTACTCTACAGTGAGATATGGAAGCCTTAGGAAGCTCCAAGAAGCAGCAGTACTTTATCCTGACATCTAGAGCAGGAGTATTTTCTTATTATGTGTCTCATAATCTCAGCCAGAAGTAAATATAATCATTAAATATCTATTATAGTTGCATAAGTTCATGCTTTTATTTAAAAACATATATTGACTGTAAGATAGTAAATCTTTTTAAGTTTTTTCTTTCTTCTCTAAAACTAGAGGTCTGGTGCATGGATTGGTGCATGGGTGGGGTCCCTTGGGATGGCCTGAGGGGATTGGACCCCAGCTCAGGTCTTTAGGCTCCCAACCCTGAGCCCTGCCTGTCACCCCACTGCCTTGGCCTGGCATTGCCCCCTCACCTGCTCAACCATCCTGTCTGCAGAGTGATTGATTGAGTGCCTGGGAGCCAGGAGGTGGCCCTGCCCCCTCACCACTGCTGCTGTGGGGCAATTGGCAAGGCGATTGGGCCCCCACTCCCACCCACCTTGGCCTGGTGCCACCTGCTCACCTGCTCCACCATCCTGCTGTGGTCCTGCTCTCATCGGGGCCCATCAGGGGCTGGCAGCACCTCCACTGCCACCTGCTTTCAACACTTCATCGCTGATGCCCACCATGTCTGCGCCACCTCCTGGTGGTCAGCACATGTCATAGTGAGTGGTTGAACTCCCAATCTCAGGTTGAATGCCCACCCGAGGGGACAATTTGCATATTAGGCTTTTATTATATAGGATAGTGACATTATTAGGACCAGCTTCAACCTTGCTGTGAGGAGTAGATGTGTGTTTGCATGCAAACCTTCAGGCACAGTGCCTGCTCATAGGAAGTGCTTAATATAATGATGGTGCTGAAGGAGAGTAGGTAGGGGGAGAATTCCAATGTTCTATTCCAGACACCAAAAGGAGCATTCACAACCTTTGACTAAAATGTGATCTTCCAGAGAGAGAGCCTCTTGTCATGCATATCCTGTCTTACAAAGGAAAAAAAAAAAGTAGACCATTTTTGGATTGCTTAATTTAGATAATCTTCAAACTAGACTTGTTGGAGGTGGCCTCCTAATAAGTAAATCTAGATGAATATTGATTTTGTGAAAAACTTGAATTCAGGATAGGTTTTATTATTTTCAATGTGAGAAACATTCAAACCTGTAGAGAACAATTGCCAGATAACAAAACCTCACCAGATTGAGATAATGCTCTGGAGAATGGCAGTTTTGCATCTTGTTTTATGCATTACAATCAAAAGAGCAGATGCAAGTGGGTTACATGAAATCCATTGGTGATAAATTAGGGAGGTAGGAGAAAGCAAAGATCTGGGATTGGATAAGAAGTAAAATGATAGACACATATATTTTTTACATAGGTGGATACAGTCAACAATTAACTCAATAACAATAAGAGATTTGTGATCTCCACACAGCTCTGAGGGGTCTGGCAAAAGGAAAATTACTTAGATATTCCAAAGATATGCTATCATAAATGCAAACAGACAAGCTCAGTTAAGATAAGGATTGACCTTTGTCAGGGAAGATGCCAACCTAGGACACGACTACCCACCATAAACTGCTTTTAGTTAAAATGTTTTAATTTCAGACCATCATGTGGTTACTTTAGGTCTTAGAGTTTTCAAGGCCGTCACACAGGCCTTCCCTGAGCTTTCAGGTTAGCATGTGGCCCCCTTTCATCCACATTATTAATATTTACTCACTTCCAACAAATGATTTTAAGTAATTTATAATAAAAAGCATAGGCACTGTAGTGCCATGGAAACAAAGATTAAAGTATAAAGGCCAGTGGGAATGAAGCCAAAATGTAGGGTTTGAATCCGAGGTTGTTTTGTCAAACTGAAGAATAGATTCAGGGGCAAAAACGGAGGCAAAGTTTATTGAGAGAAGCCAGTCCTGGAAAAGGTGGAGCTGGGGTTCCAGGAGCAGGCCAGTGTCCAGAGCTTCTTTTTTATTTTGCATCAAAGAGAATAGAGGGGTAAGAAGAAGTGGCATGCTTTTTAATCTAGGAGGTGGATATACCCTTGCTAGCTCCTGATTGGTCTTTTCCAATTATTCTGCCTTAGCAATATCCTTGGGACTGGTTTCTATGCCTCACTGCCTTGTGATTGGTTATCTGAAAACTGATTTTCTTAGCAACAGCTATACATTTTAAAGTTTGTTTCCTTTGCATGCCCTTCTTTCCAGCTGGGTTGCCCTAACAATTGTGCCTAGTTGGGTTCCCCAGTTTTACTTCCTCTTCTTCCCCACTCTCCTATGGTCCAAATTCCTGACTATCCAGCTTTCCTATGTCTTCTCAGGAAGTTGCTTCAACCAAAAAGCCTTGGTTAAGGGTGATTACTCTGGTCGGTGGCATGTAAAACTTATGGTGGTAGTTTTACATATTAGGATCAAAGCACTTAAATAATTTTTAATAAGTAAAATAAGGCATATCAATTTATATTAGGTAGATTTTCCTTGGCTTTCCACTCTAAGGGAAATTTTCTTTAAGCAATTATTTTAAAAATATATTTTTATTGATTTCAGTGAGGAAGGGAGAGGGAGAAAAAGATAGAAACATCAGTGATGAGAGAGAATCATTGATCGGTTGCCTCCTGCACCCCTCCCTCCCCTACTGGGGATCAAACCCGCAACCTGGGCATGTGCCCTTGACAGGAATGGAACTAGGGACCCTTCAGTCTGCAGGCTGCCAAACCAGCTAGGGCCTGAGGGGAAATTTATCTTGAAGTTTGACTATTATAGATTCCTCATGTAAGTGGTATAATGTAGGATTTGTCCTTTTGTGTCTGGCTTATTTCACTTAGTAAAATGTGCTCCAGGATTAGGTATGTTGTCACAAACAACAGGTTTTTTCATTCTGAAATATTGTTAATCCCACTTCTCTCCATCTCTTTGCATCCACCCAACAACAACAAAAAACAAACAAATAAACCAACAACACATTGGAGCTAAGGCAAGTTTTATAATCAGCAAAACCCAGAATGATTGATTCAGGTCTATAAAATCAACATTTATAAATAGCCCCCTTAAATTTTAAAACCAATAAGAGTTGATTTGAAAACTTTAAATGGAGGTAGTCAACGTAACAAAATATGTAAAATAATTTGCCTCATTAGATCACAATAAAGATTTTAAAAATGGTTTAGTAGAATAGTCATTTGTTGATTTAGTCTGTTCTAGAAGATGCTTTTTAAAATTTCTCCTTGGTATGGTATGTATATTTACTATATTTCGTTATTTTCCTGAATCTTCTGCCATACATGAGACCTTACATAACCATGCCAGCCTTCTTCTGCCAACACAGTACTTTGGAATGCTGCTCCTGGGTTGGTGCAAGACTTCTTTAGTTCTGTATGGCTCAAAGTGAAAGTATGGAATGTGGATTGAACTCAGATATACAGGGGATAGGTCACATTCCTTTCCAGTTATGTTAAGGAATTTACAGGTTATCCTGAAAGTAAGAAGTATACCATTGCTTCTCATGTAACAACTTGCATTTGTTCTTAAAAACCCGGCTGCTAACAGAAAAAACCATTAAATGGAAAAAAAAAATCATTACTGTAATGGGACATGTTATTAGGTGTTCCATTCCAAATTAAGATATATAAGCAATTTTCACATATAGATAAATATGTATCACTTAAATACATATTTTTATTAGAATGGATATTCTGAACCCAAATTTTCTGTACGAATGGAGGTTTCCCCACACTAATAAGCAACCCTTTGATACCAGGAAGGTTTCCTACAATTGAAATTAATTGTGACACTGTCTACCTGGATATACCATCAGGTCTCAGAGGTCAAGGTTTCAGCCCCATAGATTTTTCTCTCCCCCTTCAGATACCAATCACAAGTCCAGGTTGCCACCAGAGCTACTGACCGACCTGATACAGACTGGGGCTTACAGTGACTGACTCCCTTTTTGGACAGGTGCCAGCCACAGTCTAATTTGTTACTTATACCAGTTGTAGAGCAACTTAACACATAAATGTGTCATGATTTGCTGATTGTGTGAAAGAGGAGAATGTCTGGGAGAAAGAATTTGATGGGTGACAGTGTGCTTATTGAGAGAGCATAAGGATGGGGAAAGAGCTGACAAGTTGACTTAAGGCCTGTTGGTTTGAAGTCTCCACAGGGAAATCTAAGTGGAGATGACCAGTGGGTAGTCACATGAGTTTGGGATCCAGGAATGAAATATTGACTGAAGCTAGAGGTTTGATAGTCATCACCATATCAAATTGTATTTGAAGCCAGATGATTGGATGAGATTGCTTAGGGAGCAAGATTAGAGGGGGCACAGGAGAGAGTTTAGGCGTCACCAAAGTTTAAAACAATGGGCAAAAGTACAGTTCTCAAAGCACACTGAAAAACAGCTGATAGAGAAAGCAAACCAAGAAAAGTACAGGGTCACAGAATTAAAGAAAATAAAGTTTTTCAAGGAGAAAGGGTCAAATATTGATATGTCAAATGGGATAAAACTGAAAATTGTATAATGAATATTTTATATTAAATTTGGCAACAAGAGAATCACAGGTTGTTTTGGTGAGAATAATCTCAATGGAATGTTGGGATCAGAAGCTATTCGAAATGTGTTGAGGAATATGTTAAATTAGAAAGTAACTCGAGAAAATCACCTGGTAGAGCTGACATCGTTAAACATAAAAGTCAGAATATTTATATTTGGAAACTCCTATGGGAAGGTCTCATAACATTTATTATTTCTCTACAAACTGCTTAGCTACACAATGAGAGATGAAAACAGATATTAAATTCTTTTTTACTTTCCCCTCTAAAAAGTGGCTAAAATGGATTTTATGTTACCAAATTTACTTCTAAAATTAACTTGATTTTTTGTATGTTACATATTTATGTCCTGATTTAATAAATCCTTTTGAATGATTGGAATAATTTTATATTCCAGGCAAGTTGGTCCCATCTCCTGATAGCTTCACATAAGTGGATGCTGGGAGCACTAGGAATTTCTCAATCATCCACAGTCAGTTCGTGGTCACTTGGTCAGAATTTATACAAGGATGCCACGTTTTTTTGTTTTTTTTTAAGCAATTCTAAACAATCTCAGAAAAGACAGAAATTATAGACTTAAAACAAATTGTTCCTTTGTAAGACTCACTTTTTTTTTTGTTTGTTTGTTTTTTTGTTTGTTTGTTTTTTAATTTAAGAATAACACAACTTTATTGGGCGTTGGGGTTTGGGTGCCCTGTCAGAGATCAGAACATTAAAAATGGACTCGGTATCAGACGCTGTATCTACAGGCCTTCCAGGAAGATTCACTGTTTTTGTTGATGGTGGGTTGTTGGTTTTCTTGTTTACTGACAGAGATCATGTTCCAAGATTAATATAGGCTGGTTTTAAATGTAATTTATATATCAGTCTAAATTTGAAAAATAAATTTTGTTATACTATTTTATTTTATTCCTTCAATAATCATGAAAAGTAGCTAATATTTTAAGCCATTTTGTTGCTAGTGGAATTATTTGCACGCTTAGTAAGTAGAGCCAGAATGAAAATCTGATATTAAGTATTCTGATGTTCAATGTAGAAAGAACTGGACTTTTATTTATGTACTTATGGCCCTGGCTGGGTTACTTAGTTGGTTAGAGAATCATTCCCATACACCAAGGCTTTGGGTTAAATCCCTGGTCAGGTCACATACAAGAATCAACTAATGAATGCATAAATAAGTGGAACAACAAATTGACTTCTCTCTCTTCCTCTCTCTCTCTCTCAAAATCAATCAATAAAAATAAATAAATAATATTTTTAAAATGAGTATTTATGTATTTACTTATAAGCTATGTCCTAAACAGAATTTCAGGTGGCTCAGAAAATGCAAATAATAGTAAGATACAATAATTCAAAATAAATTTTTAAAAATGAAAAGAAAAATCAAGGCAAAAATGTCTAACAGAGCTATAGTTTCAGACTAAATACATGCTACACCAACATACAAACTTTTCAAGGCCATAAATTTTTCCTTTTTTAAAATAAAGAAGTATAACTTATATAAGTACAAAAATCTTAAATGTACAGTTTAATGAGCATGCTTGTATGTATGTATGTATTGCCTTCCTGATCAAATTGTAGAACATTTCCATCACTCTTCATGGCTCCTTCATTCTTTCCTCAAGAGTAACTACTTTGCTGACTTTATCATATATTAGTTCTACTTGTTTTTGGACTTCATATAGACAGCATCATACAATATGTGTCTGATTTCACTTACTCAACAATATGTTTGTAATATTCATCTACATTTTTTGTAGACATTTGGACTTTCATTATTGTGTAGAATATTATCATATGAATACATTACAATATATTTATGTATTCTGCTATTATTGAAAATTTGTTTAACATTTTGGGCTATTACAAATATAATTGTTACAAATGTTTTTGTACATGGCTGTTGGTGGATAAAACCATTTGCTTTGTTGAGTACATTCCTAGGGGTAGAGTTATTGCATCATATTTTAGCTTTAGCAGGTCTTGTCAAGTATTTTTCAAAAGTTACTTATACCAATTTGCTTTAATTAGCAATAGAAAAAAGCTTTCTTATTTATTTATTTATTTATTTTTAAATTTCTTTATTGATTAAGTATCTTATTTCTTTTTTAAACTTGCATTTCTCTGATGACTAATGATGTTGAGCACATTTTCACATGTTTAGTGTCCATTTTGATATATTTCTTTGTGAAATGTCTCTTTGAGTCTGGTCTATGGATAAATTAGATTGATTTTTAGATGTATCTATTAGAAAAATTTTCTCCCAGTTTACAGCTTGTCTTTCCATTCTTTTAATGGTATCTTCTGATGAACAAGAAGTTCATCAAAATGAGGGCAAGTTTATCAGTATTATCTTTTAAGTCACTGTGCTTTTTTTTTTTTTTTTTTTCCAACATTAATTCTTATTCTAATTTTTTTCTCAGGCCACAAAATTGACTTCAAGAATTTTTAGTAACCAAACAAGAAAAGAATGCTTAACCACATTGAGAATTCATAGTGTTTATAAGGTAAAAGCAAAATAATGTTCAGGAAATATCCTGGATAGTAAGGTCAGAGTAAAAGTTCTCTAAGATTGTATGTGGATTATAATGATCAATACCTTCAAAAGCATCCTTACAATATTAACAGTGATGAGTTGCTTTCCACAGTATTCCTTGATATAGCTCATTGCTTTGCGCTAAAAGGCAAATGAGTTAAAAACACTTCTTGAGTCAGTATAGAAAGATTCAGTTCTAAGGTAGATCACTGAGTACCTAGGCAATTTCCATAGATCGTATTTTCTTCAATAAAGCTTTTGAAAGTTTTTGAGCAACTGTGAGTGTAGCATTTTACTCCCAAAGATATATTGAAATCCATTTATTTCCTGCTGCCAGTTTAGTTTATTAGGAACTATGTGCTTTAACAATTGGGAAGCCCAATGAAGACACAGTCCTGTGTAGGCAGATAAAACACGAATGAAGCCTAATTAGAACAGTGCATGCAACTGTGAAAAATTTCTTTGAAATAATTTGGTATTTCCAAACAGGTACTAAAATCATTTACTATGTGAATAGTCAACACTTGGATGGACTAATATATGTTTACTTTACTTGAAAAAATAAATTGGCCCTAGCTGCTTGGCTCAGTGGATAGAACATTGGCCTATTGACTGAAAGGCCCCAGATTTGATTCTGGTTAAGGGCACATGCCTGGGTTGCAGGCTCAATGCCCAGTGTGGGGCATGCAGGAGGCAGCTGGTCAATGATTCTCTTTCATCATTGCTGTTTCTATCTCTCTCCTTTCATCTCTGAAATCAATAAAAATATATTTTTTAAAAATTGAATAGAGGGTGGCACCAAAAAACCCCTGTTTTTTTGCTTATGTCCCCTAAGTTTTGCTCTTTCTACAGTTCAGAAGTAAAGCCTTTTAGTTTTACATGGTATTTGTTTCTGATTTTAAGAACTAAATGAGGGTCTCTTTTAACCCTTACCCAAATCTCATGTCTATCACTCCATCTCCAGAAGTTACCAATGCTGAGAACATTTGTAAAATGAAGAAAAATAAAATGATAAAATAATTTATGATTGCATAGTTCAGACAATCCCTGCTGTTTGAAGTTTCCTTCTAGTTTTTTCTCTATGCATGCTATAATATATAAATGTTTACAACAAAACATTCCATAATGTTTTCACAAGCAACACAGCTTAATGTTTAAGAGCAGAGACTTTTGAACGAGACAGCTTGAGTGTGAATCTCCTCCATATACTCCCCTGACACTCTCGTCCCCGCACACACTCCACCCCCACAAACATACACAAAATATAATAACACTGCATGGGCCTTCTCTCAATTGTGGCTTATGCTCATCCCCAGCATTTTACAGATGAAGAAACTAAAGCACAGGATACTTCAGTAGTGCACCCAAAGTCACACTTTAGCAAAGGACTGGGGATGTCATAAGCAGGGAAGTCTTCAAGAAATGCTCAGGCTTGATTTTTTTTTTTAATAGACTTTTACTTTTGGAATAATTTCAGTTTTACAAAAAATCTAAAATGATAATTCAAAGAGTTCCATTAAACCCTTCACCCAGTTTCCCCTACTTGTTAACATCTTACGTTAGGGTACATTTGTGAAAACCAAAACTAACATTGCTGTATTGGAACTTCCCCAGTTTGTTCATCAGTGTCCCTTTTTTGCTCAGAGACCACGTTGCATTTAGTTGAACTATATTTTGAAGATGAATAGTGATTGGATGTACAAAGGGAAGGAGGGAAAGCTCAGAATATTGTAGTAGCTTCTGAGCAATGCAGTAAGAGTATGGAGCAGGATTGAGCATGATATGTGGGGTGTAAAGATGGGAATGACTTGACCAGAACAGGCTGAGTAGAAAGGAGTAAGAAAATTTGTAAAGAAATGTAATTGTTAAGCAGAGCAGTTGTGCTTTCTGGGTGTTGTGTGGAGAGCAGAAGAGGGAGCACGGGTGTTTAAGAAAGTTGGGGAAAGAACATGATTTACTCAAATGTGCTGCAGTCAGAGAAGATAAATGCCTGGAAGAGCATTATATCATCTACTTCTCACAACCACCTCTTAGGTAAATGTTACAATACCATTTCAGAACAAAAAATTAAAGTATATGAAGGTCATACAGTTTGCATAAGGTCAATAACCTTATGTAAAAAATTGTGCTAGAAATTGAACCAATATCTGACTGACTCCAAAGTCTGCTTTGTTGTCTAGTTCAATCTAAAATTTTCTTAATTATACTTATCAGAGTTCATAGTGTAATTCTCTTCATCTTTCAAGTGGTTGCTAAGTGTTAGACTTTTGCATTTCATCAGCTTTTTCTGAAGGAATCCACTTGGAACTTTGATGTCCTGACCCTCTTTTAAAGCTCAACACATGTCTCTGTTCTTTCATGGATAGTAGTTACACAATAAGTTAACCTTTTGAGGGGATCAGTCATTTGAGTAATGGGGAATGGGGTCAGCTCAGCCTTGGTGGGGTAATTATATCATTTCAAAGTTCAACTGACCTAGGGGTTTTGATCATGACCCACATTTCTGTCTAGACTTTAACTCCCACATTTTGGCTTTGGACCTAAACCAGAATGAAGACAGGTAATCTGGAAAGTGGCAGGAGGCAGCTATAGGCAGTAGCAATAGGAGTTTTCAATATGCAACTGAGAGGAACCGAAAGCTGTGTGCATAATCCTTTTCCCTGCTTGGATTCTTCTTTGAACATTAGTGTGGATGAGCCCTTCTGGGGATGGTGACTTCAGGTACTCACAATGGTCCAATGTTTGACAAACTATTGGAGGCTGCCTTACAATATAGTCTCTAACAGGACCAGTCTGACTGAACCCCTGGTGATAGAATTGCTCAACTTTATACCAAGAATGTTGGGAAAACACAAAAACTTACACGTTGCTCATGTCCAGGAAAATGTGTGGAGTTCTGCTGTGGGACCCAAAGTTCTAATGAGGTGGTTGAAAACATACAAATAAACAAAAACATGTCAGCAGGGCCTGTGGTGGATCCATGTTGCTGAATGTATCCCTGACAGAACCAAGCATGCATTCCTTGTTGAGGAGCAGAAAATTGTTGTGAAATTATTGAATACACAAGCATAGAGTCAAAAAGCTAAATTTAAAACACTGAAGCTATTTTTGAGTAATAAAAAAAGAAACAAAAAAGAAGCAAGACATTAGTGTGGATGAGACGGGAAATACCTGAGGCAAAGTCTGCAAAGCGTCTCTCTCTGACTTCTCCTTCCCTTAGCCCTCCTTCTTTTCCTTTACCAGTTCTTTTCAGAATTCCAGGTGTTTTTTTTTCCTCCTAAACTTTTCAAATAAAATAATACTCATCGCAATTTATCGCTAAAATAGTTTTCATCATTCAAAATGGAAAAATCTTTGAAAGATCAGCACTGGTTCTATCACAATATCCACCTTCAATACTGATAAGTTGACATTTTCTTGGGATTCTGTTGAGAGTGTATTCAGCATTTTTTTCACCAATTGATTTATCTCTGAATTATAACTGATTGTCTTTCAGTTTTGCCTGGTTTTCCTTCCATATCCATGGTTCTATAGATACTACTCACACCTTCCTGTTGACTCTTCTTGCAATTGATCTATATGGAAGTGTTATTGTGTTTAGTCTCTGACCTTCATCTCAACTCAGCTCCAGCTGTCCAGGTACCCTCTGCTTTTTGAAAGTTCACTTTTCCACTTTGCTCTTTCCAAAGACCTACAATAGTACCTCTTTTTGCTAATGGAAAGAATTCCAAAGAGGATTTTCCCTTTTACAAAAACAGGAGGAAAGCAAAAATAGCATGCAGGTTTGTTTTGCACCAAGCAGTCACAGACACAGAACGTACCATGTCAGTGCAGAGAGAGTGGCCCTACCAGGCCTCCTCCTTGGGAAGGACACTCAGCCTGTCAGCTTCAGCCCCAAAGCTCTGAGATGTATCTGGGAACATCTGTGCTTTATCTCATTTTATTTTGTGCATCTGTTAGCAAGATGTGTCCTAAGGTATCAGAATAGCCCAAGAGAGTTTGTAAGGTTGTTATGCTTAATGTAAAACTGGGTGTAATTAAGCATTTTGATTGTGGAGAACAGAATTAATACATTGTATGAATTTTAAATTTAGTGTCTGGGAACACTCAAAATTTTTTCCATATGCATCAATGGGAATTGCTTCAGTACTTTACATCATTTCGGCTTAGGAAAGGTTTCATAGGAATGCTCTATCTTGATGCAGAGGCAGAGGGGGTGAAGGGACCTGTTTCCTGTCTTAGATGAATTGTCCAGGCCCATGGTGTTAATAACCATCTACATACTGCTGACCAACAAATTTGTGTCCTCATCCTTGACTAATTCCCTCAAACTCAAGAGCCATGCCTCTGATTGACTATTTCACAGCATCTCTTCTTGAATGTATAATTATCATATTAACTTTACCAAGTTGAAAACTAAGTTCTTCAGACCTCCTCAATTTTTCTTTCCCCTAATGTTTTTCATCACAGTATGTCAGCCTTCTTGGTATAAAGGTGAACAATCCTGTTACCAGGGGTTCAGACAGCCTGGTTCTTTCAGAGGCTACATTGTAGGACATTCTCCAATAGTATGTCAAATGCCTCCTGCCACTTTTTAGGTTGCCTGTCTTCATTCTGGCTCAGGTTGCAAGTCAAAATGTGGGAGTTAAAGTCTAGACAGAAATGTGGGTCATGACCAAAACCCAAGTCAGTTGAACTTTGAAATTATCTAATTACCCAACCAAGGCTGAGCTGACCCCATTCCCCATTACTCAAATGACTGATCCCCTCAAAAGGTTAACTTATTGTGTAACTACTATCCATGAAAGAACAGAGACATGTTCTGAGTCTTAAAAGAAAATCAGGACATCAAAGTCCCAAGTGGATTCCTTCAGAAAAAGCTGATGAAATGCAAAAGTCTAGCACTTAGCAGCCACTTGAAAGAAGAAGATAATTACACTATGAACTCTGATAAGTCACAATCAGAATTTTGAGTTCCCTGACTCCTCTCTTTAATCCATAATCAAGCCCCATGGCCTCTATCCAAATCTGAGCACTTCTAATTTTCACTTCTATCACATTTATCTAAGCCTTTTCCTATTTATTTTTTAATACAGCAACAGTCTACTAACAGACCTGCCTTCCTCCATTTGTGCCCACTAACTATTTTCCACATAGCAGCCAGAGTTGCCTTTTAAATGTACAAATGAGATCTGTCACTTTTCTATTCAAAATTCTCCAGTGGCTTTCTAAAACAAATAAAATAAAAAACTAGTAACCATTGTCTAAAAAATACATCACAAATTGTTTCTGCTTTCCCTTCTGACTTCATATCTTACAATTTCTCTTCTTGATTGACCCTCTTGGTTTTTCCCAAGCAAACCAAGATTGTTCTCTTCTAATATCTTTATGCTTGCTTCTTCCTGTTTATGATTTTTCTTCCTGCTTTCCTTACAGCTGATTCCTTCCCCTGGTTAAGTGTTTGCTGAATGAAACCTTTTTGGATACATCTTCTTTCACCACCCAATCTTGATCAGTCACTACTTGTGCACAATAGCTAAGTGAAACTTACATTGTGTCCTTAAGCACTAGAATATAAAGCTCACAAATTAAGGACCTCTTCACTTGGCACAATTATAATCAATCATAAGTTTTTGATTGTTTGAATAAATGTTTCTTTCTTCTTAAATGTTCCAATTCTAGCCGAAACTGGTTTGGCTCAGTGGTAGAGCATCAGTCTGCGGACTGAAAGGTCCCAGGTTCGATTCTGGTCAAGGGCATGTACCTTGGTTGCGGGCACATCCCCGGTAGGGGGTGTGCAAGAGGCAGCTGGTCGATGTTTCTCCCTCATCGACGTTTCTAGCTCTCTATCTCTCTCCCTTCCTCTCTGTAAAATATCAATAAAATATAAAAAAATGTTCCAATTCTAAAATTCTATAACTTTTGAATTGTACAAGTGTTTATTTTCTGTTTTATATAAAACCTTTGTAATTTGAATAGAAACAGAGATCTGCAGGAAGTCAGGAAAGGCCAATTTGGTTTTTACAAGGCATCTATTGAAACCAGCAGCATGATTAATCTATTTTTTAAAGTCTCACCTGTAAGATCTTATGCAATTATACATACCTTATAGCTAAAAATCTGTAAGTATTTGTGTTTTCATTGACACAGTTGATGAATAGATTTAAAAAAGAGAGAGAGAAAGAAAAGAAGAAGGTGTTCATAGAAAGAGACAAGGAGATTAAAAATTATTGAATACCTGCAATGTGAAAGTCATTTTGTTAGAAACTTTTCATATCTTTGTGGTTTTCCCAAAATTTTATTTTTCTGATGAAGAAAGTAAGGTTGATTGATTAATAATTTGTCTAAGGTTAGATAGGTGATTTGTGGTGGAGACAAGAATGCTACTTTTGTCCAGCCAGCACGGTTCAGTGCTTGAGTGTTGACTCATAAACCAGGAGGACATGGTTTGATTCAATTCCTGGTTCTGCTTAATTCCCTGTTGCTTGGATTGTGGGCTCATCTTCAGTAGGAGACTTTCAGGAAGCTGTCAATTGATGATTCTCTCTTATCATTGGTGTTTCTAACTCTCTCCCTCTCTCCATTCCTCTCTTTGAAATCATTAGAAACATATATTTTTAAAAAGAATGGTAATTCTGTTCATTTCAGAAGCTAAATTATTTTGCACTGTATTAGCTTGCACACTCAGAGCTCTTTTAAATATTCAAGTATCTTATTCCTCTGGAAATACACAGTTTTATTGGGCCATAAAGTTTTAGAGATGTCTCCATTTATATTTGTTTCCTGTGTTATTTATAGACTTGTTAAATCCAACTGCTATTTGATCCAGACTCAGTGAAGTTGTTGCTGGTGGAATGATCTTTTTATAGATCGTAGTAGTCTAACATTCTAAAAAGTACATCCTATAAAACAAGACACATAGAGACAAAAAAAACCATTATAATAAGTGAAGATGAGAAAGATAAATTATTCTCAGGTGTATGCTTAAGTTTTGTCTTCAAAGTAACACCATCTAAATTAGCCCTGCAATTAATCTCATAAATGTGTCTACTAAGCATTTAATAAATACTTGAGGAAAGGAGAAAAGAGAGCAAAGACAATTACGCCTAAAACATTGTAGAAGTCAGTTCTCTTACGCTTTTTCTTTTTTCCTTTTTCTTCTGTTTTTTGTTTGTATGTTTCTTTTTTTGTTTGAGTTTTAGTTCAGTGAACCGGTAATTCCAGGGACAATAGCTTACACTGTTTGCAAATTGGTACCTATATATTTTTTTAAATTATTATATATATATATATATATATATATATATATATATATATATATATATATATATATATATATATTTCAGAGAGGAAGGAACGGGGAGAGATATATAAACATCAGTGATGAATGAGAATCATTGATTTGCTGTCTCCTGCATACCCCCTACAAGGGATCGAGCCCATAAACTGGGCATGTGCCCTGACCAGAAATTGAACAGTCATTCCTGGTTCATAGGTCAATGCTCAGCCATGAACCACACCAGCCAGGCTACTTTTTAAATCATTTATTAACTTTTTTAGCCAAAATAATAGCTTTGTTGGTAAACAAAACAATAGCTTTCATTGGTATGATACATTATGATTTGCAAAATGCCTTGGATATAACTTTATATCTGACTTCATAAGAGCCTTTGATTGATAAAGAGCAAAGAAGTGAACAATGAAGTTTCTGGTACCAGATTATCTATTTTTGACTCCATTATGTATTAGTTGTGTGACTTAATGTCTTTTTGTCTCAGTTTCCACAATTGGAAAATAGAAATTTTGACAGGTAATACAAATTTTATATGATTGTGAATTAATATTTATTATTAATAATAATTATCTTCATTACTTCTAACAAACATTTTAGAATATTCTAAACAGCAATGTGGTTTCTCCTCATGTTGTGATTTAATTGGCTTCCCACTTTCTAATAGTAATTAAGACAAGACTCCTCAATATAGTAATCAATTACTTTCTGGAATCTGACATTCTTCTTCAATATAGAAGGGGTGGGTTAGAGGGGGAAACTGCAGGGAGAGGTTGCCTTAAAGCAGGATGAGCATCTTCCAGGGCTTCCTCAATGTGGGATTTTATTGTGAGCTCCCCTAATAGGTATTAATCTTTCTTCTTTCTTTCTTTCTTTCTTTCTTTCTTTCTTTCTTTCTTTCTTTCTTTCTTTCTTTCTTTCTTTCTTTCTTTCTTCCTTCCTTCCTTCCTTCCTTCCTTCCTTCCTTCCTTCCTTCCTTCCTTCCTTCCTTCCTCCCTTCCTCCTCCCTCCCTCCCTCCCTCCCTCCCTCCCTCCCTCCCTCCCTCCCTCCTTCCCTCCTTCCTTCCTTCCTTCCTTCCTTCCTTCCTTCCTTCCTTCCTTCCTTCCTTCCTTCCTTCCTTCCTTCCTTCCTTCCTTCTTTCCTTTCTTTTGTTGTTATTATTATTTTGTTAGCCCTAATCCCAGAATATTTTTTCCATTGACTTTTAGAGAAAGTGGAAGGGAGGGAGGAATGGGGAGAGAGAAACTTCTATGTGAGAGAGACACATAGATTAGTCTCCTGAACTGGCACTGACTGCCTGCAATCCAGGATGTGCCCTTGGCCAGGAATTGAACCCACAAGTGACCTTTCAGTACCCAGCCAATGATCTAACCATTGAGTACACCTGCCAGGGCTTAATTTTGTTTATTCCTAGTATGTTTTAAATACTCAATTGGAAGCATAGAGTCTGATTTAAAAAATACTAGGACTTATTTTGACTAATGGTGTCTTTGGAAAATATAATGATGATAGAGCTCTATGAATATAGTATAGGTTAGAATTTGCTCTCACATAAATTATGCATTGTACATAATTTGATATGTCCTTTTACATATAAGTTAAATAAGATATAGAGATTCACTGATTCCCATTAGTTCACACAAGTGAACTAATTTCCATACCCATCATAGGGTACTAGATGGAATGTAAATTCAGCCATTAGCACCTCTAAGTCTAAATTTTCTTAACTATAAACAGAATAACAGAGACATATCTATTTAGAGGATTATTGAGATGATTAAACAGATAACATGCAACAAGAACCATTCCAGGCTCATGGTAGGTGTTAAATCAGTTAGTTTTGCTAATTTTGGATGGATGAAAGTTACCAGCCTTGCCATTCAAATGGAACATTTAGGATATATCACCTATAAATTAAGCCGTGGTAATGCTTTTCAAAAAAGTAATACAATTTTTTCTTTTTTTTCTCCTTTTTAAAAATATTGCATTGTTAGCCCAACAAATTTTACTTAAGATTTTGTTGCTAACATGTTATTCCCAGAATTGGTGTTTATGATGATTTCTGATATCTCAGTTATGTGACTACTTATTAGAGTCCAAAAGAAGCTCCCCAAAGCCCATTTGAACGATAATAATCCGAGATAGTAATAAATTTTACAGGAGGTAAATATCGCCCTGGGTGGTAAGGGGAGGGCAGTTTGTAAAAGGATACAGTAGAGCAGTTTTTCAGTGACTGGAGCAACAATAGCTCAGTTTAAAAATACATTGCTTTTTGAACCCAATACAAAAAGTGTGAATTGTAATTTTGAGTTCTTTGGCAAGATGTGACTGGGTGATTCAAAGATAAAAGGTATAAATGGTCTATAAAATGGTTCAAAGGGGCTATGGGACATCAAAGAACTATTGGTAACTAAAAATTTGATTAAAAATGAATCAGAAACTTCAGAGTGAAATTTTACTTAAAATGAAGATGACTCTGAAACATCTTAAAAAAGCCATTAGACTGGGTTTCTTAAAAATTCAAAATCAATGATTTGTTGAATGCAAGCCTAGATTTAATCCAATCCTGCTGATGTTAAAAATGATATTTCATTGTGGCAGAGGGAGCCATGAGACAGCACAGCCTAGAATGAACTCTGCTACCAGGTGTATTAAGTCCTCTCTCTGAGCTCAGTGTACTCATCCAGATAATGAGGATGATTATAACACCTGCTCTGTCTCCTTACCACAGAGTGGATGTAAGGATCAAAAGAAGAGGTTAAAAAAGATATTCTGAACTTTATGATATTGCACAAATGTTAGATATGAGTGTGAAATAAAAATAAATCACACTATAGTTTCAAAAAGAACAATACATTTACAGATTTGACTTCAAACAATATAAATTAAGCCATCTCTTTGGAAAACCGTGTGTATTACTATTAACGATTGCTATCTATTATTTACTGATATGTAGCAAACCACCTCAAAGTTCACTATCTTAATTTATTTCACCCTGATTCTGTGGGTTTCCACTTTGGGCTGGGTTCAGTTGGGCAGTTCTGCTTTTCCCACCTGAGTTATTCATGTGACTGCAATCATCTGGAGCCTCAGCTGGGACGGATGCTATAAGGTAGTCATGTTTCTGGTGATTAATGTTGGCTGCCCACTATTTGGTGTAGGGGCTTCTATTTGCTCCATGAGGCCTTTCGGCCTCTAGTTGGCTAAATCAGGCTTCTTCTTCTTCTTCTTTTTTTAAAAAATATGTTTTTTTATTGATTTCAGAGAGGAAGGGAGAGGGAGAGAGAGAGAGAGAAACATGATGAGACAGAATCATTGATTGGTTACCTCCTGCATGCCTCCTACTGGGGATTGAGTCTGCAACCCGGGCATGTGCCCTTGACTGGAATTGAACACTGGACGCTTCAGTCCACAGGCTGAAACTTTATCCACTGAGCAAAACCAACTAGAGCAAGGATTCTTTAAATAGTAGTCTCAATGTGATTGTTCAAGAGGGTAGGAACAGAAGCTTAAGGTCTCTTGGAGCCTAATGTCAAAATTCTTCCATGGCTCTGGCTGAGTGGCTCAGTTGGTTGAAGTGTCATTCCATACACCAAAAAGGTTGCAGATTCCATCCACAATCAGGGCATGTATAGGAAGCAACTGACTGATGTTTCTCTCTCTCTCTCCCTCTCCCTTTCCTCTATCTCTAAAGTCAATGAAAACATATCCTCATGTGAAGATCTAAAAACATTCCCCTATGAATATATATATATGTATGTATGTATATATATATATATATATATATATAATTAATATACATATATTCATTTGAAAATATATATATACACACTACACACACACACACACACACACACACACACACACAGTCCATGCATTTAAGAAAAATTAGAAATATTTATTTTGCAGAAAGAGAGGACACATCTGCATTTTGGATACTTTCTGATCTATTGATTGTATTAAAGTGAGAATTAGATAGTTGAAAGTTGTGGTTAGGGTGCATTAGAGATATAAGAGGATCTTATTTTTTTATTTGTAAGCTTTGCAGGGAATATTTAATTATTATAATATTGACAATATATAAGACTGCCTTTGATTTACAGTGGCTCATTCGGTGAGTAAAAAACCTTAACCTAAATTTTTCTTAAGCCAAATGTATCCATTCTTAGTATTTTATTAGCTGGATAGAGAAATCTTTTAGATTTTAATCTTTATTTTTAAGGTTATATTTAAAAAAATTTAATGAAGATTATATCTCTGAGACACTGGTATATTTAATGAGAATTGAAAAATCTGCATTTTATTTAAGCAAGAAAAGGCTCCTAATTAGAATTCTTCATCTCATAAGCGAATAACATAAAAACTTTTCCTCACCCTTGATGTATTGTAAAATAAGTGACTCCCACTGAGATGCTCTCTCCTCATGCTCTTTCACCTGTGCCACCAAATATAGACTGTTAGATCTCCACAATGGTTTCAAAATACCCATCAGACACACTGGTGTCCAGTTCAAAGATTTATTTTAAAGAGGGCAGTTGGTGGTAATCTGAAGAAACTAAATTACAGAGCAAATTGGGTTGGTTATATTGTTTTTCTTATCATCATATAGCAAAAAGTATTTATTGACTATCTACTTCTCTGTTTTTTATGGTATAAAATTATGTGACCCTGGGGGAAACTGAGATGGCAGTATAAGTAAACACCAATACTCACTGCCTCCCACAACCACTTCAAAATTACAACTAAAATACAAATATATATATATATATATATATATATATATATATATATATATATATATATAATCATTTAGAACCACCTGAAATCTGGCTGAATGGAAGTCCTACAACTAGAGAAGTAATGAAAGTACACTGAGACTGGTAGGAAAGGTGGAGGTGTGAAATGGGCTGGTTTGACAACCACATGTAGCTTTTTTTTTCAATCAGGAGAGATATCTAGGCTGCAGAGGCCTCCCATGAGGAGACAGGAGTCCCAGCCCGTGGTTCCAGACTGGGAAGAGTAGTCCCCATAACTTCAGGCTGTAAAAACCAGCAGGATTGTGGCTGAATGACACAGAGGCTGCTGGAAACCCAGCAATTCCTTTTAAAGGGTCAGCACATGAACTTACTCAGTCCCACTTCCTATGAGCTCCAGAACCAGGTGAAAGCTGTGGGGGATCCAGGGACATATGGGGAGGAATGGGACTATCTGGAACTGGGACAGGAACATGGGGGTGGCTTTTTCCCAGATGGAGGTGTTCACAGCCGTCATTGTTCCTGTGTTGTGCCCCCCCTGTTGTGTAGCTGACAGGAAGCCATATCCAAGTTTCCATCAGCATGGTCTACACAGTTCACTCTGCCCTGAGACTCCGCTCCATCTAATTTGCATCACCACCCAAGCTTTTTGCAGTAGCTTTTCCATATGAATGTCCTGCCCCTGCTTAGGCTTTAGACTTTGCTAAAATCTCTCAAATAAGACCCAGGACTAGTACCAGCCTGCCTTGCTTCATAGCTGGGCCCTGCCTAGGTACTTCAAAGCCCAATATAAGTAGCAGCCATTTGTAGATCTCTCTGTAGTTCCTGCCTGGTGGCCCCAGGCAGTGGCTGACTTTATACCTCCTGGGAGGCCCCAGAGCCAGTGCATCCAATGGATGGCTTCAGTCAAAAGCAGATTACAACTCTACACATCCACAAATGGCACACTTAAGCCCCACTGAAGCAAGTCCTACTCCATAGAGGTATCTCTTGCACATCAGTTCTTCCTCTGTAGTCACAGCTACTCCTCACAGCCAGTTGGCCTGGAGGTCAGTATTTTTTTTTAATTAATTAACTTATTTTTTTTCAGTGATACTGACAGTAATCAAGGTTCAACCAAACAAGACTGTGCACACAGCCCTGCTCAGGTGACTGGGGAGACTGAGCCACTGGGTCCTATAGGAAACCAACTATTTAAGGTCACTCTACCAAGTCCAGGAGACAACAGATATATCTAATACATAGAAACAAACACAGGGAAGGTACCAAAATGTGGAGACAAAGAAACATGTCACAAATAAAAGAAATGGAAGCAAACAAAATATTGAATACAGTGTTTAAAACAATGGTTATAATGTTGCTCAATGATCTTAATGAGAGCATTAAGAGACTTAATGAGAGCTTCAAGGGACTTAGTGAGATCTATTAGAGTCTTAGTGAGAATTTCAAAGACATAAAAAAGGACCAGTCAGAAATTAAGCATACACTAACTGAAATAAAAGTTAATTTGCAAAGATTCTACAGTAGAATAGAGGATTCTGAGAATCAAATCAAATGAAAAACACCCAATCAGAAAAGTAAAAAGAAAAAAAGAATCCAAACATATAAAGACAGTGTAAGGAGCCTTTGGGACAACTTCAAGTGTACCAACATTTGCATTATAGTGGTTCCAGAAGGGAAAGAGAGAGAGCAAGATATTGAAAACCTATTTGAAGAAATAATGACAGAAAACCTACTTACATGGCAAAAGAAAAAGACAATTCTAGAAAGCACTTAAAGTCCCAAATAGGTGGAACCCAAGGAGGCCCACACCAAGACACATCATAATTAAAATGTCAAGGGTTAAAGACAAGAGAGAATATTAAAAGCAGCAAGAGAAACTTAATTAGTTATCTACAAGGGAATGCCCATAGGACTGTCAACTGATTTCTCATAGAAACTTTGCAGGGGAGAAGGGAGTGGCGAGAAATATTCAAAGTGCTGATTAGCAAGGACCTACAACCAAGATTATTCTACCTAGCAAAGATATTATTTAGAATTGAAGGTCAGACAAAGAGCTTCACAGGCAAGAAAAAAGCTAAAGGAGTTTATTACCACCAAGTCAGTACTACATAAAATGTTGAGAGTACTCTTTAAGAAGAGGAATAGGAAAAGAAAATGGTAGGTGGAGTAGAAGAAGAAAGACAAGAAAAAAGAAGGAGAGGAGAAGAAGAAGAAAGAAGAAAGAAGAAAGAAGAAAGAAGAAAGGAGGAAGAGGAGGAGGAGGAGGAGGAGGAGGAGGTACTGGAAATAAATACATATCTATCAATAATTGAATATAAAAAATAGAATCAGAAGCATGGAACAGACTGACACATCTCAGAGGGAACAGGGTAGAGGGAGTGTGAAAATATTTACCAAAGATCTTATATGCATATATGCATTACCTATAGACACAGACAATAGGGAAATGGTGAAAGACAATGGTGAAAGCCTGGGGAGGAAGGGGTGGTACCTGGGTGGAGGGGAGCAATGGTTTGTGTGTGTGTGTGTGTGGGGGGGGGGGGGGGCGGGCAGATGGGGACATCTATAATATTCTCAATAGTAAAGATGTTTTTAAAAAATGTGACTAAATTTAAAAGCTCATGGTTATAGAACTGACATGTTCATTTATCTTCATAATATAATTTGTATTTAAGATAATACATGTAAAAGATAAAACAAAACACCATATTTATAATATAGCCTCTATAACTGTTACTATTAATATAAAATTTTCTTAGTGATATAATATGCACATGAATTTTTTGTGGATTATTATATTTTATTTTTTAAATATGTTTTTTTTTTTTTTTAAAGAGAGAGGAAAGGAAAGGGAGAAAGAGATAGAAACATCAATGAGAGAATACATCAACATTAATCAGCTGCCTCCTCATGCCTGCTGCTGAGGATAGAGCCTGAAACCCAGGCATGTTCCCTGAACAAGAATCAAACCTGTAAACTTTCAGTGCATGGTCCAATGTTCTAAGACTGAGCCACATCAGCCAGGCTGTGGGATTATTTTTAAAGAGCTTTTTCTCTTGAAGAATAAAATAAATTTCTCTGTATTTGACATTAAAATTTTGTTCACTTGTATAATATGACAAAGTGAAATCAATTATTGTGTTATACTATAAGATCATGTAATAAATATTGTTTGAAAGAAGGGAATTATAGTCTGTGAATGCATTTTGCCCACTGCTTAGCTACCAGTGTTTCTCTGGGGGAAATGAGGGGAAAGGGGATGGGTTTAAACACTGAAGACAATAAAAGATAATAAGAATTCAGCAAACTTTGCAAATTACTTATTAAATAAGAAAATACAAACTTGAAGATGAACCAAATAACAATAGCCTTTTAAATCAAAACACTCGGTACTGTTAAAAGAACAGGCATATAGATCAGTAGAATAGAACAGGGAGCCCAGATCACAACCTATTCCTTTATGGTCAATTAATATTTGACAAAGGAGGCAAGAACATATAATGGACTAAAAACAGTCTCTTCAATAAATGGTGTTATAAAAATTGGACAGGTAGATGCAAAAAAAAAAAAAAAAAAAGAAAGAAAAGAAACTAGACCATCAACTTACACTATACACAAGAATAAACTCAAAATGGATAAAAACTTAAAATTTAAATTGCAAAACCATAAAAATCCTAGAAGCAAACATAGGCAGTAAAATATCAGACATCCCTAATAATACTTTTGCTAATATTTCGCCTAGTGCAGAGGAAACTGGAAAAAACAAAGAAATAGGTTAGCATCAAAAGCTTCTGCACAGCAAAGGAAACCAACAGTAAAATAAAAAGGGAGCCCACTATATGGAAGAACATATTTTGCCAATGATACAGCTGGCAAGGGATTAATTTCTAACATATGTAAAGAACTCAACAGCAATAAGACAAACGATGCAATTAAAAAAGGTGTAAAGGAACTGAATAGACACTTCTCCAAAGAGGACAGGCAGATGACCAATAGACCTATGAAAAAATGTTCAGCATCACTAATCTTCAGCGAGATACAAATAAAAGCTAAAATGAGGTATCACCTCACACCTTTCAGAATGGCTACCACCAATAAATCAACAAACACGTGTTGGGGAGGATGTGGAGAAAAATG
The DNA here is from genome assembly GCF_964339955.1 of Pipistrellus hanaki. Taxonomy (NCBI): domain Eukaryota; kingdom Metazoa; phylum Chordata; class Mammalia; order Chiroptera; family Vespertilionidae; genus Pipistrellus; species Pipistrellus hanaki. Next base: position 114,128,803 of record NC_140505.1, read on the forward strand.
AACCCTAGTGCACTGTTGGTGGGAATACAGACTGGTGCAGTCACTGTGGAAAACAGCATGGAGTTTCCTCAAAAAATTAAAAGTTAAACTTTCTTTTGACCCAGCAATCCCACTTCTGGGAATACATCCTAAGAATTCCAAACCACCAATCAGAAAGAATATATGCACCTCTATGTCATAACAGTGTTATTGATAGTAAATAACATGAGCGGATAAAAAAAAGCTGTGGTACATTTACACAATGAATACTATGTGGCTGTAAAAAAGAAGGAACTCTTACCCTTTGTGACAGCATGGATGGACCTAGAGATTATTATGCTAAGTGAAATAAGCCAGTCAGAGAAAAAGAAATACCATTTGATATCACTTACATGTAGAATCTAATGAACAAAATAAGCTGACGAACAATATAAAACCAAAGGCATGGATGCATGCATCAGACTGACAGAGGTCAGAAGGTAGGGGTGTGGGAGGAACTGAATAAAAGAAGGTGAAAAAATTAGCCAAAGAATACATATTCATAGCTTATGGATGCAGACAGCAGTGTGGTAAAGGCCAAGGTGGGGTGGTGGGGACTGGATGGAGATGGGCAAAGAGTGAGAAAGTGGAGGACATCTATAATGGTGTCAACCGTAAAGAAAATGGCACAAAATAAAAATACTATCAGTAAAGAGAATAATTTACCTGAATCTCTTTCACTTGATAGCTGCAGCGGATACTGTCAGTGGTAACGGCCATTTCACCACCGCCACTCCCCACTTGCTAGTACCCCACCCCCTTGCCGGTTTTACTTACCTGGCTGTGTAGGTATTAGCTGTTAAAGATTCACATTTGCATTTTTCTCTGGAGGCCTGCCCTTGTTTGCTGAGCGCCTTCTTTACCAGGAGATGCCTGGAAGGCTGTCACCACAGACTGATGCGGCAGGGGTGGAACAGCCCAGCCCTCTTGCTTCTAGGCAAGACAGTTTCCATGATGCTATCTAAGCTCCAGAACACCCTACCACATCCAAAGACTAAACTTCTCCTAAAAGCCCATCCTTGCCAAGTTTCTCCCCTAAACTACCTTGCTCTTCTCACACCCTTGTAGATTTTTCATAAGAGCTGTTCCTCAAAAAAGTCACTTGTATAAGATCCTCATCTCATATGCTGCTTCCAAGGAAACTGACCCAAAACAATTACCAGTATCACATAGCTGTCCTGTTGCATAGGCAACAGTTTTCAATTTCTTTTCAGTAATAAGCTATATTTTCCAAAACTATTAATCTACCTTGACATTGCTAAGAAGGTGTCATGATAACTTTCTATCACTTGGTTCCTTTATTTGAATTTATTGTTTGACAGATATGCCATCAAATAGAAACTGTATAGTATAGGATAATATATTTGCTTGAGATAAAAATCAAAGTGATGAAGTTGCTAATTTTTGTCCAAGAAAGAATATGAGCACAATTAGACAGACTATAGGATTTGAAGCCAGACAGACTTATGCACTAATCTTGGCTCAATAATTTATTAGCCATGTGACGTTGGCCAAATCACATAAATTTTCTGAGCCTCTAATTTCCTTTAAAATTATAATAATGATGCCATTGCTACTTAATTGTTGTGATGACTAACATCATGATATATAGATGAAATGCTTAGACTAGTGTCTGGCACAAAGTAGGTGCTCAACACATTATATTTTTAGCAATGAAAAAAAAAATAGTGGCTTAAATGCCTATGTCAGCAATTAAGCCTAAGTCTGCACTCACTCTGCTTCCAATCTCTAGGTCAGTTTTCATAACTTGTGATAGATATCCCAGTTTAGAAGTTTTCAAACAGGGCCTCTTTAACCTGAACTGTAGTGTAGATGTGAGAATCCTAAGTGGAGCTAAACATTCCAATTGATGGTGCAGAAAGGAAAATGGGAATACTAACGCTCCCAATTTGTAGATGTTCTAGGCCTGTGGTCGGCAAACTCATTCGTCAACAGAGCCAAATATCAACAGTACAACAATTGAAATTTCCTTTGAGAGCCAAATTTTTTAAACTTAAATTTCTTCTAACACCACTTGTTCAAAATAGACTCGCCCAGGCCATGCTATTTTGTGGAAGAGCCACACTCAAGGGGCCAGAGAGCTGCATGTGGCTCGCGAGCCACAGTTTGCTGACCACGGTTCTGGGCCTAAAGAAGTAAATTGTATCCTGTATGGAGGTCATTCATTCATTCAGACAAGTTTTTTCTTATAAAGTAAATAAAGAAAAAAAGAAGACAGGTGAGCACATTAAATATTGGGGGTTATACTTAAAATCCAAATCTGGCTTCTCTTGACAAAACACAGATCTTCATTCCCACATGACAGTATTTAGCTGGAGCCAAGCAGAAGTTCCCTTATTGAAGTAGAACACATACCCTTTAGCATTTTAGAGTCAGGATAACCATATCATTTATTGTCAAAACTATCATACTTTGGAAACGATAGGGGAGGAATCAATAATTATGCCAGAAAAACACGCATAGAAAAGAGCTAGCTTTGGGCAAATTAGGATAAATCCTACCATAGCCAGAATCCTTTTTGCTCCCTATTGCTTCTCACACTGAATCACTCTGTTCTGTTATCTCACTTGCCTTTCACAAGAAGGTATGATGTGACCCTTTTCAAGAGCATCTGTTCCTTTAAGTAAATTCAAGAATCATTTAATTTATTGGGTTTAGCCTTGTCATCAGTGAATTTCTGTTAAGTAAAAAAATACCTATATTAAACTCCAACCAGTATTCCCAAGATGATATACAACATTCAAATAGGTATATTTTTATCTAAGGTTTTCTTTACATTCAAAACACTTCACAATTAAACATACATTTAAAAAATTTATACAGAATTGTACATAATAAAAGCAGCAAGAAAAAATGGCACAGTTTTCATATTATTGGGATATCAATAATTTTTCTAAGTCAAGCAGGTTTGTATATTTTATTTGAAGAACACATTTGCTGTACAGGACAAAACATCTTTTCAAAAAAGAAATCCATGATTAGTGACCAAAGAAAACAATATATGGAATATAAAGTTGGAGATATGAACACAACCCGCTTAAGAGAGAAACAATGTGAGTGTATTTAGAATGGACAGCAGGCTTCTTAATCCATTGCACTGGAGTTTTAGGGACTTACCACAGACAATGTTTGTTATTGTAGAACATTTAGCTTCCCAGGAGGAAGGAAGATTAACCAAAAAAAATACAACATAAAAAAATACACAGATGATGGAGCAAAATAAAGTCCTAAACTATAAACCACTAAAGCCCCAATATATTTACTTGGGGATTACTTGTGTGGCCCACAATTTAATGCTTCCATCCTTAGATGTTTGTAGAAAGAGGAGGTTGAGTAATGCTTGCACTGGCTGAAGCAAAGCTCCACTACCACCCCCAACAATCCCTACTCTCTTGTGGCTACTTAGACTTCTGTAATTTTCTTCTGGCACATTTGACTTTTTGTTCTCTAAAATCTGGCTTGCCTGTGGAATGTGTGTCAAGAAGCAGGCCTTATTTACTCATTGGGAAACTGACCACTAGTGTGGAGTTGAACATACCTGAGAAAGAAAGAAGGGTCATGTGCTCACCCACCCACCACACCCGATAATCACTTCTGGGCAATGGGCCATTTTGCTCCTAACATCTCAATGAAAGCCGCCTGTTGGGCCAATTGTCATCTCAGATCTAGAATATGCTGGTCAACTTCCGTAGCCAAAAGTCTTCTCTAAGTTCCAGAAATTCCTTCTTTGTATTCTGAGATGTGTGAAATTCTTTTCTTTCCCTCAAGAGGACAGTCCTTAGGGTTGTTTTAAAACATTTATGCCCTTTATTTCAACCACAGTTGATATGGTCAAGTTGGGTGTAAATAATGTTTTCTATGACATTTAACCTAGTTTCTTAACTCAGTAATTACTTTTATTTATTTTTCCTGGTATAGCAATTCCATAAAAGTGATAAAATGTAAATCATTTAATAGCCCTATTTTGTGTCAATGATGTTTATGGCTGAAGGAGGTAGCATTATTTTCTCTTCAGACTCATGCTAAATACTATTTATTTAAATACTATTATAGTAAAGCCTGGAGAAATTCATTAGTTGACATTCCCATAGATATACTGGTTACTCCCATGTTGTGCTTCCTATTGGCTCTCCACAAAAATGATGACAATAACAAAAACAAATATATAGACTGAAAATAATTATATTGAAAATTCTAACTAGAAAAATCTACATTGAATAGCTTATTATTGACTCCATATTATATTATACTAGAGGCCCAGTATACAAAATTCGTGCACAGGTGGTGGCAGTTGTCCCTCAGCCCAGACTGCACCCTTTCCAACCTAAGACCATTGAGGGATGTCCAACTGTTCATTTCAGTTGAACATCACTCTCACAATCCAGGATTCAGGGCTCCCAACCACTCACCTACATTCCTGCCTGATTGCTCCTAACCGCTTGTGCCTGTCAACCTGATCACCCCCTAACCACTCCCTTGCCAGCTCGATTATCTCTCACTGCCCTCCACTGCCTGCCTGGTTGCACCCAACTGCCTTCCCCTGCAGGCCTGGTCACCCCTAACTTCCCTTTCTTGTCAGCCTGATTTTCTCCAACTTTTTTCCCCTGCAGGCCTAGTCCCCTCAACTGCCCTCCCCTGCCAGCCTGGTCGCCCCCAACTGCCCTCCCCTGCTGGCCTTATCTCTCCCAACTGCCCTCCCCTGCATGCCTTATCTCTCCCAATTTCCCTCCCCTACAGGTCTGGTTGCTCCTAACTGCCCTCCCTTGGCAGCCTGGTCATCCCTAACTGCCTTCCATGCAGGCCTGGTCACCCCCAACTGCCCTCCCCTGCAGGTCTGATTGCCCCCAATTGCCCTCCCCTGCAGGCCTGATCACCCTCAATTGCCCTCCCTTGAAGGCCTGGTCCCTCCCAACTGCCCTCCATTGATGGCCATCTTGTGGTGGCCATCTTGTGTGCACATAGGAGCAGCCATCTTTGACCACATGGGGGCGGCTATATTTTGTGTTGGAGTGACTATCAATTTGCACATTACTCTTTTATTAGATTGGATAATATTATTGAATAGTCATTATAATAATAGTTGATACTTTTTGTGGGTTTACTTTTACTAAGCATTTTCCACATATTTTCATATTTAACCAATATGATATAGCCTTTTGAAATGGTACTAATAATATCTCTATTTTGTAGATTTGAAGTTGAGGTTTGAAGAAGTAAGCAGGGTTTTTTTTAGGTCATGTAGTTTCCTAGTGATAGAGCAGGAAACAAATTTGTATATCTGTCTGACCCAAAGGTCCAAGTGCTTCAACACTGCTATATTCCCCTACTGTCCTTAGGTTCTTGTATAAGACACGTTCTCTTCACTGCTTATCTGCTCTTTAATTTGAAGTTCCATTAAGTTTAACTAACACTTGTTGAACCCATACAAGTCACAGGCATACAAGCAAATATTTCCTTAAGGGTGGTGTCTGCCTCTACTCTCAGTTTCCTCAATGTAAAGAAAAACAAATACCTACCTCATAGGATTGTAAATTATATTATCAATAAAATATTGTTGTTAATGTCTTTATTCAAGAACAAAGTTACTGGCATACGGTGAGTAATCAATAATTGTTGAATAAACGGATGAATGAATAAATAAATGGACATATACGTAAAGACAGGGTCTTATCTACACGAAGTTCACAGTCTGGTATTAGGAATAACGAAAAGATCTAGCTACTTGTGTTTCAATGGCATAAGTTTTATACTAATGGAGCACAGGTTCTAATAGTACAGAAATGAGAAAATAATCTTGGACAGGAATGACAAGAAGCAAACAGGGATGCTTCATAGAAGGAGGAAAGGAAGGAAAGAGAAATCAAAAAGGCAGGCAGAATTGATGTCAGAATGACTTAGGGATAAGAGTAGGAGACATAAGAAATAAAAAAACCAATTAGGAGATTATTAGGTCATTGTTATTCTTAGGACAAAAGATGATTTGGGCTTGGCAACGATAAGAAATGAAAAGATAAAGGTGATTCCCAGAAACATTTTAATGGTTGGCAAGACTTAGTGACTGATTAAATGCAGGAGGTGGAAGCAGAAGAGACAGAACTAGGTTTCTGCTTTCTCAACTGAATGGATAGTGATGATGTCACTGAGATGAGAAGCACAGGTTCCACCGTATAATTCCAGGCAAGTTATTACCTTCTGAATGTTTATATTCTTTAAAAAATATATTTTCATTGATTTCAGAGAGGGAGAGAGGGAGAGAGAGAGAGAAGTGATGACAAAGAATCATTGATTGGCTCCCTTCAGCATGTCCCACACTAGGGATTGAGCTTGCAGACTGTGCATGTGCCCTGATCAGGAATCAAACCCTGATCTTCTGGTTCATAGGTTGATGCTCAACCACTTAGCCATGCCAGCTGGGCTGAACATTTTACTTTCTTTATCTATAAAACTTAAAATAGTAATAGTCTTTATTAGTATAGTTGAGATAATGAGATGAGGATAAAGTGATAGTGTATATATGAAGAACTTAGTAGTGCTCACTATATAGTTCTCTTATCTATGGGATTGGCAGAAAGTGTAGAACAGCAAAGAGCAAATATGTTTAATGTTGGGATGTTTGAACTCTGTCTTAGAGCACTAGTAAAGTATACAATTTTACCTATATGTTCCCAAAAATTCTAGTTTAGCACTTCTTAGTTTGGATTCAGGAATCTGTATTTTAACAACTCCACCAGGTGATTCTCATCATGAGAGAAGTTTGGGAAACACTGCTCTACTCCAATTAGAAGCTGGTGTAGGAGGTGAAGACCCTTTGCATTTTGGTGACTGAATATATTTTATGCAAATGGGAATGATGAACTCTTTGTTCATACTAAACCCAATAATTTAGCATTCAGCCTTACATGAAAAGAAAATCCAGGATGTCCAATAGTTAATCTCCCAAATCAGTAAAATATCTAGGATTTTAATATCATTTTTGAAAACAGATAACTAATTTGTATATTAACTTTAGATATTTATTATATCATTCAGATATATATATATATATATATATATATATATATATATATATATATTATTATGCCAACTAACCCAAGCTATAAAAAGTATACTGTCATTTTTTTTCATGAAATAAAGTGAAGCACTTTAAAAAATATTTGAATTTTCTGAGGAAAGTAAAGCAGAAATATTTCCATGTCAACAGAGCATTTAACAAACACAAAAAAATAATTTGAAGAAAATTTTCAGCTAAGTAATCTTGGGCAATAGATTAATAGAACAGCTTGTTAAGTCTTTACCTGACATGCATTGTTTATGCATAGTGTTTGTTGCCACTAGACTCATCTTAATTCACCCACCAGCAATTGCAGCATAGACTGTGCAACCTGAGAATGCACTCTATAAGTGACTATTTTCTTGAATTAGCATTTATGAAGCAACACTTAACTATTCACAATAAATAAGTAAAGAGTAAACCTTTCTTTGATATGGGAGCTATTTAATTTAGAGAGTCAAATAAGCTTCCAACTTGTTTATAAGAAAAAGAACATTATTGGCTCTCTCCTGTAGTCTGTATTAAGGTACAAGAGCAAATTTCTGATTAGACTTCACACACTTTGACTATTTCTGAGTGCAATTTTGTCAAAATCTGAATCCATCTGTTATGATGAGAGATGTCTCATTGAAGATTTATACTGTACATTTTCCTCCATTGTGTGTACTGGACCAGAAAGTCACCTTGTTGGTAAGTATCCTTTGAGGAGGTAAGTTCTTCCCTTTCTGACTCTGTGTGTGTGTGTGTGTGTGTGTGTGTGTGTGTGTGTGCGCGCGGAAGAGAGATATTAAGTTATAGGGCTTTCTGAGGCAACCAGAATTGTCGCTCCAGGAAGTTAGGCAGGTTTCTACCATACCAGTGTTCCTTTAAAAAAGTGAGTAATGACTGCTTTTATATTTCAAGAGTAGAAAAAAGAATAGCTACCTGAAGCCTTGTGGTGAGACACGCTAGTGAAAGAAAGGGCACATGGCTTTAAGTTTGCAGATGGTCACCTGAGTTAATTTTGATACCCCTGAGGCAGCTGGCCTTTTAGTGATTGGCCTGGAAGAATTACCAGTTAGAAGCACCAGTATGAGTAGCTGTAAAGAACATTAGGCTGAAGTTGACTTGGCCCATGCAGGGACCTGGATGCCATACACATCGGCATCATCACTGTGACTGCAGAACCCGAGGCAAGGCCTCGCCTCTCTCCCTGGGGTATAGAGGTCAGACTTCCCACTCTTCATGTTCCTTGGACCATTCACGGGCTTTCTATTAATTTGGCAAGTGGGGATTTGACTGGTTTTATATATTTTAGTTATCAAATCTACCAAAAATTGATGTAGGAGTTCTTAGCAGCATTGCTTGGAGTGATTTTACCATTTTTTGCTTTCTATTGCAACATACATCAACATTAAGCAATATGCCCTTGAGTTGAAGCCAATTTCGTTTTTAGCCAGTGGCCATGGACCGTTTAATAGGTTCCTCCGTGAACTTAATCAGGACTGATTTGGATTATAGTGACTGCCAAGAGAATGAGCTTAGCACAACGTTATGAATGCAGAGGTGTCAGAGGAGGAGAGGTGACAAATGCAGAGTAATCAGAATTTATAAAAATCTAAATTTCTATTTTCTCTCTGAGAAACTACCTAAAAGAAAGACATTGAACATAATTTTCAGACTTTAAGTTAAAAAGAAAATAAAAAATGAATAAAAACGTTAAACTCTTTTTTGAGAGAGGAGCATACCCTGCCATCCCCAGAGTCTTTGGTTACACGGCATCAGGACACTCTTATTGTCCCAAGAAAGAGAAAGCTGGTTATCAGTGACATGGGTACCATGTTGGTGCAAGTGGTTAGGAATGTGAAATGAGGAGCAGAAACTGAGGACATTTTCCTGGATACAAATTTCCATCCAATCAAGATACATTAATTCCTTGGGTAATTTAAGCTACTAAACTGTCTCCACACTGGCAAATAGCAGAACAAAATAGAGACAGCTAAGGGATAGCTTGTGTGGTTGTGTCCTGGTGGTAGCTGAAGTGCTTTAAGATTTAAGACATAAGGCCAGGACCATTATATTAGGAAGTTTCAGAGAGCTAGCATTGTGTTTGGGAATATAGAGCATTGACAGGCCATGCTGGTTAAATATTTAAATCTTTTTAAAATATACTAAAATTTATATATATATATCCCCCCCGCATATATATATATATATATTTTTATTATTACAAACTAGAGGCCCAGTGCACAAGATTTATGCACTTTAGGGGTGGGGGTCCCTTCAGCACAGCCTGCACTCTCTTGTAGTCCAGGAGCCCTTGGGGAATGTCTGACTGATGATTTAGGCCCGCTTCCCAGAGTGAGGCTCCTGTCACTGCCGCTGTGCTTACAAGCTGTGAGCCCAGCTTCTGGCTAAGTGGCACTCCCTCTGTGGGAGCACTCTGACCATCAGGGGTAGCTCCTGCATTGAGCATCTGCCCCTGGTGGTCAATGTGCATCATAACCACTGGTAATTCTGCTGTTCGGTTGATTCACATATTAGCTTTTTATTATATAGAATGTATCCTAAAGAAGTGATAGTACTATTATGTGAGAAGAGATGTAAATGTGTAAATGTAGGAAGAGATAAAGATAGACATTGTTACATTAATTTGTTGACATAAAAATTGTATAGCTTCACTGTGCCAAAATATATTCAGCCATTTCCCTACTGAAAAACATTCTTAAATTTTCAAGGTGTTTTTGTTCTTTAACACTTTAAAAAAACTTTTGCTCAGAACCTAGCATCAGAATACTTAATGGCAGGCCTATCTTTATAAACCATAGAATTTACAAAAGGTTTTAAAATATATTTATATATATAACGTTTCTTATTTTTAAATATTTTAATATATATTTTAAATTTAAAATTAGCATATATAATGTTCAATGATAGACCTTTGGGAGCAAATAACATTTTGGAATGTAATGTCATAGAATTACATATTATAATATAATGTTATTGAACATTATATAATGTTATTGAGCATTTAAAATATTGAAGGAATCGGTATTGATTATGGGAAGAAAAATTTAGAAAACATTTAAAATAATGAAGTAGAAGAGCATAAAATAAAACAAAAGAAACAAATGGTTTGAGGAAGAGAGTGGAAGAGAGGGCATAACTTGTACATGCAAAGTATGAAATGTCTCTGTCAATGGTCATATATTTTATGAGGCCACAGAAATGGACAACATAGTTCCCTGGCAATCTTTAGCTAGGGTAAGGGCAATGGTTTGCTGGTATTTAACCACACTAAATTATTGCCTCAAGCAAGTTTGATTTTGAAATTTGTAAGAGATCCAGTCGTACTGTGGTTTGCGATTTGAACAAGCTGCCCCTAGAATGGCTTTGAAACAGCCCAAATATTGCAGCTTGATTTATGCTCTGCCAAACTACTAATAGTAAAAGATAAGCAAAGTAGTCTGAATACCAGAGTAGGTCCTTCAGATAATACTATTTTACTGATGAAAAATATAAACATGGTTTTGCCCAAATTTCTATTCAGATCAACGAAAATTTGCTGAGGAAACAGAACTAATCTACAGAGAATTGTGAAACTGATGAGAGCTTCAAATTACCCATGATTTGCCTTTGAGCCAAAACAAATGCAATATGTAGAACTTCTTTCCCATAGGTATCTGAGGGAAAAGGGGAATTTTCACTGTGATACAAATACTTCCTTTATAATAAGAGAAAACGTTCATCAGGTTTTCTAGAGTACTTGCATGTGATGAGCATATTAAATAGTTGTTGTCTTTTAACCTAAAATAACTCTTCTTCACTCCATACCAACCATCTTGGTCTCTAATTAGGTACAGTGAAGTAAAGCAATAACTTAGCCAGACTCTTCTGCCCTAGTGTTATCATTGGATCTATTAGGAAGAATCTTTATGTAACAAGCTTCTTTAAAAGATCATTTTAAAATTTGAGGCCATAAAAATAAAGCTATTAAAGTATATTGACATTCTATATACCAATGTAGACCTTTCTGAAGAAATAATCTCTTGCTACCACGTAGGGATGAATGATCTGTAAGGGGATATGTAGGCAAAGTCATAAATTCCTTCACAAAGAAAAGGCACAATTCTGTTTGTCCACATAGTTGACATTGGACAATGTTCAGATTGGTGCTCATTGACAAACCCACAGGCAAATTCCCATTAATGCTACAGTCATGGTCAGTACTTTGTACCAAAGAATATTTGTGCTAATTTTATCATCAAATAACAAAGTTCATCATCTTTTTACTTGATTGCTAAGCCAGTATCAAATGATATGGCTTCTGTCACAGGCAGCCCACAATTTCAGGCTCAAAATTTCTTTGCACTCAATGTTTATTTATAGATAACAAAAGTAACTCTAGCTGGTTTAAGCTGTAAAGGATTTAGTACAGCAATTAGGTGCTTCAAAACATCATTGGAAAATCTAAAGAAGCCAGCCACATTTATAAGTTTCCAGAAACGACTTCTGGTTTACCCCCGGAAAATTGTGCCATCAAGCAAGCTTCTATCTGTATCATGACCAGGAAAATAAGAGAATTATGTCCCAGGTCCTCACCTCTTCTGCCAAGACACAGAGAAAGTGAGGCCCACACCCAATTCTAGGATCACTGTCACTTAGACAAGATTCATTGTTGCCTCATAACACTTCTGAAGCAAGTACCATGCATAGGCCAATAACTGCTGTTTTGTAAAACCAAGCAACTGTACTCACTCACATAGAAACAGAAGAACAAAGACTGCTTCCCAACGTGTATCTGTTCACTGAAAGCTAAGCCCATTTGGAAACTGAGATACAAGGGCATCTGAGAAGAGGATTTTGTAACTTTTCAGCCTCTGTCATTCAGTCAAGCATGTTCCAAGGTACTTGAAATGGACTGAAGTGACTCAATATTTTATATCCATCAGAGGACTAAAAGTCCATCAATGGAGAGAGAGCTAAATAGCCCATGGAACATTAATGCTAAGAAATATTAATGTCCTATCTAAAAGGATACATTCAATGAAATAGAAAAACTGTTCCTATTTTAAGGTTAAATATGAAAGAAGTGTCAGTGAAATCTATGCATGTGCAAGTAAATATCTGAGAGGATGTCTATTTGTTTATGTAGAAGTACAATTGAGCACGTTTAGGTATGTAGAAGACCAGACTTTTGTATAATAAACTGCTTAAAGTATTGCCTTCAGAAAAGATGGTACAAGAGTGAAAGAATTGGCTGAAGTGAAAAGTGCACATTTTTCTATTGATATTTCAGTACATTGCAAATTGTTATATTAAACATGGTATCATCTGGAAGAAATCATATCTATTTACAGTTAAACTATATATTTTTATATATTTACTAGGCCCGGTGCATTGAAATTCATGCATGGGGTGGTGGAGGGGGTGATCCTTCAGCCCTGCTTGCAATGTCTAACAATCTGGCATCACTGGCTCCTAACTGCTTTCCTGCCGGCCTGCTTGATTGCCCCTAACCACTCTGCTTGCCTGATCGCCCCAAATGATCACCTGTATGCCTGATCACCCCTAACTGCCTGCCTGACTAATCACCCCTAATTGTTCACCTGCCTGATTGCCCCTAACTGCCTCTGCCTTATTGCCCCTCATATTACACTTTTATTATTATAGATAGTTGCCTTGCTCCAAGTTGTCAGGACCTGATTGTCATAGAGATAGAAAAGTTTTAAATATTACTCTTGATTATGGCAATTAACTAACACATGGCCACCAAAAAGGTGACTTACCAAAGGGTATATAGCAAACAGTGCTGTTCAGTCCTCTTCCATAAAAATGTGCATGTTGTGCACTGTATCTGCCTGGAAACATGAAAGAGTGAAGTTTCTGTCTGTCTTTGCAATCCTATGAGGAAATTGTGTGAGACCCCAGCCCAGTCTGGTTTGGTGCCACAGAATAATAAGCTCTCTCTCTTTTTTTTTCTTTGCTCCATTGGTGGAGATTTCCTAGAAGTTGCAGGATATCTTTCTTTTAATTTTTCCTCTATACTCTGACTCATGTTTCTCATCCTCCTTTCCCTCCATCCCCCACCCGCAACAGTAACTTGCTCCAGGCTCACTTTGCTCTAGTGTCTAGGAGATCAAGCAACATGTCTGCCACCAGAACCATGATTCCCAGCATTCCTGGTGCTTTCCATGCTCTTGGTTTTCACTTCCAGCTCTTCCCTCCCTCAGCATGGCCAGGGTGAGGACATTGGGCTAGTGTTGCTGGGGTGATGCCACCATCTTTGTTGTGGAGTGATGGTTACTTTACATATTACTCTTTTATTAGATAGGATAAACATTCACATGTGTTCATGTACATAGATCTCTGCATATATATATTTATATATATGTATATACACATATATAAAATAGATACATATATACTACATATACACAAACATACATACTTATATATACTTAAGTGCTTGTAAATAAACTGAAAAAAATGCAAGTATATATTAGTATATATATCAATTGACAATCAATATTCCTGGGAATTGGGTTGTATTGAATAAAGATAACCTTTCATATTTTCTTTTTTTTTTTTAATATATTTTTATTGATTTCAGAGAGGAAGAGAGAGATGGAGATGAGAGAGAATCATTGACTGGCTGCATCCTGCATGTCCCCTACTAGGGATCAAGCCTCTATCCACTGAGCCAAACCGGCCAGGCCTTTCATATTTTCTTATCTACACTTTCATATTATTTTATTTTTTTTAACAAACATGTAATTATTTTAGATTAAGAGCTATAATTTTTAAAAGATAACACAAGTTTGTCATTTAAAAAAAAACTCAATGCAATGCAGAAAGGAACAAAACTAAAAGTAAAAATCCATTTCAAAATTTACTGCAACTCTGCTCCTCAGAAATACATATTAAAATTTGGTGAATACAGCCTGTCTGGTATGGCTCAAAAGTTGAGTATTGATCCATGAACCAAGAGAACACTGGTTCAATTCCTGGTCAGGGCACATGGAATTTTGGGCTCAATCCCCAGTAGGAGAAGTGCAGAAGACTGCCGATCAATGTTGATGTTTCTCTTTCATAGATGTTTTTATCTCTCTCTCCCTCTCCCTCCCCCTCTTTCTAAAAATCAATAAAAAATATATTTTCTAAAAATTGATGAATATCGCTTTGAACATCTACTGGGGGTGTGCCCGCAACCAATGTACATGCCCTTGACTGGAATTGAACCTGGGACCTTTCAATCCGCAGACCAACACTCTATCCACTGAGCCAAACCGGTTCGGCAACTTTGAACATCTTTATATGGCTTTGTCCATATAGAACAACAATACAAATAGATAAGTAGAGAGGAAAAATAGAATCTATTAATGTTAGGATAATATTAAATTTAATTTTACTTGTTTAAGAGATGAAAATTAGGAATTAAGGTAATTTTTATACTTTTCAAGTAAGCTTATTTGTAAACATTATCCCTTTCAAAATAAGACAATATAGTTCTAGTTCTCACTCATTTGTGGAATATAATGAACAACATAAACTGATGAACAAAAATAGATCCAGAGACAGAGACACATTGAACTGACTATCAAACCTCAGAAGGAAGGTGGGGGAAGGTGGGTAAGGGATCAACCAAAAAACTTATATGCAGGCATATAAGCATCACCAATGGACACAGACTCTAGGGGAGTGAGGGCATGTGCTGGGGGGTGGCAGTGGCTGGGATGAGGTCAATGGGGGTAAAAGGAGACTTATGTAATACTTTAATCAATAATCTTTTTCCAAAAAGATAAAAAGTAATGATTGGCCTAAGGATTGCAAAAGAGGAGATGGAAATCATTATTTCTCAAGTGTAATATGATTATCCACATACCCATAGACTCTAGTCCAATTAACTAGAAATAATTCAGTTTAGTAAATTGACTAGATGTAATATCAGCATATAATAGTCAATTAATTAGAAATCTCTTTCTGACCATAATAGAGAAACAAGGACCATGTATACTCTTTGCCATTAATAATTAGGAAACTGGATATATGAAGAAACAATTACTTTTATTTTTTTTAATTTACTTTTGAAAGTATTACATATGTCCTCTTTTTTCCATAATTTACCATCTTCATCCCACCCCCACTTCCCGCCCCAGACCCTCACCACCCCACAGTCTGTGTCCATGGATTATACATATATACATACAAGGTCTTTGGTTGATTACCTCCCACCCACCCACCCTTTTCCTCCTTCCCTCCAATATTCCAAACTCTGTTCCATGCTTTCATGTCTCTGGATCCACTCCGTTCATTAGTTTATTTTGTTAATTAGATTCCATATATAAGTGAGATCATGTGATACTTGTCTTTCTCTGACTGACTTATTTTACTTAGTATGATACTCTTTAAGTCCCTCTATGCTGTCTCAAAGGGTAAGATATTCTTTTTTACTGCTGCATAGTATTCCGTGGTATAAATGTACCACAGCTTTTCTATCCACTCATCTACTGATGGTCACTTGGGCTGTTTCCAGATTTTAGCTGTTATAAATTGTGCTACTATGAACATAGAGGTGCATACATTCTTTCTGATTGGTGTTTTGAGTTTCTTAGGATATATTCCTAGAAGTGGTATCACTGGATCAAATGGCAGTTTCACTTTTAATTTTTTGAGAAAACTCCACACTGTTTTCCATAATGCTTACACCAGTCTGCATTCCCACCAGCAGTATACTAGGGCTCCCTTTTCTCCACTTCCTTGCCAGCGCTTGTCATTTGTTGGTTCGTTAATGGTAGCCATTTTGACAGGTATTGGGTGATAGCTCATTGTCGTTTGAATTTGCATCTCTCTTATAATCAGTGACTTCGAGCATTTTTTCATATGTCTCTTGGCCATCTGTATAAGAAACAAACACTTTTAGACATTGACTAGCATGCAGTGTAGGAGTATGATCCACCAGATGAAGGCAATAATGTGGTAGATCCTTTAATCACCCTGACCTCTGCATAGAGGCAATATCCAGACCAGGCATTCAGAAAAGAAGAACTTGGCAGTTTCACTAAGATTAAATTAGTTTTACTATTAAATGTCTGGTCCAGAAGTCACACACATCACTTTTGCCCTGCCAGAACTGGTTACATATCCCATCCAACCACAGCATGCCAAGAGTTTATTAACCAGAACTTTGAGAATAGACTTAATGACTCCCACAGAGTAGATTCCCTCCAGAAAAAAAATTAATATACAATTATCCAAGTATAAGATAGTCAGTAAAAAATAACATGTTACCTAAATTTCCTGGGGAGACTAGTTTATTACTATATTGAGCTGATATAAAAAATATGAAGTAGTAATATAAGACAGACAAGTAAGTAAAGTTATAAGTGTCTTGTGAGGACAATTCAAGGATGTTACAATCATTTTTTTTAAAATATTTTATATTTAATGTAAAAAAGATTCATTGGCAGAGACAAACATTATTTATTGACACATATGGTCAAAGTGATTTTCAAAGTTTAAAAAGTTGGGACAGGATTCTTGCTTCCCTGTTATTTTTGGTGCTAATCATTCTGAAAGGGTATTTCCACATCAAAGCCAATTATTTATTTTTATTATTACTTCAAAGTTTTATAGCTTTTGATCTTTGGCCATTCAATTTCTGTTTCGCAAATGCCTTTCATAAGTGAAGCTAGTTTATCTTCTGGAGGATTTCTAAGATAGCACATTATTTCATTTTTTTCTTAAATGCTTGCAATATCATATTGCTTTTCTGAATCAACTAATTTATTTGAGGTTTCTGTTAATAAATAGTTTTATACAGATAAATATTGACCTTGATCACCAGAATCATTTCTTCGTTTTCTGAGTGTTGATTTGCTTTTTCTTATCACATCATGAATAAGATAGACTTCTTTGAGTAATGCAAGCAGCTGTCTTTGTTACTGTTCATTAATGATGGAAATGATGAAACTTCACTTATTTTGAAATACTGTCTTTTTCAAAGTTAATACCTACAATTATAAAAAAAAAAACAGACAAAAATTACACAAAAAAAGGAAAAATATCTCAAAAGCTAAAAAAGAATTTCTAAATCTTCAGGAGAATTTCTCCAGTTTCCTTAAGAGATCTCCCAAATTGAAATATTCATGACATTCATGTCAATGCTAATAAAGCACTAATATTTTCATGATATGGATAACTTCAAAGCAAGGCTCTTTAGACTGCTCCTTCAAAATTTATGCACTCTCTCTAAAAGAAACAAATAAGGAGAGATTTGATTACTTTAATATCTCAGGCTTATTTACTATCAATTAATCATTAGACAGGCTAAAAAAAAACACCTCTTTTAACCATATATATAATGGCTATGTAACAAATTTTATATTCCAGAATAAACTTCTTTTATACATTACTAGAGGCCTGGTGCATGGGATTTGTGCACTGATGAGAGGTGTGGACTGTGGGGATCGGTCCTCTGTGGGAGTGCTGCTCATCCCAGTCAGCTGAGTGGCTGTGGACCCACCAGTGAGTGGCTGCTTCTGCTGTAGGGACACACTGACCACCAGGGGGCAGCTCCCATGTTGAGTGTCTACTCCTGGTGGTCAGTGTGCATCATAGTGACCAGCAGTTCTGCTGATCGGTTGATTTGCATATTAGCCTTTCACTATACAGGATGTATCCTAAAGAAGTGATAGTATTATTATGTGAGAAGAGTGACCGGTCTTTCTGGTTGTTCCGCCATTCCGTCGTTGGGCCTTTATTATGTAGGTGTGGCTCCATTGGTGTGGCTCTGTGGCTGAGCATTGACCTATGAACTAGGAGGTCACAGTTTGATTTCCGGTCAAGGCACATGCCCAGATTGCTGGCTGGATCCCCAGTGTGGGCATGCAAGGGAAAGCCAGCCAATAATTCTTCTCATCATCGATGTGTTTTTTTCCTCTCTCTCTCTCCCTTTCCCTTTTTCTCTTTAAAATTAATAAAAAATACTTTAAACAAACAAAAAAATAAAATAAAATAAACATATTAGACTACTGATATTTGCAATAAGACATAGTGAAAGTTTAGTAAGCTTCTAAGTTTTTCCAATTATTCCTTTACCTTTTATATTACATTTCTAAAATGTTTAATAGAGACTATAAAAGAGCATATTTTAAAAACAATACTTGTCTTAATATAGTGAAAGTGTAAAATTCAGAATTTGAATGAGATTTCTAAAGTCAATGTAGTTCTGAAAGTCTGTGACTATCCTTTTTTCACATATACACATAAAACCAGCTTTCATTACTTGTCTTTTGAAAATTGTCTCAAAATAAGCATGCGCCATCATTTTTTTAACTCCAGTCCTAGCAATCAAGTCATTCCCTGGTGTGCTTTTGGGAGACTTACCAATGTAGATAGAATTTCCAATGAATATATTTGTAGGCATTGGGAATCCTTAACTTTCAGAAGTGTTAGACATATTTTTTTGGTAAAGTTTATTTTGTCTCTAATTTGTATAATCACTCTAGCTCTTGATTGTTTTAATCTATTTTAATTTAATCTCTGTTTCTGATAGGCAGCATATATTTGGATTCTATTTATCAGTCCAATCTGATAACCTAGGTCTTTTACTTGGAGTGTTTAATTCATTTACATTTAATGTAATTACATTTAGTGGTAGAATTTATACCTGCCATTTTGCCATTTGTTTTCTGTATATAATATCTTTTTGTTCCTTTATCCATTACTCTCTCTTTTTGTTAAACAGATATTATCTACTGTACTATTTTATCTCCTCTGTTGTTTTAAAATTATATTTTAAAGTTAATTTCTTAATGGTTGTTCCAGGGATTACAATGTGCATATTAATTTAAATCAATATAGTTCAACCCTGGCCCAGTTACTCAGTGGTTAGAGCATCAGCCCCTGTGCTGTGGGTCACAGGTTTGATTCTCAGTCAAGGGCACATACCTGGTTTTTGAGTTCGCTCCCCACCCCTGGCTGGGACTAGTGTGGGAGTCAGCCCATCGATGTGTCTCTCTCAAGTCGATATCTCTCTCTCTCTCCCACTCTGTCCCTTCCTTCCATTCTCTCTGAAAAGCAATGGAAAAACATCCTCATGGGAGGATTAGCAAACAAAACAAAACAAAAATCTAGTTCAGATTAGTACTAAATTAATTCCAGTAGTATATTAAAACTCTTCTTAAGATAGCTCCATCCCACTCCCCTCCCCCTTTTTGCTATTGTCACATAATTTACATGTTCAAATAAGCTCATCAACATAGTCTTACAATTATTATTTTATGTATTTGTCTTTTACATCAATAAGATAAAAATTTGTTAATATTTCTTTATGTAAATACCTCTACTAATGTTCTTTATTTCTTTGTGTGGCTTTGTTATCATCTGGTGTTCTTCTTTTCCAGATAAAAGGCTCCCCTTAGTATCTCCTATAAGGTAGTGTTCCAGCAATACACTCTCTCACTTTTTACTTATATGAGGATGTTTTTATTTCTCCTTTACCTTTGAAGAATAGTTTTGTTGAACATAGAATTCTTATTGACAGTCTTCCTTTCAAAATATGTCATCTCACATTCTGGGTCTCCATGGTTTTGATAAAAAAAATCAGCTATTAATCTTGAGGATCCCTTATATTTGTTGTCATTTTATTCTTATTGCTTTTAAGATGTTCTCTAAATCACTGATAATATAATAGTGTAACTATTGTATAATGCTTCAGATATGGATTTCTTTGAGTTTTTCCTACTTGGAGTTTGTTGAACTTCTTGGATATATAGACTGATGTTTTCCATCAACTGACATTATTTCTTCAAATACATTTTTATACCTTTTTTCATTCCTCTCCTCCTGGGACTCCCATTGAGAGAAGTTAGCTTGAAATGCAGGCAGAGAGAGCAGAGGTCCAGTGGAAAACAAAGGCAGGTGGAATATAGAAGTGGCAGACACAGCAGTTTGAGAAAGCCTAATCACAGAAACCAACCAAGTAGAAATAATAAAATGTTTCTGGACTCAGGGTAGGAGGCATGAGAAACCAAGGAAGAGCCTGCAACAACATGGTGTACTAATGCATAGAAACAGAGAAAGTTCAGCATGGGAACAGAGGAAGAATGCATAAATACAGGGAAAGTTCAGGTCTGTTGTGGGCAAGAACAATTGAGGGGATCAATCAGGTAACGACATGGATAGATATGGAAGTAGGTTTGTAGCAAATATCTACCACTGGACTACTAGGCTTTACAGGGCATCCCACTATTGGCTCCCCTTCCCTTTGCGGGGAGTCAGTATCTGCTTGTAATAAATTTTCCACACTTTTGCTTAAATCTTCTGGTCCACAGAACTCATTCTTTGGTGTTGTGAGACATGACCTAGGGAAAAACACCTGGGCTCACCATTCCATAATCACCATTATGCATATGTTATTGCATTCAAAGATGTCCCACAGGTTTCTGAAACTGTTAATTTTTCTTGTCTTTCACTTTTCTTTCTGTTCGTCAAAATGGACAGTCTCTATTAAGTATCTTCAAGTGCACTGATTCTTTTAACTTCAAGTTCACTGATTTTTCTTAAATCTGTTGCTTATCACTTCTAGTTAATTTTACATTTCAGTTATTCTATTTTTCACCTTTAGAAAATCCACGTTTTCCTCCCATAGTTCCATTTTTTAATTTTTTCTATTTGGTGAGATATAGTTATAATTTTTTGTTTAATTTTTAAAGTGATTTTTCTTTAGAGCAACATTCAGTTGATAGCTTTTATTTTTCTGTGTATGTGCTATGCTCTCCTGTTTATTTTCATGTCTCATATTTTTTTTGAAAATAGGGAAATTTAATAGCATTGATTCTCCTTATTCATGTCATATACTAGTAAAGTCACTTATTCATGTCATATACTAGTAAAGTCACTTATTCATGTCATATACTAGTAAAGTCACTGAGTATTCCCTGAATTTATCAATACTGAATTTTTGCTGCAAGAGGAGATAGGAGATGGATAGAGAAAGAGATAATAAAAATACAAATGATAAAATAGATTTTCATTTATCTAATCTCTCATGTATTTTGTCATTTTTATGTCTATCAATCTATCTGTCTATTATCTGTCATCTATCTATATCCTATATGGGTAATATCATAAAAACAACTTATCCTTGGTATACTCTTTTTTTGCTTTGTTTTTTTGTTTTTTGTTTGTTTACAAAAGATAAAACAAGGTTTAGAAGGTTAGTAATGCTCCTGAGGCTGCACAACTACTTTGTTTATTTTTTCGGTCATCTCTGTATGAGATCTCAGATAAGGGGACAGAGTATGACCTGAGAAGATGCACATTGGGTGCTTAAATGTTTGACCACTCTATTTACTCACATTTATGCAAATGATTATAAAAGCACGATGAGTATAGATTATGGTGTTAAAATAAACTTTAGCAAGTAGATTGATTCACAAATATGGAATCCACTATATATTGTACCAACCCTGAAACCACCCCTCTCCCATTTTGGTATTACTATTTTGCTGTTGTTGCTGTGCTGCTATTTCTTTAGTGATTTTTCAGGATTAGTTCACAGAGTATTCCCTGAAGTACGTGGACACTGAAATATTTGCTTTTGTCTGTCTGTCTATCTATCTATCTATCTATCTATCTATCTATCATCTATCTATCTATCTATCTATCATCTTCAGGTAGCCATCCATTGTCAATGCTGTCATGAGAGTGCATCAAGGAACTCAGAAGGCTGATGAACCTTGAGCTTTACCAGGGCTAAAAGCTATGCACCTATTGTTCTGTGTTGAGATAGCAATGGCTCAAAGCAATTTTCTGACCTAATAGCCTTAAAGAAAATCTTTGCTGATCTTTGAGATGATCTGTCTGCTGCCTGTTTGCTGTGCTTATCTGAGGGCAAGATGTGTATCTAAAATTGAATAAAAGCTGACAAGGCCAGGGTTTCAGAGTGCCTCTCCAAGAGAGAGGTTTCCACCTGGCCCCCATACCTTCTAAATCCATATTTCTTATATAGCATTTTCATTTGTGCACAGCCCCTTCTTCAGATCCTGAACCCTAGCCATAAAAGGTTGCAACATCTATCTATCCAACTATCATCTATCTCTATCTTGTCATTTGTGTTTTTAAGCCTGGATTCGTGGAGTTTGCCCCTGGGTTGGCACACATAGAATGCTTCAAGAAGTCATGGCATAAAATTAATACATACATGGCTGATATTATTACCTCAGGTATATATTTAAGATGTCAACTCATCCAAAATGTTATATGAACATCAGTGGCTCATCAGAAGATCTGTGCACAGGTTGAGACACACCCTCAAAGTTCAGGAAATGTATCTGTCTGCATTAGCTTTTACAGCTGCTTGTATAGGGCCCCAGGTCAACCAGATATTAATTAGTATTGGGGATTCCTCCAATTTTCTTGGGTATGTGATCAATCTACATGTGTACATAAACTGCTAGATTCCAAGGAATATGTTAGGTCTTTCAAAACCCTTAAGGCTATGTAATTTCCTAAATCTTCCTCTTAAAAATTTTGGCCAGTCAGCTGGCCATTGTGGCTTAGTTGAGTGTTGACTATGTGCCAGGAGGTGACTGGTTCAATTCCTGGGTTGCGGCAGTTGAGAGCCTACAGGAGGCAGCCAATTGATATTGATGTTTCTCTCTCATCAATGTTTCTGTCTCTCTCTCTCCCTCTCCCTTCCTCTCTTTCTAATTTCAATAAAAACATACTTAAAAATGTTTTGGCTATTTTCTTACTTGTTCCATCTGATATCACTGCCTTTTGCAGCTATAATATTAACTATTACAGTTAATTGTACTTATTTTTAAGAATGACTTGAAAATTAAGACTTTTCCGCCAAGCTGAAATACAAGTCAGGCTATATAGCAACAATGACCTGAGAATGGGACTTTTCCAGAGAGCTCTTAGTCTAGCCAAATAGTGAAAACACTCTGGAAATGGGGCTTACTGCAAAGCTCCAAAACAGATTAGTCCCTTCCAGTGGCTGTTACAGGTACCAATGCCAGAGATACAGAGGTGCTGGGGGAGGGGAACGTGGGAACTACTTTATTTTGAAGAATCTCAAAATAAAATACCACAGAACCCATTTTTGTTTCCATAGTTAATTATCTTTTCTTATATGAACATGTTTTACTTTGTAGTATGCCCTTGGTTAACTTTTAGAATTCTGAAATGGTTGCTTTTGATAAGTCCTACTATTATCTTCTTTGTCCTTGTGGAGGAGATTTACCAAGATTCTCACTCTGCCATCCCTGAAGTTCCACCACAAGCAGATATTTTTATCATTTTGCTTAGAAATTAATTTTTAGAGCAACAACTTTCATCTTCACCATTATATTATGCTTATGTTGTATACCTTTTCTAGCTAAATTGAAAGGCAAGTCCATTTTAATATAGTATTTTTTTTTTTCATTTTGCTCAGCTTGTGTGGCTCAGTTATTGAGCATTAATGTATGAGCTAGGAGGTCATATTCAGTTTCTGGTATTTTGAGTCTCGTTCAGGGCACATGCCTGGGTTGCTGGCTCAATCCCCAGTTGAGATGTATGTATTCATTTAGTCACCAGTATTTTGAGCATCCACAACATACACAATTCTTTTCTATTTGCTGTGGAGGATTAAATTTAAAGCAAACTTCAGAGACATACCTCAATCTTAAGGACCTTACAATCAAATTGAATAAGATGGACATAACACAGGTAAATAAAATAATCTGAATTATCCCATATAATAAAAGATAATATGTAAATCAACCATCACTCCACTATACCTACAAGCCATGCCCATCAGTCAATCAGGAGTGAGAATGCAAATGAACCCAATCAAGATGGCTGTGGCCATGGAGCAAGCAGGAGGCTTGGGTTTCCTTACTGATGGAAGAAGCCAAGCTTTCAACACAACCTGACAGTCCCAGGCCTCCACTCAAGGCTACAAAGTTTTAATTATAGAAGATAAATAAATCCCAACAAAAATGGCTGTGGCCATGGAGCAAACAGGAAGCTTGGCTCTGCTCAAGGCTATAAAGTTTAAATTATAGAAGATAAATAAATCCCAATTACCAGGGCCCCTGCTTGAGTCACCAGGGGGCATGGATGGCCTGCAAACCACCACTGGCCCCTCTCCCAGGCCACAACATGCCCCAAGGGAACCCCCACCCTGATACGGGACACCCTTCAGGGCAAACCAGCCGGCCCCCACCCGTGCACCAGGCCTCTATCCTATCTAATCCTAGCTAATAAAAGAATTATATCTAAATTGACCATCACTCCAACACACAAGATGGCTGCCCCCATGTGGTCAAAGATGACTGCCTCCATGTGGACACAAAATGATCGCCATAAAATGGCCAGCAGGGGAAGGCAGTTGAGAGGGACCAGGTTTGCAAGGGAGGGCAGTTCTGGGCAATTAGGCCAGCAGGGGAGAGCAGTTAGGGGTGACCAGGCCAGCTGAGAAGGGAAATTGGAGGCAATTAGGCTTGCTAGGAAGGGCAGTTGGGCAGGACCGAGGCCTTCAGGGGAGAGCGTTGGGGGGGACCAGGCCTGCAGGGGTGGGCAATTAAGGGCAAACAGGCTGGCAGGGGAGCAGATTGGCATCAATCAGGCTGGCAGGGGAGTGGTTAGGGGGTGATTAGGCTGGCAAGCAGAAGTAGTTAGGTGTAGAGGGCCTCCTGAGAAGGCACATGGACATCCTTTAAATTGTCAGCTGAGCCTGAGGCACTGGCAGAGTCCACATCCTGGTTACCACCCCACCCCCCTCCCTCAAGAGGGCAGGGTGTTACTGAGTTTCTGACTTACCTTTATCCAGGTGTCAGCAGGGGTTGGTCTAGATATGTAAATTCAGTAATACTAGGGTCTAGTTAAGAATGCAAATAAGCTCCTTTGATCCGAAGTTCTGGTGTTACTTTCTGGTATTTTAGGGTATAAAAATAAACCTGCTGCATGGCTCAGGTACCTGCTGCCTTTCCATCAGAGAGAATGGCGCCCACCTAGCTCCCAGCTTGATGAATCTATTTCTGCCTCTGGTCTCTTTATTTCTTTAATTTCTTAATCCCCAGCTCTTCCACTTAGGAATCTGACTGTTTCCTTTTCTGTGATGGAGATTGATGCGGAAAAGAGAGACCCCTCCCGCCACCACCACTGCTTGCAGTTAGGGGCAATCAGGAAGGTAGGTAGGCAAGCAGTTGGGAGCCAGCAGTCCTGGATTGTGAGAGGGATATCTGACTTCCCATTTAGGCCCTGTCTTATCTGATCAGGCCTACACGGGCAGTCGGACATCCCTCAAAGGGTTACAGGTTTGTGAGGGTGCAGGCTGGGCTGAGAGACACCCCCCTGTGCATGAATTTCATGCACTGGGCCTCTAGTTACTATATAATTCACATGTGAATAAGTTCCATAAAATGATATAAGTAGGTAACTTATACAGTTCTATGGTGTAATGCTACTCTGCCTATATGAATCATGAAATGCTTCATGAAGTCTTGGCATAAAATTAACACATACATGGATGACATTATTATCCAATTTTATATATTTAAGATGTCAATTCATCCAAAATGTTATATGAATGTAGGGATTTTAATCACTGACACAATCAATAGGGAGAGATTAGAGCAAGCAGGTTTTCAATGCCCATCAAATCTTGGTATATCACTGACATCCTTTTGAAACTGTTCCATGGCATATCAGCATCATCAGTCATTATCACTCTTCTTTAAAGGTTACAAGGTCATATAATACTTGTCTATGTCTATTATCATCACCCAGTTGGAAGTTATAATGAGAAATGCATTTTTGGTGAAGAACAAGAATAATATTCCATATAATTGGAAAAAATTAAAAGTAGAAACTCATAAATTAACAGACAATATTGAAGCTATTTAATGATAAGAAAGTGTTAACTTTCTTGGGAGGTAAATATTTATATTTATCTATTTAATTATTTACTTATTTTTGCTAATGCTTACCCAAGAATATATTCTCTGTTAGAGATAGTGGAAGGGAAAAGGGGAGAGAGAGAAAAGAAAACAAAACAAAACACATCATGTGAGAGAGACACATTGACTGGCTGCCTCCCGCTGATGCTCCAACAAAGACCAGGGATCAAACCTGTAACCCAGGCACATGCCTCTGATTAGAAATCGAACCCATGACCCTTTAGTCCACAGGTCCATGCTCTAACCATTGAGAAAACCAGCCAGGGCAGCAAGTATTAACTTTTATTTTACCTGTGAGCAAGCTGGTTGTATCCATATTTGGTACACTAAAAGATGGTGAATGAACAAGTGGGAACATCTGTGGAAGCCCAAAGAGAACTAACATCTTCCAAATAAATGTCTGGGCAAAAATAAACAATCAAAGAACAGGTCTGTTCATTCCCACAGTTGGCTCTAAAAATAGTTATGCATGAAAATAGAGTCAAGTGTGTTACAAAGTACCTTGGGAATAACAAGTGCTATTCCAGTGAGGTGTAAGTCCTAAGAATTTGGGCAAAGCAAATAAATGGCTAAGTTATAAACACAAATTGCTAAAGGGAGAAGCATTAAAATAATGACATGCATGGTGGGAACTCCTGCATACAGAACCATAAATCTGACTAATGTCAGAAAGACATGAAACAGCCGTTGAAACAAAAGATCTGAAAAACTTGCTGGAAAAAAAAAATCAGTGGAGAACTGTGAATAACTCAGCATAAATAGTAATGGACAATATCAGCCAGGCTTTCTACTGATGAAAACATTACAATTTGAAAGTACTCAAATAAAGATGAAATAGTAGTTATTAAAATGCATTCTGTGTGTGTATTGGAAGGTAGTTCATGTTAATCCTTTTAAATCTCTGCTCAGTATTAAAGCTTAGAGAATCCTTCAGATGGCAGCAAGCGGTCATTTTTCAAAGGAGGTGTAATGGAAGGATAATCCTAATATTTGCTGCATGATTTTTAGACCTCATTCAGTTCATGTGAAATTGAGACATGTTTTACAGGTTGACTATAAAATATTATAAATCTCAAATATTAGCCAAAGCATACAAAAGCGTGAGTTCCAAATTATCCATCATGTGAAGTGGGAGAGTGCGAATGTTGAAGGCTCAGCTCCAATAATGATGTTTCCATATTCTGTAAATGTGCTACTTTCTGGATGCCTTAAACTGTCAAGAACATTTTACAATAATATATTTATTAAGCAGAATAAATCTGGATACCACAACAAAGACTACTGCTTGAGACTTGACTTCTGCATTGCTCTCATGGGGATACTTAGTGTGGTATAAAATGAGACAAGAGCTTCCTGGTCACTTCATGTGGCACAGTAACACTTGAACTAAAAGTTATATCTATTGATGCTTTATATGTAATTCATGTCATGTGTGGTGCATGATTTTATGTGTTGACTTGACAAGGCCATTATAATACGTTCATTTGTCAAACATCAGTCTAGATATTGCTGAGAAAGTATTTCTTGGATGTGTTAATGTATAAAGCAGTAGACTTTGACTAACTCTAATTAATTTCCATAATATGGATGGACCTCATTTAAGACTGAAGTCTTAAGAGAAAAGACTAAAGTCATCTGAGGAAGAGAGAATTTGCCTTTAAATTGCCTTTGGAATCCAGACTGCCACATCAGCACTTCTCTTGGTCTCTAGCCTCCTGATCTATTTGTAGATTCCAGACTTGTCAACCCCTACAATCACATGAGCCAATTTTTTATATACAAAAAAACAAACAAAAAACTCTCTACCTATATACACACACATCCTATAGGTACTGTTTTCTGGATAAAATTGACTACTACACCAGACAAAAGAGAAACCCTGAAAATCTTCCACATTTTGCTATCAGTGTGTCTGAATCACTTGTAAAAGCAAGTGGGTTAACTATCATGAGATATATTAAAGAGCGTGGTAGAAATATATATGCTGAAAAGAATTCCTGCAGCTATTGACCTAAAGTAATAAGCTTTCTCTTAACATTAGAGTGACTGATATATTTCTGACTGTTTCTGTTTTCTAGTTGCCTAGTAGAAAAAAAAAACACAATTATTATAAGCACTGAACATTGAATTGCAACATAAACCTTCTGGCTTTCTGCATAAAAAACAATGATCCTATTCCAAAGACAATACAAAGTGTTTAGATATGGTTTTCTAGTAGTAATGATGGCTTGATAACATGATATTTCCATGTTTTCTTATGACCAAAAATAGACAATAAAAAATATAAAAATTTAATGAGACGTCATTTAACATTTGTACTGGGCCCTCAATAAACATTTGTTGAGAGCCTAGTACATTTGGTGCTGGAGATTTAAAAAAAGAAAAAAAGGAATAACTGCTTTCAAGAGGTCACTGTTCAGTGGGATGACAGAATATAAATTTTTTTTAAATCACATAAGGATATAATTTTATATCATAAAAAGTTTGGAGCTTAAGGCATATAAAATTGTTTAAAATAACCAAAGTAATAAGATTCTAATTCAAACAAACCAATTGTGGGAAAAAGTGATTGAGAAAATTTGAAACACTGTATAATTGGTGATATTAAGAGATGCTTTATTGACCATCAGCAACTATTCTGTGACCATGAGGTAGAAAGCCACCCCATGCCCCAAGGGAACCCCCACCCTGATCCTGGACACCCTTCAGGATAAACCAGTTGGCCCCAACCCATGCACCAGACTTCTATCCTATCTAATAAAAAAGTAATAATGCAGATTGAGCATCACTCTAACACACAAGATCAAAATAGCTGCCCCTATGTGGTCAAAGATCCTGCCCCAATGTGGACACAAGATGGTCACCACAAGATGGCCAGCAGGGGAAGACAGTTGGGAGGGACCAAGCCTGCAAGGGAGAGCAGTTGTGGAAGATCAAGCCTGCAATTAGGGGTGACCAGGCCAGCAGAGGAGGAAAGTTCGAGGCAAACAGGCTGGCAGGGGAGCAGTTAGACATCAATCAGGCTGGCTTGGGAGTGGTTAGGGGGTGATCAGGCTAGCAGGCAGAAGTGGTTAGGAGAAATTAGGAAGGCAGACAGGTGAGCAGTTGGGAGCCAGCAGTCTTGGGTTGTGAAAAGGATGTCCGACTGCCCATTTAGGCAGTTGGACATCCCTCGAGGGGTCCTAGATTGGAGAGGGTGCAGGCTGGGCTGAGGGACACCCTCCCCCCATGCACAAATTTCATGCACCAGGCCTCTAGTACAAAATAATAAACCACACATGGAAAAGTTTCTTGTGTACTATACATTTTTGCCAATTAGTCTTTTATTAAATTAAAAAGCAAAAGTTAAAAATTTTAATTTTAGTTGACATACATTATTATATTAGTTTCAGATATACAACTGAGTGATTAGACTTATATAAGATTATATAACTTACTAAGTGATCACCCAGTAAATCTCATATCCATCTGAAATCATACATATAGTTATTAGAATACTAATGACTTTATTCCCTATGCTGTATTTTACACCCCCATGAATATTTTGTAACAACCAATTTGTACTTCTTCCCTTCACCTTTTTCACCCATCCTTTCCAAGCCCTTCTCACTTGGCAATTATCAGGTGTTCTTTGTATCTATGGGTCTTTTTCTCTTCTGCTTTGTTTGTTTACTTTGTCTTTTGATTGGTTTGTTGATAGATATATATTTATTGCCATTTTATATTTTTTCTCTTTTTTTCTTCTTCTTAAAGAAAATCCTTTAACATCTGTATAATAATCTATATTATAATAATAAAGGAATATGCAAATTGCCCAGGACACCATAACATCAAGACCACTCAGCAGGTGGCAGGGATGGGGGCGGGGCCACGACAGCTGGGAACAGGATCCTGTGGTGGTGCCCCCTCTGGAGTTGGGGAGCTTATTACAGACATGTTCTGGTCCTTCTCCAACAGCCCTCTCCAGCAGGCATGTGGTTGCTGGGACCCAGGCCGGGCCTCTGGCCACAGATCCACAGTTTTGTGGAGACCAAATCTACCAGGCCTCCCGGAGGCCATATGGCTTGGCTACAGGGTGCCCAAACCTGGTGCCTGTTCAAAACATGAAACAGAGAGGAGGTGCGGGAAGAAATCCAGAGAATGGGGTGTTGGGGTTCAAGACTCACTTCCTTTGGGCTTTGTCCTTCTTGGCCTTGGTCCTTTTCTTTCTGGCCTGGAGCACAAGCACTGCAGGAGAGAGGAATGGATGAAGGGCGAATATGGAGAAAAAGAAGTGACCCAGGTGAGGGTGGAGACCTAGCAGCTGGGAGAGGCCCAGCTATGGGACTGCCTGAAGGGCAGCTCCTGGGTGAGAGCCACAGCTTTGGCAATGCGGCTGGCCAGGAGGCTGGCAGCCCAAGGGGTGCAAAGCCAGGGGTCCGACGGTCATGAATCTGCTTCGCCCACGGAGAGCGAGGTTCTGCAGTTGCCTCAAGATGCGGGACAGCCCAGTGGGGAACAAGGTAGAAGGATGCCCTGGCATAGGGGCACAGACCCACAGCCCTGAGGTAGGAGTTGAGGGGCGGTGCCACCTCGCGGAGGGGCACCACACTGCCAGGTACCTGACTGCTGCAGTTCTGGGAAGCTCCTGGCACTAACCAGGTTTTGCCCCAGTGGCCTGCACACTTTATAAGTGGCGACTCCTGCTCCCGCTCTGGCCCCAAAGCAAGCCCGTGCCCTCCCTGCCCCACAGCAGTGCCCGCCTGCGTGGTGAGTGCGAAGCCTATTACCTGCTCCAGAGAAGTGGGGACACTAAAGAATGGGGGCGGGGGCGGGGGAGAGGAAAGAAAGTGTAGAGTCCGCGATGAAGAGGTGCTTGAGAATAAGGCTTGGAAGCCTGAGGTGGAGGTTTGTTCTGTTTGCACTAGGGCTGCCCCTTAGGAAGGGCAGAGAGCAAGGCTCTGAAGGCTCCCTGTCTGCTGAGACAAGTTCCTCAGCCAATTGGAATTGGCCTCAGTTTCCTGGTTTGTAAAATGGATTAAACATGTCCCAGTGCGTTTGCTGACCTTTGAGGGCCACTTGAGATACTATATAAAGAAAATGAAGCAAAAAGTGAGAAAGAAAAGGAGGGTCAAGCAATACAAAAGATAGATTGGAAAGAACCTGTAAACCTATTGTCACTTACATAGGGAATATAGTCAATAGTGTTGTAATGATGGTATGATGCCAGGTGGGTACTGGAAATATTGGGGAACACTTTGTAAAGCATATGATTGTATGACCACTATTCTGTAACTAATATAAAACCTGAAACTAATACAAAATAATATTGAATGTAAAGAAATGAAAATAAGAGTGAAATTTTTATAAATTTTAAAGTTTAAATAAAGGCTGTAAAGGAAGGAAGGGAGAAAATAAAAATAGTGTTTTTCATTTTACCACTTCATTGTCTTTTCATTTCATAAAAAATACAGTTATCTTTATATGGTGCTTTTATACTTTCTAAGTCATTATCTCATTTGATGTTCAGGACACTTAAAGACAAGATAATTATTCCCTTCACTATTCAAAGAAAGGAAATCTTGGTGTCTGATCCCAAGGATTCAATCATTAAGCCCTTATTGTAAAGCAGGGTTAGTGAAATTTTCAGTGAAGGGTCTTATCTATATTAACAAAAGTCTTGGGGTGATCAGGCCAGTAGGGGAGGGCAGTTGGGGGTGATAAGGCTGGCAGGGGAGCAGTTAGGCATCAATCAGGCCAGCAGGGGAACTCTTAGGGGGTAATTAGGCTGTCAGGCAGAAGTAGTTAGGGGCAATCAGGCAGGCAGGCAAGTGGGTAGGAGCCAGCAGTCCTGAATTGTGAGAGAGATGTCTGAATGCTGATTTAGGCCTAATCCTGGCGACAGGACATCCCCCAAGGAATCCCAGATTGAAGAGGATGCAGGCTGGGCTGAGGGACACCCCAGCCCCCATGCACAAATTTCGTGCACCGGGCCACTAGTTTCATATAATACTGGTTGGGAGGTGATGGGTTCCTTTTTCTTGTCTGGTAATTTCTTATCTGTCCTTTGATTCTAAATGATAGCTTTGTTGGGTAGAGTAATCTTGATTGTAAGTCCTTGTTTTTCATCACTTTGAATATTTCTTGCCACTCTCTTCTGACCTGCAAAGTTTCTGTTAAGAAATCAATCTACTGACAATCTTATGGGAGCTCCGTTGTGGAAATTAAAAAAACAAAACAAAAAACAACAATTAAATTGTGGTTGAGGCAATTGATTTAAGGCATTATTTTACTGTACCCTTCTACCACAAAACCCCATTTAAAAACAAAAAAGAATGACAAGTAAAAAGAAAGTCATCAAGATAAAGAAATTGCTGTAACTCCTAACTTTACATAATAAAGCACACCTAGACTGAGAGAAGAGAACATTTTTAATACTAACAAATGTGGTTTTAGATTTTTGAGCCAGAAATAAATTCTCCTCCCCCAATTGGCACATTCTAAAGGACATATACAATAACATATACATTTTTATTAGAATGCCCTTTTAGGCTGACTATGACAGTCCAGAATTGTGGTATAGGGAAGTTTAAAAGAAAAATAATGCTGGAGTCTAGTCATTTCTATTTTTCATGACTTAGTTTCTCTTCTAATGAGGTAACCCAGTAGAAAGGAGAATTGAACATTTTTTTTTCCAAAAAGATGATCAAGGCCATGTTGCTACACTTAGAAATCTAAGAAGACGTTTGTTCCTGGGATACATGAAATTACTTGATAAGAGTAGTGTTTGAAGTAAACCCCAAAACTATTCATCAGCAGTTCCTATCACCATTCAAAGCTCAGCAATATTCAGAAAAGACATCATCACTGGACCTATGCCTGAAAAAAATGAAGAGAGATAAAAAAATTAGACTGAAAGCAAGCAAGAAAGAGAAAAGGAATGAGCACAAGGCAGCTAAAAAACACAAGTATAGTTAAATCACATATAGAAAATTATTTATATTAAATAAATGAAAAAAAGGGTTCAAAACAGTCATATATGTTTACAAAAAGTGATCATAAGACCATGAAAATTAATGAAAAACATTTTGATAAAATTCAGAAAATAAAGTAGTAAGACAAATAAAAATCTCATATTGGTGAAAAACATTATAGAAACAACCCAAATAATGGAGTAAATGCAACTGAAAAAGTCAGAAGCACTCAGAATAAGTTAAAGAAATGGAAAAACAAAACAAAACTATATATGAGGGATTTGAGAGAAAAACAATTGGGGAGATCTAACACATGTATGAGAGTTGTTTCTGAAGAAGAGAAAAGCAATGGTTTAAAAGTATTAGGACTGTTTACATACATTCTGGTTCTTCACTCAATTGGGAACATAACATAATTGCAATTCCTCATTTCCTATGATATACATGTAACAATATTGGGCCAAAGAAATGTGAATGGCAAAGGTTTTAAGAGTTAGTATTTAATTTAATTTACTTTAAATTATATTCTCTTTTCTCCCCATTTGGTCAATGGTAGAAGTATGTATTAAAAAGAAGTCTGGCCAAGGCCGGTTTGGCTCAGTGGATAGAGCGTCGGCCTGTGGATTCAAGGGTCCCGGGTTCGATTCCAGTCAGGGGCATGTGCCTTGGTTGCGGGCGCGTCCCCAGTGGGGGGTGTGCAAGAGGCAGCTGATTGATGATTCTTTCTCATCGATGTTTCTAACTCTCTATCCTTTTCTCTCCCTCTCTGTAAAAAGTCAATAAAGAATATATTAAAAAAAAAAAAAGTCTGCAATACTGCCTGGTATCATTTAAATGTGGGGTGGAAAAAAGTCAAGCTCTTAGAAACAAAGAATAGAAAAATGGTTGCCCAGGGTTGGAGCAGAAGAAAGAGAGGAGAAGAAATAGAAGAGATTGGTAAAGGGAACAATACAAATTTTCAGCTAAGATTCATAAAGGCCAAGGATCTAATGCATAAGCTGATGACTATATTTGATAACATTGTTTGATAAAATTTAAATTTGCTAAGAGAGTAGAACTTAAATATCTTTGCCTCCTCCTCAAAAAAAAAAAAAAGAAAAGAAAAGAAAAAGAAAAGAAAAGAAAAAAAGAAAACAAGAAAGAAAAGGAAAGAAAGAAAAAGAAAAAGAAAAGATAAATATGTGATGTGATGTGTCTGTTAATCAGACAGTGGGAAGCCTCTCACAATGTATACATATATCAGATCACCACAATATCCACTTTAGCCCTGACTGGTTTGGCTCAGTGGATAGAGCATTAGCCTGTGGACTGAAGGGTTCCAGGTTCAATTCTGGTAAAAAGCATATACCTTGGTTGCGGGCACATCTCCAGTAGGAGGCCTGCAGGAGGCAGCTGATGGATGTTTCTCTCTCATGGATGTTTCTAACTCTCTATTTCTCTCCCTTCCTCTCTGTAAAAAATCAATAAAATATATTAAAAATAAATACATCTTTCAACATTATATGTAATTATACTTCAATAAAACTGAAAAAATGAAAAAAGAGGCATTTTTAGCTTGGGTGCTTGCATAACAATAATCATAGAATCCTAATGACCCAAGTTGCAGCAAGAAATAAACTTTCATGTGTCAAGCCACTAAGATTTTAGTTCTGTAGCATAATGGAGACAAATTAGTATGGACAAATATTTCAAGAAAAAAAATGACTACCCCAAAAGTTTTAATATGGTTTTAAGCTTTAATAGTTTCAGAAGTATAAATGATACCAATGTATAAAAAAAAGCATTTAAAAGTTTAATTATCTGCACTTTCTCAATACTTATTTTGTTAATCTTATTAATGCATTTAAATTTCATTTTGCTTCTTTCAATGTTTTCCATATTCAATAAGAGGCACTAAACCTTAGAATTACTAATTTTTGAAATTTACAAAAACACATAAGTATAACTATAAATAGAAACTTTCAAATGAAGCTGACAAGTTACTTACAGTATTTCCCTCAGTACTTTGCAAGCTACCTGAAGAAAGAAATGGCTATTTATTTATTTATTTATTTATTTGCCAAGTGTGGTGCCTGGCATTGTACAGATTTTAAATAAACATTTCTTGGACAAAATTGAATTATTGTTGTTTTCAATATTGTGGCATAGACCATTCAGATTATGTTTGACTGAGAATTGTGATTGGAACCATTTGGAATCTACATATATAATTTAAAAGATTTTACGCTTTCTTACTTTTGATAGCGTGGCTTTATTTAAATCAACTTAACCCCATAGACTATGGATGTATTGCAAGTTAAGTTTGGGATTGAACAATTGTAAAAGAGATGATTGATAGAAGCCATTATATAATTATGCCGAAGTAATCCTTTATAAACTGGTTTAAAAATGACATAACAGTATTTTACAATTATAATGAAGTTCAAATTGAGACATCTGAAAATGAAACTGACAGGGTTTTAATCTTTCTCTCTTTGAAAGCAAAGTGATCAGTCATGTTCTGGCAAATGAGAGTGAGTACATAAATATCTCAGTTTAAATCTACTTTTAAAGTACTACAATTCTTTTTCTTCACTGCACACCACTCTACCCAGATAATATATGGGGTCCTTGCAACTCTCTTTGGCTTATATGTTAGCTCAAATCTTTGACTAATTATGTTATCACACTTTTGGGGGTCTCCCCTTCTCTTATGACTATTACTCAATGCCCTTTGCTGATTCTTCTTTTTTCTCTTTTTGCCCTCTGATTGTAGATCATTTATCAGAGACAATCCTAAACTCTATTCTTCTGCTCTTCTTAATAATCTCTGCAGCTACTACATTTGAAATATCCCATACTGAAGATTGCCCATTTAATGTCATAAGCCATGACCCATTTCCTAAACACCTTATCTTTGCTTTCAATTTTCTGCCAGACATACCAACTGGAATTCTCTGCAACCTCTGCAAACCTGGCATCTCTGAAAACTGCTCTTAGTACCTCCCCTGGGCATTTCTTATCAGATTTTAAAGTAATGGTTCTCAGCTTAGCAGGGATGTGTTGGGCTTGTTAGGAGGTGTGGGTGAGTCAGAATGATTTGTGCAATTTTCAAGCCAACCTCTCTCCACATAAGCTGTGTCACAATTTCCTGGGGTAGGACACTGGGGAAATGAACATAAAGTGAAAAAACCCAATGGACTGTCTTATCTAACCTTAATCTCCCACTACCTTTACCTAGGAATGGCTGTTAGGCTCATGGATATCCAAATTCCTTCTTCCTTGTCCATTCCTTGCATTTGCCACCACCAAATGTGATCAGATGTGCCAGAGACAAAAGTGGGGGGTTTCGTATTTACACAGGAAGGAGAAAAGAAGAAAGGGGCCTGGTGAATGCTGGGTAATGATCCTAATTTTGAAAGATCTCTAACATATATTTCATGTTCAACATCTTCAACATATGTTTTGTGTTCTTTTTACTCCCATCCCCTCTACAATTGGTTTTCTTCATAGTTACCATCATGACCTTGACTTTTGCAATGGCCTAATAAATGACTTCTCTATATTTAGTCTTTTTTCCAACTTTGTCCACCCTGCAAACTGCTATAAATATAAATTATATATAGGCATATTTAAATTGTACTTCAATTATATAAACAGTTAAATCAATTACATGTGATTGAATTATAATTTAAATGCAATAAAATTGATCAATATTTTGTGTACAATTTGGTAAATTTTGAAACTGTATACAGTCATGTAACCACCATGACCATATGTAGTGATGGCACAGAACATTTCCATTGTCTGAGAAAGTTTCCTCCTGTCTCTGCAGTGTAATCCCTCTCCCAACCTCCAGACCCTGAAGACCAGTAATCTAATTTTTTAATGTGTTTTATTTACTTCTAGACTTTCAAATAAATAGAAATCTATATTGTGTAGGGTTTATATCTAAATTCATTTGCTATCTGAATTCATTCACTAAATATAATGCTTTTGATATATCCACCTTGTTACATATCCTACATAATAAAAGCCTAATATTCTAAGTGTCCAAACATTTGTTTGACCATTCGACCAGTCTCTATGATGCACACTGACCACCAGGGGCCAAATACTCTGACCAGTATGTTAGCTTGCTACTGGGGTCTGGCCGACCAGGACTGGGCAAGACAGGCTGGACATGCCCTGGACGAATCTGTGCACCTGGCCAGTTTTAGCCCAATTCTAGCAGGCCAGGCAGAGGGACCCCCACCAGTGTATGGTGCAAAACCCTTGCACTAGGCCTTTAGTATTAAGCTATTGTTCTTATTTATTGTTTAACAGTTTCCCCAAAGTATGACTATACCATAGATTCTTTGTTGGTTTATTTATTTATTTTTAATCCACTCACCAGTTGTTGGGCATTTTAAATTGTTTCAAATTTTCAGCTAACATAAATACAAATATTTATGTGGACTTAGGTTTCCATTTCTCTTAGATAATTATATAGGAATAAGATTGCTTTTCCAAAGTGACTATATTATTTTGCATTTCCACCACAAATATCAATATATAGACATTCCAGTTGTTTCATATCTTTGCCAACATTTGGTATTGCTAGTCTTCTTAATTTTAGTCATTCTAGTGAATAAAATAAAGTATGATTATTTCAATTTTGTTCATTTCATGAAAAATCTTTTCATTAATAAAAGCCATTTCATTGTGGTTTTCATTTTCATTTTCCTGATAACTAATGATGTTGAATATTTTTTCTGTGCTTATTTGTCATTTACATGTCTCCTTTGGGTTAAAACTTTATGATTTTTATTAGACTTTTGTCTTCTAATTACTGAGCTATAATAGTTATTCATTATAATCTGGATACAGTGTCTTCCAGATACATATTTCACATATATTTTCTCTTAGCCTTTCATTTACTTTATTATTTTTAACAATGTTTTGGAAAAGGAAGTTTTAATTTTAATTACATTCATTTTAACCATGTTTTAATTTCATGGTTCATGCACTTTGTGGCATATCTAAATAACTCTGCTTATATTAAGTTCACAAAGATTTTCTCCTTTTACTTTCAGAATTTTTATGGTTTTAAATGCTACATTTAGGCCTACATTCCTTTTAGGAAAATTTGTGTATTTAAGGGTCAAAGTTCCTTTTATTTGTACAGAAATATTCAATTATTACAGCACTATTTGTTAAAAATTCTATCTTTTCCCCATTAAGTTACTCTGGCTCTTTTGCTAAAATTCTTGCTTTCTGTTCTATTCCATTGATCAGTATGTTGATCCAATGCTAGTACCACAGTGTTTTATGGTAAGCCATGAAAACAGTAGTGCCTTGCAATTTTATTACTTTCATGAAAAATATTTTTTTCAATAGGAATCATCTCTACTATTCTAGGTACTTAGCATATTCATAAAGATTTAAGAATAACCTTGTCAAATTCTCAAAAAACAATAAAACAAACAAACAAAAACTTCTTTTGTAATTCGTTGAAAAGGCTATTCTTCCTCCATTATATTGCCTTTGCACTTTCTATTGATCTTTTATTATATTCATCATTCAATATTACATTGTTTTTGTTTCTGTAGCTATATAATTAAAGTTAAAATCAAGGAGAGTTAATCTCATTTTATTCTTTTTCAAAATTGATTTAGTTATTCTGGGGTATTTCCCCTGATCATATTAATTTTTGGATAATTTTGTATATATCTATAAAAAAAAGTCTTGTTGAGATCTAGATAAGATTGCATTAAATTGCTATTGAAGAGACTTAGCATCTTCCAGTCTGTGAAAATGATATGTCCCTCTGTTTATTTAGGCCTCCCTCATTGATTTCTATTAATAACATTTTGTATTTTTTCAGCATACAAGTCCTAAATACAGCATGTTAGGTTTACAAAAAAGTATTTATTTATTTGAACAACTATAAATGGTACTGTACTATTAATTTCAGTTTTCACATGTTCATTGCTAGTATATAGAAATACAATCATTTATATATGTCAGTCTTGCACATCTTGCTGAACTCTTATTAGTTTTTGAGGTTTTCTTAAAATATAGGTGTTTATGTCATTTATAAATGGACAACTGTATTTATTTATTTCTAATTTGTAACCTATTATTCCATTTTATTCCCTTATAGCACTGGATAGAATTTCCAGCATACTAATGGTGAGAGAAAACATTCTTGTTCTGTGGCCAATCATAGAGGAAAATCATTTAGGTTTTCATGGTTAAATAAGATAATAGCCATAGGGTGCATTTTTTTTGTATGTGTTCTTTAACAAGTTGAAGAAGTTTCTGCTGCTATGAATTGAATTGTGTTTTTCCAAAATTTTAAATGTTAAAGTCCCAATCCCCATACCTCAGAAGGTGACCTTATTTGGAAACAGGGAAATTGATGTTATTGACTAAGTTAAGATGACATCTTTCTGGAGTAGGGTGGGTCCCTAATTCAATATGACCAGTGTCCTTATAAAGAGCAATTGGGAACAGGTAGAATGCCATACAAAAATGAAGGCAACTAGCAGGTGATGCATCTATAAGCCAAGGAATCCACACATTGCCAGCAAACCACCAGAATTAGGAGCATAGTATGGAACAGCCCTCAAAAGGAACCAACCCTGATGCAAGAAATTTAAAACATAAAATACTTGACCTCTTTTCCCTTAGATTGTCAAATAAAAAAAATGACAAGAGCCAACACAATGTAGCTGTCCTGTGTGAAAGAATCCAAATTATACTTTTTTTATTGTCAGAAAAAGGTTGAAAATTGCTGATTGAAGGTGTCTAGCCTATAGAACTATACTAATAAAAGCCTAGGTGGTCCTTGTGACCTCACTCAACGACCTCATGTAATCATAAGATGGTTGCCACAAGAAGGCCACCACAAGGTGACCAGCAGGGGAGGGTGGTTGTGGGCGATCAGGCAGGCAGGCAGTTGAGTGGTTAGGGGCCAGCAGTCCCAGATTGTGAGAGATATGTCCCGGATTGGAAAGGGTGCAGGCTGGGCTGAGGGACACCCTTCCCCCTGTGCACAAATTTTGTGTACTGGGCCTTTAGTCTATAATAATAAACGAGTAATATGATAATTAGACTAGATGTCCTTCTGGATGTCCTTCCAGACAAATCCTGGGCTGGAAGGAAGCCCAGGTCTTGGGTGCTAGAAGGAAGCAAGTGCCCGCAGCCAAGGGAAGGAAAGCCTCCTTTTGCACAAATTTTGTGCATCAGGCCTCTAGTAAGACAATAAATGTTTGTAGTTTAAGCCACTGCTGTTATGAATTAAATTGTGTTTTTCCAAAATTTTAAATGTTAAAGTCCCAGTCCCCCATACCACAAAATGTGACCTTATTTGGAAACAGGGCAATTGTGATATGTACTTAGTATGCAGTCCTACCAAACTAATATACCCACTATGCCTAGTTTTCTGTGAATTTATTTTTGTTATTATCTATTGGTATTTTATTTTGTTTTTGTTGTTGTTGTTTTAATGCACTGGTGTTGAATTACACGGGAAGGTTTTGTTTGTTTATTTGTTTTTGGCATCAATTTATATACTAGTAGTTATGTGAATTTTTCCCTTAAGCTTATTGGCATAGTGAGCTATGGAGATTGGTGTTAGTAAGTAGCCTTGTATGTTTAAATAAATCCTATTGAAAATGGTGTATAATTTCTTCACGAATAGTTGGCTAACATTTTATTCAGAATTTTTTAGTTTATAATTATGAGGAATACTGGTCTCTAGTTTCTTTTTTACTATTTTTCTCTGATTTTGTTATCAGAATGATAGTGGCTTCATTCAATCAAATGGTAGTGATTCCACTTTTTCTATTTTCTAGAACAGTGTGTACAGTTGGTGTTATTTCTTCTCTAATGTTTGGTACAATTCTCCAATAATGCATTTGAGCTGGGAGGTTTCTTTTTCAGGAGTTTTTAAATGTAAAATAAAATTTACTTAGCAGTGTATATATATATATATATATATATATATATATATATATATATATACACACTGCTAAGTAAATTTTATTTTTTATAAATTTTATTTATATTTATTTTATATATATATGTGTGTGTGTGTGTGTATGTGTTTTCAAATTATTTAATTAATATTGGGAGAATTGTGATAATTTGTGCTTTTTGAGTGACATTTTCAAATATATGTGGGTTGAGTTGTCAGTAGGATTTCTTTATTATTCTTTTGGTGTCATCAGGGTTTGTAATGGTAAA
Organism: Pipistrellus hanaki; assembly: GCF_964339955.1. Taxonomy (NCBI): domain Eukaryota; kingdom Metazoa; phylum Chordata; class Mammalia; order Chiroptera; family Vespertilionidae; genus Pipistrellus; species Pipistrellus hanaki. Next base: position 114,169,992 of record NC_140505.1, read on the forward strand.
TCCTATTTTATTCCTGATATTGGTAATTTGTGTCTTCTCTCTTCTTCTCTTTTTTTCAGTCTTGCTAGAGTTTTATCAATTTTTTTGATCTTTTCAAAGAACCATCTGTTTGTTTTATTGGTATATCCTATTATTTATGTTTTCAATTTCATCGATTTTTGATGATGCTTATTATGTCCTTTCATCTGCTTCAATTTGGATTCATCTTGCTTTCCTTTTATAGTATCCTGAGATGGGAACTTAGAATGTTAATTTTCAATATTTCCTCTTTTCTATTGTAAGAATTTAGTGCTATAAATTTTCCTCTTAGCATTTTTTAGCAGCATACCATAAAATATCATATGTAATACTTAATTTTTATTCAACTTAATGTATTTCTTATTTACCTATAGATTTCTACTTTTTACTCATTGATTTTTTATAAGTACATTGTTTAGTTTTCAAGTGGTTTGGACATGATGTTGCCAACGATAGTCTGATATGGACAAAGTATGATGGTTCTGTGAATATCATCACTTGAAGAAAAATTCTAGAAATAACTGTGAGACTGGTCTTCATTGCCTTTTTGGAATTCAGATATTTAAAATAGAATTTGGAATACTCAGACTTAAGTAAATTTACTGGTATAAGTCTAATAAGAACTGTGTAAAAAATCAAGTTACAATTGGGTGAAAGTGATTAGAAGGTATAAACCTCTATTTATAAAATAAATAAGTCATAGGGCTGTAATGTATAGCATGGTGACTTTAGTTAATGAAATGTATATTGGAAAGTTGCTAAGAGAGTAGATTTTAAAAGTTTATATCACAAGGAAAAAATTTTGAAACTGTGTATGGTGATGGATGTTAATTAGACTCATTGAAATGATCATTTTGTAATGAATTCAAATATAAAATATTTATGTTCTACACCTGAAACAAATATAATGTTATATATGCAAGTATGTCTTGATATAAATTAAATTACAAAGTTCTGATTAAATATAGTTGATTGATTATAAATTCCTGTTATTTCTCTTAAAACCATACTAAAATGACTATAAAAATATTTCAAAAATGGTAAAAACAAAACAAGGACTATGTACATAGGACAAAAGTGATAACTTAGTTTTAGAAGCTAAGAGTTAAATGGACAAGTTATGACTGATTTAACAGACCAGAGAAAGCTGAAGCGTGGTCCAGAAGGATGAAAACCTCTGAAGCAAGCTGGTCACAATGCAGACACCCAGCAAAGCTTGAGAATAGGAAACACCAGTTACACTGAAGCAGGGTAGGGCACAGGTGAGTCCTGAAAGGAGCTGACTATTCAAAAATCTACATAAATAGTAGCTCAAACCCAAGATCCACTCCCATGCTTCTCACAGTCTGGAAAATACCCCTTATACCCCAGCAGAAGATTAGAATTTATTTTCTAGAAAGGTTGAAAATGATGCAAAACACCATATTTTGATGAAGATAATGGCATCACAATAAATATAGAGGAACAAAGTAAAAGTCTTCAGATAAAAGTCTTCAGATAAAGTGAGTCAACAGTGGGCCCTGTTGACTCTCTTAATTATGAATGGGTATCCAGTCTCTTATTTCCTCCAGACAGGACATGTAGGATTCCTCTCTGGAAAACTGACTGTTTTAAGACAGGGAATCTGAAGATGTTGACCATCATCAGTATTGGTTCTTCAGTGAAACTGCTCAGCAAGAACACACTCTATGTTGAAGCCCAGAAGTGGACAAGCCTACCTTCATATACTGAACATCCAATCAGCTTTTCAGTGTCTCTTAAAGATGAATGAGCAGCCAACAATAACCAAACATGACCTGGTGAGATTTGAAACTTTTGTTTGAGATGACATATTTTCAGAAACAGGAAATATTGCAGAAAATAACAGAGCAAAAAATATGCAAAAATATTCTGAATTGTGACTGTAAGAATGCCAATACAAGAGAATTGGCACACCTCTAAGGTGGTCTAAGTGACCACAATTATAGTAGGTTTTCAACATTCATGATTAGTAATTATATATGGTACTTTTCCTTTTTTTTTTTTTTTTAACATTCTCACTAAGATCCTTAAAAGTCTGACTAAATTTCTCAGAGGTTTCTAGAAGATTCTTGAGTAACCTTATAACTGGTTTTGAACTCTATATCCAGTAGTTTGCTTTCTTTCATTTATTTCATTTGTGACATGTTTCTTTGTCTCTGCATTTTGGTTGCTTCCCTGTGTTTGTTTCTATGTATTGGGTAGCTGCTAAGTCTCCTTGAGTTGATGGAGTGTCCTTGTGCAGTAAGTGTCTCATAGGGCCCAGTGATTCAACCTCCCCAGTCACCTGAGGTGGACACTCTTGGTACACTCCTTTGTGGGCTGTGTGCAGTTTTGTTATAGTTGAGCCTTACTTGCTGTTGGCTTCACTGGGAGGAATTGACCTCCAGGCCAATTGGCTGTGGGGAACAGCTTCAACTATAGTGAGAGAGCTGCTGTGCAGGAGACATCTTTATGGAGCAGGTCTTGCTTCACTAGGTCTTTGGTGCTCACTGAGTCTGCCCCTTGTGTGTGTCACTTATGGATGTGAAGTGCTATAATCTGGTATGATTTCACACTGACCATTGGGTACTCTGGCTCTTGGTTCTCCAGGGAGATGCAAAATCAGCCACTGCCTGGGGCCACCCAGCAAGAGCTACAGAGAGATCTGCAGATTCCTCCTCTTTGTATCCAGTCTGAAAGTGCCCAGATGAGGCCGAGCTCTGAAGCAAGGCAGACTGGTGCTGGGTCTTAGGCCTTTTATTGATAGGTTGAGCTCCCTGACCCAGCTGCAGCTTATGTGACAGGTTTTTACCCAGAGAAAGAACAGATCATTCATATGCAAAAGCCACTGCTCATAGCATGGATAGGGTTGTAAATTGGGTGGGGCTGGGTCTCAGGGAATCACCAGGGCAAAGCAAACAGAAATAGCTGCCAGTCAGCCCTGCACCATGGATGTCCCAGCACCTTCTTCAGGAAGAAAGTCACCCCTGAATTCCTGCCCTGATTCCAGACAGTCCAGTTTCTCCAGTTTCTGGGTCCCCCAGATCCTCTCCTGGCACTGTAGCTAAGAGAAAGTGGGAGCTTGTAAATTCAGTTTGTGGTGCTAGCCTTTTAAGAGGAGCAGATGGGTTTCCAGTAGCCTGTGTGTCACTCAGCCCTAATCCACACTGGTTTTTATAGTCCATAGTTCTTACTTCCCATAGGGACTTCTTTCCCCAGCTCTGGAACCCTGGGCTGGGGGTTTGATGTGGGGCTGGGTGGCCTTGCAGAGGCAATCTCCCTCCAGATTAAAGCAGTGGTACACCTGGGTTAATCATCAGTCTGTTCAGAGGTACCTCCGCACCTTTGCACCTCCACACCTCTGCACCTCCTACTAGTCTCAGTGTGCTTTCTTCTTTACTTCTCTAGTTGTATTACTTCCATCCAGCCAGCTTCCTGGTGGTTCTGGATGATAGTTTTTGTATTATATTTGTAATTTTGATGTGGCTGTGGGAGGCTGTCATCTTGGTTTAGGAGTCTCCTTGATTGGTCTTTAAGGTTTAAATGGTTGTTTCATTAGTGGTCAAGGAACCCAAATCACTGAAATCTAAAATTATACTTGATAACCAACAAGTAGTAGGTTAGGAATAGGCTGTGTGTGCGTGTGTGTGTGTGTGTGTGTGTGTGTGTGTGTGTGTGTGTAGTGAGGAGAGATCATGAAGAATAAGAGGCATGGAAGCTGGGTTTTCTTCAGAGTGTTCTTTCTCTCTCTTGCTTTGTGTTCTCTCACCCTCAGTGATCTCTTGCTGGAGGCACCTAGGCTTGTCAGGGAAGCCTCTCAGCTGTGATGTTTTGTAGGAAGCACTCATCCAGTTACCACAGCGCAGAATAATTAATTTCCTTCATGAACTATCAACCTATTTCTTGGATAATTGTATTATTTTAAGCTTAAAAATGAATATGTAAACTGGGGTCAAAAGGTCTATGTTTTGATAAGAAAATGGATTTGGAAAGTTAAGGGCATGCCCTCATTTTCCCTGATACAAACCTTTGCCTAACTTTAACATCAATCAAATAAACTGGAGAAGTAAAAAGTTTCAAGTAAGATATTAAATTCCTATATCAGAAATTTCAATTTTTTTTTTACTTTTGTTTGAGCATGAGTGTCTTAGAGTACTAGTATATTGGATGAGGCTTATGCATTTGTATAAGCAAAAAATTCAATCTACATTGATTCTGTGTCATGGATTGTTCAATCACTTTCATTCATTCATTTATACAAGTAGTTATGGAGTGGCACTGAGGCCCTTGCTCTCAACTAGTTTTCTTTCAGGTTGTGTGATATACAAATTATCAATGTTAACACAAATAGACAATTATTACCACAGTGGATATATATTGTTCAGAAGCTAAAGGAGTACAAGTAAGAGATTTAACCCAAACTTTGAAGTTATGAAGAGTGTCTAAGAAAGTTTTCTTCTGCATGCATAGAATTCTACCAGGCACAGTGGTAGAGGAAAGCACTCCACAGACAGAGAGAACATGGCCCACTGGGGGATTATAAAAAATCCAGATGTATACTGAAGACTTCAGACCCATCTGGATCCAGGAACATAAAAAAAATAATCAGGACTCAGTTTTTATCTGCTTTCCAGAGTGATGGCCTCAGTTTTTTGACCTCCAACACTGCTTACATCATTCTCTCAGCCAGAAATTCAGCAGAAATAATATAATTCTTTCTTAACGGCTTCAATATAAGTCCCAGAAAAGAATCTCCTTAGCTCTATTTGGCCTAATTTAAGTCATGTGGCCAGGTGGAGGGAATGAAAATGTCCACTGCAGTGATGTAACCCATACTTTTATAATATGAACATGAGAGTAAAGGCAAGGAAGGTGATAAGAAATTAGAGTGCTAGGAACCAACAGAAGAATAAATACAAGAGGGAGGAAGTGATCAGTTAATGATGGTCCTAAGTGGACTGAGAAATGATTGTAAAATATTCACTTGATTTAGCAACAAAATGATGATTTATGACCTCAGCAAAGAAGTTCATGTGATGGGTCAGAAGAGAGAATGGAGTGCCGCAAATGAAGAGTTAGTAAAGTGGTGGAGACTGGGAGGACAGACAACCCTTTTAACTATAAAGAAGGCTGAGCACCAGGATAGTGGTTAACTTGCATTATTCTGAGAGCAAGTAAACTTAAACATTGACGGAGTCCAAATAAATTGTGTTGGACTTCCACCAGCACCTTCTGTCCCTCCTGGCATTGCCTCCACATTCTTGCAATACAAGCCTGGTGTCTTCTTTTGAGTCAGAGGAGACTGACGCTCACCATTCCTAATGATATCAAAAACAGATGACGTTAAGACCAAATAATCATCACATTAATTTCTAAGGCAAAAGGGAAGAGGAATGTGAGACAATTTAAAATTGTGAAAGAATGAGAAGAATATATGACAAATTAACGATTTGCAAAGATTTTTAATGAAGCATATCCATTTCTAATTTGATGATCATCCATCATTACATTTTTATAAATGGGTCTAATGCCCTTGTGTGTGTAAGGATGGTATAGTAATTAATTAAGTAGGTTTTGGGATTAAAGATATTAAAAACTGGCTCTAATACTGTCTACTTGTGGTTGTTGAAAAAATTATCAAAATTCTTTATGTTTCATTTCTCATTGGTAGAGTAGTAATAATAATAATAATAATAGCCACTACATAAACATGCTCTGAAGATTACATTGCCTAGTGTAAGTAAATTCACCAGCAAAAATTACATCAATGCTTACTACTACTGCTGTTTTTATTTTTTAAACAATTTAACCCTGCTTCTTTTTTTGTTTTTTTGTTTTTTGTTTTTTTGGTTAAGCATGAGGTGACAGCTGGCTTGCATAGAAGGCATTTAGGGACCGGGTTGTAGAATAAATATTTACTGAATTTTAAAAAATGAAAATTATCTCAGCCAGTGTGACTCAATGGTTGAGCTTCGACTCATGAACCAGGAGATCAAGGTTTAATTCCTTGTCATGGCACATGCTATGGTTAAGAGCTTGATCCCCAGTGGCATTCCATCAATGATTCTCTCTCATTATTGATTTTTTCTGTTTCTATCTCCTTCTTCCTCTCTTTGAAATCAATGAAAGCATTTTTAAAAATTAAACTTATCAGAGCAAGATGCTCTCACTTAGGTAGTTCAGAATTAAGATTACATTATTTGTGCCTTCTATTTTCTGTTCACCTACATCTATAAACTCATCCTGTGGGCAGTGAACAAAAGCAATTGATTTTTCTTTCTCTCCTAGCCGTCTGTGAATGCATAATTGGATTTATTTAAATTACATTAACATACCATGTTACTTCATTGTAATATTTATCAGATGACATCAGTTTATTTGATCTTTTACCACCTATAAACAACCTTTTTACAAATATATATGAGATTTAAACTTAATATTACTATGAAGTTTTTTAATTCATTAAACCAAACAAACAAACAAAGAAACCCAAAATAATTTGACAGAGTTATTGTCCACTTTACATTAGGAGCATAACAATGACAAATTATGGGGTCAAAATACCCAGACTATTTATTTGCTGGGCCCTCCCAATATAGCTATGATGAATAAGAATTAGAACATCCACCTCTTTCTGATATGGGGGTAGAAGAGCAGGTGTTCCAAAACTTTATGACCATATGACAGCATTAATTGGTGCTACATATGCTGAAATTACATTATCTTATTCTATTGTATAAGTAGACACAAAACACAGCTTCAGAAGATAACCTAACATAAATTTGACATAGTGAACCAGTAAAAAAATTTTTTAGCTAGAAACACTTTTACTTAATCTATAAAGCTATGCCACAGATTAATAAATGGTGTTTTGGCCTCTATAGATCAATAATTAAAATTTAAAAATGAGTATTTTTATTTCCTTGCTGAGGATGGACACACTCCATAGTCATACGTGGATAAACTCACTGATTTTGATATAAATAAAAGAAAAATGAAATGTGTATTTAAGGCAAAATATATTTTTCTCCCTGTGTTTATACAGATTTTTGTTATTTTTATCAGTCCACTATTAATTTTTTGCAATTTTTCAAATATTTAACACACAGTTGCAAAATTTGCTTGAAAAATATGTATAGACTAAGATTTTATTTTAAGGCTGGAGAGAAGGAAGGGAGGAAGAAAGGGAGAAAGATTCAATTAAAGTACACCACTTAACTCATGAAAGTTGTTAAACTGGTAGTCTATTAAACTCATATGGTTAAATTTTTAAAATAATTTTTTTACTTTTCAATTTCAGTTGATATACGATATTATGTCAGTTTCCAATATGTAATATAGAGATTAGACATTTATATAACTTAAAAAGTGATTACCCCAATAAAATCTACTACCCATCTGACATCATACATAGTATTACAATATTATTGACTACATTCACTAGGCTGTACTTTATATCCCTGTTATGGTTTTTACAACTGATAATTTGCACATCTCAGTCCCTTCCCCTATTTCACTCATCCTACCAAACCATCTTCCATCTGGTAACCATCAAAATGTTCTCTGTATCTATGAGTATGTTTTGAGAGTAATTTTGTGTTTTGTTCATTTATTTGTGTTTTTTTTAAGACTCCACATATAAGTGAAACCATATGGCATTTGTCTTTCTTTGTCTGACTTATTTCACTTAGCATAATACCCTCTTGGTCCATCCACATTGTTGCAGATGGCAGATTTCATTCTTTTGTATGACTGAGTAATAGTCCATTGTATATATGCACTATCTTTCCTATATTCATTTATCTATTAATGGACACTTGTTTCCATTAAGTCTAAAACAATAACAAGCACTCAGTTTTGTGTGTGTGTGTGTGTGTGTGTGTGTGTGTGTGTGTGTGTGTTTAGAAAGTTTGACACTTCCTGGACGGAGTAATTATCTAACAACCTCAAAGTTGAGTTTATTTTACTTTATAAAATATATACCTGCCTTAGAGTGATAGCTGGATTGTAAGAAATCAGTCAGTGTTACTGGTAGTTTAGGTAAGTTTTAAATGGCAAGTACCTAGATTACTCCATGCATTTCTAATTTTGATGTCAGTTAAGGGATCAAAGGGCTTGCTTGGCTTTTTTTTTTTTTTTTTCAATTGGGGTGACATTAGTCTACATGCACATATAGGTTACATGTGTGGATTACTCATTTACAAAATCTGTGTATAGGACCATGTGCCCACCACCCAAAGTCACTTGGCTTTTGAGGATCTACCTACCCTCAGGCCTTCCTCTTTCTGTTTCTGTTCATCAGGTCAGAGTTTCTTGAACTACAAAGGCAGGCAGGGATGTTCCCATGGCCAGTTGGGTTATAGTGATGCTCTGAAAGTCTATAGGTGGTTTCTAGGTTTAGATTTGAGACATGAAGTAGCAGAGGCTCATTTTAACCCACCAGTTTGTATTGTGCTCTCCAGTCTACATTATAGGGCTGCTCTTTTATCTGTAGCTTCTGGCTCAGAATTCAGAAGGAGGGTTGACTAGACATTTCTAGAATCTGAAAATACTCATTTTATTATTATTATTGCTACTTTTAAAAAAGAATATTTGGTGCCTCCAAAAGAATATATTAATAAAGTGTGTTCCCCATGAAAGACTCTACTATAATTTTAAGAAGGAAAAAATATGCTATGTTCTTAATTTTTTCCAGTAACTGCAATAACTAAAATGGGAAGATTTCCAAACCTTGTTTTGAGGACATATAAATCAAAGGCAGTAATAAAAAAAAAATTGGATAATTTTGTAAGCTCTGCAACCTGACACTATTGCTTTGAAAATTGCAAATCTTTGTCACTTTATGATTTAAGAATATGCTTTCACATGTCTAATTGCTAGCTGATAGAAAGGCATGAATCTGCTTTGAATCCAAAGTTTCCATCTGCCTAGCTGATTGCTTCAGTGTGAGTTTGCTAATAATAAATTTATTTTTTAAAATGAAAATCTAAAATTAAGACATGAAAATGTGCTTTTCCTTTTTCCTGAAGGTGGTAATGTAGTTATATCTGCAAATCACTTAATCCCAGATTCCTCAGCCTTGATCAATTTCTCTGGTCTGGCACTCACAGCATCCTCTGCCTTTCCTTTATAGCGATATTGCAGCAGCAATTAGGAAGTTACAGGTATGCTTATGGATGGTAAACTGTATCCCTCAGTAGACTGTAAGTTTCATGGATGGAGAGATTATATTTGTTTTACACATCATCATGTTTCTTTATCCTGTTCAGCATACAGCTTGATATATGACAAGTGAGTAAACTTCAACCAAAAACAGCATATCACATTTGTAATGGGGATATTAGAATCAGCTATATATAAGACAGATATTAAAGAAAATTGCAAGAGTGAAAGGTTTAATCCATTCACATTTAAAGAAATTATTGATCCTTAAGAACTTACTATTGCCATTTTGGTAATTATTTACTCACTATTATAGATCCTTTGTTCTTTTTTAAAAAAAATATTTTTTATTGATTTTTTTTTTTTTTACAGAGAGGAAGGGAGAGGGAGAGAGAGTTAGAAACATCGATAAGCTGCCTCCTGCACACTTCCTACTGGAGATGTGCCTGCAACCAAGGTATATGTCCTTGACCTGAATAGAACCTGGGACCCTTGAGTCCGCAGGTCGATGTTCCATCCACTGAGCCAAACCGGTTAGGGCATTTGTTCTTGCTTCCTTTCATGCTGTCATCCCTTGAGATTTAATGACTTCCTGTGAGGATATGTTTTTATTTCTTTATTATAACCTTTTTTGTATCTACTACAGGTTTTCTTTTGTGGTTTTCATGAGGTTTACATGATAAGGTTGACATACACCATTTTTGGGGGTTTGACCTATCTGGGATCTTTTGAATCTCATAAGTCTGGATATCAATTTCTCTCCTCAAATTTGGGAAATTTTCACCCATTATTTCTTTAAATAGATTTTCTGTCTTGTTCTCTTTCTCTTTTCTTGACAGGACCTCCGTAATGCATACATTGTTTCTTTTAATATGCTATTCTTTTTTGGTTTTTCTAATCTAAATGGGTAATTTCAAATGATCTGTCTTTGAATTCCCTGATTTTCTCCTGCTGTTGAAGCTCTCTATTGAATTCTTCAGTCATTGTATTCTTTAGTTCCAGGGTTTCTGTCTGATTTTTACCTTTTTAATATTTATTTTTTGTTAAACTTCTCATTTTGTTCATACATTGATTTCCTAATTTTGTATAGTTGTGTGTTCTTATAATTCACTGAACTCCTTTAAGATTATTATTCTGAATTACTTATCAGATAGTTAATAGATTTTCAATGTGTTAAGGTCAGTTTTTGGAGCTCTGTTCCCTTTGGTAGTGTCACATCTACATGATTCTTTGTGATCTTTATACCCTGTATTTGTAACTGTGCATTGAATACAGAGCCTCCTCCTACAGATTTTATATGTTTGTTTTGGCAGAGAAAGACCTTCACCTGTCAGCACAGTTTGTGGTATTGAATATATGAACTTGTAGTGTCTGTAAGCAGGCAGGGCCTGCTATTTGGATATTAGTTGGGTGAGGCCACTGTCCATGCTGTGAAGTCAGTGGGGAGGGTGCCATGGCTGAGTTCTGCAGTCATGTGGGGTTGCTGTCTGGACTCCCTGGTTAGGTGGTGGTACAGGCTATGCTAACTGAATGGGGTCACTGTCTGGGCTCTCTGCCTGGGTGAGGCCATGGACTGTTTTCAACAATTGAGCAGAGCTCCATGCCAGGCACTGCTACTGGATTCTGTGGCTGGGTGGTTCTATAGGCTCCATTCTAAGGCTGCTCAGGATCATTTTTCAGGCTCCCTTGTTATCTGGGGTCAGAGCTTATGCTCAACAGGTGGGCAGGTTGTTGGCTTGGCTCCTGGCCCAAGTGGGCCATAAAACCTGGGCCACACTTCCTAGAGGGGCAGAACTGAAGGCTATGCTCAGCATTTGGGTGAGAATGCAAATTTGTTTCCCCACTGTTGATAGGATTATAAACTGGTACAACTGCTATAGAAAGCGAAATGGAGGGTCCAAAAACAGTTAAAAATAGAACATTCATATGAGCCAGCAATTCTACTTCTGGGTACACTAGTATATCCAAAGGAAATACAATCACTCTCTTGAAGAGCTATATCTGCGCCCTCATGTTCACTGCAGCATTATTTACAATAACCAAAAGATAAAATAACCTAAGTGATTGTCAATGGATAAATGAATAAAAAAATAACCTTAGTGATAGTCAATGGATGAATGGATGAACACACACACATACAAATAATGGAATATTTTTCAGTCATGGAAGGAAGGAAGGGAATCCTGCCACTAGTGACAACATGGATGAACCTTTAGGGCATTATGCTAGGTGATCTATATCAGAGAGAAAAAGACAAATGCTATATACGTGGAATTTATTTCAGAACCTGTTTCTGAAATAAAACAGAAAATAGGTTGGAAGGAATGGGAGAAATGGATACCAACCTCCCAGTTATAAGATGAATAGTTCTGGGGCCCTAATGCACAGCATGGTGACTATAGCTAACATACTGCATTGTATACTTGAAAGTTGCTACAAGTTCTTACCACACAAAAAATAATGAAAAGGTAATTCTGTGAGATCATGAATGTGTCAACTAACCTTATTGTGGCAATCATTCATTATGTACATACTTATACATATAATTACATTGCATATCTTGAACTTACACAATGTCATATGCCAATTACATATAAAACTGGGAAAAATTTTTTGCAAGAATGGGAAACATTGCCACTTTTCTTATTCATTTTTATTTTCTTTTTGGAAATGTACTTATCTATAGTAGCACATTAATTATGCTAACAAGAAAAAAAATCTAAAGTTTATAATAGTGCCTGTAACATTAAATGCTCAATAACTTCCTTATTAGCATAATTATTAATAAAACAGCTACTATAAGTCTATTATATTCTTAACACAAATGTAGAAAACAACTATTCAAAGTAATTTTAAAAGCTCTGTGTTTTTCCGGGTTTATCCATAGCTCATCTTTCTACTGCTCAGCATATAGCCTGATATATGATAAACTTCAACCAAAAAACCAAAACCAATTTATCACATTTGTAATGCAGATGTTAGAATCAGCTATATAAGCCAAATATTAAAGAAATTTAATTCTATTATCCTATGTTATGCCCCTTCCACAGAAAATTGTTGAGAATCTTCTAGAACACCAATACATTTGACCTTAGCTTTGCAGGTGACATTTGTTCTGCCTGGCCGGCTCTTCTTTGCTTAGTTTTCTTAGCACATTCAGATCCTACTTCAAGGCTTCCATGTCAGAGTTAATCTCTTCCTCATGGCACTTTGAACATCATGCTTTTAGCACATTTTACTTCATATCTTTCCTTATTGATTTTTACCCCGTCCAAGCCTAGAGAGCAGTGTCTGGCATATAATAGGCACCCAAGAAATGCTTATTGTGAAAATATGTGAATGCAACTGAGTACATTGTTTGCTTTTGATAGTATAGCTTTTTCATGCAGTGCTTTAAAATGATTTCATTTCCCTTCCTACCCCCCACCCCCACCCCCAATAATGGTAGGGCTTTATTTACTATACTGATTACTGATATTGTTCAATATACCTGTCCTATCTCCTGCCAACATTTACCAGGTAGAGATGTGTCACTGTCTGTGTTTTTCAAGATTTGCTACTAGGACTGATGTTCTCAAGCACAGAAAATTTCATGGGAGATGCTTTTCTCATCGACTACCCAGGGACAAGAGGTAATACTCTGGAAACTTCTATGGTAGAGAGAGAAAAAAATCAGATGGACATTATATATATATATAATGTCAGCTAGGAAGCTATGAAGTCCTTCACCTCAACCCAATTTTATTGAGTTATTCCTAGTTTGGGACACTGAAAGCCACAGAGATGCTAACTGTTGAAGTAGGAACTTAGGGGAGGGTATATTTGCTAGGCTTTTTATGATGGATATTTTAATTCGCTGTGTGGTAGCATCCAGTCAAAATTTATATAGGGGAAGGGCCAAGAGTACCAGTTAAGCAATGCTTACAGTCCACACTACCATTACCACCTATCCCAGTTTATCTAGAACTGTAGGATTTCCTGAGATATGGGATTGTCAATGCTAAAATCGGAAAGTACTAGGCAATTTGGGCAGGGCTGGTCTTGCTAGTGATTTGTTTATGTCATACTTGTGGAACTTAGGTAGGCAGGAGATCACTATTTTATTCATCCTAATACCTCCTGAGTTCTAGCATTGGAATAGACAAAATGAGGAGCTGTTGTTTTGAGCTGGGTTCTGGTGAACAATATGTACATTTATTTATACTTTGCTTCTGGGGAGATGGTAGCACATAATGCTTAGTGGGGAGCCATGTGCTTGGGTCCAAACCCCAGCTCCACCATTTATTTGCTGGGTATCATTTGGCAATTTATTTAACCTTTCTGCATCTCACTTTCCTCATGTGCAAAGTTTCTAATTCTAGAACATATTTTATTCTCTTGTTATTGAAGATTAAACTGGGTAATATTTGTAATTTTCTTACAATAGTGTTTATTATTTTTATTGCTGTTGTCATAACTACCTAGTAATACTATTAATTAGCTATTAATTAGATGTTCAATTCTTCAGTTTCATTGGTTGTCCTGAGAATTAAAAGAGAAGAGAAAATATATGGAAAGCCCTTAGCACGGTGACTGACAAAAAGTAAGCTTTCAAGATTTTACTCTGCATCATTATCATAATTATTATTGCCCTGGCTGGTGTTTCTCAGTGGCTAGAGCTTACCAGGCACCAAAGGGTATCAGGTTCGATTCCTAGTGAAGGGCATGTACCTGAATTACAGGTTTAATCCCCCAGCCCCAGTCGGACAGCAACCTATCAATGTGTCAATGTGTCTCTCAAATCTCTCTCTCTCTCTCTCTCTCTCTCTCTCTCTCTCTCTCTCTCTCTCTCTCTCTCTCCTCCCTCCCCCTTTCCCACTCTCCTAAAAAGCAGTGGAAAAAATATTCTTGAGTATTAACAAAAAAAACTTTTTATTTATTTTTATTATTATTATTGTGTCTTATGCTATATTAGAAAACGACATTAATTATTACTAGACCTAATAGTTCCAAAGGTAGAAAACAGGTTACAAGCAAATGCTTTGGATCCTTGGAAAGTTTTCAATTTTGATATTTAATATTTTCTGTGATTTTTATATTATGGCTCCAACCTCCAATACACTATCTCATAATGACATCTTTCTCAGATGCTGATATGATTGGGACCAGTTACTTGTTTTTTTCATGGACGCCTTGCTATCAAGTCATTGGAACCAACAGCAGTGGCCACAGACTGCTGCGTAATTTAGTGTGTGGTTGTCAGGGTCCTGAAGAAATTTCAGGCAAGTGGCTGTCTAGGGTAGATGATGCTTCTGTTTTTGCCACTTTACCCCAAATTCATAGTTCTTACAATTCAGGGACTGCTTAACCTTAATTTTCTCATAAACCTCAAAAGACATATTAGAGCAGAACTGCACATACATAAAATGTTTGTTGGGAAAGGAAATAAAAAACTAAAACCTCCTTTTAAAATCAAACAATTCTGACTATTAACCAAAGCAAGTGTCATGTCTGAGTTGAGGAAGGAAGAAAGGGAGGAGAAACGAGATGGAGATTGTAAACCAATTGGTAGAGCTAAGTTAAACCTTTGAGGTTCCCAGGAACACATTATTAAACATACATTCCAAGCCTGTAATGTGACTATCAAATTTTTTTTCCATGCCTCAGTATGGCATAACAGGTCAGAGGCTTTGTAGCCCAGGAGAAAACACACACAAAAGATTGGTTTAAGTATTTAATTTATCATACCAGTGCTTACATAAATACAAATCAATGTTAGCGCAACATTTGATACCATCAATCCTATGAACAAGGTAAGCATAATCAGCCTTTAAAGTCTCCGCAAAGGTGTGGTATTGAGTAAGGAATGTCTGTCCTCACATGAACTCATTGTATAGTAGAAGGATTTAAAAGTAGCTCTATTTGTAAGAAAATGTGCAAACTCCCCAAAGAGAGATATTGGATACTTTCAGGTGGCCTAAGCCCTGGCTTCTACCAATATGCTCGGATGCTCAGTTCATTGACATCCTATGGTGGAATTTGGAGGGCTCTTGTACAAACCAAAGGACTGCAGCCAATATGTGCAATAGGATCAGTTTTATTCCCTTTCTATAATCCAGGTCTGTTCAGAATGGAAAAAAAAGAAAAAGAAAAAGAAAAGAAAAGAGCCCTGAAGGTTTAGGTTTCCAGTTAAAGACGGGGTTTTAAACTGAGCTGTTCTATAGCTTGTGATATGAGAGGAAGGAGTCACAGTGAGCATAGTCAGCCTGCCAGCTGGAAACCAATGCACCCAAGTGGAAGGGACGCTGGGCCAACCATCATAGGCAGGCACACTTTTGTACCAGGCAGCATCAGTCTTTGTTTTTTAAATTTGTTTTATTAAATATTTTTAAGATATATTTTTATTGATTTCAGTGAGGAAGGGAGAGGGAAAGAGAGAGAGAAACATCAATGTTGAGAAAGAATTATTGATTGGCTGCTTCCTGAAACTCCCTCCCCACTACTGGGGACCAAGCCTGCAACTAGGGCATGTTCCCTGACCGGGGAATCAAACCATGACCTCCTGATTCATAGGTTAACACCAAACCGCTTAGCAACACTGGCCAGGCAGCATCAGTCTTCCTTCCTTCCTTCCTTCCTTCCTTCCTTCCTTCCTTCCTTCCTTCCTTCCTTCCTTCCTTCCTTCCTTCCTTCCTTCCTTCCTCGCTCTCTCTCTCTCTCTCTCTCTCTCTCTCTCTCTCTCTCTCTCTCTCTCTCCCCCTCCTTTCCTCCCTCTCTTCCTCCCTTCCTCCCTCCCTCTTTTAAAATATACTTTTATTGATTTCAGAGAGGAAGGGAGAGGGAGATAGAGATGGAAACATCAATGATGAGAGAAAAGCATTGATCAGCTGCCTCCTGCATGCCCCCTAATGGGGATGGAACCTGCAACCCTGGCATATGCCCTTGACTGAAATCAAACCTGGGACCCTTTAGTCCTCAGGCTGACATTCTATCCACTGAGCCAAACCAGCTAGAGCATCATTCTTTCTTAATGTTATGGAAGACAGGGAAGATTTTCAACATTTTAGAAACTGGGTAGACCTATTGTCTGAGTGAAAGTGAATATGCTATAGGAGTCCATTAAAGTGTTGTTATGAAAGAAATTTTATGAATAAAAGATGATTTCTAGAATTAATAAGGAGTTCAGAGAGTCACTAATTTCCAGGGTGTGGTCAGGTAGTCATATTGAAATGAGTACACACAAAATCCAGGCAAACAGAAAGCATGGGTTTATTTTTCTGGGAACCTGGAGGTATTTTTTTTTTTTAAATGAGAAAAGCTACTTTAGCCCATATAGCTTACACAGAATTCATGTGAAGATAGGCTGAGGACTGCTGCCTTAAACCTCATCTCTTACGTCACTTCCCATCATGCCTGTGGTTACTTTCTTTTAATTTCTCTCAATCTTTACAATGTTTTGCATTATAGAGCTTATGCTATTTTACAATAACTCTACCAGATCAACACAACAGCCATTTCTCAAGAATGTTCTCTTGCTGTTATTTACTAGGTTTGGCTGCTTGTAGTATTTTTTCTAAGATCCTCAGACTAGTTGTTGTTTGTTTTTAACAGTATGATTAGCTGTGCTTAATATCATAGTGCATCATTGGTTTACTCCCCCCATCGGTGGAATAAATCAGATGTGAATATTTGGCCAACAGGAATATCACCATCAAATAATACTTATTAATCATTTCATGTGTTTTGGAAATGCATTCACTATCCATTCAACTTGGGAATGCATTCAATTAATTGATCAATACTTATTATGTCCTTACTACATTCACATGCATTGCTCATAGCCAAATATATATCTATATTTAAATTGCTGGGGCTTTATTATCTATAATACCTATAATATTCAATGACTCATACACATTGCATATTTTTTTATTTCCTTCTATGAGCCAGATATTATGCTGTTTTATGTATATTATTTCTATTATTCCCTCAAATCTCTTCAAAGTAGAAATTATTACTTTTTTTTTTTTTATAAATGAGACATTGAGAATCATAAGCACTGAGTAACACAGCTAACATCACAGACCCAGTAGTTGAAGAGGGATTTTCCAAGCCCATATCCTGGTGCTGCAGCTCACCTCTTTTTCCTAGACCACAAGGGGAGGGGACATCTACCAAACCTTACGGAAAAGTCTTCATAGTCAGGGGAACATATCTTGAAATTTCACTGACTATTATTTACTCAGTGTTTTATTTTTTACTTGGATTTTGATTAAATAAAAGTTGTAGTCATTGACTTTGAGTAATAAATTACCAAGGCTATAGACGAAGAATATTAAAAAAAAAAGGGCCAAAAAATAAATCTGTGTGCAAGGGAAACGGAAGAGCTGCAAACATACAAACATTATGACTCTAAAATTTAAAATTCTCTTCAGTTGAGAAAATTCTTCAGGGGGAAAAAATCAAACATTATCAAAGTGACCTAGATTCTTTCTTCCCTTATCTCTTCCTCCCTCTTCCTCTCTGCCTCCCTTCTCTCTCTTTCTCTCTCTCTCTTTATCTCTTTCTCCTTCCCTTCCTTTTTGTTTTCCTTCCTTCCTTCCACATTAATTAGTTACTTACATGCAAAGTTCTACATTGCATGCTTGAACCACATGATGAATTCTAGAAAACATATGTGTAAGGAGAAAATTATAAAATAAAATCAAGGCAGTTGATCATTGTCAATGTAGAGATTTAAGTAAAGACAATGAAGCACATTAAATATTAATATATAAAGTAACATATATATGTGTGTATATGCATATAATAAAAAATTTAGTTATGTATAATGGAGATATGCATACACAGTATATGCCTTAAAAGAGAAAGTTTCTTGAGGGCAAGGATCATGTGTTATATTTGCCTTTTAAAAAATCATCCTCTGGCCGGGACCGGTTTGGCTCAATGGATAGGGCGTCAGCTTGGGGACTGAAGGGTCCCGGGTTCGGTTCCGGTCAAGGGCATGTACCTTGGTTGCGGGCATATCCCCAGTGGGGGGTGTGCAGGAGGCAGCTGATCGATGACTCTCTCTCATCGATGTTTCTGGCTCTCTATCTCTCTCCCTTCCTCTCTGTGTAAAATCAATAAAATATATTTTTAAAAAAATAAAAATAAATAAAAAATCATCCTCTGAATCTACCTTATCCCTAATAACTGATACTCAATGAATACTTAAATTATTTTCTATAGGGAATGCCTAAGCTGACAAATTCTTATTCTCTTCAGATTCATTTTATCTATGAGTCTCAAGCTTTTGTGTGTTGAAATTGTACTCAAAACCTCTATGATGGAGAATCAAGATGGTGGCATAGGTAAATGCCTGTACTTGCTGCCTCCCACAACTACATCAAAATTACAACTAAAATACACAGCAACTATCATTCAGAACCATGGAAAAGATGGTTGAGTGGAAGTACTACAACTAGAGAGGTAAAGAAGAAAGCACACTGAGACTGGTAGGAGATGCAGCGGCGTAGAACGGGCTGGTCTAGCACCCAGGTCTGCCACGTTTTTAATCTGAAGGATGATCACCTCTGCAGAGGCCACCCATAGGAGCGAGGGATCTCAGCCCAGCATCAGATCCCCAGCTCAGTGTCCCAAACCTGGGGAAAGAAGTCCCTATGGGCAATAGAACTACAGACTGTAAAAAACAGTGCCATTTGGGGCTGAGTGATACATAGGTCAAGAGACACAGCTGCTCCTCTTAAAATGCCAGCACCACAAACTGAACTTACAAGCTCCCGCTTGCTCTGACTTCCAGTGCCCAGCGAGGCTCTGGGGGAACCAGACTCATATGGGGAGAAACTGGACTCTCTGGCATAGGGGCAAGAACTAGGAGGCCATGTGCTGGGACCTCCCTGGTGCAGGGCTAACTGGCAGTCATTTCTGTTTGCTCTGTCCCGGTGATTCTCTGAGTCCCTGCCCCACCCAATTTACAACCCCACCCAAACTGTGTGCAGCAGCTTTTGTATTTGAATGACTGCAGGCAGTGGCTGACTTTGCATCTCCTTGGACACCCAAGAGCCAGAGTACCCAGTGGTCAGTGTGAGACCATATCAGATTACAACTCTTCACATCCATAAGTGACGCACTCAAGGGGCAGACTCAGTGAGCACCAAAGCCCCACTAAAGCAAGTCCTGCTCTATAAGGGTATGTCCTGTACAGCAGCTCTCCTACTGTTTTCACAGCTGCTCCTCGCAGCCAATTGGCCTGTAGGTCAATTCCTCTCAGTGACATCAACAGCTATCAAGGCTCAACTATAACAAAACTGCACATAACCCACAAAGGGGTGCATCAAGAGTGTTCACCTCAGGTGATTAGAGAGTCTCATACTAGGGCCTATGAGACACTTACTACACAAGGCCACTCCATAAACTCAAGGAGACTTAGCAGCTATCCAATACATAGAAACAAACACAGGGAAGCAACCAAAATGTGGAGTCAAAGAAACATGTCATAAATGAAAGAAATGGAAGAAAGCAAACTGCTGGATATAGAATTCAAAAGCACAGTTATAAGGTTACTCAAGAATCTTCTAAAAACCTCTGAGGAATTTAGTCAGACTTTTAAGGATCTTAGTGGGAATGAGAAAGAAAAAAAAAAAAAAGGAAAAGGAAAAGGACACTCAGAAATTTAGCATACACTGACTGAAATAAAAAAATAATATAAGGGATTCAATAGTAGGGTAGGTGATCCCAAGCATCAAGTCAAAGATTTTAAATACAAGGAAGCAAAAAACACCCAACCAGAACAGCAAAAGGCAAAAATAATTCAAAAACATGAGGATAGTGGATAGTGTAAGGATACTCTGGGACAACTTCAATGATGTACCAACATCCAAATTATGGGGATGGCAGAAGAAGAGAGAGAGCAAGATATTGAAAACCTATTTTAAGAAATAATGACAAAAAAGTTCCCCTACCTGGTGAAAGAAATAGACTTATAAGTCCAGGAAACGGAGAACCCCAAACAAAAGGAATCCAAAGAGGACAACACCAAGACACATCATAATTAAAATGCCAAGGGCAAAAGACAAAGAGTGAATCTTAAAAGCAGCAATAGAAAAACAGTTAGTTACCTAGGAGTGCCTATATGATTGTCAGCTGATTTCTCAACAGAAACTACGCAGGCCAGAGGGAGTGGCAAGAAATATTCAAAGTAATGAACAGGAAGGACCTACAACCAAGATGACTCTACGCAGAAAAGCTATCATTTAGAATTGAAGGTCAAATAAAGAACTTCACAGACAAGAAAAAGCTAAAGGAATTTATCACCACCAAACCAGTATTATATGAAATGCTGAAGGGTATTCTTTAAGAAGAGGAAGAAGACAAAGGTAAAGATAAAAAATTCTGAACAACAAAGTGATAATAAATACATATCTATCAACAAGTGAATCTAAAAATTAAATGAATTAAAAAACTGATGAACAGAATAAACTGGTTAACTAAATAAAATCAGGGACATGGAACAAACTAAATATTCTCAGAGGGAAGGGGGTGTGGGGTATGTGTAGGAAAAGAACAAAGATCTTATATGGAGTATGGATTACCTGTGGACACAGACAATAGGGTGGTGAGAGCCTGGGGTAGGAAGGAAACTGGGTGGAGAGGAGCTATGGGGAGGGGGAGAGAAAGAGAGGCCACAATAAACATTGAAAACAATTAAAAAAAAATATTTATGACAGCCACAATACTTGTAAAATATCTGTTACTTTGCAATTTTCAGAAAGTTGTCACATAATTATCTTATTTTTATTTTTTTTAAACAGCATGGGCTCTCATTTTTCAGGTGAGTCAATAGAGGTCACAGAAGCCTCTGTGATTTCCTGTGGTCACTCAGCTGGGAAAGGGACATCCAAATCCTGGGCTTCCAAGCCCCAGCCCATCACATAATACTGACACTGTGAGAAAGAGTTTATAATGAGACCTTCAGACACAACCAGCATGTGCGTCAGACAGAGGACAACTGGCCCCACGAGGTCAGACCTGGCCTGTTGGCTTTCCTGACAAGTGTTGAGCATGCAACATGTGTTGGAACTGACCAAGCTGGGCTCAGTTCCAACACATTTTGTCAGTGGGGAAGTCCAGCTGTCAGTGTGACCTTATCAGCCAGTGTGTCATGAGGTCAGTTAGGTGCCAACACAGCTCTCTGGCCTAAGAGGCCCCCTCAAGCCTCCTGGTTGGACAAAAACCAATTATGGGTCAGTTAGATGGTGAAGCTTCCTAAGAGTCCATCTACCAACCAGTCAGTTCACCAGGAGCCTATCTTTATATTTGTCAGCCTACCACCACCTGAGTCCCAGGTCAACTTGAAGGGTAGCCAAGCAATCTGTCAATTAATAATCAGGTTAGTGATCTTATGAGTTAACAGTTGGTCCTCTTGTAAACCAGTTAATCCATTCTTTTCACCAATTAATCCATTAATTAGACTTCCTCTAAGTCAAGCCCTTAATAAATTAATCCCCCATAAAGCACTCAGTGGTCAGTCACATTTATTTCCCCTTTCTTCCCCCCAGTAATCCAGTTAATCAGGTTCACTGTTAGATGTTGGTTTCTCTAGGAAATCAGTCTTCCAGGCAGCCCAAACACTAGGTCAGTCATCCCAAAGTTTGGAAAGCCCTTTGTACCACTTGCAATCTGCCAAAGAAATAGAAAGAAGTGTGCTGAGGACAAAGACTACCCTGGAACGAGAGACAAAGGTAAAATTGAGAAGAATAGTGATGGATAAAAGAAAATATAAGGAGCAGGGGGAAAAAAAGGGTGTATGGGTGTCATCCCATATGCCTCTAAAGCCTGGCAGGAAAGAGCAAGAAGAAATCAGAATCGAGAGCTAGGCTGATCTTTACATCTCAAACAGGAGAATCCACTCATGGCACAGATGAAGAAATAAGAGGAAACCACAGAAGGAGAAATGTTGGCCAGGTTTACTCAGTGATTTACTGGCAAAACTGGGGCCAGGACCCAGAAGGGGCTCATTCCCACATGCAACATGTGGTTATAAATCAGAGAAGAGAAAAGAAAGATTGGCAGTGCCAATGGGAGCAAATGTGGGTATGATTGGAAAAAAAAAATAATAAAGTGAGACCTTCACATTTCATAAGCCTAAAATAAAATAAAAAAGTCCTTCTACTACAACCGTGGTTGGCAAACTGGGGCTTGCAAGCTACGTGAGCTCTTTGGCCCCTTGAGTATGATCATTGCTACAGAAAAGTACAAGGTCCTATTTTTTGCATCACTAGGCTGTGAATCCTGATGTGAAGGGTTAATGAAGGCTTTTCTGGGGAAGTGACATTAAAACTGAAACCTAAAAGATAAAAAGGAATTAAATAATTAAATAATGTCAAAAAAAAATCCAGAAAGGAGTGTATCTGCAGTGGTCCTAAGCCAATAAAGGACATGAGGACATGGCATGGGGGTTGGAGGAGACAAAGAATTACATGAAATTAATAGATGATCAATTCTGTGTGCCTTTTGCTGAGCTACCAAAATTGCTTTCTCATTTTCCTTCCTTCTCTCTTAGACTATTCTCATAAGTTTTTCAACTTGCTGCTAGAGTGACCTTTCTAAAAGGCAAACCTCATTATGCCACAAATTCCATAATGGTTCCCCACTGCCTACTCAATAAAGGACAATTTCCAATATGACACATGGGATCCTTCAGTTTCCTTCTTTGTGTCTTTCACCCCCTCCAATGCTAAATGCCATTTACGGTTCTTCAAAGGACTCATGTCTGGTCACCTAATGTCTTTGCCAAGTGCTATTTCCCCAACCTAGAATGCATTTGCTTGCTTGGAAAAATGCCTGCTCATCCTTCAGTGGAACTCAAATGCCACATTCTCTAAAACAGATGTCAGTAAGCTATAGTCCATGAGCCAAATCCAAACCCTGACTATCAAAATGCAAGCTATAAGTAAAAATGCTTTTTATATTTTGTGATATGTGAGAATTTCATTAAGTTTGAATTTTAATGGCTATAAATGCAGCTTTATTGGAACACAATCATACTCCTTTGCTTACATATTGTCTGTGGCTACTCAATAAATATTTATTGAACGAACAAATGAATGAATGGGAATTGGAGTTATGGCTATGAAAGGTGAGAATGAATAAGGGATGTGCTGAGCACTAAAATAATATTTTATACTCACATCACAAGTATGTGATACAATACTTTTCTTTATTACTTTTAGCTGAATCTTAAAAATGTAATAAAGCCAGAAATCATTTTCATTCAAATGCCAGAAAATAAGAGAAGTGTGACAAGCAGAGGGACTATACTGCATCTTAAGGCCTTACAAGCTCCAGTAACCAACTCTGGACTTTTATTACCTTGCGTATCATTTCCTGACTTTTAATGGAACCATTCTGGGCAGGATATTCACAGTTGCTGATGCCTTTGTGTGCTCTTGGGCCAACTGGTCTTTTCATATTTTCTTGCCACTGATTTGTCTTCAGCACATGGGGCTACATTTAACTTGGCTGAAAAGCAAGATTATAAGAAATTTAAAACCATCTCTGTACGCATACATACATATACATACACATGCAGAGAAGCAGGCACACACACTCACACACACACACACACACACACAGAATCCACAGAATAGGTGTGGGGAGGAATTTTTCTCAATTATTAATACAATGGACATTCCAGCTTTCACCCAGGATATGTCAACTACTGAGATTTAGACAAGATAGTTATTTTCATTGAAATACTGAGAAGGAATCTCCAGACATCCATTTAGAAGGATTTGTAAAGTCCCTGGGAATTAATTCATTCTGAGCAAAAAGATTGTCTAGAAATGAGGCAGTAGCAGAGATTTGGTGGTCACAGAGGAGAGGTGACTGAAGTATAATATTTGTCCTTTCTAATTCTCTGCCAGACCAGGCCTCATGGATTCCTCTCTAGTCCCTATATATGAAAGTTAAATCTGAAAATACACTTTTCACAATCTTAGTATGATGTTGAGTCACAACAGTATCACTCTAGTTCCTCTTTAAGACAGTGCTTTTAAAAAATGAAATCAGAGGGAAGAAGAATGGCCTTTCTCTCACTTAGCAACCTTAAGTTTAGAACAGATTTTTGCTTCAGGGGCAGTGACAGAGGCACAGGCTGTGGCCCTGACCACCTATGAAGATACCCGCAGAACAGTTCTGTGCAAAGAAAGCTGTACCCAGTACCAATGTCAACAATGAGTTGACGGCCACCTAAACTAAAAGGTCAGAAGTTTCCTCAAGGATGAACTCACTAACCTGAGACCTATATAGAGGAGTGAGGAGGAACGACAACTACTATTATACAAAGGCTTGGCCACGATGAAGATGAAAGACCATTGGGGAACTGCAACTCATTTCATTTTCACCACAACTCAATGCAGTGAGTACATGATCATCTTCCTTTACAAGTGAGAAACTGAAACAGAGAGGTGATGTAACTTACCTAAGTTACATAGCTAAAAAGTGGAAAATATAGGATCTAAACTCAGGCAAACTGATTCCCAGGTCTGTAATCCTAATGTCTATTGTATAACATTACTAGTTAATAGATACCTTTAATTAAACATGTTATAAAAATCACATACCATTATTAAATACTTTATACTTATTATCTGATTTCAATTTGTTCCAGTAATCTCTTGCTTCATACCACAACTAAGTGCCTTTGGTATCCATGGGGGCTCTGGAACCAATCCCCCAGACATATGAAGAAATGATTGTATCTGAATGTCTGCTTTTCCTGTAAGAAGGGCAAGGCTCCATCTTATTCTTTTTACTTTATAGTTTAGCCCAGGACCTCAATATATATTAATTGTACTAAACACAGAGAGCTCTGTCATCTGACTTGTTTTGTTCAATGAATCCCCAAATTTCAAGTAATCAAATTTCCCCCAAATTCTCCTTTAGGAGAAAAGGCATATTTTAAAACAAACCAAATGTTATTGGAAATTTAGTCACAAAAGTTGATGCAATCCATATAAGTAGTCCTACACCTTTATATTCTACACCTTTTACATTTACTACTTTAATTACACATTTAACAGTTAGAAGTCATCATTGGCATTTTCTTTATTTTATACATATTTTATACATAAGAAAGCTAAGTATCAGAGCTGTTAGCTTTTTTTCCATTGGCCATTTGGTGATAAAGCTCAGACTAGTTCCAGGATACCCAGTATTCTTATTTGTTTAACTCCTTCCATTTCATGTATTCAAAGAGAAATAAATATTAATGTGATGATTGGGAAATGCAATAACCCATTCATTCATTAGTATAAATAATTTTTGAGTGCTCACTGTATAGAGATGCCATGTTAGGTCTGGCAATGTAAAATGAATGAGTCATAGTCATGGTTCTCAAAGATAGACGGGTTGAAAGAAACAGACATGAAGACATATAACCTCCACACTACATGAGAAACTTATGCAAGCACATGATAACCTGTATAATGTGCTTCTGGGAAACAAGTAAACCCATATCTAAGGGAAGAACCCATTATCATTCTCTAGAGGTAATACTTGAGTTGTGTCTTAAAAAATGAACAGCATTTCACCCAAGGGTAGGATTCTAGACAACTTGGATCAATTACCAAAGGCTCATTTAATAACCATTGTGGACCAGGCCATATGCTGTAGACCAAAGTATAAAGGTCGGCAAGATAATAAGGTCTCTGCCCATGTGCATTTTTTTATTGTTGTGGGAAATTTAAAGGATTAACTATGAGTTATTTATCTTTTAAAAGTTCCAAGAAAATGTGTGAAGAAGATTTAATTTTCAGGTAGAGAAGAGAAGTAAGTGACATTGAGGTTACTTAGAGGGTTAACTACCCTAACTGGAATATGGAAAAGCATGAGACAATGACAATACCATGCCTAATGGCCCTATCATAATCAGTTGCTTATGAAGATGAGCAAGGTTTTCACATACACAACAGGGATAGGAGTGACCTGAGGTGGCTCTTGAAAGGTAGGAGAGAACAGGTCAAGAAACACCTGTGAGGAACATCAATAAAGACATTGCAAAATTTAAAAAGAGAGGTTAGTGAAACGATAAAATTTGTAATCTTAAAAATCACTCTGGCCAAAGCCAGTTTGGCTCAGTGGTAGAGCCTTAGTCTGTGGACTGAAAGGTCCCAGGTTCGATTCCGGTCAAGAGCATGTACATTGGTTGCGGGCACATCCCCGGTATCTCTCTCTCCTCGACGTTTCTAGCTCTCTATCTCTCTCCCTTTCTCTCTGTAAAAAATCAATAAAATATATATATTTTTAAAAATCACTCTGACTCTATGGGAAAAGTCACAAGGGTGTGAAAGACAGGACACTAAACTGAAGGTAGTTTTATAAAGCTGGAATTTAGGGATTGATAGGAGTTTCAGGAAATGCAGGCTGGACTTAGATCTTGAAGGAAACCCCTTTTGTCCAAGGTAAGTCTTATGCATTTTATTCAACTTGCAATATGGACATATTGATGATTTATATGCAGGAGAATAAAATTTCAGATCACAAGAATCATGCCAAAAAGATTCATGTGCATTGAGTATATTGATAATAAATTGAAAAAATGTTGCAAATATTTTATTTAAAGTTGGAAAGAAAAAAAGAACTATGTATTTGAATTAACCAGAATTGCTTATTTCTTTTTTCTAGTCATTCGATGTTTGCTGAGGACCTCAAATATGAAAATAAAAAACTCAGACATGGTGGAGAAGGGCAACTAATGTCAGGTGGGATGGGCTTTCTGGTAAACCTATGTGAACTCTCCAAGGAAATGCCTGGGCATATACCTGAATAGTGCCTGCCTATGTGATGCAACCTAATGCTGGCTCTACTTGCTACAATTTTACTTTGTGCCTCTGGGTGGTAATTACAGATCGTTTGATCTTCGTCAATAAAATACTCTTCAATTTCCCCTGAAGACATCAGAGATGTACTTACTATAGTAAAAATATTTTCCCATGACACTATTTGAATTTCAAACATACATATGTCTAGTCATTCATTTCCTAGCTATTTGTACATGTTTTTAAACATATAGACTAAGTACAAATTAAAAGTGTAAGACCATTACTCATATTTCTGGAGGAAAGATGGATGGATGTTCAACAAATTACATCTTGTCTTAACAGAAATTGTGTTGATGAAAGTCCTGCAGATTAACTTCTTGATCAATCTACACTGGTTGTCTCCCATGACAAGTTTGTATTCTGAAGTTCATATGAAACTGATGATGCAAGAAACACCTACGTTCAGAATTAGAGAGATACCTTTGAAAATTCAATGGAATCCTATGTAATAATTTTCTCAATCACTTGTCTGGTCCAAATTATGCCCCTCAATTTATTATAACCACTCATCTTAAAGCTTGCCTGTAAAAGTGGAAGCAATCCTTTTTCACACCTGTATTATAAAGATGTGACATTTTATTTAACAACTTATGAGGTGTAAACGTGCCTGTAGCAATGGCAGACTCAGGAGAGGGACAAAGATCTTGAGTTTGTCCAATGACTAAGTAATTAAAACTCATAGATACATCCACAAGGAATAGAAGGGAAATAACACCCTGAACTCTGCCATTGCCACCTTGGAAATGTGAAACAGTTTGTATCCTCGTTAATTTGGTAGAATAAACAACTCTAATGTTAAAAGAAGAATGTTTTCTGTATACTACATTACACTGTATTATATGACACTAAATAGCAGATTACATAAATAGGATTTTTAAATGTACTCATACTCTTATATGTCCAGTAAAAAATGTCTTTGGAACAAGTGAAAGTAATCATGTTTTACATCAACTGTCTTCAAAACACGAAGAATCTCTCACTATTATGATGATTCAAATAAATTTGGAAAGTGGTGTAATTGACATAGTTTGTAGTAAAAGTTGAAGAAATATTCTAAAAATTCATTAGTAATAGTCTTAAAATTTGAACTCACTGATAAACATAATGAGCATTAAAAAGGTTTTGTTTTATTGTGTTTCTGAGAAATATAGAATAGCCTCAAATCAAGAGAAATATGGTAGTCCCACTTTAAAAGGGCACACAACCTTGAGGAGATTAGATATGTGTATCATAAGTTAAATAACAGAGTGGTTGGATAGTTATAAAATATACAAGACCACAGAAAAATGGGTAACAGGATGCAAATATGTGATTAAACAGGAATCAAATTAGCAGTAAAGACATTAAGTGCCATGAGGTCATATGCTACAGAGTGTAGTGTGTTGGTATTGTAAAGAAAACTTCATAGGAAAGTTAGGAATTAATAGGCATTAGAGCACTAGTAGAAAATGGACAGTGGAGAAGCTCTCAGGAATGGCTTGTGGAAAGGTAGACGTGGGAAATGGGGGTGGGGTGAGGTAATAGGCATAAGGGCAAATAAGAGAGGAATCCAGGATTAATTTCAGGCAGCGACTAAATTAGTCTGCAGGCCATAGTCTGGATTCAAATCTTTATGAAGGAGAATAGTGGGAAGTGGGATTGAAAGTTATGTTGGGGAACATGAGACCCCTTTAGTCAAATTCATATTAAAATCTTCCACTGAATGGTAGTCTTTCATGTCTCCTGATCTTTGATATTGCATGGACTTCTGGTAGATTGGGCTGGATATCGCTAATTCCCTTATTCAATTCATCTTCTCATATTTCAAATCAAAGTGTGGGGTTTGGTACAAACTGGCCTTTTCAAAGAAAGAATGCAGGTGACTGTAAAATCAGTTCCTGTAATGTGCATCTTCTCGGTTTATCTTTTATCTCAACTGTATATTGGGTATTTACACTTCCAAATACTGCTTTGCCTCCCTCTACTCAGGTCCAAAGTGAAATTCTTCCCCATTACGGATGTCCATATTCCCTATATTTGCCAGAGGCACAGAAAGGCAATTTCATGATCACAGCTGCCTGGTTAGGAGCTGCTCCCCAATATCTAAAACGATGCAGCACTCCTATCTATGTGAAAGGAGTGCTGTCAATAGCTACATCAGGACAGCAGATACGTATTGACTAAATGGTCCTGGGGAAACCAGGATTAACTAGCAATTTTTTAGCTCTGATTTTCTCCCTTCCTTTTTATTGCTTCTGCCCCATCTGTACAATGAATTCAATATGCATTCACTTTCTTGCTAGTCTTCCACTTCTCTACCTGGTCATAAATATGCCTGAATCTCTATTCCTGGTGCCACTCCCTTGCTCAAGAACCTACAGTGAATCTTCATTGTTTCTCACCCAAAAGAATAAACTACGTTTTCTGGCTTTTAAAGGCCAGCTTGCTCTGCATCTACCTACCTGCTAATACCTCTTACCCCTCTGAACCACTGGACAGGACTCCCCAGAAGAATCTGATTCCTCTTTTATTTTTTATCTTTTTGTTTTTTCACATACTACTTGGACAGGCTAGCATGTCCACATCTATATCATCACACTTTTCTATATTTTTTTCTTTTAACCAAACTGCTATGTAATCTTTAAGAATTGTATAAATCCTGCTACCTTTCTTAGAGCCTTCTCTGATACTGAACTCTCCTTCAAACTTCTCATCCTTTACATTTTCAAATATAAATCATTTAAGCTTTTGTGTTCATACTCCCTTTTAGGGTTGGTGTTCTTAAACAAATTTTGTTAGCTAGATTGTTAACTACAGACTAAGGTGTCATATGTCATTCACATAAAGTGTTTTCCAATATGTGAAATATAGGTGTTTCCCACAGAAATTGCTTCCTGTTCTTCCCCTGCCTGATCTCCCCTTAGCCACCTCTAGAAAGCAAAGCAAAACAAAACAAAACAAAAAACTGCTTTAAATTTCATTATGATCTACATGACAAATCTAAAGTAATGGTGCCCTCTCCTTACTAAGTGAAATAAGTTTCAATCCATGGCAGTATTCATGTTGTGTCTTCAATATTTATGCCAAAGTCAGCCAAATCGTTCTCAGAAAGACTAATAGCTTGCTTTACTATGAATAAATGACTCATATACAAAAAATGTCCTGGCAAAGTTCCCTGTGCTTTTATATTTTCCTACCAATATATTTCATTGCCTTATGTAAACCTAAAGCTGGCAGCTGAGTCTCTGATGCCTGGTCCATGTGGCACACTGGCCTGGCTGTTCACCAGCTCTGTTGCCTCTGTGGCCTCTGCTGCTAGTGGTTCTTGACTCAGTGACTGTGATAAACAGAACTGAGAAAGGCTCAGAAATGCTAACCCTCAGGAAAGTGGCAGCCACCATTTCAGGTTACATGAAGGCCATCACCACAGTGGTTCCTTCCCAGAGTCCCACATGGCAGGCACCTAACCTTGCTCTTTCTATCAACTTCTAGACCTGCTTTTCTTTTTGCCCTATTCAGGAAGGGAGGGAGCACCGATACCCCATTTCTGATTTTCCTTTTCTTTTTTCCTCTTATCCCCAGGGCATGAAAAATGGGTAAGTATTTTTTTTCTTCAGCTACCCTCCTCCTAGATTTTAACAGTGGAATGAGCACTCTAAGAGCTGGATTCCCCAGGTTTTGGTCCTGTATATGTTAAATGAGAGAGCATGTTGCCCTGGTTGGATGTCTCAGTTGGTTGGAGCATTGTCCTGTACACCAAAAAGTTTCAGGTTTGATTCCTAGTCAGGGCACAAGCCTCGGTTGTGGGTTCAATCTCTGGTCAGGGCACTTATGGAAGGTAACTGATAGATGTTTCTCTTTCACATTGATATTTCTCTCTCTTGCCCTTCCTCTTTCTCTTGAATAACAAACAAACAAACAAACAAAAATATCATTAAATAGTATTAAAAAAAAAATAAAGAGCATGTTTTTCCTACACATGAAGCCAAGCTTCCCTCACTATTATCTTACAAAAAAGGTTACGTCTCAACCTTCTCCTGCTCCAATCCAGATTTAGCAGAGAAAATTAAGACCTAGCTCTTTAATGTTTGCAAAATAAATATCTGGGTTATACATGAATTAGATAAAATTATTTTTATTGACAGAAAAAAATTGTCGCAAAATATACTCCTGTGTGACGGCAATGATTTTCATAATTAGATCCTAATAGTATGTAGTTGTAAACTTATCTCTTATAATTCTAGAGTCAAGGGCATATGTGTGGTTATAAAAAATTTAAAGTTTAAGCTTGAATGCTAAATGCAGTCACCCCACATATCTTGAAAGAACTTTCACAAATACCAGCTTTTTATATAGTGTCATTTTGAGCAATAATTATTGTTACTGGTAATTACTTATCTATTGCATTCTAAAATGATTTACGCAGACCAATGACATTAATAATATACTGCTGGAATTTAACAGATGAAAGCAGCCTGCTAACTCTGGTTATTCTCTTTTCCTTTTAATTCAATGTTCATTTATTTAGCATTTACTGAAAACCTACTTTGAATCAAGTCCTTCATGGGGTGCAGCATTAGAGATGAAGCTGACAAACATGAAGAGCTAATATGCTTATTGTGTGCCATTTATTTACTGTATTTTTCTTTTTTTCATTTAATTTAAAAATAAAAATTTGTGCACAGGGGTGGGGGTATGTATCCCTCAGCCAAGCTGCACCCTCTCCAATCTGGGACCCCTTGAGAAATGTCCGGTGGGATTGGGCATAAACCGGTAGTTGGACATCGTTCTTACAATCCAGGACTGCTGGCTTCCAACCACTCTCCTGCCTGCCTGCCTGATTGCCCCTAACATCTTCTGCTTGCCAGCCTGATCACCCTCACCTTCTGCCTGCCAGCCTGACTGATGCCTAACTGCTCCCCTGCCAGCCCGATTGCCCCTAATTGCCCTCCCCTACAGGCCTGGTCACCCCTAACTGCCCTCTCCTGATGACCTGGTCACCCCCAACTGCTCTCCCCTGCAGGCCTGGTCCCCCCCCCCCCAACTGCCCTCCCCTGCAGGCCTGATTGCCCCCAGTTGCCTTCCCTTGCAGGCCTGCCAGCCTTCTTGTGGTGTCCGCATGGGGGCGGCCATCTTAGATACCACGTGGGCGGCCATCTTGTGTGCTGGAGTGACAGTCAATTTGCATATTACCAATTTATTGTATTATATAGGATAGCTTCCCTAACATATGGAAGGTAGTTCTTTGAATGATGAGTAGAAGTCACTATTTTATCCAATACATTAATGCTCCACTCTTCATTCATAAGTTCAGTTATTTATTTAAATTTTTTGTATAATCATTTGTTCAACAAACGTTTATTAAGCCATTACTGGAAGTCAACCGCTATAGATGGCTTCTGGACAAAAACCATCTATCTTGGCCTTTAAAGTGCTCTCCGGCCCTGGCTGGTGCGGTTCAGTTG
Source organism: Pipistrellus hanaki (assembly GCF_964339955.1). NCBI lineage: Eukaryota > Metazoa > Chordata > Mammalia > Chiroptera > Vespertilionidae > Pipistrellus > Pipistrellus hanaki. The sequence goes on from NC_140505.1 coordinate 114,202,480, forward strand.
GTTGACCATCCTCCCATGCACTGAAAGATCACCAGTTCCATTCCAGGTCAGGACACATGCCCAGGCTGTGGTGTGTAAAGAAGGCAACTAACCAGTGTTTCTTTCTAATATTTCTCTCTCTCTCTCTCTCTCTCTCTCTCTCTCTCTCTCTCTCTCTCTCTCCCTCTTCTCTCTCTATCAAATCAATAAAAAATATTTATTTTTAAAAAGTCATCTTCATCTACTGAGTTAGTATACATGATAGAGCTATAATAGAGTGTCATTGATATGAAATGAGGAAAGAGAGGTTATCTGGGGTGAAATGGGAACCTTTCATGGAGGAATGGGAATCTTTCTTCTTTTTTAAAAAAATAAGTCTTTATTGTTCAGATTATTACAATTGTTTCTCCTTTCCCACCCACCCCAATGAATGGAAACCTTTCACAGAGGAATGGATAGCTTGAACTGATGTTGAAGATATAGAAGAAAATGTAATAGTTAAGTTGGAAAGGGAAGTGTTGGTCAAGTAAACCATATACACAGAGGCATGAAGATTTGAGAAAACATCATTTCTTTAAGGCTAAAATATAGAGTATTCCAAATGTGCCAAGTTAAAACCGGTCATTTCCTGGCCTTCCCTTCAAATAAAGGTTAAGAATGGCAATGCAACTCACTCAGGCCTGAGTTAAAAGTGCTGTAGAGCAAGGTTTCCAGGAAAACTTCTTAAAAGGGGAGCAGGCTCAGCTGGAATAAGCCTTTTGCCCTTTTCCCTCCTGTTCTTCCCACCTGGAATGTAATCATGATGCCCAGAGGAAGAACATGCCCTGTAACCACAGGTAACGAGCAAGTGTTAAGGGTGGCTGAGCAGAAAAATGGAAGGATCCTGAGACAGAACAGCTCTGTTGACTGTCTATCATAGACTTCTCATTATCAGAAGAAAAAAAATCCTTAATTAAATCATTGATTTGCAGGGACAGACTGATAGACTAGAGGAAGCTGACCCTGATGAGGCCTGCACAGTTAACAAGTTTGAACTGTGACTGGTGGCGGTTCTTAAACCTCAGTATGTTTGAAAATCTCTAGAAATGCCTGTTATACATACACATTGCTGAGCCACACCCACATAGATTCTGATTCTGATTCCAGTCATCTAGGTGGCACATAGAAATTTCAACTTAATCTCACACTGGTTCTAAGACCACATTTAAGCAAACAAACCAAACCCAACAAATGATAAAAATATAAAACCCCTCTCATATCTATGGATGTGGAGCAATTGATGTATTTGCACGGAAGGTGAGACACATATTCTTTGTTTCTCTTTCTCTTCCTTCCCATTTTCCTACCTCACATGGAGAAACAGAACTGCTATTTACAGTTTACAAAATCCAAATCATGACATCTATATTCAGGCATAAGACTGATGAAGAAAATACTTTATGTTTAATTTAGTAACATTTAAATAGTGCTTACTATCCTACAGGCACTGTCCTAAGAATTTTATAAGAACTCTATGCAGTAGGAACTACTACCATTCCAACTATAGTTGTGGGAACAGAGGCAACTATATGTTAAATAACCAAATCAAACAGCTATTAAATGACTATACTGTACTTCTAATCGTTGGCAACATAAATTTATTATTTGACGTTTCAATTACTTAGTGACCACAAAAATTTCCATCATTTATTAAACTAATAAGAATAAAGACAAACCAACACATGGTTCTGAGACATAAACATTTAGAGAAGTGAAGATCTTTTAGTAAAAGCATCATTGTCAATTTCAATCTCATGGACTGTGATGTTGGTTTTGATAAGCAAGGTATTTAGCTAGCTTTATGTATTACCACAAACCTGTTTCTTAGTTTTTGAATTTCTGGTTTTTATGAATTTGGAAATCCTCAAATATCTGGAGCTGTAACCAGTGCAAATATTATGGGTCTCCACATTAGCATTTCTCCAAATAATTTTTTCCTTTAACAGTTCAACAAGATGCTAAATTTTTAAAAGGCTTCATATTGAATTAAATTTGGAAAATATTAAGTTGTTATACAAAGTCTTCACTGCAGGATTTACCAGAACCTAAATATAAAAAAAGCCCACTGTAAATCTCCAAGAGAGAAATATTTGTAGCATTTCCCAAAAGTTTTACCAAGAATTCTTTATTTTTGAGGTTTAAGTAATGTTCCACAAAACACAATTCTAAGAATCATGGTTTACTGTGTATTCAAATTTAAAGCTTTTCTTTTGTATAACTTGAAGAAATATTTTTGGCAGAATTATTCATAAAAGACTTCAATTTGTGGTTACTCAGAAATCTCTGTAGTCATGAAGATCATACAGCAAATGAGTAATAAAAAGAATGAAAAAATTACTAAATTCAAATTTCTCTCCTTAGCAGCACAAGAAAAGCAGTTTTAGGAAACATTTCAAAATATTTATATTCATTTTTAAATTTATTATAATTTATTTTAGCATTTTATTCTCAATATTTTTCTGTGCTCATCTTGCAGTTCTGCTGTTTTCCATTTGAGCTCTGCAAGATCAGTATATTATGTAGTCTTCTGTTTCTTTTTCTTCCTGTAATCATAAACTGTAACTATCCTATATAATAAAAAGATAATATGCAAATTGACCATCATACCCTCATACAAGATGGCCACCCCCATGTGGTCACAAGATGGCTGCCACAAGATGGCCAGCAGGGGAGGGCAGTTGTGAGTGATCAGGCCAGCAGGGGAGGGAGGGCAGTTGGAGGGACCAGGCCTGTAGGGCAGGGAAGTAGGGGGGACCAAGTCTGCAGGGGAGGGCAGTTGGGGGGGACTAGGCCATCAGGATAGATCAGTTGGGTGGGTCCAGTCCAGCAGGGGAGGGCACTTAGGGGCAAACAGTCCAGCAAGGGAGGGCAGTTGGGGGCAATTGGGCCAGGAGGGGAGGAAAGTTAGGTGTTACTGGGCCTGCATGGGAGGGCAGTTAGGGGTGACCAGGTTGGCAGGGGAGAGCAGGGGTGACCAGCCTGGCAGGAGATGTCACTTGGGAGGGACTAGGCCTGCAGGGGAGGGCAGTTGGGGGCAATCGAATTGGCAGTAGAGGGTAGTTGGGGGCAACCAGGTCAGCAGGAGAAGGCAGTTGGAGATGATTGAGCTGGCAGGGGAGGGCAGTTAGTCCTTGATCAGGCTGGCAGGGGGTGATCAGCAAACATAAACCAACATTTTAATTATATGAATAGGTAAATTCAAGGCTCTGAAAGGATTGCTGGATTTAAGAAGAGGTACAATTAAGCATTCATTTTGGATATTTTTCAATTAAATATTTTAACTGATTAAAAAAACCTTGAAACTTGTTGAATGGTAATAAAAGACTGATTAAGTCAACCAATTCAATCTAAGTCATGTATGGACTTGATTGATATATAAGAACACTGAATTCTCACACAATCTGATAAAATATTTGAAATAACCCATATGCGTTCATTAGATATATTACTCTTAGCATCTTGTTATCTTTATTAATGTTTAACATACATATTTTAAATTAAAATTAGGGTCATACAATAAACAAGTGAACAAATAAAAAATAAAAATATTTCTCAATTGAACTCAGGTTTTATCTTATCTCTGGGGAATAAGTGCTTTCAGGAAAGGAATCTTTTGGAGCGTTAGTCTCATATTTTTACTCCCTGTGTGTGAGTGTGTACGTAGTATGTGTCTCTTTTTCTTTGTTTTTCTATTTTCATTATAGAAAGTTAGGTCATGTTTTAACATGTGAGATTTCTGTTCATTATCTATACCAATAATAGGGTAATATGCTAATTCTGATGGACGACCATCCGGACATCCTTCTAGACAAAGCCGTGTTAGCTGTATGAGGCTCAGGCAGGCTGCAGATGGTGCTGCTGCTGCCAGGGCCGGCCCAAGCCTCAGTCAGCTGCACCCAGCTATGAGGTCCAAGGCTCAGGCAGTCATGGTGGCCACCACTGGCAGCAGCAATAGGGTGATAGGGGCAGTGTCTTCCCCTGATCGGCCAGGTTGCCTTTGGCAGAGGGAGGCCAGACTGTGGCTTAGGCTAGGGGCTGAGGCAGAGGTAGTTAGGGCCCATCAGGCCAGCAGGGGCAAGATAGGGCTGATCAGGCTGGCTGGAGGGCAAAGTAGGGGCGATCAGGCAGGCAGGCAGGCAAGCAGTTAGGAGCCAGCATTCCCGGATTGTGAGAGGGATATTTGACTGCTGATTTAGGCCCAATCCCTGATCTGCAGGATCAGGCCTAAATCAGCAGTTGGACATCTCCCAAGGAGTCCCAGGTTGGAGAGGGTGCAAGCTGGGCTGAGGTACCCATCCCCCCACCATGCACAAATTTCATGCACCAGTTTTCTATAACAAAGGATATATCTACATAGTAATTACTATTGCTATTCACTCATTTCCCAATATATCTTGTAAAGAGAATACAATGATGAATTAAATGCACTCCAAGTTGCCTCAAGAAATGTCCTATCACTTGCATAGATGAACAGTATAAGAATTATAAATCCTATCAATGACATTATAAGATCTCTAATAAATGAGAGTGTTCACTTCACCATTCCCTTCCAACAAAAATTCCCATTTTGTGATGGAATAAAATTAAATGAAATCTGGATATTGGCATATCTCCAAGTTTTCTCTTCTATGTCTGCCTCATATCTTTATTATAGACACCACTAAACCTGTGGCTTCCTAACAAAAAATTGTAATCAGTCTACTAAAGTTTTTCAGTGTTCTATTAGAAATTTATTCAAAACCAGGTAGGAAAATTAGAGCATAATGCTAAAAGAACAAAGTTTATAATATCAATCATTCAAAGAACAAAATATAAAATATTATGATATACTTGTCAGGATATAATCAGTAATTGATAATCCAGGTTAATTTTTTTAATTGAGACCAATTAGTTACCTTTCTGCTTGACCTGAACTTTGATTTCTAACTAAAGCCAATTTGCTCATAAATACACACCTACAGATATACGGAACAAAATAACATATTAAACCTAGATTTTTAAAAAGTTTAGATTAATAATCTGTACTTAAGCCCTTGCAGGTTTAGGTTAGTGAACAGAGCATCGGCCTGAGGATTGAAGGATCCCCAGTTAAATTCCCGACAAGGGCACATGCCCAGGTTGAGGGCTCAATCCCCAGTGGAGGGCGTGCAGGAGGCAGTCAATCAATGATTCTCTCTCATCATTGATGTTTCTATCTTTCTCTCCCTCTCCCTTTCTCTCAGAAATCAATAAAAAATTTATAAAATAAAATCTATACTTAAGTCTTAAATCTGTAAGGCTAATTATTATTATCACCACAGTTGTTTGTACTTTTCAAACTAATAGACATTAGTTACATGTAGCTGCTTAGCTGATGGGCACCTGAAAAGTGTTAAGTTCAAAGTAAGATGTGCTGTAAATGTAAAATATACTCTAAATTTAGAAAACCTTATAAAAAAGAATACAACATATATCAATAATTTTCAGTTGATTAAATATTAACATAGTATTTTGGATATATTGGGTTATAAATAAGCTATGCTATTTAGATTATTTTAACTTCTTTCCTTTTACTGTGTTATTGAGGGTACCAGGACATTTATGGTACATATATGGCTTGCATTGAAGCTCATATTTATTTAACACATTGAACTTCCAAATTTAGAAATGTGTATTTTATCAGCAATGTTCTAGAGCAATGTTTTGCTTATAAAGTATTAATTAATACTATTAATACATTTTAAGAGGCTGGAAAGTGTTGTATGATGGAAAACTTTAAAGAGACAATAAAAATTAAAAATGATGATCATTATTCCCACGTATGAGTGAGATCATGTGATGTTTATCTTTCTATGACTAGCTTTTTCGCTTAGTGTAATGCTCTCCAGTTCTATCCATGATGAACAAGAATAGATTGATTTAGGGATAAATGGTAGGGGAGAAGGGTTAGAGAGCAACCAAAGGACTTACGTGCATGCATATTAGCATAACCAATGGATACAGACACTGAGGCAGTGGGGGCTTGCCTGAGTTGGGAAGGGATGGGGGAGCGGGTCAATTGGGGGAAAAGGAGACATATGTAAAACTTTAGACAATAACATAAATAAATAAAATAAAGAAAGAAAAATAAAAAATTACCACTCAAAATAAAAGAAATAAAAATTTTAAGTTACACTAGGTTACAAGGTTTTACTTTTTTAAAATATATTTTATTTTGTTTAGCATTTATTTTTTAGTTGATCTGTATTTTTTAATATTTCAGTAATGGATAAGTGATACTAGCAAATGCATGAATTTTTAAAAAATTAACATGAATTGTAATGGGCTTTACAAGAAAAGAACTAGGAAACCATGTGGGATGCATGCAGGTGGGCTATGAGAGGAGAGCTAGGCTTCAATGAAAGGAGTCTGGGTAAGAGAATGTTGACATGGCAGATAAGTGCATTCTCAATATTTGGAGCCAGGTAATTGTGTGTGCAAATATAAGCTCTAAACTATGATTATGGAAAATATTTTTTTTAACATTTCTAGGGCTATCTGATCATAAATCCTACCTTGAAGGCATGTTGTGGAAATTAAACATGATTCTGCAAAACAAGTAGCATCATGCTCCTTAGAGTTGATGGCAAACAAATGATGAGTAGGCAGATATATCCTCCAGGGTGATGGATACTATACTCTTCATCAACCTTCCTGCATTCAGTCTGCCACACTGAGTAGCCTGGGGAAGGAGCAATGAAGAATCAGTCAGTACCAGAGAATACACCCTTTTCCCCCAGATGCCCATCCAAATCCAAAACTTCAGCCAAGAGTCTGAGAAGCATCCCTGTTTTCTACTATCAGTTTATTAATACATGAACCATGTATGTTAGGAAAGAATTTCTCTAACTAGTAAGTAAATGTTGGTTTAATGTGTGCTACATTTACAATAGACCAAGAATGAAGAAAATCAATGGACACATTGATTTAGTAGGCAGAGAACAAACACTAAGGGTTTCAAAAATATCTTGAATGTTTTTGAAAGGGAATTATTGAGGAGTAGGTAGACCGGATGCCCCTGAAGTTCTCAAATCTAAACATTTATGATTCTATGATTTTTACATGATTAAGATTTTTAGACTTTATAATCATAGTGTTTATTAGCTAATTGTACACAGCTTAAGACATTTTTTTTCCATGTCATTACTTTTTGGTGATTTTCTCTTTTATGATGTGGTGTGCCTTTGAAAGCTTCTTTCCTTTTAATATGTTTTCAGAGATGATTAACTCCTCTCTGACAGTCTTTTCACTATATTAACATCTTTAATCTGATTACAATCAAGTTTAGCAAGTTTAGGAGATTTAGAAAAGATCCTCTTTAAAGTATCTTTTTGTTGTTGAAATGACAAAGCCAGGTTTATTGCTCCAGGTGAAACCAGTGGACACAGATGACGCGGGGAGATGAGTAGAGAAAGTTGGAGAAGACGTCCTCAGGGCCATTGCTGAGGCACCCTGGGGAGCGGACCCATGCACTATGGATGTGCTGATCACCTGCTCACCGGCCAGGCTACACCCTTCACCCCAAATTTCGAGCTGCAATCCAAGGCGCTAGGGAGCAGGGCTCCTTTTGTCCATGGTGCTGCCCGTGGAGTAGCCTGCATAGGTCTGAGGATGGAGGCAGGGGCTGTGTCCTTAGGAAGGGATCGGTGGAGGAGGAAGAGGCTGCCTACTTCTTGGCGAAGGATTTCAGCGAGGCCAGCTTCTTAGGCAGGCGGGTGCTGGCTTTCATCACCACATCATGTTCAGTCTTCTTCCGGAACCTGACCTCCAGGTCTTTCTTGAGCTTTCGCTGCTGCACAAGGTGCTCCTTCTTAGGGTAATATCACGACCTCCCTTCCTCAGCCTCCGCATGGTTCTGTGCCCAGGCCTCCACCATGGCAGTGTCTTGCCCTTGGCCGGCCTCTGTGCCTGGAACTTGCGCTGCCCCTGAGTCATGATTGGATATCTTGTGCCCCAGGATGTGGGCCTAACTGCTTCCTTCTGCGTAGGCAGTCTCATTTCCCTACTTCCAAGGACTCAAAGACTCAGCCTGCAATTCTGATAACTGATAAATTATTGATGAACAAATCATGGTCAGATACTCAACAATGTTGCTGATTTTTTAAGCTCAAATTCAAAGATGATCTATCTTTAAAATATTCAAATTTAAAAACTAAGTTATGATATTTTCTTTCTTAGATATGAACAATGTAAACAACTGAAATTAATGTATTTAGTTTGATAAACTTGTTCACATTTGACACTTGGAGCCTTAAAATTTATTTTTAAAGTATAAGAGCTACCTCTTTAGAGGTAGGGAAGAGAGAGTTTTAGTCACCAAAGGCCAAAATATTCTGTAAAAATCAAATTGGAAATAGAAGAGTTTTTTGCCTCTCAACCGCTGGCAGAGCCTCATCCTGATAAAACCTTGGCAGATTTTAATGCCAAGTCTACAATTAAGAAGGAAGAAATAATAAATGCTGCCCCAGCTCACACACACACTATACACATTTCCCCATACTTCCTTTCTCTTCTAAGTGGTTCAAATTAAAAAAAAAAAACAAAACAACAACAACCATGAGTGAAATGATAGAGCACATATTTTCAAAGGAATGAAGAAAACATCTGATAACAACAAATTTTTTAAGTTCTTCAACTCATAAAAGGACATAATTTTAATTGCAATCACATTAGTGAGTGCTAAAGTGATGCAATCCAAAAAGATAGCCCTCTAACTTGATATAAAGAAGAAATTATTATACCTTTATTTCTTATTCCCCACCCCTCTATGGGCACTCTGTAGTCCCTAGTACACATCATCATTGGTACACACAAACCTCCTCTCACTTTATATTATTTTATTCCCCCCTTTGTCCTTAGCTTCAGTACTTTCCCCATCATCTTATTGACTTCCACCCTATTGCGTCTGATATATGCCACTAAAGATTTATGAACTATTGATAAAACATAGGCTGTGAAAGCTTTTGTTACAGATCTTCTCTTTCTTCCCTAATTAACACTGTATGTCTTAGTTCTGTTCAGAGGTGGCAGGTTAAATATGGCTTCACATTCTTGGCTATTTCCTCCAACCAAGGGACAAATTCATGCCCCTTAGTTTGAATCTCGTGTACTCTGTGAATGCTTTCACTAAGAGAATATGGCAAAATTGACACTGAGCTAGTTTCAAAGCCCAGGCCTTCAGAAACTGACAGTTTCTACTTCCTACTTTTAGAATGCCCTCAGTGGGAACCCTGAGATACCAAATAAAAAGTCTGCCTACCTGAGTCCACCTTTCTGGAGAAGTCACACCACACAGAGGCACTCCAATGGACAATCCCAGTTGGGTCCAGTCTTTCAGCCTCTACCAAGGCACCAGGCATGTGAGTGAAGCCATATGTGTGCTGCAGACCAGCCCTTCTAATAAATACCAGTTGGTCACACCAGTTAATGACATGTCAAGTCTTGTCTGAATTCCTGACCCATAAAATTGTGAGGTGCTAATGGTTGTTGTTTTAAGTCACCAAGTATGGGATAGTTTGTTGCTCATTAATAGATAATGAAAATAATGTGTTACTGCAGATCCTGCTACTTTATGATTTCTGACTGCTACAGATTTAGTTTTCTTTGTCTACTATGACCCATGAGTTCTTTTTAACTTATATCAATATAGGCATTGTATTATTGATCTAGTTCTTTTTGCATTCTACTCTCTTTTGAAGATCCATCCATGTGGCTCTTTGGAAATGTAGTTTTCTTCCAAGCATTAAACTTCAACCACAACATATCTTTAGAACCAAATACAATACTGTAATATATATATATATATATATATATATATATATATATATCTGCTCATCTGTCATCCAATGCTATAATTTAATTCCTTTTGGATATATTCCAAGGAGTAGGATTGCCTGATGACAAGGTATATGCACATTTAGTTTTGTTAAATACTGCTACACAGCTCTTCATCCTGGTACTGTACCATACCTTTATACTTATCATAAGTACTATTACATCAAGAGTTGTTGCATTTTTCCCATCTAATTCCATGCTCCCTCTTTTTTATTTTATACTTTTCTGCTTCCTATTGGATTGATTAATTTTTTTTCTACTGATTTTATTTTATTTTTTAAAATATATTTTACTGATTTTTTACAGAGAGGAAGGGAGAAGGATAGAGAGTTACAATAGAAACAAAGATGAGAGAGAAACATCAATCAGCTGCTTCCTGCAGACCCCCTACTGGGGATGTGCTCGCAATCCAGGTACATGCCCTTGGCCAGAATCAAACCCGGGACCCTTGAGTCTGCACGCCAATGCTCTAGCCACTGAGCCAAGCCAGCTAGGGCTCTGCTGATTAAAGCTACATATTATTTTGTATTCTCCTGGTAATTAACATATTAGCTAGGATTCAGTTACAAATATATAAAATCTTCTTTAGTTAGCTTTGCTGAGTAATATTAATTACGGAGTTTTAAATGGCTTATGAACTCATTAGGAGAGCTGAAGAAACACACTCTAGATTAAGTTTTAAAAGCAATTCAGGGAAATTCTTAGTCATTGTTTCTTTAAATATTCATTCTCTACTATTTTTACTTTTTTTCTTCTTCTGTGACTCTTGTGATTCAAGTTCGATTTTTTAAATCTCTTGCGTTTCTCTTATATTTTTCATTTCTGTGATTTCTTAATGTTATTTGGATAGTTTCTTTTATCAGTTCTTATAGCCTATACATTCACTTTCACCTTTATACATTTTAATATACACACCATATATATGGAATTTTTTTTACTGTTTTATTTTTTAAATACATAATTTCCAACTGGTCCTTTTTATCAATATTTATTTCCTTCTTTATATTCCCAGTGTCTGCCCTTACTACTCCTTTGAGGATATTAAGCTTATTTTAAACCGTGTTCTCACTTTCCTCATTCCTTTTCTTTATAAATAACCATCTAGCCCTTGTTATATGGGAGGAAAAGGGGCAGCAGGAAATACTCAAGCACTCACTATCTTATTATTCATCCTATCTCTGCCTTTTGTGGTTTTCCTGCTCACCACATAGAAGTAGAGTAGACACTGACCCACCCAAGGAAATGAGAGCAAGAAAAATTTACTCTTACACTGGAATGAGAGTTTGGCTGGGTAAAGTATTTAAATAATTTTCCTTTAGCACCCTGGAGACATTGTTTGCTAGCAACCTACATCGCATCCAAGAAATCAGATGTCATTTTAGTTTTATTTTTTCCTTTGGAATTATGAAGATATGTTTATTATATCCTTTATTGTTTATTCTCTTATATCTTCTCTATTTCTTCTTCAGGAACTCTAGGAGATAAATTGGCTTTTCTAGATCTATTCTTTATGCCTCTTAAACAATATAGAATCTATTACTTATATGAAAAGACTATAAGGGATTCTATAACCTGTATGGGAATATTTAGGTAGTAATTAATAAGCTTACACTTAGGTCAAAGAATTACCCTCCAAAAACCTTCACCCAAAACAACCAGTATAAAGAACACATGTACAAGTACTAAAGCTTTTTTTTTTTTTTTTTGCCGCAGCAAAATACGATATATGAATGTTCACCAATACAAGGATAGTTGAAAAATATTAGGGCATATGTATTCTATGAAATAGTATGCAACTATTTTATAAAATAAGTTAAATTAAAAATTTTACCTAAATTAGTTTTCCTTTAATAACTATGAATATATTCAGTGATAATATTGATACTTTTAATTGTTTTTAAAGAAAAACATTAAAGGAAGAAAAAAAATAGAAGGAAGAAAGACAAGGAAGAAGGAAGGATGTGGAAAAGCACAATTAACCCACAAGCTCTATAAGACTTTGCATTTTGCTGATGAAGGTTTTTATCTGTTGGTTTTGTGTCCCATCCCTGGAGGGACCTAGCATTTACTGTACAAAGTTTCAGGCTGTTTTCATTGAGCTACACAGCTGGCAGTAACAAACCCCTCCTGCATATTTATTGGAAATCCTATTTCTATAAACTCCCTCATCAATTGGATAATAATTTTCCTAAATTGGCAGTCCTTATTTTTCTAATAAGAGAGAAACATTGATTGGTTGCCTCCTGGTACATTCCCCTAATCAGAATCAAACCTGGGACCCTTCAGTTTGTGGGCTGGTGCTATATCCACTGAGCCAAACCGGCAAGGGCTCAAGTAGCTTCTTTTTAGTATCATTTTCTGTCATTTGCTAAATTAGTCAGGATTATTATTTTTATTAAAGTTCTGGTAATCTTTGTCAAGTTGGGGCTTAAACTGAGTCTAACAAAGGACAAATAAGACAAATTTGTAATGTAGATCCAGGGACTTTTTAGAACATAAAAAGAGTATTTTTAACTTGTCAAAATGTTTTGAAACAACTCAGTCATATTTAATTAACCTTTTAATTTCAGAGGAAAAGACAAAAATAGATAATCAAGTCGAGGATTGTGCAAATGTAGGAGGGACACTAAGTATTTTCAGGGGTAGTGGGGGAGTGGATCCTGAAGTTAACCTACGGGGGGAAATCAATTTGAACAGGAACATTCCACTTAAAAGAATGACACATGGGGAAACAATCCTTCTACTTGAAAATGAGTTCAGGTAAGACTCTGGAAACCCTACCATCTCCTCTGGCATCCAATATTTATTTCATCTGTCAGATACTAGGATTAAATGGAATTCACAAGATTGTTGAATTGTAGCCATACATCCAAACAAACAACGGGTACCTTGGCAGGAGGATATAAACATTAAGAAATTTTACATTCATCCCATTTGGGTGTTCCATCAAGACAAGAAATGTTGTTTACATAAATACCAGAAACCCAGTAAGAATTCCTTGATAGTAACTGAGATTATAATAATTAATACCTGGTACAGCCCTATTTCTATCTTTCTTGATCTTCAGTAGTGATGGGTGGGGGCAGAGGGCAGGCTAAAATATTTTTCTGGAGTCTAATTTGTGTAAAATCATAAACTATTAAAATTCAAAGGAAAAACACAAATAGAATTGAATCACTAAAATCATTTCCCTGTTCAGTCACATTTAGACCAAGAGGAATCTTGGACATTGGAAGCAAATCATTAGGAATCTAACCTAAGGGCAGATGTCTAATGAAGTGTAAAATTAATTGAGACATAACTGTCAGTTGAATGACTATCTAAACTGGTTCTATCATAGGTGGTTGGCACCTAAGTATAATTAATCATGGGGAAAAATCTGCAGATCGCTGGACTTAGCCCGTCATTCTGAAGGGTAGTGTTCCAGCTGTGAAATACATCACAGGATAAATATAGCATGAAAGTCTGGTGCTAGATTTTAGGAAAAAAAATAATTCTGGCATCTAAGTTGACTGCAGGCTGAGGTTTCGGAAGTGTAAATTTTTCCCCAAGGAAAAATTAGGGTGAGAATGGACAATTAGTAAAGAAGTCAATTGGCTTTTCTAGACCAGGTCCCATCAAATGGAGTGATGTCTTCATAACATTTTTTTTTGCCATGGATTGGAGAAAGCAACATTAATTTATTTTTCTCATAGGGAAAAGAAAAACGAAAACAACAACAAAGTAATACAGAAAACCAGAGCATCCATGTCCTATACTCAGAGGTACCAAAGACTGATGGGAAAAAATAAAATATATGTCATATTTTTATGGAACTTTGGCATTTTAATCAGAACTGATCTGTTTTGTGAATAGGAACCTAGTCCATATTAATTTTCACCTGCACTACAAAAGAAGAGAAGGAAAATAAGGAGTTCTTTTTACAAAAGGATTCTTCTATTAGTCTATCTGAAGTGTATGTGACTCCAAGTAGCAATAATCATAAATAAAGGCTACAATTTTGACTATCAGTAATATTTGCCCTTCAAAAAAACATATCCATTGACTGATGAAAAAAAAAAAGGAGCAAACTCTCAAAGAGGGAAATTATTCTCTGAAATAATCAACCAGTCATTTAATAAATAAACAAATATTTATTAAATGCCCACCATTTGTCAGGCATTATGACTTGAGTAAAAATTGTCCTTAACAATGTCAGAAATATTTTATTCGGATGGAAAAGTGGAGCACGGTATTCAACTTTTGGGGGAATCACAGATTCTTTTGTGGTATAAGAAAATCTACTTGCCTACTTTTTAGAACAATACACATATGCTAGTAGTGTGTTTAATTGTGTCCCCACCAAAAAATAAAAAAATTAAAAAAAAAATGTCTAAATCCTAACTTCTCATACCTGTGAAAATGACCTGATTTGGAAATAGAGTACTTGGCAGATGTAATTAATAAACTAAATGAAGATGAGGTAATCCTGGATTTAGAGATAAAACAGGAGAAGACACAGAGACACAGAGAAGTACATCATGTAAAGATGCAGGCAGAGATTGGAAGTATGCTACCACAAGCCAAGAAATACCAACTGTGTTGGAAGCCACCGCAAGTTATAAGATAAGCACAAAATGGATTCTCATTTAGAGTCCACAGAAGGAACCAACTCTGCTGACACTTTGAGTTTAGACTTCCGGCCTTCTGCACTGTAAGAGAATATACTTCTGTTGTTTTTAGCTATCTAGTTTGTGGTAATATGTTACAGCAACACTAAGAAGTTCATATGATACTCTTATATGTTGTATGTCACATAGAATTTAAAATGCTATGCATGTACTCCATAGGGGCCCATGAAGACTAAGTTAGGAGCTTCTAAATTTTAAAAATTGGGGACTGTGGCCATAAGGGGATTGAGGGAAATTTACAGCTACATATTTGTGGTAAAAATCAACCAGAATATTTAGCCTGCAGAGGAGATGAGTGATGAGAGACTTGATGACTCGCCTCAAATATTTTTGTGTGGCCTCATAGATGGTAAACATACAATTTGTTACCCAAAATGGGGCATTTCTTAGAGTTTATGCGACACTATTAATAATTATGCTGGCACAACAAATTTATATTAACCAAGATTATCCTAAGCAAAGTAGGACATATGATCACTCTAGACATAGGAGATAACCAGGATCAAAGAATGGGATAGAGAAAAAAGGAAAGACATAATTTGGCTCAAGACAAGAATGAATTTCTCAAGAAAATAATCCAACCTTTTATTAGATTTGTCCTAGTAGAAATTAGGCAACCACCTTGCAGATAATTTTATAGGAGCAGCAGTTTGCATTAAGAAGACATCTGAAGTCACTTTCTAGTCTGAGGTTATAGGTTGTATAATTCTGATACAAATTTAAATTTTATCACTTTCAATTTATCATTTTCATGCTCCTGTAATGATAAGGTGTTGACTTTGGAGGCCCTACAGAACAGATTTTCAATTCTGCCTCTGTCATTTTCCAATTATAAGGTCTTAGCAAATTCTTTCAACTACTTTTGAGCTACATCAATATCTATTTCAAAGAATGGTTGTGAGGTTTAAATAACAAAACACATAAAATTCAGCAGTGTATGACACATAATAGGTGCTCAATCAATAAAATTCTCTTTCACCTTAGTAAGTCATAATATAATTATATATACTATATATAACTATGCATTTGATTATTGAGTTAATACCAACCTTTGTGTTCTTGAAAAATCATTATTGCTCAGGTTTTTTAAAACTTTAAGAGTAGAAATTGATGTTTTTCACATGTTTGAGGGGTGGGAGTTAAAGAGGAAGGGAGGGAGGTAAGTAGGAAAAATAAAGGAAGGAACAAACAAATGAATGAAGAGAAGTAAGAAGAGAGGGAGAGGGGGAAGTAAAAGGAAGAGAGAGAAAAAAAAGAAACAAAGAAAAAAAGCTCATAGTGATCCTTTTGTTACACTGAGAACAACTTCATGAAGATTTTAACTGGTGTGAGAGATATATAATCTGATTCAGAGTAAAGAGAATAGCCAATGTCTTTCAAATCCCTGTGACAATTCCTGCAATGTTTTCAGATACTCTTCAGTGATAGGTCCTTAGCTGAAATAAGGCATAAGTGCCTTGAGTACTGTCTATTCTGCTTATTTGGAATTTGTTTTCGCAAATTTCTGTAAAAAATTCTTCACTCAGCCTACTGCTTTTGAGGGCTGTAATAAAGACCATAGTTAGGGGGCATGGATGATAACATTTGTCCTAGTTTCCAGGATTCTCCTGAGAATCAAATGGGATAATGAGTGAAAAGGCTTTTAAATCTTAATTGCTATAGAATGGAAAATTCTATTAATAATCACGAAATTCAATAATAACAAAAATTCTGCTGGAAAAAAGTCAGTTGTCCTTGGCAGTAGGGACACGAGGTGTACACTATGAACCCAGGGGCATTTGGAGAATCCATTTCTGGTTTGAAATTGTAGGGCATCTGGAGATCACATGGAATAACTTTGAGGAAGACTCCAAACTGGAAAACCAAAAGCCATGTGACTGCCAATTTGAAAGAGACAAAAGCATTTAAAACTTGAAGTACATAAAACATGAAATTCCCCCAAAAGACTATATTCAACAAGCAGCAGACAAGCTTTGATAACCTGCTGAAAGATGCAGGCACAATGACTGGTACTGTGTAGATGACCGCAGTGTCCAGGGTACTGAGGCACTTTCCCAATGTAGCTAAGACTAACTTCCTTCCTTTATTCCTACCCATGGACCATATCCATAATGGAAGGATAATTTATTAAAATGTTAAATTGTGCATGTTCTGCCTACATCTTCCCCAACCACCTTCTTTTCTAGCAGACTGCCAGCTTTGCAATTATGGCTACAAGGATTTGCTCAGAGCCAAAGCAGAAGCAGCCAAATGTTAAGAGGTCTCTCTGTTTTTATTTAAAACTAGAGGCCCACTGTGTGAAATCATGGGAGACCAAACCTGGCCAGTGTCAAAGTCCCTGCCCATCGCAGGCCTCACTGCACACACAGTCCACCTTGAAGACAGTTGTGGACAGAGACAGTTTCCTGCCCTAACCTTTCCTTCTCAGGAGCACTTTAATTGACCTTCCTTGGAAGATGAGCATTGAACAGAGCAATACTTACTTGTTCCCATGAAGAAATCATATGACATTCAGCAGGTGCCTTTTGGCCTGTGGTTGTGACAGCATCAGAGCCATGGGGTTTTTATAATAGAGATAAAATCTCTAAAGGACTATACCAGGAAGGGAGAAAAAGTGGAAAGGGCATTGGGAAAGCTATGAGAACTAGGGTTGACTGAGGAAGGGAGAGAGTTCTGAGAAGCCAGTAGAAATAGCCCCCAGCCAAGCGGTTGTGGCTCAGTGGTTGAGCATTGACCCATGAACCAAGAGGTCAGCAGTTCAATTCCTAATCAAGGCACATGCAGAAGGGGCATGCAGAAGGCAGCTGATTGATGTTTCTCTCATTGATGTTTCTACTAGTATCTCTCTATTCCTCTCCCTTTCTCTCTTTCTCAAGTGAATTTAAAAAAAGAGAGAGAGAAAAAGGAAAAAAGACAGACAGAGAGAGAGAGAGAGAGAGAGAGAGAGAGAGAGAGAGAGAGAGAGAGAGAGAAATAGGTCCTTCTTTACAACCTTATCTCATATCAAACAGGGGGAATATTTCAAAGGGAATAAGGTACATTTAGAGAGACAATACCAGATACCAAGATTCTTAGTCTATCCAAAGATGAATATGATTGTGTCCAAGCAGCAGAGTTGCCCAACCTGTGGGGACAAGAAAACAGATGTCCTCGTGGTAAGTGACAGAGACCTGATATCCAATAACCAGTGGATTCTCCACAACCTTGAGTTATGAAAAATCTTTATGTAAGGACATTGTCCAACAAAGAATGAAGCACCTCAAAAAATGACTGAGAGCTGAAACCTGTTTGGCTCAGTGGGTAGAACATCAGTCTGCGTACTGAAGGGTCCCAGGTTCGATTCCGGTCAAAGGTATGTACATTGGTTGCGGGCACATCCCCAGTAGGGGATGTGCAGGAGGCAACTGGTCGATGTTTCTAGCTCTCTATCCCTCTCCCTTTCTCTCTGTAAAAAAATCAATAAAATATATATTTTTAAAAATGACTGAGATATAATTTTCACCATTCTGATATACTAAGCTTTGGAGTTTTAATTCAGTAGGTTTAAGCTTAAAAATTTACATGTAAAAGTTTTGCATGTGTAAGAATGTAGATTGAGAGTTATAGCTCTTTATTTTGATCTCTGACCTCCACAGTCATGACCTTGCTTGGGTATTTCACCCAATCCCAGACTTCCCTGATCCATTCACCTTCTCTTTACTCAGAATCAGAATGTAGGTGTCTCAATGTGGCAGATTCTAGCATGGAGATAATTGTCCAAGGGACTTTACAATGAGGTGGGAATGAATGCACATTGAGGTTGAACTTGCTAAAATACTTGAATCCCTACTTATGTAGATTTTTATGAAGAACTTTAATTAGTTTTTAGGACACATCTCAGACATCCTTTCCCAATTTCCCTTGATTTCCTGATGCCTAGTCAGGAGATCCCTGTTAGTTTTTCCATAGAACCTTGTGCCTATTCCCATCATGACATTTACTATTGCCTATTTGCTTCTCCAGTTCTGTCTCCCCACAGGACAGTGTACCCTGAGAGTGGGAACTGGGTCTAAACACTAAAACTTCAAAATAGTGTCTCAACATAATAAAGTCTTATATTGTGAATGAATGTAACATTGTGAATGAATGTAACATTGTGAATGAATGTAACATTGTGAATGGTACTTCTTGCCTGAAGAATCAATTGAACATTTCTGAGATGATATAGATTCCTGGATTAAAATTATGAGAAAAAGAAGTCACTTTACCAAATAGATATAGATAGGAAGTTCTGTTATTAAAACATCTCAATGTAGGGGAATGATACTTGTCTTTTTGCCTCCCTTGAAAACCAAAGTTAAACTTGAGAAACATTTTTCTAGTTTAGTTCTTAAACATATACTGAGCTAGTAAATGTTCAAAAAAGAAGAGGTTGAAATAAAGTGAGAAGAAGGAGGAGGAAGAAAAATATGCAGAATTATTATTCCCAAATTTTGAGTTTATTCTGAAACCAAAATTATAAATTAAACTGCAAAGTATTTAATTAAACCATTTGCAGAGCTTCAATTATGCTACCACTTATATAATTAATATAAAACTAAAAAAAATTTATCTAAATTTAAAGTTAATTTTTCTGGTGAATTTCAAATTTTCAATGAAATTTAAAACAAGGAAAATACTTGGAGTTGGAAATAAGTAAATAAACCAGAATGAAATAATTGCTAGATCATAACTTGTAGTTTTCTAGTGATTATTTTCATTGATTTTTTTAGTTCTTATTCATTCAATATTATGGATATTTGAAAGCTTTTTTTTTTTTTTTGCTAGCATTCACAAGTTATATGGATATTTTTTCCTGTCAACACTAGTGAATTATAGAAGGGAAGGTTAGGCTCTTCGGCAACTGATTCTCACACCATATTTGTTGCCATTGTTAAGAATATTCATTTTCACAGCATTTTTTTAAATGTTATCCAGGATAAAAACTGGCTTTGCAAAGTCACAACTTACAAGTGGATTTTAAACATAGTCTGGAAGAATTTATTCATTCTTTTAAAACATGCAATTCTATAAATTAAATATAGACATTCTAAGTTTAGATGCCTTTTGCAATTGCATCACCAACAAATGGTTTGTTTAAAAATATAGCTGTAATTTAAAAAGCACATGTTCCTTCATAACATTTTAACACCCCTGCCTTCTGAGATAAAGGGTAATGAAAAAACAAACAAACAAACAAAAAATAAACCGTCTTTTTTCCCCTGAAAAATATATCCTCCATTTAAACCTTTTTTTGTTTGTTTTTGAACCTTAAACTTTTGCCTGAGCCACTGGTTTTGAACCTTAAACTTTTGCCTGAGCCATTTCAATTAGGTTTTCTGCAGAACAGTAACCCACACAAAAAAGAAGAAAGCAGAGCTGCTAGCTGCCCTGATGGAGACAGAGGATTGAAAGCCCTGCAGGTGGGACTGCCTCAGCCTCTGCTAGCCCCACACTCCTCCCACGGCCTCTTAAGAGAGTGAACATACTGCCCAGATGTTTCAGGGCAGTCCTGGTTTAACTATGAGTTAGCTGTCCCAGTGTAACTATTAGTAGCTTTCCCTTTCACTCATAAATTCTGTAGTCGCCATGCCTCTGAGTCACTGCCATATAAGTGAAGAGCTTTTATTCTTTAGTTAAGTTTATTGAGGGTGACATCGGTCAATACATAATATAAGTTTCAAGTATACAATTCTATGCTATAGCATCTATATATTTCATTGTGTGCTCATCACCAAAGTCTAGTCTACTTCCATCTTGATCTATTTGGTCTCATTTACCCACTTTATTCTGCCCCTGAAACGGAAAAAGTCCACGTTTGTGATACTTGTCACTACCTGACCCAATCATTAGAGACAAGGATGAAATACTTATGGTGAAATTCAGATGGCTGGCAATTTGAGAAGAAGGCAGGCTATCTACTCTAAAAAGACCATCTTACACCTCTTCTCAAGCCGACCATTTTTATAAGAAGAAAAGTGTAAGGAAGGGGTTTGGAATTCAGGGAAAAGTTGAATCAGATAAAAGTTGCAGTCTGGTGATTTCCTGAGCATCCCTGCCTCTACTGCACTGTGATTTTTTTTTATTTGCATCCTGGGCAGCAGAAGTTCTCTCACTGGAGCACGGTGGCTCAGATACCTCCTTTTTTTTTTTGAATTGTTGACAGTATCACAGATATACCCCAATTCCCCTCCCCCATTAGCCTCCTTTCTCCAATCCCTGAAAATATCTTCTTGATCGCTTGCAGTCCTCCTGGGTTACAAAGGCTCCTGTAATAATAGCTTTCCACATGCATTAATTACCAAGCCTATTAAATATATAACTGAAGCTAAAATGTTTAAGTTCTTGAGTTCCCCATCACCCTCTCCCCTCCCCCTTTGATAAACACCATAATGTGTCCTTGAGTTTGTATCTATGAGTTGTTTTCTTTTATTTGTTGCTTTATGCTTTATATGTTCTTATCCTTTTTTAGTCTAACTTATTTTGCTTAGCATAATACACTCAAGATGCATCCTTGTCACAAATAGCAATATTCCACCCTTCTTTATGGCTAAGTAGTAGTTCATCCTGTGCCTTTTTGTTTTATTGTACCATATCTTTGTCCAATTATTCTTGGAAGGGCACCTAGGCTTTTTCCATATTTTGGCTACTGTGAAGAATGCTGCAGTGAACATAATTGTACATATATCTTTATAAATAAACTAGGGACCCAGTGAGGTGGGCACAGGGGCAAGTCTCAGCCCATCCTGGACACCCTTGCCCTGCCACTCCAGCCACGGCCCCCAGCCCGCTGTCAGCCAGCCGCCCCACTCCTGCTCGGCTGCTGACGCCACTGCTGCTGCCGCCAACGCCAACACCGTTGCTCCAACCTGCTGACAGCGGAGCAATTGGGACCTGCACCAGCAGCAGATATGAGTGGGGCTAATGCCCACCATGTTTTGCATGTGCCCCCTGGTGGTCAGCACATGTCATAGTGACTGGTTGTTTGGTTGTTTGGTTGTTACATTGTTTGCTCTATTTGCATAGATACTCAGAAGAAGGATTGCTGGGTTATATGATAGCTTTATACTTTCTTTTTTAAGGAAACTCCTTCACAGTGGCTGTACCAGTTTATATTCCCACTAGGAGTGTCTGAGGGTCTCTTTTCTCTACTTCCTTTCCAATACTTGTTATTTCTTATCTAATTGATAGTAGCCATCCTACTAGGTGTGAGGCCATATCTCATTGTGGTTTTGATTTGCATTTCCCTTATAACTCATCTTTTCATATATCTATTGGCCATTTGTATGTCTTCTTGGGAAAAGTTTCTGTTCAGGTCCTCTGCCCAATTTTTAATTGTATGTTTTATTTTATTTTTTGTTGTTATTGTTGTATGAGGTCTTTATATATTTTGGATATTAGCCCCTTATCAGAGGTACTATTTGGAAATATATTTTTCCTTTCAGATGGTTGCCTTTTTGTTTTATTGTGCAAACACTTTTTAGTACGATGTAGTCTTATTCATTTATTTTTTTTTCACTTCCCTTGCCTTTGGGGTCAGGTTCATAAACGCTTCCCTGAGACCAAGTTCTATAAGTTTAATGCCTATATTTCTTCTATATATTTAATTGTTTCAGATCTTATATTTAATTCTTTAATTTTTGTGTATGGTGGCAAAAAACCAGCCTTGTTTGATTCTTTTGCATGTTGCTTTCCAATTTTCCTGGTGCCACTTACTAGCATTGAAGGCCCTTTCCTACTCCATTGTATATTTGGCTTCTTTGTAAAAAACTAGCTGTCCATATACATGTGGGTTTATTTCTGGCTCTCAATTCTGTTCCATTGGTTTGTGTGTCTATTTTTCTGCTAATACCATACTGTTTTATCATATGATATAATTTGAAATCAGGAAGTGTACTATTTTTTCTCAGGATTTTTTGGCTATTCAGGGTCTTTTGTGTTCCATACAAATTTGATTATTTTTTTTTGTTTTATTTCTCTGAAAAATGCCACTAGTATTTTGATGGGGATGGTGATATATCTGTACATTGCTTTAGATAATATGACCATTTTAACCATGTTGATTTGTCTAATCCATGAGCACAAATGTTTCCATTTCTTTGTATCTCCTCCAGTTTCTTTCAACAGGGTCATATGGTTTTCAGTGCATAGGTCCTTCACTTCCTTTGTTAAGTACATTCCTAGGTACTTTAACCTTTTTGTTGTAATTGCAAATGAATTTTTTAAATTTCTTTTTATGATACTTCATTATTATTATGTAAGAACTCAATGGAACCCTAACTGACTTGGTTCAATGGATAGAGTGTTGGCCTGTGGACTGAAGGGTCCCAGGTTCGATTCTGGTCAAGGACATGTACCTTGGTTGCAGGCACATCCCCAGTAGGGGGTGTGCCGGAGGCAGCTGATTGATGTTTCTCTCTCATTGATGTTTCTAACTCTCTATTCCTCTCCCTTCCTCTATGTAAAAATCAATAAAATATATATTAAAAAAAAAAACCCTCAATGGATTTTTGTACATTGATTTTTGTGTCCTGTATCTTTACTGGATGTGTTATTGTTTCTAATAGTCATGTGGTAGTCTTTAGGGTTTTCTATATATAGAATATTGTCATCTGTGAGAAGTCACAATTTTACTTTTTATTCCCAAATCTGGATACCTTTTATTTCTTTTTCTTGCCTAATTGCTCAGGTTAAGACTTATGGTAGTATGTTGGATCACAATGGTAACAGTGAGCATTCTGCTCCTAATCTTAAAGGGAAAGGTTTTGTTTTTCATCATTAAGTATAATACTAGTGGGGTTTTGTCATATATGGCCTTTTTATGTTAAATACTTTCCTTTTATACCCATTTTATTGAGTGTTTTAGTCACAAAACAAGCCTGGCCAGTGTGGCTCCATGGTTGAGCCTGGAACTATGAACCAGGAAGTCATGGTTCAATTCCAAGTCACGGCACATGCCTGTGGTATAGGCTCTTTCCCAGATAGTGGGTATTCAGGAGGCAGCCAATCAATGATTCTTATCATTGATGTTTCTATCTCTCACCCTTTCCCTTCCTTTCTGAAATCAATAAAAAATATATATTTAAAAAAATACACACCAAATAATAAATGAATGTTGTATCTTGTCAAACACCCTTTGTTTCTGTCAATATGATCATATAATTTTTACCCTTTATTTTGTTAATGCAGTGTATCGCATTGCTTGATCTTCATATGTTGAACTATCTGAAGAACTTTTATTTTACACTGATGAAAATCACTACTCTAGAACTGCTCTAGAAGTCAGATGATAGTACTGATCTTATCTTTTTAATTAATAATTGTTTCTTAAAAGAAAGACTCTTTTTTAAAAGAGTAGTTAGTTTCAAGTTCACAGCAAAATTGAGAGAAAGGTATAGAGATATCTTACACATGCATATCAATATTCCTCATGGTATATTTATTACAATTGATGAAACTATATTGACACACACTATCACCCCAAGTCCATAGTTTATGTTAGGGTTCATTTTTGGTGTACATTCTATGTTGTCCTCTCTCATTTTGAGACATTCCTCCCTGCACGCCTCTCTGGGGCAGCAGCTATAGTTTTTCACAACAGCATCAATTCAGCCAGGCCATATTACATTCTAGAAAATTACATATTACAATTTTCCTGTCCAATAGGTAAAATAGAATTTGTCCAAAATAAAAGTCCATCACCTTCCCTGCTAATGTATTCCCTCTGTAGTCAGTATTTGTTAATTTTAACAACTGTCTAGTTATTGATACCAAGACACTAAGAAATTTTTAATTCTCCTTCCTCATTATGTCAAAATTTATTTAGTTGTCAATTTCTATTAACTTTATCCCCAAACATCTCTCTCCTACTTGACACTGTTGTTTCTCTAATGAAGGTCCATGCTTACTCTCACATCTCTAGGGCCAAGGCATATGCCCCTTCCACCTTTTAATTCCTATTTCAAACATCTAATCAATTTCTCTTCTTTTAATTTGCCATCAACTCTACAAACCTTTTCAAATTTCTCTCAGTTTGAAGCAATCTTTCCCTCCTCTAAATGTTATTACAATTTCATCCATGACTCACTTGTGACTCATGCAAGTTTTTACTATAAAGTGTAAAAATTTGCATATCTAAATTCCTTTATTATTATAGTTTATCAATTCATGAAAGGGAGATTTGTGATTCATCTTAGTGTATTTTATAACACCTTGCACTTTGGAGGTCTTCTGTGAATGTTTATCAATGGATAAAAAATGTATACAAAGATATAAGTTGCTTTCAATATATTCATTGCTTCAACTTTCACAATCTGATCTGAATTGTGATAATTCACTATCTTCCCCAAACAGGAAAGTCTACCTAATTTGTCTCATGCATTCTATCATTCTTTTCACAAATAACCTACATGCATATCTTCCCCCTTACTTTCTGCTACTCTGATATGCCCTCCAGGTTTTCAAAATTAAGTTTATCCTCATCACTAGCTTAATTAGCTAGCCCCACTGAGCAATATTGTTACCCTATATCATTTAGCCAATCCCTATTCCCTGGTATCATCAGCTTTTAATGATGCAAATAACACAAAGGACAGGTAAAACTAATTTATAGTTGTCCAGTGTTTCCCAAACTTCTCTCATGATGAGAATCATCTGGTGGAGTTGTTAAAATACAGATTCCTGAATCCCAACTAAAAAGTACTAACCTAGAATTTTTGGGAACATATAGGTAAAATTGTATACTTAGCTACTAAGTTAAGTATACAATTTAACTACTAAGTTAACTACTAAGTTAAGTATACAATTTAACTATTAAGTTAACTACTAAGTTAAGTATACAATTTTACCTATATGTTCCCAAAAATTCTAGGTTAGCACTTTTTAGTTGGGATTCAGGAATCTGTATTTTAACAACTCCACTAGGTGATTCTCATCATGAGAGAAGTTTGGGAAGCACTGGTCTATACCACACGTTTCTCCCAGACCTTTCTCATAGCTTACTTTTTTGAGTTTTTACTATATACTAGGCACTGTTCTAAGAGTTTTCCTGTAATAATTCATTAATTTTTGCTATAGTCTCCATAAACCAGGAAATACACTTCTTTTACAGTTGGAAATGGAAATAAAGGCCAGAGAGACAAGTAAGTAGCAGAACTGATCTTCACACACAGGCAGGAAGGTATCAGCCTCCATGCTTGTAGCTACTACATGTTTCTGCTTCTCATACTGAGCTTTAACCATACTGAGCCTAACATTAGACATACAGTGTAATAAAAAGCCTTCAGAGTTATGCAAACCAGAGTTCAAAGTCTTCATCTGCTACTGACAACTCAGACCTGAAACAAGAAATGTTTAATTGACGCCTAAGTTTTCTTATTTCTAATATTGGGAAGTTTTTAGTATTGTAAGAATTAATGAAATAGGGTATATTTCATCTAAAGTACCCAGCAAAGTACTTCACAGATAGTTTGTGTTCAACGCACAAAATGGAAATTTGTAAGATGAAGATGATTCCAACAGAACGTAGGAGCCATTTGTCATACTGTCTTCACCGTGGCCATGTGGTCCCCAGCCTTTCAACTCAGGGGAAATAGGTGGGATTATGGTTGAGAGCCTGGGCTCTGGAGTAAGTTTGTCCAGATCGACAAACTACTAGCTGTGTGACATTCAGGACATTTTCTAATTTCATTAAGCCACAATTTCTTCAACTGTATCCTTATGATATATCACCTATATCATAAGGATTTTGTGAAGATTCTGTAAGTTGAAACCATAAACAGGGTTTATTGCATAGCAAGCTGCTATTATTAACTAACTAGAGCTTTAACACCTCAGCTTAAACTGCTAAAATAGCTCCTGAGTGGTCTTTATGTACTTAGGAACTTTATTATGCTGCATAGCATTGCCAGGATCTTTGTCGTAAAAAGAATTCTAGGTGGCCACTAGGACCATAGGTTGCTAGTGTTACTCCTGATTGCTTTTTTACATGGCAAAAGGGATCTTGCAGATGTAATCAAGGTAACTCTTCAGTTGACCAGAAACATAAGAAGATTTTCCCAGTGAGTCTTTGAAAAAGGGGCTCTTTTCTCAGAACGGTGACAGAGTAAGAAGTCAGAAAGACTTGAGGCATAAGGACTCACTGCTCTGTCACTTCCTTTGAAGTTGGAGGGGGGCCATGTGAGAAGGAACGTGGTAGCTTCTAGAAGCAAGGAGTAAACGTCAGATGAGAGCCAGCAAGAAAATGAGACTTCAGTTCTACAGCTGCAAGGAATTGAATTCTGCCAACACCCTAAATGAGCCTGAAATCATACTTTTTCCCAGACCCTGTAGATATACACCCAGCTCAGCTGCCATCTTGACACTCAGCTAGTGTGACT
The DNA here is from genome assembly GCF_964339955.1 of Pipistrellus hanaki. Lineage (NCBI taxonomy): Eukaryota > Metazoa > Chordata > Mammalia > Chiroptera > Vespertilionidae > Pipistrellus > Pipistrellus hanaki. The sequence continues at coordinate 114,229,415 of NC_140505.1, forward strand.
TTAAAGCAGAGAACCCAGTCATTCTATGCTAAGTGCTTATCTTACAAAACTGTGAAATAAAAAGTGGGTATTGCTTTAAGCTGCTGAGTTAGTGGCAAATGGTATGCAGCAACAGAAAAAAAATACAGTCATCTTTTTAGATTACTGATTCATCATTTTAGTGGATTCTGATTATTTTAACGCTATATAGGACCTTCTAAAGTGTTACTCTTATCTAACCTTTACTAGTTGCTTCCAAGTAACAATCTCTCCCATCAAAAGAGATAACTAGCCAGGCCAGTGTGACTCAGTGGTTGAGTGTCAACTCATGAACCAGAAGGTCACTGGTTCCATGCAATATATTGCATCTGCCCAGGTTGCAAGCTCAGTGCCCAGTAGGGAGCATGCAAGAGGCAGCCAATAGATGATGTTTCTCTCTCATTACTGTTTCTATCATTCTATCTCTCTTTATTTTTCTCTCTCTAAAGATAAATAAAAACATGTTTTTAAAGTTGTTGCTTTTTAAGAGAGATAAATAATCTTCCATTATGTGTGTTTTTTCCCCAACCTCCTGTTCTTTTGTGATTGCTCTCACAGTTGGAGGGACAAGGCATACCTCTTCTCTCCTTTGTGTCCTTTATTTAGCATTTCTCACTGGGTCTTAAATCCCTATACAGAGGGGGATGGCATAGTTCATGGCTTATGCTAACATTTTTTTCATTTCTGGTCCTTTCACAATGGATTTCCTGGCTCCTGATAATGAAAGGGTTTAGTGATGAAGATAATAATGATAAAAAGGATCTAATAACAACAATGGTAATAACCATGATAGCAATAGCACAGCAATTATTTTGTTAAATACTAATAATGCCCCAAGCTCTGCGCTGCTTTTTTGGACAGAAAGGGGTTCTTCAGAAAGTAATCTCGCAGGGTGATCTGATCGTAAATTCCTAACTGGTTAGGTAGGTCACGTTCCAGGCATGTAACTTTTTTTAGTAAAAGGTTTATCTTTGCCTTAAGCAAGCCCTGCCCTTTATTTTTGTGCATCCAGGTTAACACACCTTGGAAATAAGCATAACCACCCTTGAGAAAGCACATAATTTTGTTAACAGTCCTGTAATCTAATACTGCCTTGCTTTCTGCCACCCTCTTGGAATCTTTCTTGCTTCTCCCCTTCATTTCAAATGCATAAAAGAAGCCGTGGCAGGGACAGGTTTGGCTCAATGGATAGAGCGTAGGCTTGGGGACTGAAGGGCCCCGGGTTCGATTCCGATCAAGGGCATGCACCTTGGTTGTGGGCATATCCCCAGTAGGGGGTGTGCAAGAGGCAGCTGATCGATGACCCTCTCTCATCGATGTTTCTAACTCTATCTCTCTCCCTTCCTCTCTGTACAAAAATCAATAAAATATATTTAAAAAAAAGAAAAGAAAAGAAAAGAAAGAAATTGTGGAATTTACACTCTCTAGAGCATTTGACATCTTGCTCCCTAGCATATGTCCTCAGTTTGGCACAAATAACTCTTGCAAAAATTCTCTAGAAGGCTTGGACATTTAAATCATCACTTTACATTGTCTCTTTAACTCCATCTGTCAACTGTATAAGTTAGCTTTAAATGATCTGTTTGTAAAGTCAGAAGTCTGAAATCAGGTGGTTTAAATAACCAGCCTAAGATTATATAGGTAGCAGAGGATACACATCTAAATGTATTTTACTCAAAAGTCCTGCTTCTATTCTTTTTTTTCCATTTTATTTTATTTTTATTAAATTTATTAGAGTGACATTGGCTAATAAGATTTCATAGGTTCCAAGTGTACATTTCTATGATACATAATCTGTATATTGCATTGTGTGCCCACCACCCAAAGTTAAATCATATTCCATCACAATAAATTGCCCCCTTTACCCTTAATTACAGCTACCTCCTTCCCTCTGGTAACCACCATATTATTGTCTGTGTCTATGAATTTCAGTTTTATATCCCACACATGAGTGAAACCACGTAGTTTTTAGCTTTCTTTGACTGACTTATTTTGCTTAACATTATATTCTCAAGGTCCATCCATTCAGTGTTAGGTTGGTTCTGGTGCTAGTACATATGGGGAATTTAGGAGTGATTCTGAACACTATAATGCCTTGCAGAATCACAAGGTTTTCAATTTAATTTAATCATAATTTATTTAAAATTTACTTGTGCCAGCCACTAGATAAACAAAGATAATACGTTTCAGTCTCTTCAAGGGGTCACAATTAAGGTAGGAAGATTTGAAAGAATCTCATGAAGTGAGAATTGAAGGGTAAGACTGTCAAAGGGGAGGGGAGTTTCAGGCACAGGAGCCCATGGGCATAATGGTAAATAGGGCTTGAAATGGTTTGGTGCGTGGTTAGATAAAGGTTCAGACACTCAAAGCAAGAGTCTAGAGAGGCACATAATGGTCAAACTTAGAGGGAAGAGTGCACTTCGCACTGATGTAGTAGTGGGAAGAGATAAACCAAAGAACATATATGCATATATGCATAACGCATGGACATAGACAATAGGGTGGTGAAGGCCTGGGCTAGAAGAGGTCCATAAGCAAAAAAAAAAAAAAAAAAAAAAAAAAAGAGAGAGAGACATATGTAATACTTTAAACAATAAAGATTAAAAAAGAAAAAGAAAATAAGATATCAAATGTGCAGTGTCTAGCACATACACACTAAAAGGATAGATAGCACTTCTTGCATTCTTACCATGTTCCTGGAACTTTGATAAGTTCCAGCACCATATTTTATAATTTTTAATATTTATAATTATACTATGAGACAATATTTTAAACTGTTTTATAAATGAGGAAAATGAGGTTCTGAGCTATAGCTAACTTGCCCAAGTTGAGAGCAATTAAGTGGTTGATTCAAAATTCAAACCCCAAATTACCTAGAACCAAAGCCCATGTTCTTAACTACTAAATTTGATCAGATTTCAGAGGTAAAGTGGAACTCAATTATTCATTGACCAGTTAGTTTGTTTACATATAATGTGTTGTACAATAATTATAAACACTTATTCTTTCACTAAAAGTTTATTTTATATATATATATATATATATATATATATATATATATATATATATATATATATAATTTTCCACAGAGAGGAAGGAAAAGGGGTAGAGAGCTAGAAACATTGACCAGCTGCCTTCTGCACATCCCCTGATGTGCCCGCAACCAATGTACATGCCCTTGACTGAAATCGAACCTGGGACCCTTCAGTTCGCAGACCGACGCTCTATCCTCTGAGCCAAACCAGTTTCGGCAGTTTATTCTTATTATATAGCAGCTATGAGAGAGACAGAGAGAAGACTTACTTTGAATTTAGAAAGAATACATTTCAAGTTCCTGATATTTATACTTTCCTGTTATTTTGAATCATTTAATTTATACATGTTTTTTAAAAATGTGTTTAAAACAATTTATCTTAAAATCTCATTGCTTATTTAAATATGCGTAACTATATAAGTTACGCATATTTAAATAACCAGGTTATAAGAGATACACCCTTCCCCAGCAACTTTATGGGTGCTGGGTAAAATAAAAAAATGGAATATGAGTTTATCATTTATTCTTTTCAGTAATTTGAGAATAAATGTTACTGTCTCATTTAGAGCATTTCATTTGTCTCCTAGTTTTTCCCCTTTATCAGGTAGGTAAGCTCAGATCATATGTCAAATATTACTGATTAGGCTAAAAGGAGACAGATAGAGATCTGATTAATACATAACTCCTGTATTTGGTTGGCTTACCATTCAGAGGGAAAGATGTCACATATTGTCATAAACCAAAACTAAGCCAAAATGTCATTAAGACATCAACACCTAATCAGATCATTAGTGCTGTTAGAATTAAAAGAAGAAGCTTGGGAGTGATTTGTGAAAGGGAAGAAGTGGGTAGATGGTCTGGATCTTGAAAGAACTGTCAGCATTGTTAGCATGGCTCAGTGATTGAGCATTGACCTATGAACCAGGAAGTCACAATTCAATTCCCTGTCAGGGCACATGCCTGAATTTCAGGCTCAATCCCCAGGGTGGGGCATGCATAAGGCAGCCAATCAATGATTCTTTTTCATCATTGATGTTTCTCTCTCTCCCTCTCCCTTCCTCTATGAAATCAATAATTTTTTTTTTAAAGGAAGAGGAGTCATATAATAATGACTTCAAAGTGAGAGGAGGAAAGAGAACATTGAAAGGATGATGACTGAGTAACAGCAACAGCAAGGAGGTTGGGATCGGTGTAATTTGTTTCTAAATAAAGATGGGAGACAAATTGTCTAGAAATTAAAGTTAGCCAAGAAGAGTAGATTATGTTATCTGTGTGATCAGCTATGACTTGGAGATCTGAAGAAAGCTTTAAACTCATTTCAGAAAAATGTACAAATGCAAATACACTAATTTATTCTATTGCACTGAAAGAGTTACTGTTAATATTTTGGTCTATGTTATTTTAGACCTCTCTCTCTCTCTCTCTCTCTCTCTCTCTCTCTCTCTCTCTCTCTCTCTCTCTCTCTCTTTTTAAATATATTTTATTGATTTTACACAGAGAGGAATTGAGAGTGATAGTGAGCTAGAAATGTCGATGAGAGAGAAACATTGACCAGCTGCCTCTTGCACACCCCCCACTGGGGATGTGCCCGCAACCAATGTACATGCCCTTGACCAAAATCAAACCCAGGACCTTTCAGTCCGCAGGCTCTATCCACTGAGCCAAACTAGTATTGGCTAGACTTCTGTCTCTTATCATAGATACTAGAGGCCCATTGCAAGAAGATTTGTGCAATAGGCCTTCCTTCCCATGGCTGCTGGCACTGGTTTTCCTCCAGCACCCAGGACCTAGCCTTCACTCTGGCCACAACCTTCAGTCTTTGCTCCAGCCAGAGTGCCACTTCTGTAGCTCCCTCCACCCTCCACCCTCCCTCTCATAGCAGGTGTCCTGCCCCACCTGGCCACTCTGTGCCTGCATGCATGCTGCACAGAGGCCTGGAACTGCTGGGAGGTGGGGCCACCACCCTCTTTGCTGGGTTAATTTGCATACTCCTGATTGGCTGGTGAGCATCACAAAGTGATGGTCAATTTGCATATTTCTCTTTTATTAGTGTAGACTAGAGGCCCAGTGCATGAAATTGTGCATTGGGGGTGGGGGGGTTTCACTCAGTCTGGCCTGCTCCCTCTCACAGTCTGGGAGCCCTCGGGGGATAGCTGACTAATGGCTTAAGCCAGTAGTCAGACATCCTTAATACTACCACAGAGGCAGAAGAGGCTCCTGCCACCGCCTCTGCACTCACCAGCCATGAGCCTGGCTTCTGGCTGGGCAGAGCTACCCCTGAGGGAGCACACTGACCATCAGGGGGCAGCTCCTGCATTGAGCATCTGTTCCCTGGTGGTCAGTGTGCATCATAGCGACCAGTTGTTCCACTGTTCAGTTGATTTGCATATTAGCCTTTTATTATATAATGTATCTATCTATCTATCTATCTATCTATCTATCTATCTATCTATCTATCTATCTAAAACCCTAATATGTAAATAGACCAAACAGCAGAACAATCGAACAACCGAACAACCGGTTGCTATGATGTGTGCTGACCACCAGGGGGTGTGCATGGAACATGGTGGGTGTTGACAGCAGCAGAATGGTGGAACAGGTGAGCACGGGTGCCAGAACAAGGTGCAGCTCTGGTTGCTGTCATCTGGGTGAGCCTCTGGTGGTTACTGAAAATTCTTTGTTCCTGTGCACCATGGTCTCACCTGGAGCTAACACCTGCTGCCGGTGTCAGCCCCACTCACACCAGCTGTTGGCACCCAGTGCTGGCCTCAATCACTTGGTGCCATCAGCTGGGGCGACCAGTGGCTGCCAGCCCTGGTCTCACTGAGGACTTCTCCACCTCCCGCTGTTCCTGAGGGGTGATCCGGGCAGCAGCACCACTCACACTCATTGCTGGCACTGGCCCCAATTACTCCATGCAATCAGTGGGTGCGAGTGAACCAGCACCATCAGGTGTGGGAGCAGGAGGCAGGAACGGGGCTACCAGCAGACAGGGGACCAGGGCCACAATGGGAGGGCCTCAGTGACGGTGCAGAGGATGGGCCAAGACCCTCCTCTGTGCCCACTACAGCCTCATGGCCCACAGTTCCTTTCAAGGTGCACAAATTTGTACACTGAGCCCCTAGTATGTATATAAAACCATTTAGTTTAAATAAATGGAAGGGATTCTTTTTTTAGTTCCTCTTTCTGAGAGTTCTTTATCTATATATATAAAATGCCAGCAACCAGAACACCATAATGACCAGAATAACTGATCGCTATGATGCCCACTGTGGCCAGCAATCCCCGGCCCAATCAGGGGGTGGGGCTGGCCATCCAACCTCCTTCAGCACCTCCCCATGGCCAGTCCTGCCAACAATGGGCCCCCACTACCCTGATGGGCTGTAGCCCCTTCCCCCTGATGGCTCCACCCCTTTTCATCCCCCTCCCCAATATGGGGCGGGATGGCCATCCAATGACCCATGGCTCCTCCCCCAAGGCACTGGCCCCGATTGATCCCCCCACCCCATTCGGTCATGGGGTCAGCCAATCCACTGCCCACAGTCCCTCTCCACAGCCAACCCCAACCCTGATCAGCTCCCCCCATCCCAATTGGCCTGCAGCCCCTTCCCCAGCCAGCTCCATCCTCTAGTAACCCCCCTCACACCAAGTGGGGTGGGGCTGAACAGCCAACCTCCCATGGCCCCTACCCTGGCAACTGACCTCTGACCGGACCCCTCCACCCCATTCAGAGGTGGGGCCAGCTGAATAGCCCCACCCCCAATTCACCCCCCACCCCAATTGCTCACAGCCCCTCCTTCCAGCCTGCGTATCTCTGATTAGGCCCCAATTGGGGTAGGCCAGCCAGCCAACCTCTCGCCATCTCCTCCTGACAGGCCCCAATCTGCCCCAGCTGGACTCTATCTGTGCATAAATTCATGCACTGGGCCTCTAGTTGGTATATTTAAAAAATGCTATCAATTTCTGGGTGTTAATTTTGTATCTGCTACATTGCCAACTCATTTAGTAAATCTAACAGTTTTTTGATGGATTCATTAGGATTTCCTATGTACAATATCATGTTATCTGCTAATAATGACAGTTTTGCTTCCTTCTTTCCAATTTGGATGCCTTTTATTTCCTGTCTGATTACTATAGCTAGGGCTTTCAGCACTATATTGAACAAGGGTGATGAAAGTGGGCAACCCTACCTTATTCTTGTCTTTAGAGGAAATAGTTTTAGTTTTTGCCCATTGAGTACGATATTGGCTGTAGGTTCTCATATAAGGCTTTTATTATGTTGAGATATGATCTCTCTATTCCCACTTTGCTGAGAATTTTTATTTTAAAAAAAAAAGATGTTGGATTTTGTCAAATGCATTTTCTGCATCAATTGATATGATCATGTGATTTTTGTCTTACATTCTGTTAATCTGTATCACATTTATTGATTTGCAAATATTGTACCAACTTTGTATCCCTGGAATAAATCCTATTTGGTCATGGCGTATGATCTTTTTAATGTATTGCTGAATCTAATTTGTTAATATTTTCTTGAGGATTTTAGCATTTATGTTCATTAGGTATATCGGCCTATAATTCTCTTTCTTTGTAGTGTCTTTATTTGGTTTGGGGATTAGGGTGATGCTGGCCTTCTAGAAAGAGCATGGAAGTGTTACTTCCTCTTGAATTTTTTAAAATAGTTTGAGGAGGATAGGTGTTAGTTCATCTTTGAATGTTTGGTAAAACTACCCTGTGAAGCCATCTGAACCAGAGCTTTTGTTTGCTGGAAGTTCTTTTTTATTACTACTTTCATTTCATCATTAGCTATAAGCCTATTCAGGTTTTCTTATTCATTCTGATTGAGTTTGGGAAGATTATATTTTTCTAGGAATATGTCCAATTTCTCCAGGTTTTCCAGTTTGTTGGAATAAAGTATATGTATTTTTTACAATCCTTTGTATTTTTGAGGTCAGTTGTTACTTCACCTCTTTTATTTCTGATTTTGTTTATTTGGGTCCTTTCTTTTGGCTTCTTGGTGAGCCTGGCTAGAGTTTCATCAATCTTGTTTATCTTTTCAAAGAACCAGCTCTTGGTTTCACTGATCTTTTGTATTATTTTTTAATTCTCCATGTCATTTATTTCAGCTTTGATCTTTATTATTTCCTTCCTTATACTTATTCTGGGCTTTTCTTGTTGTTCTCTTTCTAATCCTTTAAGTTGTAGGATTAGATAGCTTATTAAAAGTTTTTCTTGTTTTTTGAGGTAGGCCTGTAGTGCTATGAACTTCCCTCTCAGGATTACTATCACAGTATCTCATAGATTTGGAGTTACTGTGTGTTCATTTTTATGTGTTTCCAGGATGTTTTTTATTTCTTCTTTGATCTCTTTGGTAATTCAATCATAGTTTAATAGCATGCTATTTAGCCTCCATGTGTTTAAAAATTTTTGAATGTTTTTATTGTAGTTGATTTCAAATTTCATGGCATTGTGATCTGAGAAAATGCTTGATATTATTTCAATCTTCTTGAACTTGTACAGATTTAGTCTGTGTCCTAACTTGTGGTGTATCTTTGAAAAAGTCATATGTACACTTGAGAAGAATGTATATTCTGTAACTTTTGGGTAAAATGTTCTGAAAATACCTATTAATTCCATCTTGTCTAATGTGTTGTTTAGGATAGATGTTTCCTTGTTAGTTTTTTGTCTAGAAGATCTATCCAGTGATATCAGAGAGGTGTTAACATCTCCTCTGACATTATTGTATGGCTGTCAATCTCTCCCTTGATATCCTCCTGAAGATTTTTTACATATTTGGATGCTCCTTTATATGTTTACCCAAGTTATATCCTCTTGTTGTATAGATCCCTTCAGTATTATAAAGTGGCCTTCATTATCTCTTGTTATGGCCCTGACTTTGAAGTCTATTTTGACAGATATGATTATTGCTAGCTCATTTGTTTTCATTTCCATTTGCCTGGAAGTTTTCTTCCATCTCTTCACTTTCAATCTGTGTAAGTCCTTTGTTCTGAGGTGGGCTTCCTTATATACCAATGAACTCTCAGATAGAGAAACTATAAAAATAATTCCATTTACCATTGCAACAAAAAAAATTGAGATACTTAGGAATAAACCAAGGAGGTAAAAGAGATAGAGGGAGGAAAATATAAACAAAGGGGAGAATATACCATATTCATGAATTTGTAGAATCAACATCATTAAAATGTCCATATACCCAAAGGAATCCACATATTCAATGCAATCCCTATTACAATACCAAAGCATATTTCACAGATCTAGAACAAACACTCCAAAAATTTATATGGAACCTAAAGAGACACAGAAAGGTGAAGCAATCTTGAGAAAGAACAACAAAGTTGGAGAAATCACAATACCATTTATAAAGTATAGTACAAAATTACTGTGGTAAAAAAAAAAGCCTGGTACTAGCACAAGAACAGGCATATAGATTAATGGAACAGAACAGATAACCCAGAAATTGAACCAAGCCATTATGCTCAATTAATATTTGACAAAGGAGGCAAAGCATACAATGGAGTCAAGATAGTCTCTTCAGTAATTGGTGTTGGTAAAATTGGACAGGTGTATGGAAAAAATAAAACTAGATCACCAATTTAAACCATACACAAGAATAAGTTCAAAATGGATAAAAGACTTAAATGTAAGTCATAAAACCATAAAAATCTTAGAAGAAACCATAGGCAGCAAAATCTTAGACATCTTTCATAGTAATATATTTACTGATCCATCTCATAGGACAATGGAAACTAAAGATAACATAAACAAATGAGACTACATAAAAATAAAAAGCTTCTGCACTACCAAAGAAACTATCAACAAGATGACAATAGAACCCATTGCATGGGAGAAAATATTTGCCAATGATACATCCAATAAGGGATTACTCTCCAAAATATATAGGAAATTCATACAACTTAATAAAAGGAAGACAATCCAAATAAAAAGTGGGCAAAGGATGTAAATAGACACTTCTCCAAAATGGACATACAGAAGACCAAAAGACATATGGGGAAAAAAATGCTCAAAGTCACTAATCATCTGAAAGATTCAAATCAAAATGATAATGAGGTATCACCTAACACCTGTCAGAATGGCTACCATCAACAAATCAACAAGTGACAAGTGCTGGTGAGGATGCAGAGAAAATGGAATCTCAGCACACTGCTGGTGGAAATGCAGAAGGTGTAGCCACCATAGGAAACGGAGTTTCCTCATAAAGGTAAATATGGAACTCCCATTTGACCCAATGATCCCACTTCTAGGAATAAAATACCAGTCAGAAAGAATATGTGCACCCCTATGTTCATAGCAGTGCAATTTACAATAGCTAAGCTCTAAAAACAACCCAAGTGTCCATCAGTAAAAAGCTGTGGTACATTTACACAATTGAATACTATGCAGCTTTAAAAAAGAAAGAACTTTTACCATTTGCGACAGTACCTGAAGAATATCATGCTGCCAGTCAGAGAAAGACAAATATCACATGATCTCACTCATATGTGGAATCTAATGAACAAAATAAACTGATGAACAAAATAAATCCAGAGACATAGAAGCAGGGAACAAACTATGGAATCTCAGAGGGAAGGTGAGGGAATATGAGTGGGTGGGAAGAAATCAGCCAAAGAACTTGTATGTATATATGCATAACTCATGGGCACAGACAATAAGGTGGTGAAGGCCTGGATTGGGGCGGGGTGAACTAGAAGAGGTCAATAGGATGAAAAGGGGGACATATGTAATATTTTCAAAAATAAAGATTTAAAAAAATAAATAAAGAATAAAGAAAGGATATAATACTTTACACATCATTGTTATTTTATTGCCAAAATTAGATAAAATTGAAAATGCCTACAATAAAGAATTATTTAAATAAAAATAAATAAATAAATGTTCACATATAAAATATAATAAAATGGGGAGCATATAGATGCATTAAAAACCTATCTATTGGTATTTACATGCATATTTTAATGTGTATTTATGTATATATCTGTCCTCAAAGTGACATAAACTTTGATCACTTGTGGCAACAGATTCAAGTATAGAGACTGATATTCATTTGAAACCAGAAATGTTTTATGCTTTTGAATATTTTTATCTTTTCAAAATAAACATAGCTTTTATTCCTAATTAAGTTTAAGTAAAACTACAAGCTCATAGTAAAAATTTCAAGCAATATACTTACATCTAAGAAAGGAATTGAAAAGTCGGGTGAAATCCTACTAGAAATAGAGGGCTTTTGAGCAGGAGAATAACATGATGTAGTTCTCCAATTAATAATGCTATGTGAGATAAATTGGATTTTTAAAAAGGCTAGAAGCCTGGAAACCAGTTAGATAACCATGAAATCATCTGATAAATAACTGAGGCTGAGAGGAAAACCATCACCAGAGTGACAAGGAGAGCCCAGTTGTGTGGATTATCTAATTTGTATAAAGCACCAATGGACATACTGAAGAAAATGTTGAAAACACACAACCTGTGCCCTCTAGGAGCTAATCTTAGTGGGAGAAACCAGTTCATATGTAATTGAGGTTCACAAAATGTATCTGGGGAATTTGTGCAAATAAGAATAATTCCTAGTACATATACTTTTCCAACTTGTTTCTGCATTGAGAAACATTTATAGTTAGGAGATTTGTGGTGACCAACAGAGAATTACCCTATCAGATCTAGGGTGATACCAAAGTTTGAAAAATCTTTAAGTCAAAATAAATCATTTGATTTGGGAATGCAGAGAAAGACAAGGGCTGCAGATTGATAGCTGCCTAGAGGGCAGAGGTAATCTCTTAAAGGTGAAGCCCCATAAAACATTTATCTCTTGATGACTGACTAAAGAGCCAGGCTGGGATAACATTTGTTAATGATTATTGAGTATAGAGTTGTTTTGGAATGTATCTAAAGCTAATTTAAAAGCAAATGTAAGACATGAGAGTAATTGAGAAAAGGGCAATCATTACTTGAACACAAAAAGGAAAAAGAGAAAAATTAAACAGTTCTAAAAGTAGATGGTTTTTTTAATTCATTTTAGAGAGGCAGAGGAAGAGAGTGAGAGAAAGAGAGAGAGCGAGAGAGAGTGAGAGAGAGAGGGAGAGACATACACACATTGATTTATTGTTCCATTTATTTATGCATTCATTGGTTGATTCTGTTATGTGTCCTGACTATTGATCAAACCCAAATCTTGGCTTATTGGGACCATGCTCTGACCAACTGAGCTTCCCAGCTAGATATAGCTGACTTCCCCATCCCCACCCCCAATAATATAGATTTTAGTTTCTAATTAAGTGGAATAGTAAATCCACATTTTGCATAAACATAGGAGACACAAAATAGTATATTTCTATTATTTTCTATGCCTTTGTCTAATAAAATTAACTATAACAATATCAAAAGTAGCATAGTTAGAAATGCGCAGTTATACAATATTTTATTGCAATAATTTATAGTTTTCTATTATAATGTAATTTTCAAAGGAGATTTCTCCCTTTTTTTACTATATAAGGAAAGAATGTTGCAAATAACATTTGAGAATTCAGACATGATTAAAATGTTTCATACTAAAATCTGCATGTGATTCTTCCATGGTTATTGAGGCAAGATTACTTTTTAATGCCTTATTACTCTGGTAATATGCAATAGAAAAAGATCTTAATGGATATGGAAATAAATATTAATGTATGGCTTACACACAGAATCTTATACAGATTTGAAATTGAAATGGCACTACATAGTCCCCATTTTAATTTCACTAACACCAGACAAATCCTTTTAGTAATCTCAACACAGCTTCTAGGTTGGGAGGGGCTGCCATTCCTTTTTTGATTCAATTCCAAAGTTCCTTTCAAAGTAATAAAAACATTTTCTAAGGAAGCAAAGGATGGCCTTGCTTCATTATTTAATCAGCTCAGTCTGTTCTTCTTCTGAGCTCACATCTAGTTGTCTTCAAGGGCATTTTTGTAGAAAGGTTCTCAGAGGAGGAATGATGTCATTCTGAAAGTTGTCAAGCATGATGCTTTCCGAGGGACATTGCTTTGTGCTAGATATTAGAAAGGAGGAGCCCAAAGATAGATATCTCCAAAGACATAGTAATCTAGATCACATTTGTTCTTTCTTAGGAAAAGAAAGTAGTTCAAAGGGATACAAATGTTTGTAATCAATTATAGGTATCTCTTAATGTAGAATGCACTCAGATAATAAATTGCCACTATCAATCCAGAAAAAAAATAAAATTAGGTCTTGTTAAATTATATTTTCATTTTGTATTGTTTTCTCTGGTGAAGCCATATGACTCACTAAATAATATAAATTAAATACTTAAAATTATATTGAAAGTAAATGGTCAAATAATGTTAGGAAAGGTCCTAGTATATACATAAAGTTAATTTCTCCATCTTGTTCCAAGTTGATGGACTATGTCTTCCAAATTCTGGTCTAAATTTCAAGAATATAAGAAGTTATAGGTAAATCAAAAGAATGAAAGTATCAGAAATGGCTTTTGCCATGTGATTTTTTTTAACAAGATGACAATGTATTCCCTCATCAGCATCCTGTGCACCAAAGAGTTGCTGGTTCTATTCCTGATCAAAGCACATGCCAGGGTTGAAGGCTCAATCTGTGCAGGAGGCAGCTGATTGTTGTTCACTCTCATATTGATGTTTCTCTCTCTCCCTCTTCTTTCCCATCTCTTTAAAAATCAATTTTAAAAAAATAAAAAAATAAAAATAAAAAAGATGACAATACAGAATGGATCTGCATTCTATATTCTACGCAATATACCTTACTTATTTGGGTCAGATATTATTATTTTTTTTTAACATTTAAGTTCCCTTAAGTTCTGTTTCTCATTATTTTTATTTTAAAGTGTTGAAGAGCACTCAGTCTTGCCTACTTCTTTCCTAAACCATTGCAAGACTCTTGGTTATTTTTCTCACCCTGGGCACTTCAATTGCTGCTTTATTTATCTTTTCCCCAAGCTCACTGACCTTCAGCCCAACCTCCTCACAATATGATCATGTGATTCATCTGATTTTCTTAATGCCAAGCCCTTCTCTGATTCTCTGTGACCCTCAGCCTAGTACACATGCCCTTGACCTTCTGTGGCATACTTTACCTAATGGTTCTGTTCTGATATCCTCACATATTCCTCAAGTTATCACCTCCAGAAAAAACCTTTATTCTACAATAGTTCACTAAACACTTAACAGCTGTGCTAAGCTGAAAGGTCAGTTACTTAGGCCTAAAATTAGTGACTCTAAAAAATAACCCTCACTGTCAGGTGATACATTATTTTTTAGTATAAAATTTAAAATGTTGTAAGACTCCTTAAAAATCAATAAAATAACCAATTTTACATACTTATTTTTATTAAAAATTTTAAAATATCTTAAGCACAATCTGTGCAGTAGTAGGCACTAAAAGGCCTTTTCATACTCAAAAATTCAGAAATACATTCATTTCTCTCTCAGTGTCTTCATAGAGTAAAAACTGCAAGAGACAAAAAGTCAATCTGAATTTGAAAAGGTCTTTATTTTTCAGTGTCTTAAGGTGGATCCTCAATTATGTCATGTTGAGAAGAATTTCATTGTAGATAGCTAACAGAAGAACTTTTGTCAGTAGAGCCCTACAAAATGTGCCTGGAAAATGTTCAGCTATTTTGAAAATAAATGTCAGGATGTCAGCCCCTGTTTCTCTTGCCTCAGGCTATCATTACTTGGCTATCTAACACTCATTTGCACTGGCCCTATATATTAACCCCATCTGAGATGTGTAAACAAAATGGAATGGAGAGCCTGCCAGCCAATTTCCAATGCTTTAATGCCATGCACATACAAAACTTAACTTGGATTGCCCCCCCTCAATGCTACTTTTGCAGATTAAGCAATTTACTATAGATTTATATGTACAGTCATAGGAAAAAACAATAACAGAAAAGTAAGAATCATTTTTTAGTCAGTAATGCTGATCAGTTAAATATGACAGAGACAGACGAGAATGTAGACTTAGGGAGACAAGTGAAGCTAGCACTCATAAACCGTTTAAAATTACAACTTCAGTAATGTTAACATTCCTTTTTTTTTAATTAAATTTATTGAGTTGGCATTGGTCAACATGAATGTATAGGTTTCAGGTGTGAGTTTCTATGTTATAAGATCTGTATATGTATCCACCACCCAAAATTGTTAATATTCTAAAAATGCTATCTTTTACTTGCTATCTGCATTGTGCAATATTTTAGTAAATTCATGCTAATTTCAAGGTAGTCATAGAATATTCAAGAACAAATAATCTTTAATTTACTTGTATTTTAACTTAAATTATACCCTGCAGTAGCATGGAGAGAAGAAAATATATCCCTAAATTAGTCAATAGCTATATGATTTCTACTAAAGATCCATTGTCACTGCATATTACTTAAAACAATTCAGCTCTTACTTTAAACTGTCTTAGAAGTCTATTTGAGGATAGATTCGGTTTATATGGAAAGAGGGAGGGAAATAAAGGTTGGGAAGATTGTTTATTTTCTAGCCATCTATACTTCTTTATGCAGCTACATATTTGGGCACACCATATCTTTGTGTGATGGGATTATGGACCACTGTTAGTTTCTTTTTGTCATATCTACACAATTAAAATCCCTATAGTAAAAATATCACAAGTACTACTCTTCTAATAATAAAAGTTATAAAATACATACTTATGTAAAAGTTATGCTCTTCAGGAAAAGAGATAAAAAATACATAATGCTTACTATGAATACAGATGCATGTGTGTATAAATATATAGCTCTATCTGTGTGTATATATACCCATAAAATACATATGAGTATAAATATACATTATACACACCAACATAATTAAAGATTTATTACTAAAAATGTTTCCTAATACAAAATTGCTTCTGATCTTAGGTTAATAGGATTGCAATATATGATCTACAAAATAATTTTTATTCCCATTTTTCATTCTGATTACTTAGCAAAAGCAGAAATGAGCTAGTAACTTAGAAGTTTTAGTTCCATAACATTTCCCTAATCTCATAGGCATTAAATCAAGGTTGGATACATTTTCAATTTTCCTTTTAATCAAATCTATGAGCCAGAAACCAGGAAAGGAGATGATAGCAGCTGAGTTGCAGCTGTAATTCTTTGCCTCCCACACTGAAGATCAGGAGTGCAAAGTTCATTTAGTCACAGTGAAGGGGGAAAATCATACTACAAAGCACACACCACATTTCCCAAGATTCAGTAAGAATTCTTATAAAATATTTTGATACGTGAAATAATTTTGCTTTCACCTTTTCAATTTATTTTATTTTTAAAAATATATTTTATTGATTTTTTTACGGAGAGGAAGGTAGAAGGATAGAGAATTAGAAACATCAGATGAGAGAGAAACATCGATCAGTTGCCTCCTGCACACTCCCTACTGGGGATGTACCCACAGCCAAGGTACATGCTCTTGACCGGAATGGAACCTGGGACCCTTCAGTCCATAGGCTGACGCTCTATCCACTGAGCCAAACCGGTTAGGCTTGCTTTCACTTTAAAAAAAAAAATCATCTTACCAAATACATTTTTTTAAATGGAAAACAAAAATTAGATTTAAAAATAAATTTCTGTAATACCGCCATTCTAATAAAGCCATAAGTGGAGTTAGGGAATTATTTATGTGTAACTATAATAATTAAAATTTTAAGTTCAGTTATATGCATTTTTCTGTATCATCATTGCAGAATTTGAATTTTCAAATGTGCATAATAAGCACAATTCTTTTTGGTTTTCATAATTTTAAATTTGGTCTCTTGTAGCAAATATGAGTTCATACTCCCTTATAATTCTATAGGTTCTTATGTTTTCCCATTAAAACATGGATCATAGTAATTACAAAATTTTAAATTTATTTTATTAATATATCTCCTCAATAAGTTTATAATGCTTGGCAGAGTAGGGCTGTATCATATAATTACCAATGAATGAATGGCAGCTATCTAGTGAATATATGAAAAGCCTCTTCCCTGAACCAGCTTCATTTGATTCACTTTAAAACCTCCCTGTGCACAGCATTTTCTTCCATTTTTTTCTTTGAGGAAAAATAGTACCTATTTTATAGAGTTACTTTCAAAATTAGTATCTAGTATGATGCCTATATATGAGTATATATTACTTACAAATTATTTGCCATTATTATATATTGGAAACACCAAATATCCTGGTATAAAATTGACCTGAGTTCATGCCTGCTTGGTTGGTGAAGTTATCTTCTTTAATATTTAGTATAAACATCTATGAAATCAAAATGTATATAACTTAACTAGTCAGGGTTGTAATTGTGAATAATAAATAATAAATACATAAATACATAAGCTATCTGATATGCAAAAGAAATTGCCATAAGATTTGTTCCAATCCCTGGCATACTTAGATAAGAATACTAAGTAGCAACCAATTGACTTCAGTTATCTACTTTGTGTAGGATTTTATATCTTGTACCCTTTTTAGGAAATCCTCACCCTAAATAAACAATCCATGAAACTAACACTGTCTATAAAATTATTTCAAGATAATTGGCTCCCTTTATCCAAACTATAGATAATTGACTCCTTAGAAGAGTCTAATTTGTGGAATAAGATCACTAATAAAAATTAAAGAAAGCACCATCTCCAGTAGAAAAAAAGTGGAAGGTACAACAAAGCTACAGACACAATGAAAAAATCATCAATTATAGTAAAGATAATTTAGCAAAGCAAGAAAATTCACGCATTAATTAATGAGCATGTCTGCAGTTTCCTATTCAAAACAAATGGCCAAGATCTGAGAATCACCTTATAAGCAAAGTAAAAATATGCTTTCCCATTTTTATAATAGCATGCTGCCAGGTCTTTGAGTCAGCTGGAAGAAAACATGATTTATTCAATGACACATTTTGTGACATATCCAATTGTTCTATCCAGAATTAGCAGAGACTCATACTTCACAGGAATTCAACTAAAGTTAATTGGGGTCTCAGCATAAGAAATTAATATTGTAGGTGTTATATAGCAACTAGACCACATATATCCAAGAGTAACTGACTACACTTTATTTTTTAAGTAACCTATTGTTTTACTCTAGGATAATAGGAAAGCATGTAAATAGATAAAATTCACATATGAATATTCAAATATATGAAACTGAACATTTTCCCACAAAACTAACAAAAATAATAAAACAGTATATATCAGTTAATAAATGTATAACACTTTACACGTATTATCTCATTTAATACTAACCACAACTCTCCAAGCATGATTCTGTCATTCACCCCAATTTACAGATGAGGCTAGTGAAGCTTACAGAAGTTAAGAAACTTACTTGAGTTCACATAGTTGGTAATGGGCAAACTCCAATGAATGTTCTAAATGTTCCATCTCCAAAGTCTGCTTTTACCATTCTCACATAGGAACTGATAACAAGAATTCCTACTAAATAATGGCAGACTGTTTGCTTATGTTAGAGTACAAAGATGACAGAAAAGTAAATAAAGGGCATGACTTCAGTTCTTTGGAGGAAAAAATGTCAAGAAGCACAATGGTGCATTGATTTTAGAAGTGAATGTAACTCTAGAGATATCTTTGCCCAAACTTTTCATCACCAAGTGAGGTCAAGTAGGAAAATAAAAAAAGTTGAGCTCAGCCTGGCATCTTTCCATGATATCATATATCTATATCTATATCATATATCATATATCTATATCTATATCTATCATATATCTATCATATATCTATATCATATATCAGCCTGGCATCTTTCCATGATATCATATATCTATATCTATATCTATATCTATATCTATATCTATATCTATATCTATATCTATATCTATATCTACAATATATCTATATCTATATCTATATCTATATCTATATCTATATCTATATCTATATCTATATCTATATCTATATCTATATCTATATCTATATCTATATCTATATCTATATCTATAATCTAATCTATTTCCGTAAAAGCCTAAGTGACTGGCCAACCAGCCAACTGTTCAACCAAACCAACCGACAAGTAGCTATGATGTGCACTGACCACCAGGAGGAAGACACTCAATGCAGGAGCTGCTGAGCTGTGGTAACTTGGCAGCTGCAATTCTCTGTTGACACACACAGAACCAGAGAGGAGGGAGCCTGATTCCGGGATGTGTCACTCAAGAACCACCCTTTCACAATCCAAAATTTCTCAGGGGATGTTGGAGAGCCTGTTTTGGCCAACCCCCACAGGCCAGGCTGAGGGAACCCATCAGGGTACGAATCCATGCACCAGACCTCTAGTTGTATAAAAGCTTGAATAATATTTATTCCTAAACAGCTGGGAAGAGATTTTGCAAGAACCTAATAATTTAAAATATGTGTTTGTGGCTTTCTTCTTATTGTCCTGAAATAAACTGTGTATTACTAGAGCTATGCTCTGTGGACAAGGAATATTACCCTATGAATAGGTTAATTTTCCTCTCTATTGAAGTGAGAAAATAACTAGTTCCTGAACTAATGCTTACATATTTATAGAACATTTACATGGTGCTAAAAAAAAATAATACTCAACCCACTTGTCGGTGATCATGATTAAAAAACATAACTGAATTCTATGATTGATATTAGTTCCCAAAACACCTAGGTGTATCAGAAAAAGAAATTTTGAGATTAGCAACTTGCTGTGAGAAATATCTTCAGTTTTATTTCTCCTTCCTCTAATCCTTCATAATCTCAGCAATTAGATGTCCAGTTCTTTTCACTTAATTGTCCTCTTTCTGCTTTCTAAACAGAGCTCATTCTATCTATATGTATGACTGTCTGCTTCTGGATCAGCTATGTCTTCTCTTCTTTCAATATAACTTTATCCCTTTATCCCTGTACATGACTAACATGTAACTCAAACCTAATTCAGAAAACTTTGATATGTAGGGAACTCATTCATGCATTCATTCATCAGATATTTATTTTCTGACAGGTCCATATTAGGATCTGACCATATAACTGTGAACAAGTCATCTTCAATTTTTCAGTTTAAAGTGTTTATGACAGAGCTACATGCAGGTGTTAAGGAAGAAATTGACCCAGTTTGGTTCATAGATGAATTCAGAAAAGTAATCCTGAGCTGAAATCTGAAACATTACATACATTTGTGTGTGTGTGTGTGTGTGTGTGTGTGTGTGTGTGTGTGTGTGTGTGGTGTATCCCTAAACACAACAGTTACTCTGGCATAAGAAAGCAAATGAATGAAGCAAATTCATAAAATTGAGAAGACAATTAAGGAAAATACTGAATGAAAGAATGCCATTCCTGTGTTTTTAACCATGACCTGAAATTACATTTGTTCTTAGAACATAATATCTTAAATGGCTTCAAGCATCTAGGAACTTGGTATTCCTTTCTTGCCCTCAGTTAAACTCTGACACTGTGTTGCTCTTCTGGACCCAAGTGCATAGTTGAGTCTGGACTGAAAGTACAAGTGTTTTTGATCAACCCACATTAGGTACACCTTACCGTTACCCCCTTCTCATTCAACTACAAGCAATGTTTTATTTTAAAAATATACTTCCCCAGCTAAAAGCTGGTTTCTTACAATTGCAAAAGAAACTTTTAACCTTTCTTTCTGAAAGTCTGAAGAGAAATGTTAATTATTTACTAAAGTGCAAGGTAGTTTATTAATCTGTTTAATGTTCACCAGAATATTTCTTTCTTTTTTTTAATGAGTCAGTCTGCAATAGGCCCAAGTTAGGGGATATTCAATATTTTTGTTTAATCTCATCTTTATCTTAACTACTTATTACTTATAGGAACAAGTCTTGAGAAGGAAAGGTATTTACTTATTTACTAATAAAATGTTGTCATGTTACAGTTGTTAGCCTCATGCAAGTCCATATCTGCAATGCTTTTATTTCCATGTTGTCCATCTGGTGATTTACTCTAGTATAGGTACTGTAAGTTATAAATTCTGAATCCCTTGAGAAGAAGGCTGTGTATTCTTCTACTGACTCCTCCATGCTGAATGCCTAGCTCAAGCTGAAGATTTTTGGATGGATGAAAGAATAGACGGTCAAATGGGCAAATAAATCTGCTTAGAAAGACATTATGTACATGTATTAGTGAATGTGAATTATCACAAGGTATGACATAGCTAAGTGAAAAAAATAAATGAAATAAACACTATGTCTTTAGTTTGTAGAAAAATGCAACTGACTGCTGACAGTTTGTGGACTCTGAAACAATATTAATGTGAAGTGAGTACAGTTTAAATTTAAATAATTGTTTGGATAAATGGTTCCTTACTTTAGGAAAGTTTAACATGATTTCTATCAACAAATTTCAGCAACTTCATTACTTTTCTATGCTGACATCTAATTCAACAAATACTTATTGATAAATAATATGTCTCCTGTGACTGTTGGCTGGAGTTATAACAATTTCTTGGGAACTGTAGTATCACATGTTTGCCAGAAGTGTTCTGATTCATATATGTAAAATTAATAATAAACAGAAAAACACTTCATATCTGCTCATAAACAGATATTTTCTAAATCTAGAATCCACAAAAGAAGGAAGGAATACTAGATGTTTAATAAAATTGAGAATCATGTGTTAAGAAAAAAATTACTCTCTAATGACATGAATTCCTCTCTAAAAAATCTGTTTTTTGTTTATAATAGTAATTCATAAATATTGATTGCTCAATGTCTAATCTGACATTCAAAACATGTAAAATATGATTATCTATTTCTAGAATTGTACACATCATTTTTATTTGTTTGTTAATCCTTATCTGAAGTATTTTTTTCATTGATTTTTTTTTTGGTTGGGGGAAGGGTGGAAGAGAGAGGGGAAGACAGACAGAAACATTGATGTGAGAGAAACACATTGTTTGGTTGCCTCCTGTATGAGCCCAGGCCGGGAAGGAGCCTACAGCCGAGATACGTGCCCTTAACCAAAATTGAACCTGGGACACTTTGGTCCGAGGGCCAATGCTCTATCCACTAAGCCAATCTGGCTAGGGCTATATGCATCTTTTTAAAAAAATAAAAATTAGAAAAATACATATTATAGAAAGGAAAAGTCCTCCATAAAAAGAGTAGGAAATCTCTAACTCTATGGCAAAAGAGAGATTTGGGGGCCTGAAGCTCTCAAAGGGGCTTCCCTATTCACTTATCAGTTAGTATTCCACAAAAAAAGATTATTTCATCCAATCTATAAATGCAAATTAAAATATAATTTTCCATCCTACTAGATATAGTCATCCCATTGGATTATAGTCATTGGTTTGATTACACGAGCAGTCAGCTTAAATAAAGTAGCCCATGTGCTGACATCCATGATTATAGAGCCCTCCAATTACCTGCTTGTGACACTTGAGAGCACAGAGTAATTCAGCTTTTTTAGGTACTAGTATATTTGGGGGGCAGCCTGAAGGGGAACACCTCCACATAGATTACAATAATCCTTCCTCTTTCTTTTAATATAGGATTTTACCAGTTTTAACTCCAAGACTTCAAACACGAATATTCCAGAACATACTGGAACAATTTGATTACGACAATTCCTCTTACATAAGACTCATCAGCTTCCTTCTCCTTTGATAAATGAGAGTGCTGATTGATCCGTGACCAAAGTGTCTTTGGCCTCAATTATCCTTATCTGGCTGGAGGCCACACTGCAACAAGGTCTGTTAGGGTCTTCCCTTTTTTTTCCCAAACCTAAATTCCCTGCTTTTAATTATTCTCAAAGTATTTTCATTTTTGTTTTGTGTCATCAAAAAGCATTTTTTATTTAAAACATATTTATTGATTTGGGACCATCACATACATGGTATAAGCAGCACTAAGAGAGAATATGAAGAGGAGGAACTAAAATACAAAGGACAATAAATATTGATCATGTTCTTAAGGTATTTAAAGACTAGCTTAGCCATATGTATAAATAGCTATATTATGATGTTTTTACAAAGTGGCAAAAGGAGAAACAAAGAAAATGTCCAGAAAGCTCAGAGGAAAAAGAAACGGCAACCCCTAAAGAGCTCCTCTGAGTCCTCATGAAGTAAACCTGGCGTTGGAGGCCATGTGGTGAGTGAACATGGTGTTGTGAAGGAAAAATAACTTTAATATGGGTAAGAACAGTGAGTTGCAACTTTTTATTTAATTTAGAAAGCATTGCTTGTAAGCAGAAAAGCTAAAATTTTTAGTGTAGAAGGCAAATGTGGGTTAAAATAATCCCAGGAGAGCAGCATGGTTCATAGCACTTTAAATCTTTTAATTCCTTAAAATAAAAATATAAAAGTCAGCAAAACCCCCAAGACTTATGACTGGTCATAGTTTGATCTTAAAGGCCTTTGGGACATTGGCCAATCTCTGGAACAGGCCAGCAACAGAGATGGCTTTGGCTAGGGTGCCACATTCCGGGACGGTGCACAGAACTCGGGAGATAGTTGAGTCAGGAGGCTCACCGTCTCAGTGTGATGTCAGGAATAGTAGGAATGTAACTAACTGTACACCAGAGTGAGAGGGACTAAAACCATAGAATTAATTACTAACTGTTAAGAGTTTTGCTCTGGTATACATTCATTAATTCAACAAATTGTCTTTAGGTACCTATCTACTTTGTGCCAGGTTTGCGCTCTATTGAGGATGCAAAACTGCAAATG
Organism: Pipistrellus hanaki; assembly: GCF_964339955.1. Classification (NCBI taxonomy): domain Eukaryota; kingdom Metazoa; phylum Chordata; class Mammalia; order Chiroptera; family Vespertilionidae; genus Pipistrellus; species Pipistrellus hanaki. Next base: position 114,253,168 of record NC_140505.1, read on the forward strand.
ATAATACGGGTGGAATGATAATTCCTTCCACCTGGCATTGTCCCCTCCACCAGTACACACATATATATCCCAGTATTCTCCTGCTGGCTTTTTAAAATCCTCAGGACTCAGTTTTAATTCACATAGTCCCCTTCCTTTTCATAGTCTAAAGTTGGTCTTTTCCATTCTCTTTCATAGAAGCTTGCTCTTTTTCGTCAGCATATTTCTCCCAACTTACAGTTGTATATATTTTTTACAGATTAATAGAATATGTATTCTTTTAAAAAAATGTTTTTATTGACTTTTGAGAGAGAGAGGGAAAGAGAGAGATTTCAATGAGAGAACCATTGACCAGTTGTCTCATGTAAGCTCCACAGCTGAAGACCGAACTTGCAAACTGTGCATGTGCCCTGACCAGAAACCAAACCAGCGACATTTCAGTGCACAGGACTATAATCAACCAACTGAGCCACACTAGACAGGGCCACAGTTGTATTCTCACTTGTAGGTTTGCTTGTTTTAATTTTTCTCTCTCTGAATAGAATGGCCTCCGCCACCACCCAAGGTCAGATATCCAATTTGTTTTGTTTACCATTTAGCTAGTCATTGTCTTGAAAAGTGCTGTCACACTGTGGATGCTACAAAATTTATGATCAACAAATTAACAAACATGCCATTCAAGAAGGAAAACTGCTTTTAACCTGAGAATTAGGTACATGTCATGAAATAAGGCCTCCACGTTGTAGAGTGACAATCCATTTTGCTTGGAAGAGAGCCGTTTCTCAGGAATGTGGGATTTTCACTAGTGTAAACCAGGCAGTCCTAGGAAATGCAGCTTAGAGGTGTGGTTTGCAAAGCAGTGGCAATTGCAATGTATGACTAGAATAGCATAATCATAACCTTCACTGTGTCCTAGTGTTCAGTTTTAAAAAGAGCTACATTATCTTCCTGTTTCTTCACACCTCTTTGAGATAGAAAGGCAAAAGATGATTACCCCTATGTTATGGATAAGCCACCTGAAGGTTGGGGTCAGAGAACTGAACAGATTTCTCCAGAGTCATCTGCCTGATAAATATAGCCCTGATCCTGCAAGCCAGGCCTTTAGAAAGATGTCTGTGCCTAAGGCTGACCCAACACACCACACTGTCTAACCAACTCACATAGGAATTATACCTGTGAGCCTGGCCTAATTAACACTACATTCCTATTAACAAAGCAATCTGAATCAAGTGGATATTAATAGTTAACAAAGCAGATAAAGGAAATAAGCTCTTTTTATCATTGACATGAGACATACAATACTTCTGTATTAGGAGTATTTTCTCTAGGTCTTCGGAATGTTTTAGCTTTTGTTATTAACTTCCAGTCTAATGTTTTAAATTGTTGTGTGTGTTTTTTTGCCACTATCTCATTATATGTGTGACCTGTGTCTATTCTTTGAAGTTCACTCTATTATTCTGTGACCCCTGTGTACACATAGTACTTTGCTAATGATAGGAATGTTGTTGTTTTTTATCCATTGTTCAGCTCTGACGGACCCTTAAAATAATCAACGTTAGGTCATTAGAAAATACTTAAATTAAATATAAGAAAATGTAACAAAACAAAAAGAATCCACAGAAGACAGATAAATAAATCTTAGGACAAAGATCTAAAAAGGTCATTTTTAATCAGTAGCAGCATAACAAAATAAGTAAAATTAGCCATATTAAAAATCTGTTGATTTTTTTTAAACCATTTTCTTTGTGACTGCTTAAGAAAATCATCTCTCTTTAATTGTCTTTTGGGTGAGATAAGACTGGTCTGCCATGAGAGACTAAAGGTCAAAAACAAAAATCCATAAACTGGAAAGAAATGAAATATTAGAATGAGTCAATGCTTTCTTGTCTTCATGTTAGAGAACTTTAACCTCCGGCTCCCTTGAAGAAACTTCTCACAGTGAATGTGAAACCCATTAGGAGCTAAACCAAAGCATATAGTGTGTACAGAGAAGAAAATTCCCCATAAGTAAACTGGTTAGAGAAGATCTGTATTATTTTTCTTTCAATTTAGTTGGAAAAAGGAAAGACAAAGTTATTGATCTAAGACTAAGGAATTATATTACTGTTGATTTCAAATTTAAAAAGAAGAAAGGTCCATAGACAAGCACAATCTAGGAATAAGACAAATAAAATATTTTCCAGTGGTTGGTATGATTGCCACTATTGCTGAGAAGTGCAATAAAAGTTTTTTTCCATCAAGAATGAGGCTCTGCCCTTGCCTGAATTTTCTATGATATATTGACCTCAAGAAGTGATTCGCATTTGGAAAGCAGATGGACTAGAAGGAGCAGTTAACTCCCATTTTAATCCTTTTGTTTATCTAGAGCACTTCCCTCCTTTCATGGATGCTTAGTTATTTTTATTTCTATGGACTAAGTGTTCTTTAGCTTCCAAAATGATCATTTTTCATGGATGAAAAGAAAACAGCAAGAATTCTGGTCATTAAAGCTATTTTATTTCAAGGCTGAGAAGGCTTTTATTAGTAAATGGTTTTCATTTAACAATTCTTTCCCCCAACATTAATCTCATAATCAATCAAAATAAAAAAGAAGTAGATTGTTTAAAGGAAAATAGTAGGAAAAGTGCTGAAATTGGGATAAAGATCTAGGTAAAGTCAAATATGGCATGTTTAATAGCACAGCATGTGAAAACCAGGGGAAACATTTAATAAGCCTGCACTCATGCTACCATTTTTGTTCTTTATTTAAAAAATAAGTTAGATTATTCAAGCAGAAAATTCATTAAAATAAAAAAATGGTCCTAGTATAACTTGGAAAGGTGATTAAAAATATGCAAGAGCCCTGCCGGTTTGGCTCGGTGGATAGAGCATCGGCCTGCAGATTGAAGGGTCCCAGGTTTGATTCCAGTCAAGGGCACATGCCCCGTTGCAGGCTTGATCCCCAGTGGGGGGCATGCAGGAGGCAGCTGATCAATGATTCTCTCTCATCTTTGATGTTTCTCTCTCTCTCTCTCTCCCTCTTCCTTCCTCTCTGAAATCAACATATATATATATATATATATATATATATATATATATATATATATATATATAAATATATATATATATAAATATGCAAGAGCATAGCAGTAAAGAATTAAACTCTACAAATAAAGCAAAATAAGAATATTAGCATTAGCCAACCTCAAACATATGGTAGTGTTAAAATAAGGTCATTTTTCATTTCTCCAAAGAGGACATACAGATGGTCAATAGATAGGCAAACGAAAAATGCACAACATCACTAATCCTCAGAGAAATGAAAATTAAAACCAATGATGAGATATTATCTCAGACTTTTCAGAATGACTGTCACTCGTAAATCAACAAACAACTAGTGTTAGCAAGGATGTGGAGAAAAAGGAACCTTCAAACACCCAAACACCATTGGTGGGAATGCAAATTAGTACAACCACAAAGGAAAATAGTGTGGATATTCCTCAAGAAAATAAAAAAATAGAAATATTTTATGACCCAGAGGTTCTACCTCTGGGTGTATATTCAAAGAAACCCAAAACACTAATTCAAAAATATATATAGACCCCTATGTTCATCGCAGAGTTATTTACAATACCCAAGATATGGAAGCAAGCCAAGTGCCCATCGATAGACCAGTGGATAAAAAAAGCTGTGGTACATATAGTACATAATGGAATATTACTTGGCCATAAAAAAAGAAATATTACCACTTGTGATTGTATGAGTGGACCTAGGAGGTATTATGCTAGGTGAAATAAGTCAGTTATTAAAAAACAAATGCCATATGATTTCACTTTTATGAAGAATCTAAAGGAAAACATAAATAAGCAAACAAAATAGAAACAGTCTCAGATATAGAGAATATACTGACGATTGCCAATAAACAGGTCATTCAGGGATTGGGTGAAAAGGTGAAGGGATTAAGAAATACAAATTGGGAGTTACAAAATAGTCATGGGGATGTAAAGTATAGTATAGGTAATATAGACATTATTATTAATATTGTAGTAACCATGTATGGTACCAGGTGGGTACTTGAAAAACCAGGGGAAACCACTTTGTAAATTATATGATTATCTAACCAACATGTGGTACACCTGAAATTATACAAAGTTATATTAAATGTAAACTGTAATTAAAAATAAAAATTTTAAATGATAAGGTCTTCTTTTATTAACAGTGAGTATTTTTTAAAGATGTATTTTATTGATTTTTTTTTTTCAGAGAGAAAAGGAGAAGGATAGAGAGAGTTAGAAACATTGATGAGAGATGTGCCTGAAACCAGGGTACATGCCCTTGACTGGAATCAAATTTGGGACCCTTCTGTAGGCAGGCCGCTATGCTCTATCCGCTAAGCCAAACCAGTTAGGGCAAGATAAGGTCATTTTTTATTGATAAAAGGCAACATCTAAACTGAACAAATGACAGATTCACTATTACAGGTGAATAATGTAATATCAAAGTACATCAAGAAAAACACCACTAGAATTAAAAATGAAATAACTATTAAGACTATAATAATACAGGATTTTAACAATACATTGTCAGTCCATAAAAAGCAAATAAAAGACATCAATCGGGACATAATGAATAGCTGTTATTAATAAAACAGAATTAACAGCTATATTTTCAAACATTATGGTGTTTAGCAATAAAAATACATCTGAATATGAAGTGCCTTGAAAAAAGTTAACACTGATTAAATACCTGGTAGCAAAAAGTTACATATTTTATGAAATAGAAATTTTACACATATATGACTATAATATATTTTTCAAATTAAATTGCTTAGAGATTTAAAATCTTGAAATATTTTGTCAATAACAAACTACTTTGAAGAGAATAAAGATAAAAATGCCATATATCAGCCTGGCAGGTGTTGTTCAGTGGTTGAGCATTACCCATGAATCAAGAGGTCTCTGGTTAAATTTCCAGTTTGATTACTGGTCAGGGCACCTGCCTTGGTTGAAGGCTCAATCCCTAATAGGGGGCCTGTGGGAGGCAGCCGATCAATGTTTCTATCTCTCTATCCCTCTCCCTTCCTCTCTCTCTAAAAAGAAAAAAAATCAATAAAATATTTTTAAATACCTTATAAAACCTAAGGAATACAATAAACTATATAGTTATGGTTAATTTCATGGCCCTAAATACTTTATTAATAAGAATGCAAATGATAAGTAGTACTCCTGAATAATTTATATTCTTAAAAGTTAATCATCTCAAATTGGAGAAAATAAATAAAAATAATACCCTATTTAAGAGAGAAGACAGGACCAAGGAAAGCAAGAAGATGGAAGTAATTAAAATAAAAACAAATTTAAAAAAAAGAGAGAGAGAATTTTTTAAGAAAAAAGAACTACAGCTGGTCTTTCTGAAATAAATGCAAAAAAAATTTTTTAAATAAGCTAGGAACTATGAAAACAGTTGAAAATAAATTTTAAATGTTTCAGAGAAAATTGTCTACACATGCTTGCAAATAAATTTAAAAGCACAATAAAATGGATACTTTTCTTGTGAAATATAAATTATCAAAAATGATTAATGAAAAAGTATAAAGCCCCCACTGGTCATTCATAGAAAAGATTTCCTCACTGAAACCTTTGAAGTCAATGCTAATTAATTCATGGGTTCTCTCACACTTTGAAGAAAAGAGATAATTTCCATTTTACCTAATTCTTCCCAGATCATTATAAAAAGAAGACAGTCATCTACTGAATGTGCAACAGAGCTATATGACACAGGCCAATGATGTCTTATTCAGCCCAGTGTTTTGTTTTTCTCATTGCATAGCAACAGTCTGATTCTTTACCATGGCAAAGCATGTACTTCTACAAAAATAGTTTGTTTTTTTAAACCCATTTTTAGTAGGGGGAATACTACAGCTCAGTGAAGTAAAACACTTTTCTTAAAGTCACCAAGTGGAGAAATTCCATCTGTCTGTTTTAAAGCCCATACTCTTTCCACTACCTTGCACAATGGGGAGCACTGAATCCAGCCTTCAGCCAAGACTCTATAACCTGACAGTCACTCTGCAGTCAAACTCACAATTCACCCTCACTTGTTTTCTATGACCACACTTAGCTCTCAAGCCTTAACTCTACTTGATAGAGTTAAGACATGAATTTCTTTAATATGAGATAACTCAGTCACTTCTGGTTTAAACTGATTTCTTTTTTATTTTTATATATTTTTACTGATTTCAGAGAGGAAGGGAGAGGGAAAGAACAGAAACATCAATGATGAGAGAGAATCATTGATCCGTTGCCTCCTGTACACCCCCTACTGGGGCTTAAGCCCCAAACCCAGGCATATGCCCTGATGGGGAATCAAACTGTGATCTCCTGGTTCATAGGTCAATGCTCAACCACTGAGCCACACCAGTTGGGCAGAACTGGACTTCTTCCTAGAAACTATTCAATCATTTAAGGATTGTCCTCGGGACTTTTCCCCCTTTCCCCTTTTTTCCATTTATTTAATTTATTATTTATTTTCTTAATGTGATAAAGTTCTGAGAGTTCTGGGGTGAAAGTGATGGGTGTAAACAGACCAGGTGTAGGCAGAGGGGCACCTAACTCATGATTACTCCTCAGCTGATGGACATGGTGTGGTTACTCAATTCTTCCATTGGCTCAGGCAAGACTAGAGAATTACTATCAGCATCACCAAGCTTTGGTCAACTTCTGCTTACTCTGTGCTATAGAATCCCCTTCTCCTACATCTCTTCACAGGCCACGGGACCATCACAGGCATTCCAGGCATTGCTCCTTTTTAAAAATATATATATTTTACTGATTTTTTTTTTACAGAGAAGAAAGGAGAGGGATAGAGAGTTAGGAACATCAGATGAGAAAGAAACATGGATCAGCTGCCTCCTGCGCACCCCCTACTGGGGATGTGACCGCAACCAAGGTACATGCCCTTGACTGGAATCAAACCTGGGACCCTTCAGTCTGCAGGCCGATGCTCTATCCACTGAGCCAAACTGGCTAGGGCAACATCACTAGTTTTTAAGTTCCTTTCTTGTTCCACTCATTGGATTTCTTCTTTACCATATAGACTTGAAGGTGAACCTCCGGTCTTTTTTTTTTTTTTTTTTTTCATGTAGACTGTCTGCCACATTTTCTACTCAGCTGCTCTGTTCCGTGTTGAGATGGGCAACAAATAAGTCTCCCCACAATTCTGCATAAGAGGCAAAACTTACCTTCTGGAATTTTACCAGATTTGACTTTCAGAGGGACTGACTAATGAGTAATTTTCAGAAACCAAGTACATCAAACGCTAATACCTGCATGTTGAAATCTCCTTTCTCTAACCCTCCAAATAGGTCATAACTTCTACACTAATCTAGAACACAACAAAGTGTATGACGTGGAGTTGGAAGCCCCGTTGCAGTCCCCAGATAGTCCATCCCAACAGACGCTTAGTGTTTAGGACAGAATAAAGGAATTTTATGGGATTCCAAGTCTCTAACCTTTGATCTCCAAACAAATCCACAATTTGTCAAGACAGACTCGTATTTTTCCCAGATTATTTTATCATCACATCAAAATGCATAAGAAAAAGGTTGACTACAGAAAAATATTTAACTAAATTTGGCAGCTTTCAAGTGCTCCTTTTAATTAACCTAATAAAAATGTTTCTTTCCACCTTCACAGTATAAACATATGGTGCTCAATCACTATGACAGCCAAGGATGGACAGAAGATTCAGACCCAGAAACTTTGCAATTTTAAAAGTAAATGCAAAATTTTAGTGATAAGAATTAAGGAATCACCTCTTGGCAAATTCATTTAGTTTAGATATTGGAACAGTTTATTTGGCATCTGAACAACCCTACTTCTTTAGTAAATACAATTAAGACACCCACTCCCAAAAACTTCACAGTTAATTTATTAATTGAAAATATTCATAACAAATAGGCTAGTTAGAAGGGTGTATGCAGCTGATTTAGTTATATCAAATAGACACATTTTTTACACAATCCAAAAACCACAAGAAGCTCACAGAAACTTGGAAGTTATCTGAACATCTTCCTTGTCTCTCAGCCTCCTTAACCTGTAATTTCCCCAATATTGTCAGTTCTACTATCTTAGTATCTTTCATCTCTCCCCTCACTCTTCAATTCTGGCAGTCCAGTTTAAGATTTATCATTTTGTGACATTTACCACAGTGGCTTCGTACTTTCTCTTCCTTCTTTTATCTCCAGTTCAATCCCCACACCTGCCATATCTTTCTGATCTTATCTGGTAACATTTCATTCGTAGCTTCCTATTGCCTTCAGAATAAATACTGCAAAAATTTAGACTAGCATCCCAGTTGCTCCACAGTCTCACGCCTGCTATTTCCCTGACTCACAATGTCCTATTCTCTGCCTCTCATTATATTCTTCTGGCTACATCTGGACTCCCAGATATTATCAAGCCTTCTTTCATCTCCAGACTTTGAGCATGCTTGTTGCCGTTCTTCCTGAACATTCCTTCTTTCTCCCCTCCCTTCAGCTAGATAATTTTTACTCATTCTTCAACATTCAATTTAAGCATCGTTCCTTTTTCTAGTGCTGCTGTCTGAAATAGAGCCCTGCTGTCCGGTGGGCTCCTCTAGGCCTCAAGGTGTTAAGCACCATACTAAAACTCTCTATTTTGTTTCTCCTTTTGCAATAAATCCCACAGGACAATAAATGTGTCTTTGTCATCTTCATAAATCCAGGGCCGACCACAGTGCCAGGCAGAGTAGACATTAAAAAAAAATACTTGTTGACTGAGTCATTCAATAAATATAAATTAATCACTTGGTGGCTGTGTAATCTTCAGTAAAGTACTAACAGACTCCGTTTCCTCATCTATAAAATTGGTATGATATGTACTTATCTCCTACGATTTGTAAAAAAAATTAAATAAGATCATACAACAAAGTTCTTTGCTCAAGTAATGTTGTCTGGCAGATATATGTTTATATCCATACTAGAGCCCCGATGCATGAAAATTTATGCAAGAGTAGGCCTTCCTAACCTTGGTTGACGGCATTGACTTCCCTCGGGCACCCAGGACTCAGGCTGCTTCCCTTTGGCCCCAGCTTCATCAGGAAGGACGTCCAGAATGATGTCTGGTCTAATTAGCATATTACCCTTTTATTATTATAGATTTTCCCACTTTTATTGGCAATGCAACTTACTTTCACTGCATTACCCAGAGCAAATTTAATAATCTTCTCAAACTTTATTTTTCTTTCTCATCTATCAAGAATTTAATATTAATGTTTCTCAATGATTAAATAATACATGCACTTAAAAGATGTAGCAATGTTTAGTGTACCTAATAAAAGTTTGCTGTGATTATTATTACTAGTAATACTTATTAATGGAAGATTGTGAATAAAGCTCTGATTATGTCTCAGGAATCAATATTACACAGAAGACTCAAGAACTTCATTAAACCTGTAAAAGAATAAATTTCCTAAAACAAACATTTAACACTTTTTTGAAAACAACATAAGTAATAAAAATTAATCAGTATTTTTACTATGTGGTACTTATTTGAACCTAATAACAATATAATATTTTTAAATTTTTATTATTTCTTTCTAGACTTGAAAGAACTTTGATGACTGTTAGTAATATCTATCTACTAGCATATATATATATATATATATATATATATATATATATATATATTGACATTCTTCAACTACTTTGGAACATTAAGCATCAAGGGAAGCAAAAATAGCACAGATAAAAAGGAAAAGAAATTAAAAATGACTTTAGAGAAAGCAAAGGAAGCATGATTTTCATTTGACCTACATTTATACAGGGAAGTTCTATAACATAGAAATAATGAGAAAATGTTAAGCAGACTGAATATGTAATATTTAAATTTAGTTTTTGTTAGAGACTAAGAAAATTATTAGTTTGTTTTTTCTTAAATCCTTAATTTCTTGGCTATGTTTAAAGATCAAGGATGTCTATTGCAGAAACTAGTATTAGAGATTTGGTCATTGAAAAAGGAGGTTTGTCCTACATTGTTGCCTATGATCAGTTTTCACAGAGAATATGTCCTTTAGCTGCCACAGCCAGTCTGAGAATTCATTTTTTTCTATTCATTTAACATTGCCCATAAAGTTAGTATTATATCAAATGTAGACATCTTGGTGCCTGCCCTAAGGGTAAGGAGAATTTCAAAATCAGAGGAGGATACACCCTTGATAAGTACATTATATTTATCTTTCGACTTTGGCTATATTTGGCAGCTTCTCAATACAAATGGCATTTTCTCTGTAGTATCAACTAAAATACTGCAGCAAGATTAGCAATGTTACTTTCAAAAGAAATTAAACATGCTGTACTGATAAAACTGCTTTCATTGTTCTCCCTTTACCGAGCAGTTTTAAACCTTTTTTGGAAGAAGTCAGGGGATGAAATATAAACATTTTTCTTAAGCAAAGCACATTCTTTTCAGAGCTGCATTGGTTATAATGGGATCTAACTTATCAAAATACTATTTTGAGGTGCATAGGTGATGGTGAGAGGGGCAGTGTAGATATAATTTAAATATTTCTTTTTGTGACAAGATTGAGAAACCAAAAATGGTAAACTGCTGGCAGAAGCCTGAGTTTAAAACTCAAACACACCTGTCTTAATGAATGAGTATCTGGTTCTATGATCAGAGCTACAGAAGAATGGTCATTCTAATAAACACAATCAGGAGATGTGTGTGTGTGCGCGTGTGTGTAGGGGGAGGAGGGAGAAAAAGACTTGCAAAAAAAAAAAAAAAAAGCAGAATGTGGAATTCAGTACAAGGACAAATCCTGGACAGCATAAAGATAACAGCATTGAAGAAAAGACTAGAAACAAAATAGCCAACTCCTACCCTAAAAAGAGTCTTTTTGAAATTGCTCAAAAGCTAGGAACATAAAACTGTTTGTTTATACAATATTTGTATCTCAGATGAGTTTCTCATTTGGGTTTCACAAAAACAATGTAACCTAGGCAAGGTGGCTCAGTTGGATGGAGTTTGTCCAATGTATCAAAAAGGCAGAGGGCTCAATTCCCAGGCAGGGCACATCACTGGATTTCTGGTTCCATCTCCCAGTTGGGGCATGTAGGAGAGGCAATCAAATGATTATTCTCTCTCATATTGATGTCTTTCTCTCTCTCTCTCTCTCTCTCTCTCTCTCTCTCTCTCTCTCTCTCTCTGAAAATAAATAAGTAAATAAATAAATACTAAATAAAAACATATCCTCAGGTAAGGATTTTTTTAAAATATATTTTATTGATTTTTTTACAGAGAGGAAGGGAGAGACATAGAGAGCTAAAAACGTCAATGAGAGAGAAACATCGACCAGCTGCCTCTTGCACACCCCCCACTGAGGATGTGCCTGCAACCCAGGTACATGCCCTTGACCAGAATCAAACCTGGGACCCCTCAGTCCGCAGACCGATGCTCCACCACTGAGCCAAACCGGTTTCGGCATCAGGTAAGGATTTATTTATTTACTGATATTTTTTCTTTTTTAAAAGATTTTTTTAAAATATATTTTATTGATTTTTTACAGAGAGGAAGGGAGAGAGATAGAGAGCTAGAAACGTCGATGAGAGAGAAACATCAACCAGCTGCCTCTTGCACACCCCCCACCGGGGTTGTGCCCACAACCAATGTACATGCCCTTGACCGGAATCGAACCCGGGACCTTTCAGTCCACAGACTGACGCTCTACCGCTGAGCCAAACCGGTTTCGGCAAGGATTTTTTTAAATGTCATTTAATTACCTATTGCATGTTTCTTAATTATTTTATATCTTTAAATATGTACCTTTTTATTTTGGAAAATATATTACTGTCTATAAACTTTTGATTCTACAACATATAACTGTGAGGCTCAGAAAGCAAATTATTTTAGTTGTCAAGTATTTCTGCCTCCTTATATTTCACTAGTTTTTTGGTTTGAAATGTTACTTATATCTTTCCTTAGGATTTAACATTCTATCTGCTAGTCGTATATCCCCAGCTAGATTGCAGATCCTGTGTCTGATTTCCCTTGTGTTCTCCATAAGACCAACCAAGCGTCTTGCTTGCAGATGATAATTGGTTTTAATTTTATATAATTAGAAACAATATTAGGATGGGACTTAGAAATAAATCATTATAAAGTTAACAAGGACCATGTAGGAAAAAAATGGTACTATAATAGAAATTGATGAAAAGTTAATACTCCACCCACTCATTTACTCATTCAGAACTATTACAATGACTTCCATGTGCCAGGCTTTTGGAACATGTTGCTGATAAAACCAAAACCAAAATACTTTCTCTTGATTTATATATCTCAGAGGAAAATAAGTGTAATGAAGAAAGACAAAGCAGGGAGAAGGTAAGGGGAGGGACAGGAGCAGAAATGTAGGGGGAATGGGTTGGAATTTTAATGGGGTGGTGAGGGAAGATCTCTCTCAGGAGGTGATATTTGAGAAAGACCTGGTGGAGATGGGGACTCAGCAAGCAGTGTATCTGGGAAAAGAATATTCCAAATAGGAGGAACAAATCCAAAAGGCCTTGAGGTAAAAATATGCTACACGTGCTCAAAAAAACAGTGAGAGGGGCCCTGTGGGTGAAACATTGCAACTGACCAGTGTTGTCAGAGAAGATCTCAAAACAAAAATAAGCTTGGGGAGAGGTACAGATTGTGTAAGGCCTCACAGGCCATTGCCAGAACTTTTTTTTTTTTAAGTGAAAGACGTAAACTTATTAGAGATTTTAAGAAGAGAAGTACCATGGTCTGACTTTAGTTTTTTAGGATCACTCTGTTTGCTTTATTGAAACTAAATTACAAAAGTATAAGGGAAACCAGTCAGGAAGAATGGTCAACAATCTAAGCAAGAAATGGTGATGGTTGGGGCCAGGATGATAGCAGTACTACCGTGTTTCCCTGAAAATAAGACATCCTCCGAAAATAAGACATAGTGCATGGAAAGATAAGACATCCCCTGAAAATAAGATCTAGCGCAACTTTGGGAGAAAAAATTAATATAAGACACTGTCTTATTTTTGATGAAACAGGGTAGTAAAGGTAGAGAGAAGTGAGAAGATTCTAACTATAATTTGAAGTTAGAGTCAACAAGGTTTGATGATGTAAAGTGTGAATCTAAGACTGAAATCATGGATGAATGAAGGTGTTAAGAAATATTATCCAAAATTTGGAAATAAGACAAAGAGAAAACTTTGAGTTCTTTCATATTAGACCTTTGCCTCATAGGCCCTGATAAGGATCATTTAATTCTCTAGGGTATGCACCAATGTTAACTTATTATTTACTGTTATATAATAACTTCAATATCACCAAGTTACATGCTCACTTATAAACTTTTGCCAGTAGAGATGCAACTATTTTCCATCTAGCAGAGAAAGATAACCTCAACAATTTATTATCCTGAGGATTAATAACCACTTTTATCCCTAATTTAGCAAACTTGCTTGCTTTCCCGACTATATAATATCTGTTTCTACTTGGAGTCAACTTTACCTCTTTTGAGTCTTTGATTTTTTGAATCAGCTTTACCACCCTGCTGGTTCCCTCATATGTGAGCTAATAAATTTTTGACACATAAATAAAATTTTGGCACAAATCACTTTCTATTTGTATGAGAGTCATGTTTTTTTTTACAACAATTATATTTTGACAAAGGTTTTGAGTATGAGTAATTGAAAGAATAAAACTACCAATTACCAAAATGGGAAAGGGGTTTGGAGGGAACAATTTTAGGGGAAGATTGATAGTTCAGTTTTGGAAAGGATAAGTTTAAACTACCAGTTCAGTACCTCCATCAAGTAAAGATATTGGATTGAAGAGTTTGAAAAAGGAAAGAAAGCTGTATTCAAGATATTAAACTGGGAGTCATCAGTGTTACAAATGGTCTTAAAAGCCATGATACTGGATAAGGGAGTGTAGCCAGAAAAATTTTTTTCTAAGGATTGAGCCCTGATGCCTGCCAACATTTAAAACACAGGAAAACAAGATAAATAAGAAGTGGTTAGGAAATCCAAGGGATGATGTTGTCTTGGAAGCTATTTGAAGAAGGTATTTCAAGCAGGATATGGGAATGTACTCTGTCAAAAGCAGCCGAGTACTCAAGTAAGGTGAAGGCAGAATTGATCACTGAATTTAGAAACATGAATGTCTGTGGTGCCCTAAACCAAAGCACTTTTGATGAAGTCATAGGATTAAAAACCTAACTGGAAAGTATTCCAAAGGGAATATGAATAAAGCAATTTAAGACAATGAATATAAACAATTCTTTGGTAGGATTTTGCTACCAAAAATTTTACTACCAAAGGGATAGAAACTAAGATTAAGGGAAGGAGGGGTGCTTGATTTTTTTTTTTTTTTTAAGATTAGAGAGATGTCTATTTATATGAATGACAGGAGACATAGATGGTTCCAGAGAAAGAGGGAACAATGGTTGAAAGAATGTTGTTGAGTTGGTGAGAATAGAGAGGGCCTTATATACAAGTTAGAGATGGCCTTATCTCTTAGTAGGGATTGGTCGTCCATAGTATGAAGAGAAAAGGCAGAGTATGCGGGCCCAGGTTCAGGGCCAGGTTCACAGTTATGGTGAAGTGAGACCAGTCAGTCTGACTGTGGACTTTTCCTCAGCCACATTCTTCTGTGAGGGCAGAGTTATAGAGTGGGCTGAAAATTTGGTCAGGTGATCATGATGGAACCAGAGAGGCTCAAGGGCTTGACGATGGACCACAGAATTACGCTGGAGAAGGAGAGTAGAAAGTATATGAGGAGGTGATGGATCATAGGAACTTGTGAAATTAATAATGAAGTCAGAACCCTCAGGAGTAAGCTATAAAGTCAGAGAACTCTAGGGAGGTTAAATTTGGTAATTCCTATTATAGATGGTTAATAACAAAGTCTCACTTATGACTGGGACATTTAATGGTTGAGAGATAGGGGGGAGACTCAGTGTCAGGAGCATGAGAAAGGAGAAAGCAGAGACTTAGAACACCGTGAGCAGTGAACAGGCACATAGCATTGACTCTCCAAGGAGAGTTACCTGGCTCCTAAGGGGTGTGGCAGAGTGAGGAACCCAGGAAGTCTGGCTTGAGAATGTGTTCTTACACAATATCATTAAAATGTCATGCAATTGTTCAGCTATTTGTAAAGGAAGTTGTATTGCTTTCAATTGCATTAATTTAGAGAAACAAGAAACATTGTAGAATTGTTTATTTTATTTTCTAGAGGTTCTTTTAAATTACCCTTTTTAAAGTACCCATCTTTTTTACTCACCAAAAACAGAAACAGAAAGCAAATTAGGCTATATAGACAGTGAGATAAAATTAAAGCAAGTGGCCAATACATGAAAGAGGAATATAGAATGAATCAAGTGGTGGTTGCAAAAGGAAGGGAAATTTTTTAAAGGAAGTGTACAGGGAAGGAAAAAAAAAGTATGTTCAGCACAATGAGCAAATAAAGGATTTGCATAGGGACCAGAAAAGCCTACATCTATATTAATAAAAAGATAATATGCTAAAAAGACCAGACATCTTCTGGACAAAGCCGCAGTGGCTGCCTGAACCTCAGCCCTCATAGCCAAGGCTCAGGCAGGCCAAAGATGGCAGCTGCTGCTGTGAGGGCTGGGCCAAGGCTCAGGCAAGCCTTGATGGCCAGCAGTGGTAGCAACAGTGGCATGATGGGGAATCGCCTTCCCCTGATCGGTCAGGTAGGGGAGGGAGGCCAGAGGCAGCAGCAGCAGCAAGGCAGTAATGGGGGGCAATGCCTTCCATGATGGGCCAGTCACCTCCCGCAGAGGGAGGTCAGACTGTGGCTTAGTCCCGCTCCCCTGAGCCATCAGTAGAATATCCTCTGAGGAAATGCTCTTTTGGAGAGGGTAGGCTGGGCTGAGAGACCCACCCCAGGGCATGAATTTTTGTGCACCAGGCCTCTAGAATAGTAACAATAATGAGTAGTCTATGGAAAGAATTATTCAAGAATTTATACTACAAGAGTACAAAACAAGATGACTGTCAGGCCAGCATGGCTGAGTTGGTTGAGTGTCTATCTATATATGAACCATGAAGTCATGGTTTAATTCCCAGTCAGGCCACATGTCCAGGTTGCAGCTTGATCCCCCATGTGGGGCATGCAGGCTAATTCCCAGTGAGGAGCAGGAAGGAGGCAGCCGTTCAGTGATTGTCTCTCATTATTGATGTTTCCATCTCTCCTTTCCTCTCTCTGAAATCAATAAAAAACATATATTTTAAAAAATAGATAATAATACTGTCCCTACTTACAATGATGTTGGGAAGCTTGAATAATTAGTAGAAGTTTATGAAACACTTTCACATGTCAGATGAAAGACACTTGAGGAGTACATAGTGTTACTGTATTTTGAACAATCAGAAAACCTAATATTAAAGTAATGACATTTTATACTTTTATGAGTTCAAAAGCCTTTATAAACAAGTGTCATTTATACGCATTTTATTTATAGAGAAACTGAGGCAGAAGATCTACACCTGTTTTCAGAGGTGATTCTACAAATCAATTGGATAGTCACAAATAGATACATGTGAACAAATATGAAGACAAAGACCACAACATGTCAAGTAGAGATAGTTTTACCACCCTAACCTTGAGCACAATACCATGGCATCAAGGACACATAGCTTATATACGAAAGTTACTTAACCAAGAGCAAGGAGACCATGATCATTGCCCTGGCTCACAGACCAACACAGGTGATATTAAGTAACTCACTTAACAAATATTGAAGAGGTGTTTAATAGCCTATACAAGTATATGTATTGTTCTTCCTTTTCCAGATATTGATGGCAAGGAGAAGCATGCAGCCTGGGAGGAAGACTCGGCTTTCCTGGGTCTTGATAGGGTCACTAAAGAGACATCTATTTTTCTCAGGGAGTGGGAGTAGCTAGAGCCTACACAAACATGCGAATCCCCAACAGCCTGGAGGTGAACTACACTACCGTGTTTCCCCGAAAATAAGACATCCTCCGAAAATAAGACCTAGCTCATGGAAAGATAAGACATCCCCTGAAAATAAGACCTAGAGCAACTTTGGGAGAAAAAATTAATATAAGACACTGTCTTGTTTTCGGGGAAACAGGGTATTAGCTGAGTTACTCCTGGCTCTGGGATTTGCTTACCCTAGAAGCCAAATTGCTCCTTCTCACCTTATCAAAGTGTTTACAGCTATGGATACCTTCACTATCAGCCATCAAATGTGAAATGTAATGCTTTCTGCCATTCTCTGGACAGTGGCTCTAACCTGGTAAAGAACAATGATGACGATACCACTGCCTAAACTGTACTATCATGAAACTGTATTTTGACTATAGCCTCTTCTACAAGCAACCAAAAATGCTTTCTAAAATTTTAGTTATTTGATAACTGAAAATCCTTAAAATTCTTAGAAGATAGAACATACGTGGTGAAACTGTTCCATCTTGTTCAGATGCCTTCCTAAAAGATAGATAGTACCTCTGTGCATAATTAGCATATTTTGGCCTTAATCCTTGCACCTAGTAATGCTCTTCAAGTGATTAAGACTATCTGACTAGTTCTATAATCCCCTAGAATGTACTGTTTGGTTTTTCTCAGCACTGTTATGAAAATGACTAGGAATGCTTTCTGGAATTAAGGAATAATGTTCCTGCTAGTTAAAGGAACAGAACAAATGAGTATATGTCCAACCATGTCGGCTATACTAAAGACAGCTTGAGATCATTTCTCAATTAAATTGTTTAAGTAACACTATTTCAATGTCAAATCTTTTTGTCTTTATTATAAAACTGATGGTATGTAATTAACATTTGTCCTCAGTCTATTTTTCTTTTAAAATTGTGACAGGTGATCAACTTTATATATTGAGGGTGTGGACACGTCTTTAAGAAATTAACACCTCAGGCACATTCAATAGGAATCAAAGCCATTTTAATTTTTTATTAGATTTTTCTTTGACTTCTGCCATCACAATGAGAAATTCACATGATAATAATCTAGTTGAAATTGCCATCTTTTTAATGGTCTATTAAAAAATATATATATTGAGCCAAGTTCTTGAATGAGCAGTTTAGTTTATAACAAGACAGCAATGCTTGTGTAACCAGAGATATCCAGATATTAAATCCATAAGCCCGTCTTGCAGAAAGAAGGTGCCAGCAGAACTCACTTGAGAGAGCTTCTGTTCTTGTCCGCACACTCTCAGATTACTGTCTATTATTCCTTAGGGACACTTGTAGTTGGACATACTAAATTAAGTAGTATTTGAATTTTAAACAAAAAATATTATTTGTGAGTAATGATGTACCCAGCATGAATAAAATAAACTGTTGAATAGCTAAACTCTACAAAATAAATTACAAATAGGCTGAAGTTTGTTTGTTTGTTTGTTTTTGTTTTTAGCCAATTATGTTTAATGTAATTTTAAACATTCCAAATGTTCTCTGGTCCCAAGATAACTGTTTTTTTAGTAGTAGTTTTTCAATCAGGAGTGACCGATGTACCTTAGTTGTATTGTTTCATCAGTCATCGTGTATGTTTCTTTGTGTTTTGTTTTTTTTTAATATTTTTTGATTGATTTCAGAGAGTAAAGTAGAAGGAGTAAAAGAAACATCAGTGATGAGAGAGAATCATTTATTGGCTGCCTTCTGCATCCCCCTCACTGGGGATTGAGTCTGCAACCTGGGCATATGCCCTGACTGGGAATCAAAACATGATCTCCTCGCCAAAACCGGTTTGGCTCAGTGGATAGAGCATCGGCCTGCAGACTGAAAGGTTCCAGGTTCGGTTCCGGTCAAGGGCATGTACCTTGGTTGCGGGCACATCCCCAGTAGGGGGTGTGCAAGAGGCAGCTGATCAATGATTCTCTCTCATTGATGTTTCTGGCTCTCTATCCCTCTCCCTTTCTCTCTGTAAAAAAATCAATAAACTATGTTAAAATTTAAAAAAATAACATGATCTCCTGGTTCATGGGTCATTTCTCAACCACTGAGCTACATTGGCAGCACTATTCTCTCATATGTAATGGATTGGAAGCAGAGGTCACTGGGTGTTATGAACTAAAGTCAGACTCCAGGTAAAACAATGACAGCAATAGCAAAGGTAGATTATCCAGGCTTCATTTTTAAGGATGCCTGTCCCATTTGAAGGGCCATCCTCTGCATGCCAAATAATTGGGCACTATAGAAATTTCATTTTGCTCTCAGGAGAGAAGAAAATAATTCCTACTTATTCTTTCCATCTCCTTAGTAAAATATTGGCCAAAGGAAAAGAAGTAGAAGAGCCTCCTCAACTCTCTTCAATCTCAGGAATACAGGTATTTCAAAGATCAATGAGAAAATCATAGAGAAGAGAATCACAGATTTTTGAACAGTTTTTATAGGCAAAGTTTGTCTGAAAGCTCATTGTAAAGCAACATATCTTTGTAATACATTATTTTTAATAATATAAATGCTTTCACATATCCACTGCTTCAATAAATATTTATTAAGTATCTACTATGTACCAGGCACTAATCTAGGCAATGGGAATATGCAGTGAGTAAAATTAAGCCATGTTCTTATAAAGCTCACATTTCAAACAGACAATAAGCAAAAAACGACTGTGTATGGTAGAAAAGTTAAGAAGGAAAAAAAAATAAGGCAGGGAGATACAGAGTGATGGGGAGGCAATGCTATTTTATATGGATGCCAGGGAGTTGGCATTCAAAGAGAAGCAAAAAAGAGGAGATACAGTGTGTGGATATGTGAGGGGAGATCTTCCCAGTAAAGTAAACCATGAAGGCAAAGGTCAGTATGCTTGGCATACTCCAAGGTCCAGAGTGCCTAGATGGAACAAGCAAGGTGAAGAGTGAAATAAAAATAGAGAGATGTGGGCATAGGATGGAGTAGCACTCAAATCAAATAGAGCCTATTATTCATGACAGGGCTTTCACTGTTTTTAAAAAATATGTTTTTATTGATTTCAGGGAGGAGGAAAGAGGGAAAGAAAGATAAAAACATCAATGATGAGAGTGAATCATTAATAGGCTGCCTCCTGCATGCCCCCTATAGGGGATTTAGCTGCCAGCCCTGGGCATGTGCCCTGATGGGATCCAGTTGGTCACCTCTTGGTTCATAGGTTGATGTTCCACCACTTAGCCACCCCAGTCAGCCATTTCTTGAATTTTTGGGAATAGTTTAAGAAAGATAAGTGTTAGTTGACTATAAAGGTCATTCTAGCTTCCATATAGAGAATAGACAGTAAGGATGGAAGCAAGAGGCTGTTGCAGTTCTCTAGACTTGAAATTGAGTATTGCAATGAGACCATAAAGGAAATATTAAGCAGCAATTGGGTATATGAATCTTGAATGCAAACAGAAGGGCTAGGCTGGGCATATGAACATAGGCTGGCTGAGATGACCAAGTGAATGAATATGGAGGGATGCGAAGGGGTACGAGCCGAGACCTCAGCCCTTCAGCATGTGTAGGTGGAAAATCAAGGAAGATTCCACAAAGAAAACTAAAGAGTGACCATGGAGGTTGGAGATGAACCAGGAGAGCATTGTTCTGGATGCCAAGAAATGTTTCAAGGAAGATAAAATCATCAACTGCATGAAATGCTGCTGAGTACAATCAGGCCTGAAGTTAGAACATTAGACAATACAACCTGGGTCTCAAGAGAGACATTTATTAAAAGCACAATTTCATGAGAATGATGAGAATAAAAGTTTGATTATAATATAATCAATTTTCTTTGAAGAAATTTATTTTCTCTGTCTATGTTACTAAATTCTATAGTACTTATGTTCCTTTCTTCCTTATCAGAAAAACGTTCTCCAATGTAGTATTTGCACAGCTCTGGCATACAGTAAACTCCTTGTGATTCTTTATTTTGGGGGGCCTATTGGCTAGTAAGATATTTAATATTTCATTAATCATTCATTCAACACATGCTTCTTCACTGACTAAAAATGCCTTTTTAAAGAGTTGTAATGAATTTTACAGATAATGTTTGAAAATTAGTGGCAGAAATAGGTATTCAAGAAAACCTATTAGTGGTTATATAATGCAAAATATTATGAAAATATCAGAAATCTTTTCTCTTTAATAATTATTTTGTTATTATTATTGTCCTGGTTCAGTGTTTCCTCCTATTGCAGATCTAAATTTCTACAAACAGAATTTATTATGATGAAGTTCTACAGAGCACCCTTGGGTAAGCAAAGTTTGGATAGCAAAAATCCAGCTAAGCCACAGAACCTTCTCCCTCGATGTACAGCTCAACATTATAAACCATAGGTGATAGTGATAGAAAAACCACTCTCCAAGTACTTCTCCATGCACTTAAGTACCATGTGAAACAAATATAGAAGAATTTAGCTGGGAAACTCCAGCTTAGAAGTAGTAGAGTATTATGAATCTTGAAGCCACACTGCTAAGTTTAATCCTGGTTTGATCACTTACCAGCTGTGTGCTTGTGTAAGTTGTTTAATTTCTGTATTAATTTATTTTTCTGTAAAATGAGAATAGTATTTATGCCTAATTTATAGGGTTAATTCAAGTGGGGAATATATGAAAATCCTGGGAATACTGCCTGGTATATAGATAGGGAGTGCTCAGTAAATATTATGACTGAGAAAATGGTCTGGATAAAACAGGGACAGAGATAAAATTGACCTACTTTCTGACAGAATGGAGAATAAGAAATTGACACTAACCCTTCTGATGAATTAAATATTTTTAAAATCTATCATAATGTATTTAGTCAACTGGCAAAAAATCAAGGAATCTCTAGAGGCCAAAAAAGTTAAGTGGATTTTCATCTTGTCTTAGCTCAGATGCCCTAAAGGCAGAATCTGGGGCAGGAATTCAGATACCTGGATACAGTCTCAGACTATTCTGAAGAGAACTGGGGACTAAATTTCCCTGCAGTGTTGCTCCCCATTGAGGAACAAAAAGAAAAAATTTTAAACTTTCATATCAATCACTGTCTCTAGGCTAATGCTTCAAGGCAGTTGGCTCCCATCAGACCCTAATGGGGGCAATTCTTCAAAAAAGAGAGGCAGTTGTAAGCTTTTAGCAGCCAAATGCACCAGCTGGGCGGTAGACCAGCCCAGTAAAGAGATGTGAGGGGGACTCTGAGTCATCAAAGATGATTACAACCCACTGCTTGCATTACTCAGATATATCTGCTTCCACAGTGAGTTCACTCCAACGAGTTACAGTATCTCCAGCATACTAGATCTGAATTCCTGGGATAACTTATAAGGAAAGTATTACTGGAATGAATAGTGTCCCTGAAACTACAAAACAAATGCTGAACTCCAAGACAAAACTGATATTTATAATCTTCTGGCTTTTCATAACCCTAAGATAGCACTTCTGTAGTCTAATAGCTTGTTTAGTGTGGTGACCCAGATCCCCATTTCTGAAGGAGCTGAACACTGGTTATCATGGTCTGATTGATTTACATGACCATATACAGCTAAAATGGGGCGTGAAAATAGCAAAACATGCCCCAGAGGTTCACTTTTTCTGCTGAAACATTCTACCCAACCCCTGTATATAGCAGCAGTCATACCTCTTAATGAAGAGCAGGACTAATTATTCCTGCCAGTGTATCTCCTTCCTGATCCCGCGCTTATACAGGAGATGGGAACTCATAAAGCTGCTGCATTTTTAAATTTAGCAGATTTATCACTTGGTGGAAACACCTCATCCCCACTACTAACCAAGACCTCTAAGATCCACTGAGGGTAAACTTGTGGGGAGAGGAAACATAAATTCCCCCAAGTAATTTTCTGGGAGGGGGAGTAATTAGGTCCACTTCCATTTGTACCCTTTAGTTTCTGAACCTATTTATTATACCTGTTGGGGACATGTCAATAAATAGCAGCTGTAGGGGTGCACTGAATCCTAATGGTTAACCCTGTAGTGAATGTCTTAGTGCCCTGGCCAGATCTTGCCAAGAACAAATTACATCTGCCCATCACTAGAGAAGAGTCGTGAACTAACAGGAGCTGCCTGGCCCACAAGGCTATGCACTCCTCCATTCCTGGGAGCAGGAGGGAAGACTTTAGCCAATAATTTACTGAAACAATATACAAAAGATCAGCA
Organism: Pipistrellus hanaki; assembly: GCF_964339955.1. Lineage (NCBI taxonomy): Eukaryota > Metazoa > Chordata > Mammalia > Chiroptera > Vespertilionidae > Pipistrellus > Pipistrellus hanaki. The sequence goes on from NC_140505.1 coordinate 114,276,275, forward strand.
CCTTTGATCAGTATAGAACTATTTGTACTCCAGATATTCTCCCCAGGATCAAGTTGAAACCAGAGTCAGGCTTAACTTTAGTCCCTCGTTCTATCCAGCTTCAATCATAGCCTTTCCCCTAAGAACACTCCACTAATAAGTAACCAAAACTGCAATCTCTGTTTGAAGCTTTACCTTGAGGAACCTGGACCAAAGATAGCATCTCAACCTTGCACAGCAGCATTTCTCTGCGTACAAGAGATGTGTCTTTAAGAAGCGAAACTACCACCTTAAGAGTATTGCAGGCATGAGTGGAGGGAGGAAAGGGGATAGGAGTAGGCAATGGGGGAATAAGGACACATATGTAATACCTTAATCAATATAAAGGGGAAAAAATCCAGATTTTTTTTTAAAAAAATAAGAGTATTGAAAAGCACCATTGCCATGAAGAATAATAGAAATGGTAAATAAGAGGGTAATTATACAGAACTCACTTTTCTCTTTAAAACTTCTTTAATATTTTATTAATTATTTAAAGTACAATTTAATATCAATATGTTATGGTGTTTATAATACATGTAGAAGAAATTATGTGACCTCTACATATATTAAAAACCCTATAATGTGATAGATATGACACCAATGTCACAAAGAATGGAGGAAAGGCAATTGGCATTATACTGTTTTGTGTTTTTTATATTATATATAATGTAATGATATTAATTCAAATAGACTTTGATAAGGTAAAGGTATAAATATATATATTTTAATCTCTAAAGCAACCACTAAAAAACAATGCTAGGAGGTATAGCTAAAAGTCTATCAGAAGAGATTGCATAGAATCCTGATAAAGTAATTGTCAGACTAGTTAAAAGTTTGACTCAATTAGATATGATTTGAAAAAGATGGATTTTAAATATAAAAACCTACACAAGTTGAAAGTAAAAGAATCTGTTCCTAAAGCATTAACAAAAATTCTTATTGGCAGTTCATTTCATGCTAAAATTACATAACATGTAATGAACCTAAAGCAGTCATATTTTAGCACAAAAATTAAAATTTAAAAGCTCTCAAAATTATAAAATTTCCAAAAGCCTCCTAATATTTAAATTAAAATGGTGGTCATAGTAGAAGAATATCATATAAGGAAAAATATCCTGCGAGTAAATTACTTCTAGAAAATTTTGTACTTTAGAAAATTAAATTTTATTTGAAATGCTAATAGCAAGACACCCATGAAAAATACACATAGTGTCAAAACAAGTCAGATAAAAATTATTTGGGCAAAAATTGAAAAAGGATCAATTCCAAGTCAAATTTATAGAAAATATACCTTTATTAACTTTTGGTCGAGAATATGTTTGCACATTTTCAGAAAACAACTCTGAGACCATAGGGATTCCTGCAACAGAGGGGAATTGACAGGAGTGCCCCAGCCATGAAGACAGAAGAGAAACAGTCAGAGATGGAAGACACTGACAACACCTTGCCATACTAGCAGTCAGCAGCTGTGCATCACTGAAGATTGTCCAGGACCAAACCAGAGATGGTCGGACCTACATAACCACCATTTGTCCACCAACCAGAACTGAAATATGATTGCTGACACATACACATAAGGAACTGTTTGACATTGAAATGGGGACTCAAAAGAACTGTTGGCCCAGAAAGGCACTCACTACAGACTGATTCATTTGCCTGTCAGTATAACCATTATGGCTTGTCTCATTTTCGTTTCTTATAAGTGTATTTCTTATATCACATGATCTCACGCATCTAGGGGAAATAAATGAGCAATATAAACTTATGAACAAAAACAAACCAGGAGACAGAGTAGCATTGATCAAAATGTCAAACCTCATAGGGAAGGTAGGGGAAGGTGTGGGGAGGGGGAGAGATCAACCAAAGAACTTGGATGCATGCATATAAGCCTAATAAGTGGTCATGGACAACAGGGGGGTGGGGCATATATGGGAAGGGGTTTGGGATAGGAATCGGCAGATGAGGAAAATTATGTGGTACCATAATCAATAAAGAAATCAGAAAAAAGTAAAACATAATAAATAAAATTATATATTTGATTATAAAAAAAGGAAATGGAAAGTTTAAAAAAAAGAGAAAGTAAAAGAATGGAAATAAACTTTCCATCTAATTTCTAAGACTGAAAAACATAGTGAGATGAGATTATCCTATCTAATAAAGAGGGAATATGCAAATTGACCATCACACCATCACAAATGGCAGTGCCCACAGCAGAGGTAAGGGTTTCCATAACACAAGATGGCTGCACCCACAGTGGAGGCTGAGTTCCCATAACGAGCCTGAAGGAGGATTCAGCAGGGACCTGAGGCTGCATGGTGCTGGGCAAGGGCAGTGGACCTAAGCCTCGGCCCCTTGCCCGGTGGGGCTTGACAGGGGACATCAGGTCATGTCCCTTGCCCTGGCATCAGGCTGGGGGATCTTGGGACACAACCCTACCCAGCAGGGCTTGACAGGGGATCTCAGGCCACAGCCCCTGCCCTGGCATGGGGCTGGGGGACCTGAGCCGTGCCCTCTGCCTGGCAGGGTTTGACAGGGGACCTCAAGGTGCACCCCTGCCCTATTTCTGGACCAGGAACCTCAGGCTGCTCCCCTGCCCTGGCCATGCCCCCAGACCTGGTGCCAGGCCAGGGGACTTCAGACCATGCCCCCCACCCTGGCACTGGGCCAGGGGATTTCAGGCCATGGCAGGACTTGCATGGCAGGACTTGATGGGAGAACTCAGGCCACATCTCCCACCTAGAAAAGCTTGACGGGGGACCTCAGGCCACGCTATGTGCCCTGACGGATATCCCTCTCACAATCTGGGACAACTGACTACTAACCGCTTACCTGCCTGCCTGCCTGATTGCCCCTAACCCCTCTGCTTGTCAGCCTGATTACCTGTAACTGCCTCTGCCTTGGCCCACACCACTAAGGCTTTTTCTGGAAGGAAGTCAGACTTCCAAAAGATGACCTGTTGACCTGATCTAATTAGCATATTGCCCTTTTATAGTATAGATAGATTATATAGGATAGGATTGCTTAAATGGGGGAGAGGCAAAAGCCTTTTTCAGCAGGAGGAGATGCTCTTGGCAGACAAAAATACATAATCCCTATATTGGGACTGATAGCCAGTCATATGTATTATATTGCCAAACTGGTCATTAAAAAATTGAACCACTTTATTACACCTTATACCAAACATCTGTTGCCCTTAAAACCCTCCTCAGCCCCCACCTTAGGTTCTTCCTTCATAGTTCACCCAGATTAGGTTCTGATTGGTCAGTTTCTATGCCAGTCAGCATCAAAAGCTCCACTTCGTGGGCAGCCATTGGTTCCTTGCAGTTCACCCAGATTTGGTTCTGATTGGTTGGTTTCTATGCCAGACAGCACCTCCAGGCCTATATACAGGCCTGAACAGAGAGGTGAGGCTGATCAGCAGCCACCCCAGGATGCTGGTGAGCGGGCTGAACTGCTGACCTCTTGGAGAGAGAGGCATGGCTGCTGACAAGGCCTGGATTGAGAGAGAGGCAAGGGCTGATTAGTAGCTGCAATAGAGACTATGGATCAAACCCTGCTTCTCTTTCCAGGCCTTATCAGTAGCCGTGGCAGCTGCTGATCAGCCCTGCCTTTCTCCTTCTCCAAGAAGTCAGCAGGTCAGCCTGCTTGCCAGTTCCCACCCACCTGAGTCTATGCATGCACATCCTGGTGTTCGGTTGTCCCTTTGGTCATTTTAGATGTTACGGACCCTGGCTCTTTATATGTATAGATGACAACTAGAGGCCCAGTGCACAAATTTGTTCATGGGTGAGGTCCTGAGAAGTTGAGGTAGTCAGAGACTCAATTGGTCCTCTTTGCTAGTGGTGGGATGCCCTTGTTGGACCAGGATCCATATCTGTCCCACTGACATTCTCACTGGTTGTCAAGAGCCAAATAGCCGCCACTTTTATATTTTTTCTTTCTTGTGAAGTGTCTAGGGAGGGGAAGCAGCTGCTGTGGCCAAGGCTGACTTCCAGGAGGTCTGCAGCACTGTCAGGATCATGCCAGTGGCACTGATTTCTTTGTGCCTGGCCCATTCTCTGAAGATTGGACCAATGCTAGAGGGCAACATCAATATAGATCCTATAGATAATAAATAATAATAGATGCTATAAGCATTTTTATGCCAATATATTTAACTAAAGGCCCGGTGCACAAAATGCATGCATAGTAGGGTCCCTAGGCCTGGCCAGCCATCAGGGATGATCAGGTTCCCTTCTCCCCTCCTCCCTCCCTTCACCTTCCCTCGCTGCCTGTGCACCACTTCCACACAGTTCCCTGCCTCCCAGCCTCCCTGCCACCTCCTTCCCTCTTTCCTTAGTGCCCCGCCGATGCCTCTTGTCACCTGCCTTGTTCTACACTATGCCCTGGTGGTCAGCACACATCACAGTGAGCAATTGAACTCCTGGTCTCCTGGCCAAACTTCAAAGGGGACAATTTGCATATTAGCTTTTTATTATGTACTAGAGGCCCAGTGTACAAAATTTATGCACGGAGGAGGGGGTTGTTCCTCAGCAAAGCCTGCACCCTCTCCCATCTAGAACTCCTCAAGGGATGTCTGACTGCCCGATGAGATCAGGCCTAAAAAGGCAGTCAGACATTCCTCTCACAATCCAGGACTGCTGACTCCCAACTGTTTGCCTGCTTGCCTTCCTGATTGCCCCTAACTGCTTCTGCCTGCAAGCCTGATCATCCCCTAACCACTCCCATGCCAGCCTGATTGATGTCTAACTGCTCCCCTGACATCCTGTTTGCCCTCAACTGCCCTCCCCTGCAGGCCTGGTCCCTCCAAACTACCCACCCCTTCTGATCATCTTGAGGTGGCCATCTTGTGTCCACATAGGGGCAGGATCTTTGACCACATGGGGGCAGCCATCTTGTGTGTTGGTGTGATGGTCAATCTGCATATTACTGTTTTATTAGATAGGATAGTGGCCTGGTGCATGGGTGGGGACCAGCTGTTTTGTCCTGAAGGGTGTCCCGGATCAGGGTGTGGGTTCCTTTGGGGTGTGGGACAGCCAGGGCGAGGGGCCTGTGTTGGTTTGCAGGCAGGCCACACCCCCTGTCAACCCAAGCAGAGTCCTGGGTCAGCCAGGGTGTGTGGAAAGCTTAGCTTCCTCCATCTCTCTGTGGCTGCAGCCATCTTGGTTAAGTTAATTTGCATACTCACTTATTGGCTGGTGGGCATGGCTTGTGGGTGTAGTGCGGTGATGGTTAATTTGCATATTACTCTTTTATTAGATAGGATAGGACAACAAATAAAATGGACATATTCTTTGAATAATATAATTTTCTATACTGACACAAGTAAAAATGAAAAATCTGAATAGTCCTTTACCCATTGAATAAATAAATGGATGTAACTGAACAACTCTTAAAAATAAAACTCCAGGCTCAGATGACTTCACTGGTAAAGTGTATCAAACATCTAAGAAAGAAATGTTAATTTTGCAATATGTTTTTAAAAATAGAGGAGGTAAATGGTTTCCAACTTGCCTTGTGAAGTCATCAAATCTGGCAAAAACATTACCAGAAAAGAAAATTATAGAAGCCCGATGCACGGAATTCATGCAAGAATAGACTTTCCTTCCCCCAGCTGCCAACACAGCTTCCCTCTGGCACTCAGGACCCAGACTTCCCTCTGGCCACTGGCAGGCACTCAGGACCCAGGCCTCCCTTGCAGCCCCAGCTTTGTCCAGAGGTCATCCTGTCCAATTAGCATATTATGCTTTTGTTATTATAGATATCTGCTATAAACAGACATAATATTCCTTACAAATTAACAAATTAAATCTACCAGAATATAAACAAAGACTATATCATGACTGAGTAGAATTCATTTCAGAAAATATTGAAGGAAAATATCACATCATTTCAACAAACACAAATAATTATTAGATATAGTACAGCAGCCATTTATGTTAAGAACCTTTGGCAAACTAGGAAAATAAGAGAATTTCCTCCACTTGATATAGGGCATCCATATGTATAACAGTAGTACCTTAATATTCTACTTAACATTAATTCCTCTGAGGCCGGAAAAGACAAAGATGTTTGACCTCACCACTTCTATTTAGCATTGTACTGGAGACCCTAGCCTGGATTAAATCAAGGAAAATAAGTCAAAAGCATCCAGAATGAAAAAGAAGATATTTAACTCTCCTTATAGGCAGACATCATTTATGTAGATAACCCTAAGAAATTCAGCAAAAATCCATTAGAATTAACAAAGTAAAATTAGCAAAGTGTACAAAAGAAATATAGAAAAATACATAAAGATCAATTGAAAAATACAATTGTAAAATATATTTTACAATAGCAACAAAAACATAAAATAGTTAGGAATTCATCAAACAAAAGATGTGTATGTTCTGTACATTAAAACTATGAATCATTGCTGAGACAACTTAAAGAAAACCTAAATAAATGGAGCATTACCCTATGTTCATGGTTTGGAAGGCTCAGTGCTGTTAAGATGGCAATTATTCTTTAATTTAAAGGTAGAATGAAATATCAATTAAAATCCCATCAGGCTTTTGTGGAGAAATTGACAAACACTTCAATGATTAGGAGAATGTAAAATACTTTATGTAGTCCTATTTTCAAAAATTTTTCTAAAATTTTTTGAAAAAGTAACAAAATTGAAGGACCTATGCTATCTCATTTCAAAGCATTCTATAAAGCTATATTTGTCAAGAAAATGTAGTAGCAGTGTGAAGACAGACAAACAGATAAATGGAAGAATCGAGTCTTAAAATAGACAAACATTTATGTGGTCAACCAAATACAAAGTAGCAAATTTATTCAATGGGAGAATAATTTTTTCAGTAAATTATGCTGCAACAATTGAATATACATAAAAAGCAAAAAAAAAAAACAAAACAAAACAAAAAAAAACCACTCAACTCAACTTCTATGATACATGAAAATTAAATACACATATTTTATTGACCTAAATATAACATTAACACTGTAAAACTTGTGGAAGAAAACATAGGTACATATCTTTACAATATTGGGTTGGGTAAAGATATTTTTAAGAGATAATATGCTCTCACCATAAAAAAAATAATAAATTATATTCTATTGTGGTTAAAGTTGTGTTTTTAAAGAGATATCCTATATTATAAAAAGCCTGTGGTTGTCACGCCATCACACCATAACAACCAATCAGCAGGAGGCTATGTGCGCAGGGTGGGCAGGGCTGAGTGCATTGTGAGGCAGGCAGGGATGGGCGGGGACTTGATGCTGTGTCGCCATGGGCACTGGCAGGAACTTGACCAAGAGGTGCATTGAGGGAGTTTCATGGTGCCAGCTCCGCAGGGTGGGACTCCGGGACTCAGGGGAGTTTCATGGCACCGGCTCTCCAGGGGCCATGCTGCAAAGAGGGCACAGGGGATGGGCGCTGGACAGGTGGGGGCAGGGAGTGTGGCATGGGTCCCCAAGTGATGAGCAGGAGGTGCTCCTGCCACAAGGGAAGAGGCAGGGGTGCAGTGGCTGCGGCAGGGGGAGGTGACATGTGAAAGAAGGGCGCCAGCTGGGAGAGGAATTGAGGCAGAAGGTAAAAGCTGTTACTAACGGAAAGAGCCAAACGGTTCAGAACAGCCAACGGCTCAGATACTCCACACTGGGGAGAGAGGACTGGGGACTAGCCAGGCACAAATGAGCTTGCTAGGTTCTCAGCAGTGGTGGTGGCTCAGAGAGGGCATGGGCCGGGCTGTGAAATTTTGCATACTGGGCTTCTAGTTAAGACAGTAAATAAGCTGAGATAGTAATTAATTTTATGTATTCAGATTAAATAAAAAACTCTGCCAACTCAATAATAAAAATCCAAACCAATAAAAAATATGCCAAAGTCCTAGCAGACACTTAAAAAAGACATGGGAATTTCTAAAACATACATGAGAAGATACTCATCATTAGTTTTTAGGAAATTGCAAATTAAAACCATAAGATATCACTTCACACTAACTAAATAGACTAAAATTAAAAATAACAGTTTTTGAGGATGTGGAATAAATAGATCTCTAATACATTGTTGGTAGGAGTATAAAATACAATGGGCACTTTTGAAAACATTTTTGAGTTCCTTATAAATAACCTTAAATGTAAATGAATCAAAAGGCACAGGGTAGTTGAATAGATAAGAAAACATGACCCAACTATATGCTGTCTACAGGAAACCCACCTCAGAACAAAAGATTCACACAGAATAAGAGTCAAGGGATTAAAAAAAAAAAAAAAGTCCATGCAAATGAAAACGAAAAAAAAGCTGGGGTAGCAATACTCTTACCTGACAAAATAGACTTCAAATGAAGGCTATCGCACGTGACAACAAAAGTAACTATATAATACTAAAGGGATTGATCCAACAAAAGGATATAATCCTGGTAAACATATATGCACCCAATATAGGAGCATTTAAATATATAAATAAACTTCTGGAGCACTTTAAGGGAGATATTGATAGCAATACAGTCATAGTAGGGGACTTTAACACCCACTGACTTCACTGGATAGATCTTGCAGATAAAAAATCAATAAACAGACTCTAAGTGACACACTAGATCAGATGAATTTAATTGACATATGCAGAACATTTCACCTCAAAGCTGCAGATTCTTCTCAAGTGCACATGGGTTATTCTCAAAGAAAGACCATGTGTTAGAACACAAAGCACGTCTCTACAAGTTCAAGACAGAGGGAAGGCAGGAATCAGTGGGAAGAAATTAACCAAAGAACTTATATGTAATTAGAGTCCTGGTGTACAAATTCATGCATGGATGGAATCCCTCAGGAGATTGGGCCCCAGCTCAAACCCCCAGCCCCTCAGCCCCACCTGGCACCTTGCCTTAGCCTAGCACTGCCCCCTCACTTGCTCCACCATCCCACCTGTGGGGTGATTGATCAGGGTCAGCTCCCTACCCCCATTGCTGATCACTGCCTTGCCCTGGTTATGCCCACTCACCTATTCCACCATCCCGCCTTGGTCCCACTCTCTTTGAGGCCCATCAGGGCTAGCAACACCTCCAACTGCCACCTGCTGCCAGCACCATGTCACTGACACCTGCCATGTTCTGCCCTGCACTTGGTGGTCAGTGCACATTGTAGCGAGCATTGGAACTCCTGGTCTAAGGACCGCCTGAGGGGACAATTTGCATATTAGGTTTTTATTATATAGGACATGCATAACCCATGGTCAAAGACAATAGTGTGGTGAAGGCTTAGAGTGGGGGACAGGTGCGGGATAGAAAGGGTCAGTGTGTGTGTGTGGGGGGACATCTGTAATACTTACAACAATAAAAATAAATTTAAAAATATATACATGTACCCTATTTCCCAGCAATCCCATTTCTAGGCAATTACTTAAAATAACTGAAAACATAGATCCTCAAAAAGACATATACAGAATGTGTGAGCAATTTGATTTCTAGTGATTTATATGAAACAATCTATATGTTCATCAACAAATGGTTAGACAAATTAATTATAGTATATTAAGAAAACTTAATACTTATCAATAGAAAGGAACAAACTACTGATATACATAACAAAGATGAATTTTAAAACCATCATGAAGTGAAGAAAAAAGAAAACAGATGCAAAAAAGTACCTTTTGTATGATTCCATTTATATAAAATTCCATTTGTGTAATTCCATTATATGAAATTCTGATTTCTAAAACCATAGCTTTATTCATACAAACAAACTATGGTTTTAGAAATCAGAGCATTTCCTGGGGTGTTGGTGGGAGGTGAAAGATTGTACATTAGGGGACTTTTTGGGATTATGGAAATGATCTATATAATATTAATTGGAATACCAATCACACAGGCATATAAATTTGTCAATATTATTGAAGTACATACTTAATATTTGTACATTTTATTATATGTTAAGATTATTTCAAGGTAGTTTTAAATTAACTTTCAAAACTTTCAAATTAAGAATGACATTTTTCCACCTGTTTTTTTCTATGACTCTCAACAACAATAATAAAACTAACACTTTTGAGCACCTATTTTGTGTCATGCACTATGATAAGTGCTTCATGCATGTTAATTAATTGAACCCTCCTAAGAATTCTATAATACTTCATATCATAGATACAACATCTCCTATTTGCATTTAATATCTTAATAAAGTTGATGCACAGAATGTTGCATTAATACACTCAGTGGCTAACAGGTAGAAAATGGTGGAACCAGTCTATTAATATAGACATTCTAGATCCACAGCCTACTTTCCCAATCACCTTGCAATGCTGCATCTAATATCTACACTGCAGTGGTAATTGATTAAAAAATAAAGAGTTAGCCCAGCCAGAGTGGCTCAGTGATTGAGTGTAGACCTATGAACCAGGAGGTCACAGTTCAGCTACCTGTCAGGGCACATGTACGGGTTGCGGGCTCAAATCCTCAGTGTGGGGTGTGCAGGAGGCAGCCAGTCAATGATTCTTTCTCATAATTAATGCTTCTATTTCTCTCTCTCTCCCTTCTTCTCTGAGATAAATAAAAATATATTAAAAAAATAAATAGAGTTAATTTTTTTTAGCAATGTTAGATTCCACATTGTTGAAAATTCATGAGGATTTCAAAAGCAGGACCCAGCTGAGCAAGTATAATTCCAAATTAACTTCTCTAGGAGTCTGTTTGTGTAACATGGAACTACAGTAGGCATGCATACACCATTTCTCCAGGTGTTGTGGACAGGCTGCCAATTCCTCAAGCTGGCAACATTACCCCAGCTGGTCAATCAGGTTTGAGCAGCATCACTGTGTGGTCCACCAGAATACCTGAGATGTTTTCTATTCTCATTTCCATTCCTGGGTTTCAACAAAGGGTCTCCAGGTGTGCCTGGTCTTCAGGTGTTGTCAGAAAGGGCCCACTATCATCTTCCCCATCATCAACCCTCAACTGAACTGAAATAGAAAAGGATCTAGGCCTGTGTTAGGTTTCTCGGTGAGCATGTCAACATTATTACTAGAATGGTAGGCAGTTTGCCATCTCCACATGTAGTGTATGCCGGTCTGACAGCCAACAAGTTGGAACATTCAACAGAATCTTACTTATTGAACTAATCTACACTATATATGTTTATCTTCACCAAGACACCTTTTAAGAATTGGATTTCATAGTATATAACCAGATTTTATGAAATCTCTGTACTGATTTATAACCAAACCAGTGGATAAATTTGCTTTTCAATTACGTTTTTACATAGTATTCTCAGTTTCCATTGGAAGGTAAGGTAGTCATATTTTCTTTTAAATATGTATCTTTTTATTGTAAAAATTATTTACTGTTCTGTTAAAGATGTTTTGGAAACACACACACACACACACAACAAACCTCATCAGAACTTGAAAATATTTTGCGAAGAAAGCTGTGAATGTCCTCATTTTGTTTTTGTTTTTTTTCCCAGAATTAGGACATTCAAGCCAGTGTTTCTCAAAATGACTTCCTGCAACAGAGTCCACTGAATGTTCATTTACAAAGCAGGTTCCTGGGTCGCACCCCCAAGTCTACTAAGTCAGTGTACTCGCTGAGGATCCCAGGAATCAACACTTTAACAAATTCTCCAGGTGGTTCTTATTGCCCTTAAATTTGTCAACTTATGCTTTAGGCCTGACAGAGAGAAAAAATAACTTTCAATCATTTTATTTGTAAGAAGCAACTCTTAAAGTGAACGGATAGTTAAACTGCAGCCAGAAAAAGAAACTTTTCGCATTAGCACGGGCCTTCTCTCTGCAAAGGGCGGCTTGCGGGCTTAGAAAACAGGATCTTTAAAACCTACGGCACACTATGCCATTATCTCCCACTTCACAAAGGTTTTTAGATCTGCTACATGAAAGGTGTAATAAACCACACAAATGCTACACCGAACTAAAGCAAATGCAAGGGGAGAATTTAATACCTACAGATATAAAACCTCAGTTTGTTTTTAAAGATCCTTTTCATCTTGAGAAGAAAGAGAGATTTAATCAGTCCTTTTGCAGAAGTTATTCTATGTCAGACTTGTACCTGCCTTACTTTAGTTCAAAGGGCACAAAGGTATTTTTTCCCCCTTCTAAACCAACTGGGGAGCAGGCAAGAATAAAAATAAATGCATCTACCTTTGTTCCCATGGATTGAATGATACGTAATATAAGAGGCATTTCTATTTTGAGGAAAATTAAGAACCTGGATTCTGAAGAAGCCTAAGTGTTGTTAAACTGCGATTTCTTTTTGTTTTGTTTTGTTTTGCTTTGCTTTGCTTTCCCATAAAATGAAAATGAATAGATGGATGGATGGATGGATGGATGAATGAATGAACTGATAAAAACTTTAAAATAATTTGATTGAGCATATTTTATATGTTTCCTGTTTCTGGAATGACCTGTCACCTGACAGGAGATTGCCTGAGCATTACAGATGGGCTTCTCCTACCTTCTGACCCCTGGCTGGCCTCAGGAAACCTGACAAGCCAAAGAGCAGGGGAAAGATCTTCGGAAACAGGTGGCTCCAAGCAAGGCTTTGTCCCCTCAGAGCAACTCACCCACCAGCTGCCAGAAAAGCCTGGATATCAGTGTGTTACTTTTCCATCCAGGTTATTATCACCTACGGCAGGCTTTCCTCTGTCTTCTTGTCTTACTCTTGTTCCTCTGAACTCGGCTAGAGAGTAGTCTTCAAATCAGCTCTGCAGAACCATGATGCAAGACCAGGAAAGAAGCAATCTAATGTGTTTTTGTTTCTGAAGCCGGTGCACTCATTGAAAACCTATTTAGTAAAATGCCCACAGTTGGTCCAAATTACAAGTGCTTTCAAAAGGAAAGGAGAAGAGGTTTGGAAGCTTATTTTAGAATGAGAGAGCCCTATAATGAAATACTGAAGCTATTAATAATTTTTCTTAGAAATTCTAAATAAAATGGCCACTTCATTTATGGGCTGACCATTTAATTAGTTATTTGGGGGTGTCAGTGTTGTAGAAAATGAACAGGATTTTTGAATGGGTGCAGATAGGTATTAGAAGAGCAATTCTTGATTCCAAACTTAATTGGCAAGGATTTTCAAATCTGCTTTTGTCAAAATTATTTATTTTCCTTTCTGCCACACTAGGCACTATTTCGATTGTCTATTATCCTGAATTTTATTATTTATTATATTGACCACACAGCAATCACACACATTTTCTATTATCCTATACTAGAGGCCCAGAGCATGAAATTCATGCACAGGTTGTGTGTCTCTCAGCCCAGCCTGCACCCTCTCCAATCTGGGACCCCTTGAGGAATGTCCAATTGAGCGTTTAGGCCCAATCCTGGTAGGATTCTGGTAGTATCAGGCCTAAATGGGCATTCACACATCCCTCTCACAATCCAGGATTCTTGGCTCCCAACTGCTCAACTGCCTGCCTTCCTGATTGCCCCTAACTGCTTCTGCTTGCCACCCTAATCACTCCCAACCACTCTCATGCCAGCCTAATAGATGCCTAACTGCTCCCCTGCCAACCTGATTGCCCCTAACTACCCTCCTCTGCAGGCCTGGTCACCCCTAACTGCCCTCCCCTGCAGGCTTGATTGCCCCCAACTGCCCTCCCTTGCAGGCCTGGTCCCTCCCAACTGCCCTCCCCTGCTGGCCATCTTGTGTTGGCCATCTTGTGTCCACATGGGGCAGCCAACTTTGAACACATGGGGGCAGCCATCTTGTGTGTTAGAGTGATGCACAATTTGCATATTATGCTTTTATTACATAGGATAATAAAAGCCTAATATGCAAATCCACTGAACAGCAGAACAACTTGTTGGCAGGGAGTGGGGCTGGTAAGCAGGTGGTGCCAGGCAAGCCACGGCGGTTGCCAGTGAGCAGAGGGAGGGGATGGCGATTTGGGGGGGAGGGGGCAACAATGACCAGTGGTGGAAGGGCTATGGGGAGCAGTGCTGGAGCTGCCCCTGGTGATCATTGCATTCCCATAGGGGGAGTGCGGTTTAGCCCAAGTCAGGTTGAGGGCTGGCAAGCACAGCGGTGGTGGCAGGACCCTCTCCTGCTTCTATGACAGCACTAAGGATGTGTAACTGCAGCTTAGGCCAGCAGTTGGACATCCCCCAAGGGCTCCTGGACTGTGTGAGGGCACAGGCCAGGCTGAGAGCCACCCCCCTCCCTGCAAGTGCATGAATTTCATATACCAGGCCTCTAGTTTTCAAATAATTGACCTTCAAATTTCCCCTAAACTTGGCATATAGGGTTTACATAGATTGATATTTGTATAATATAATTGTACTGCTTATATGAGGAAAGCAAAATAAAGCCTTTGATGCTAAGAGGTTAAAGAAAGTCCCAAGCCCCTGAAATGCCCAAGGAAAGGTATTTTATGTCAAAATAATTGGAGAATTTCATAAAAAGATGAGTGTTTCTAGAACTGAGGGTGCATGTCACATTGATGATTTGCTCCTCCCATTTCTTCTGTTAAGATGGTGATGGGGTGGAGAATTACTGAAACAAGAGGCTATATTGAGTTGCAGTTAGAGAAAGAATGTATAGCTTCTAAGGTTCCATCACATGTCTTTTCTTGAGCTAATTTTAGAGCTATACAAAACTACAATAATCCCACAATTCCAGAGGTATGATAGTATTTACAAAGTTTCTTATAATTTTGACATACTATAATCTCTACTCTCTGTCATCATAGGACTTGAGGAAATTACATAAAAGAAGTGAGGTGGGGCAGTAGCCTAGTACACTATGTCCCTTCAAAATCAAAGCAAAGGAAAATAGATTAAATGACCAGGTGTAAAATAAATTCAAGTGTGCCCTCCAAATATATAAAGTGAAGTATTGATCAATCATCCAACAAGCATTCATTGACAGTTAATACAAACAGTGTTTGCACTAAATGCTATGGGGATAGACACATTAGGAGCATAAAATATGATGCCTACCTTCAAGGAGTTTAGGTCCAAGAAATGTCTTGTGCCTGGCCAACGTGGCTCAGTACTTGAGCATTAACCTATGAATCAGGAGGTCAAGGTTTGATTCCTGGCCAGAGCACATGCCTGGGTTCAAGCTTGATTCTCAGTACGGGACCTGCAGGAGGCAGGCAATCAATGATTCTCTCTCATCATTGATGTTACTTCTCTCTCTCTCTCTCTCTCTCTCTCTCTCTCTCTCTCTCTCTCTGAAATCAATAAAAATATATTTAAAGGGAAAAGAAAGAAGTGCATTGTGATCATGTACTTTCTTCTGTCCTTTCTTGGATAATCACTTCCCTTCTTGATAAGAACTTACCTTGATGCATTATTTGCACACACTGTAGGAATTCAGGCCCATGAATGAAACCAAATTTATTTCACAGATAATCAAAAACATATGCATTTAAAAACACACAAACTTGCACATTGATAAAATGCTAAAGGAAATATTTGGCTACTCTACTTTCAACACATTTGAAATTGTAGTTAAAGACTCTATAAAACCTATCACTAGATATAAATTTGAGATTCAATGCATTATTTTAGTATAACTGGATACATCATGCTGGATATTTTTTGTCTCTTAACTTTATGTTCTGATAAAATTTGCCAGAGGAGTTCTCCCTCTCTGTTCCTTTCCCTCCTTATTTCTATGAAATTGAGATTCTATGTTCACTCTCTGGGCTCTTAGATTACTATGTGTATACTGCTATCATGGCATTACCTACCTATACTGCAAAGCAAAGTATGACAAAAGAGCCATTATTTCTGAACACTAGAGATATGTATTTGCTCAATCATTTTATAAAAGAATAATGGCCCTGTGCAGGGGGGAAGGGTGTGTCCCTCAGCCCGGCCTGTACCTTCTCCAACCTGGGACCCCTTGGAGGATGTGCGACTGCCAGGTTAGGCCCAATACCATAGGAATAGAGCCTAAACTGGCAATCAGATATCCCTCTCGCAATCTGGGACTGCTGGCTTCTAACTGCTCACCTGCCTGCCTGCCAGATCGCCCCTAACCACTCTGCCTGCTGCCTGATTGCCCTCAACTGTCCCCCTTCCATCCTGATCACCCCTAACTGCCCCCCTGCCAGCCTGCTTGCCCACAACTGCCCACCCTTTTGGCCTGACCTCTCCTAATTGCCCTCTCTCTGCTGGCCTGCTTGCCCCAACAGCCCCCCCCCCTCACCAGCCTGATCACCCCCAACTACCTGATCCTGTCAACCTGATCGCCCACAACTGCCCCCCCTGCTGTCCTGTTCATCCCCAACTGCCCCCCCTCTGCCCTGATCACCCCCAACTGTCATCCCCTCCTGGCTGATCGCCCATAACTGCCTCTGCCTCGACCCTGCCACCATGGATTTGTCTGGAAGGTCTCCTGGTCTAATTAGCATATTACCCTTTTATTAATCTAGATTTAAAAATTTGCAAATAAATTAGAATCATTAAATAAAATGTATTTGGCAGAGTTTCATGTAGATAATTGTACTAGAATAGTACTGTTTTTCTAATATGTTATTTTCCTGATATTTATTCTTTCCCTTGAAAAATAAACTCTACATCTTTGGATTTTTATTGTTAATTCTGTATTTACAATAGTTACTTGCATAATTATAATAAGAAAATAAAGTGTTCTGGGTTTTTTTTTTTTTATCAGAATTTGTACATATCTGGGGAAACAGGTATATCTAAACTGACCATAAGTAAAACAATATTGTGTCTTTTATTTCCAAAAGAAGTAAGAAAGGGGAAAAGAAAAGAGCAAAATAATGAGGGAAAGAAGGAAGAAAAAAAAGAAGGAAAGAGAAAGAAAAGAAAAAAAAACTTTCTGGAGTCATGGAAAGGAAATTTCCCTATAAAAAAAAGAGAACCTTAATCAAATATTTGCCAGATATTAGTGTTGTAGCTCTTTGAAATAGTACTTAATATTTTTCACCACAATTATAATAACTATAAGTGATTAGTAACTTTTTATTTTTTTTTTTAGTATGTACCAAAGATTTATATATTTGTTAAGTACAACTGATTGGATGTTTCAAATCTTAAAACCTTACTTATATTTCTACTAAAGGCCCGGTGCATGGCTGGGATCCCTCAGCCTAGCCAGCCCAGTGGGGCCAGCCCTGGAAGGGACCACAGGAAATTGGCCAGCTGCCAACGATGGAAAGTGTGGGAGCACACTGACCACCAAAGGGCAGCGCCTGCATTGAGCGTTTGCCCCTTGGTGGTCAGTGCATGTCATAGTGACCAGTCCTTCCGGTCGTTGGGTCATAATCTTCGCTTAGGCTTATATATATATAATCTCCATCATAGCAGGATTCCCAAGATTACACAATTTTGACTGGCTAATTTTAAACTAATGATGGTAAGTAGGTTAAGTTCTTTGCTATTCAACAAATATAAGTTTGACCTGGAATTTATTAGCATAAGCCATAGGCTCCATTTTTATAGAAAAATAAAAACTTCCTCCTTTTAAAACAAACTAGAAATACGATTCTTCTTCAAATGATTTATTACTTTATGGCTTCAACCTATTGAACTTAAGCTTTCTTAGGAAAAGTAACTTTGCAAGTAGTGAATGACTCATGAGCATACCATGCCTCAAGTTTCATTTGTCCTGTTGAATAATTCTTTTGTTTTTAAGCCTCAATCAAGGATATTTTTAATTGATTTTAGAGAAAAAGGGAGGAAGAGAAACTTTGATTAGTTACCTCCTATATTTACCCCAACCAGGAATTGACCCCAAATCTTTTGGCATACTGGATGACATGCCAGCCAACTGAGCCACCTAGTCAGGGTGAAGAATATTTTATAATAGTTATTATCATCCATGGTCAAAGTTCAAATACTTTTTAAAGAAAACAAAACTTTTATTTCTATTTATCATGAAACTGTAAGTAACATAAACCAATATTAATTAAGATTCAAAACAAATACAAAAATAAAACTTACATTTTACAAGGAGATATATAAACATACTAGATATATAAACATACTAGAGGCACTGGTGCACAATTCATGCACTGGAGGGGGGTCTCTCAGTCCATCCTGACCCCTCTCACAGTCCGGGAACCCTTAGACCTGCTCCTACCATAAGCCCTGGGCCTCGTAGCCACTGTGGCTTTGTCTGGATGGATGTCTAGAAGATGTTTACCCTAATTAGTATATTACCCTTTTATTAGTATAGATAGTCTAAGAAGACCTAAATTTTTTAAGTTTGCAATTTGGGAGACTTTCTGATGAGTGATTGAGTGAGAGTTCAGAGTATTGGCTTCAAGTCCTGACTCCAACAAATACTAGTTATGGAACCTCAGTAAGTGGCTTACTATTTTTAAGCCTTAGTATTTACACCCATAAACTGGGGATCATAATAAAATTACCTCAAAAGGAGAGATGTTGGGAAGATTACATTAAAAATATGTAAAAATATTTAGACTAGGTATTGGTACCTAATTACCTAAGAAGCATTCAATAAAATGGCAGTAATTTTATCATCATCATTATTATTCTTTCCAATTTCAGGTTTGAATGATGTTGGTTTACATATATTATCATGTAAGTTCCAATTATGAATACCTCTGTCTTAGGTCAGTTTACTTCAAAGTAGATCCAGGAGCAAGTATTTTAGTGTAAGTAGTTTATTTGGAAGATGATTTCAGGAAGCAGCAGGAGGAGAGAGGGAAACACTGACAAAGTAGAAGAAAGAGAAGGAATCTTGAAAATGTCAACCAAAGCACATATGAGCTTAAATTATCTGTAAACTCTGAGATATTCTTTAAATTAGCTTTAGTATCAGGGGTCCTCAAACTTTTTAAAGTGGGGGCCAGATCACGATCCCTCAGAGAGCTGGAGGGCCGGACTATATGAACTACTAATTCCTACTGTAACACCTCGGCTGCGCTCACTGCCCAAAAAACCTGGCGGGCAGGATCAGACTCCCCTAGGGGCTGCATGTGGCCCTGCGGGCCGTAGTTTGAAGACCCCTGACATGATCCAGACTATGAATAGTGTACCTTAAAAGACTAGTCAAATGACTGAATGGAGAAAATATGTAGATACTGATAGTATTTTCTTCAGAGATAGTATCCTAGGATAGATCTCGGCACTTAAAACCTTACCCAAGGAAATAGTGCTGTGGAAAATAATTTAACAATGGCATCTACTAATTAGGAATGTTTCATATACATTTCCTATTCTTGTTTAATCATTGCTTAGTATACAATAATCATTGGACTTATTTATTTTTATTATTTTAGAGAGAAAGAAGAAGAAGAAGTAGAAGAAGAAGAAGAAGAAGAAGAAGAAGAAGAAGAAGAAGAAGAAGAAGAAGAAGAAGAGGAAGAGGAAGAGGAAGAGGAAGAGGAAGAGGAAGAAGAAGAAGATGGGGAGAGAAATGTTAAGAAACATTAAATGGTTGCCTCCCATACACACCCTAACTGAGGACTGGTGCCCTAAACCAGGAATTGAACAGGTGGCCTTTAGGTGCACCGGAAGACACTCAACCAATGGAGCCACACTGGCCAGGGCAGAGTGATCTTATTAAAAGTCTTGTTAAACATGAAGCTGAACATCCTAACCAGCTACTTTCACATCCTAAATTTTAAGAAATAAGTGTTATTACTCATATGCTCTGTTCATTCATATGCAAAATATATGATAGTTTTCCTATGATAATTACCACTTTATTTATAGTAAAGCTGTAACTTTGAGAATAACAAATTGCATATACTTATTCAGTTTTTTATAAATATAATAATTGTTGTTAAAACTGGTTGTTAGGTTTTAAAAATAGCTGGCTATAATAAATAAGGATGTCATTTACATGCTAAAAATGCAGAGAGAGAAACTACAATAAAAAGTTTGTAAATCATGATGTCTTTGTTGAATTCAGCTCGTAATTTCCAATGTCTATACTCATATATTTCATGAAAACACTCAT
The DNA here is from genome assembly GCF_964339955.1 of Pipistrellus hanaki. Classification (NCBI taxonomy): domain Eukaryota; kingdom Metazoa; phylum Chordata; class Mammalia; order Chiroptera; family Vespertilionidae; genus Pipistrellus; species Pipistrellus hanaki. The sequence goes on from NC_140505.1 coordinate 114,296,200, forward strand.
TTGTTAAATTGTGTGAATTAAAACAATAACAAGAACAAAATACTCCGGTATGACTACATAAATGAATATGCACATTTCTAAAATGATGGAGTTTAAATCATTTCCTCTATTTAATGGAGACACTATTAGGCTAAACCATGAGATAGTGCTTTTGAAATGTTGATAAACTTCTCTTTAAAAATATCTGAAGAAATGTTATAGCTCCAGAAAATTTATCTTCTATAAAATCTTTTAATCTGGAAACTTGGATTTTATTGTTGGTCTTACCATTGATTTAATGCCAGTAATTGACACACACACATGCTCCTATTCTCTTTTATTAACCATCCTACTATTTTACAGAGTTTTTGGTAAAAGCAAAATATAAGTGAACCTACTCTTCAGTTTCATTTTTAATAAATTAAAATTCAGTAAGTAACCCTTCACCTTAAATATGTTGAGTGAATACAAAAGTAATGCTCATTTGAAGATCAAATTCTTTTTCAGGCTACTGATCTCTGATTTTTAAAACTGACTCAAACTGGCTGTGACCTGTTACGACTGTTTTCTATGTGGAACTTTTCACTCATCCTTGTTCACTCAATATTTTATGTTTCTGATACTATTCTTAAGTTTTTCATTCACCAAATATGTTTTAGCATATACTATGTACCAGCTACTGTTATGGCTGCTGAGATTCAGGAGTGAATAAAGTTTACATTTTAAAAGTGAATAAAACACTGTCCTGAAGCTTGCATATTCATTCAAGCTTCCAAGAATCCAAATGCATTTCAAGTTTTTAGTAAAGTAATTTCACCAGAAATGGGTGAATTTTTTGACTTGCAGATGACAAAGAATAAACTTGAGGACTTTGGAAAGTAAGATAATGTATAAAGTAAAGAAACCACACCATTTCTTGATTAGGCTGCTAATATTCATGATAAAGAAATGAGGGGTTTTGTTTAACTACATGTTCTAAGTAACCTAAGAATTAGTACACATTCAAGAATCATTCATTCTCTTCATTAATATTTCTTTAGTTTTCCCCCTTCATATACTATAGTGCCCCTGTGTCCACAGTTTCACTTTCTGTGGTTTTAGTTACCCGTGGTCAACCATGATCTAAAACCATTAAATCAAAAATTCCCGAAATAAACAATTGATAAGTTTTAAATAGCAAAGTTTTGGGTAACATGATGAATTCTTGTGCCATCTCGCCCTGTGCCCTCTCAGGAATCATGCCTTTGTCCAAAGTGCACCCACACTGTATATAGACTAGTCCCTTACTCACTTAGTAGCCATCTTGGTTATCAGATCAACTGTCTAGGTATCGCTGTTCTTGAGTACAAGTAACCCTTATTTCACTTCATAATGTCTCACTTACCTCATTTCATCTCATCCCTTGGCATTTTATCATCTCAGATCATTACAAGAAGAATGAGTACAGTAGGACATTTTGATTAAGAGAGACCACATTTGCAAAACTTTTATTATAGTATCTTATATAATAAGGAGGTAATATGCAAATTGACCATCACTCCAACACAAGATGGCCACCTCCATTTGGTCAAAGATGGCCATCCCATGTGGACCCAAGATTGCCACCACAAGATGGCCAGCAGGGGCGGACAGTTGGGAATGACCAGGCCCTCAGGGCAGGGCAGTTGGAGGAAGGGGGCCAGGTCTGCAGGGGATGGCAGTTAGGGGAGACCAGGCCTGCAGAGGAAGGCAGTTGGGGGGGACCAAGCCTGCAGGGGAAGGCAGTTGACAGGGGCGGGGGGGAGGGGAGGCAGTAAAGAAACCACGTTGTTTCTTTATGCTGCTAATACTGTATTCATAATCAAGAAATAAGGCCTGCAGGGGAGGGCGGTTGGGGATGACCAGACCAATAAGGGAGGACAGTTAGGGGTGACCAGGCCAGCAGGGGAGGGCAGTTGGGGACAATCAGGCCATCAGGGGAACAGTTATGTGTCAATCAGACTGGCATGGGAGTAGTTAGGTATTGATCAGGCTGGCAGGCAGAAGCGGTTAGGGGCAAACAGGCTGGCAGGCAAGCAAGCAGTTGTGAGTCAGGAGTCCTGGATTGTGAGAAGGATGTCTGACTGCCCTAAATGGGCAGTTGAACATCCTTCAAGGGGCCCCATATTGGAGAGGGTGCAGGCTGAGCTGAGGGACACCCCTCCCCTGAGCATGAATTTTGTGCAGCAGACTTCTAGTATTGTTATAATGTTCTACTTTATTATTGTTGTATTGTTCTCTTAATGTGACCAAATTAAAATTTATCATAAGTATTTTTACATAGGAAAAACATAGCATGCATAGGGTTTGGTACTATCTGTGGTTTCAGGCATCCACTGGAAATCCTAGAATGGGTCCCTTGTGGATAAGAGAGAACTGCTGTAATTAAGCTCACATTTATCCAGTATTTTTTTTTTAAAGAAAACTTGCCATGACCTCTCTCTCTGTCTATACTTTCTCTCTTTTAAATATATTTGGAAAGGAACCACCCATTTATTTTTGCCCTCTTTTCTTATCACTCTTCAATCTGATGCAATCCTCCGGAGTTCATTACTCCTAACATTTAGCAAAGGTAACATTACTTTTGTCTCCCAGAGATAATTTTAAAATTCATTTGGGGTAATTTTCCCCTCTCCTTTAAGATAAACCTAGGCCAATCCAATAGCTTTTCTGCATAATATTAAGTAATAGATGGCTTTGCTGTAAGTTTATGCCTCAAATTCAGTCTGTATTCAATAATTAGAATGTCTTGTCCAAAATATTTATTAAAAACTCCAAATTTGGGCCCTGACTGGTTTGGCTCAATGGATAGAGTGTTGGCCTGCAGACTGAGGGGTCCCTGGTTCAATTCCATTCAAGGGCATTTACCTTGGTTGTAGGTACATCCCCAGAAGGGGGTGTGCAGGAGGCAGCTGATCAATGTTTCTCTCATTGATGTTTCTAACTCTCTATCCCTCTCCCTTCCTCTGTAAAATATCAATAAAATATATATATTTTTTTTAAAAATCTCCAAATGTGAATTTAGTATTAACCATTCTCTCCCCCCATTGCAGCCTGATTTAGACCTTCTTGTTTCCTATTTGTGCCTGAAAGGGAAGATACAGGCATTAACAGGAAAGAAGAAAGGTGACAGGAAAAATTTTACTTGAACTTGAACCATCATAAATTGCTTTGTACTCTGTGGACCAGCTCATATTGAAAGGCAATTCAAAGATGCCCTTCACTGGGCCCCACTCTTCTGGCAATTTCCACTATTCAGACAGATGTCTCTTGATCCTGGGTGGTTACTTGAGAGATTACTTGATAAATACCTCTATGAGATCAAGCATTATGAATACAGAGGCAATTATTTGTTCAGTTAATATTGTATCCTCAGTGTCTTTCATTGCACTTGACATAGTGATCAAGTAGTGGTTGAGTGAATAAGTGAGAAATGACCTCCATATTGCCAAATTCCATAGTGTCTAACTAAATTAACCTTGAAACACAGTCTACACTATTGATCACATCTTCTTCTATGAAACTCTCTTCTCCTGTCTAGGACACCAACCTCTCCTGTTATTCTCCTCTCTAGTCACATTCTCAGTTTTTACAAAGCCTTCTCTTCTTCATTTGCTCCCTAGATGACAGTGTTCCCCTGAGCTGAATGTGTGGCTTTTCTTTTCTTGTGACTATATACAGTTTCCCTCAATCAATTTCTTGACTTTCAGTAGCAAGTCAATAGTTCTAGTCCAGAGCCCATTTCTAAGTTTCATATCCACATGCTGGTAGAGATGTGCCCAATAATGACTTTGTGGTTAACTGCTGACTGCACATATGATGGTGGTCCCATAACATTACAGTGGAGCTAAAAAAATTCCTATTGGCTAGTGACATGCAGCCCTCAGAATGCTGTAGCACAGTGCATTACTCACATGGTGTAAACAAGCCTACTGAGCTTCCAGTTATATAAAAGTAGAGCACGTAAAGAGAGTGCATAATGCTTGATAATGCATGATAATGCTTTATAAATAATTTTCTTTCCAGTTTATGTATTTACTATATTATACTTTTATTAAGACTTTAAAGTGTACTCTTTCTACTTACTAAAAAAAAAAAAGGAAGACGTGTGCTGTAAAACATTGTGCTGTGTTATAGCAGCATCAGCATCATACATCTCATTTATTGCATCTCTTGATCGCATAATTTTCTCTTGTTCTTGATTTAGTCTCTGCTGGTTTGTAAATTCAGTGTAGCCTAGGTGTACAGTGTGTATAAAGTCCATAACAGTGTAAAGTAATGCTCAAGGCCTTCACATTCACTCACCACTCACTCACTGACTCCCCCACAACTACTTCTAGTCCTACAAGCTCCATTCATGGTAAGTGAACTATTTAGGTGTATCATTTTTTATCTTTATACTATATTTTGACTGTACCTTTTCTATGTTACACATTTAATTATCATTGAGTTACAAGTGTCTACAATATTCAGAAGAGTGACATGCTATACATGTTTGTAGGTTATAACATACAGCCTAGGTGCGCTGTAGGGTGTACCATTAAGATATGTATGTGCACTTTATGATGTTTGCACAATAACAACATCTCCTTGATGCCACATTTATCAGAATGTATCTCTGTCATTACTGACACATGATTATATTCAACTGCCTACCAGATATCTGCTATCTCATAAAGATCTCAAACTCCTTGTGTTCAGATTTAAATGCACCATCTTTGTTTTCAGATCTATCCTAGTTCTTTATTTCTATAATATGGTAGTTGGTATTATTATACACTCAGTATCTCTGGTGAGAAATATGGAAAGCTATCCTAAACTACAGTTTTCCCATTCAAAACTCACATCCAAGTGGGTCTCCAAATCCTTTACATTTACTCTTCTAAATAGGTTTTTAAATTCACATATTCCTCTTAATTTCCACAGCTTTATTTTGGGCTCTTATTCTTTGCAATTCAATTATTACTACAGCCTTCTCCCAACCTGTGACCCCACCCTTTGCAATATATCTCCGCTATTGCTGCTGCTGGTGGTGTGATCATTCTAAAACTCATTTAATAGCATTTTGAAGAGTTTTACGTATGTTTAGAACAGCTTCCTACATGGCATTTGGAGTTCAGCACAAACTTCTTAGCCTGTATTAGAAGGCCCTTTGTGGTCTGTCCCTGATCTATCTCCCCAGCCTGAATTCTAACCTCTTCCTATAATGAAAGCCATACTGAAAACAGTTCCCCTAAAGCAGCCATCTATTTTTATATTTCTAGGCCCGCAGATTTCCTACCCTTCTTCTTTCACCTTTTCAGCTCCCACATTTCAAAGAACGTATTATTTTTATTCATCCTGGAATAGCAAATAGATTTTAGGCCAGGTCTTCTCACACTTCAAGACTTAAGTCAAGCCGAAACCGGTTTGGCTCAGTGGTAGAGCGTTGGTCTGAGGACTGAAAGGTCCCGGGTTCGATTCTGGTCAAGGGCATGTACCTTGGTTGCGGGCACATTCCCAGTAGGGGGTGTGCAGGAGGCAGCTGATCGATGACTCTCTCTCATTGATGTTTATAGCTCTCTATTCCTCTCTCTGTAAAAAATCAATAAAATATATTAAAAAAAAAAAGACTTAAGTCAAATACTTCCCTGAGAAGTATGACCTTTTACTTAGTCAGAGGTAGGTTTTCTCCTGTGTCCCCACAACTCCATCTGCATGCCTTTATTTTAGGACTGAGAACATTTCCTTGCTCTTTTTGTTGTTGTTATTTCCCCATATTTTTGTTTCTTTGTTGTTGAGCTCAGTGAAGATAATACGGTAATACCTAGAGGTGTGTGATGTAAAGTCAGACTGTGGAGTGCAATCCTTTCATTGCCATTCACAAACTGCTGACCTAAGTCATTTACTTTATTGTTCCACAGTTTCTTCATCTGAAAAATGGGTAAAATAATATTTCCTTTCTCATAGAAGTATTACAAGGATGAAAGAAGTTCATATACATCAAGTTCTTACAATGAATGATATGTACTACTCTCTAAAAGTAGCTATTATTTTTATATTTTTTATTTTTAACTTTTTAATTACAGTTGACATGTATAATATTAGTTTCAGATATACAACATGTTGATTAGACATTTGTGTAACTTATGAAGTGGTTACCCTGATCAATCTAGTACTCATCTGACATCATACATAGTTATTATAATATTATTGATATATTTCCTATGCTGTACTTTATATCTCTGTGACTGTTTTTATAACTGCCAATTTATACATCCTAATCCCTTCTTTTTTTTCACCCATTCCCCAATCCCTTTAATATTATTATTTTTTACTTCTACGCTTATAAGGAAAGATCCCCAAGTATTAGTTAAATGAATTAATTAATTAATAAATGAACAAAAGATCAAATAAATAATTTTTGCTAGTTGTGCTTAAAATGCACAAAATAGTTCCTCAAAGAGCATGTTTCTGACCTTCTCCACAAATTAAAATAATGTGTCCCCTTTCATACAATCCAGTTCTCCTTCAAAGTATGCATTATAATTTATAAGAATATGCATTTTAAGCATTAAGTATGTTTTATTCATATCCATTTTCCTCACCTCAATTGACTTGAGGTCAATGCATGTCTATTTGATTCCTCACTACTCACTCAGTACCTTGCTAGTGTATGACACATGTAAGTGTTCATTATATATTTACTGAATGTGTGAAGGCACAGTCTAAGAAACATGAGTAGATTTCTTTTCTTTAGATGAATTAGAATCCTGTGCAGAAACTATTAGTGCCTCAACTTCATTTTAACAACTAGCAGTTATCATACTATTAACATCAAGTTCTACAATCCAAAATTTATACTCAGTTTTAGTATTATCCATATGAACTCTTAATATTTATTTAGAATTCATTTTTCATTATCCAAACTTTTCATATCTGCTTGTTAATCATAATGTACCTATTTTGCTTGCCACCCCTCTCAAATATCTTTTCAGAAGAAGAAAGAAAAGATGAAAAAGGGAAAGAAAGGAACTGATTATTGTTGATTACAGAGAAAGTGCAAAACTATACCATTCAAAAGGCTTGAGAACAGCTCACCAAGAAATTTGCCATGAATCCAAACGATAACTATTATACTATTACTAATAAAAAGCATTTGTTTAACATTTTACCACATATAACCATATATAAGGCAGTTATATCATATACATTCTATCATCTAATGCTCACAATAGCCCCAAGGGACAGTTAACACATGAATTTTAGTCTACATTTTACATATGGATCAACTTAGACATAGAGAAATGGCAAGACTAGCTAAGTTCTCACAGCTATTGGATTGGCCAGGCTCTGACTCAGATACAGATCTGCTTTGCCAAGTCCATTGCTCTTTATAGGATACCACTGCACTTCCTTCAAAAGTGAGATTTCTGTGTGTAATTGAAAAAAAAAAATCAAAACTAAACTAGGAAAAGAATCTTGAATAAGACTTCATTTAGGGGAACAGGTAATAAATAGGATTCATTTATTACATTAAATATCAAGGGAGTGAATTTTTATGCACCCATATCTTTGAGCTTATTTAAGCCACATTGAGATCTTGAAATGAGTTGTACCACGAATTTCTGGAATAAGCTGATAGATTTTTTTTTTTTGAATTCTGAATTGTATCAGATGCAGATATAGTATTTTGTATGCTGCTTTGTCAAGTGATAATATCTAAAGCAGGTCATTGTTTAATTACAATGAAAGCTGAAGTAAACAACATGAGTGATTTCTGAAAATCTAACCACTGTGAACCACACCCTTTGGCAACTCTCCTAAGACTCACAAGAAGACAATGGAGTAGATTGTGCTAAAAGAAAATTTTAAGTAAGTGTTAAGTTCTGTGCAGGGCTTTTAAACTAATAAATGAAAGTACTTAAAATTATGTAAGGAAACTTTATTTTTTATGCACACATTTGACATTTTCTTGTTTTTTGTGTGTATGATTACCAGGTGAAAACCATGATTCTAAACAGGAAAGAGCTTTTAATTAAGCCCAACTTAATAAAAAGCATAAATGTGGTGTCATATAGGTGTGACATTCATATTTGAATCACACCTGTAAATTATTACTATTAGCTATGATAAAGAAAGCAAAGTACTTAAACTGTTTATAACATCACAAAAGACTACTGTCAAGATTTTAAATGAGATACAATATTCTTCTATCCATTCTTTCATCCAGAATCTATTTGTGTCTGGCACTATCCCAAATACCTAAAATATAACAGGGAACAAAGCAAAACCCCACATAGTTTTCATCCTAATAGATGTGATATAAGTTTTCATTCTAATAGGTGTGAAATAAGAAAGTTTCTACCATAATGCAGGATACATAAAAGGTACACAAAATACATTGATTTTTTTTTTCAGTTCCTTCTATCACCCCCTTGGAAACCCTTGGTCATTTGTTCATAGGATGTGGGTGAATTAGACCTATAATACTTAAGCACTATTGGCAGGAGTCACCTCAGAAAGTGAATAAGGGTTATACTAAAAATAATACTGGTTAAAACTGTGTTTAAGACAAGTCACTACTCATTTCTTTGTATTTGCTGAATGTATGGAGAAGTAAACAACAAATGGCCCACAGAATGATTAAATAAATCACCCAGGTTTGATTAGCCTCGTCATATACATGGACTAAGGGACCACACATGAAAAAAATGAAGATTAGCCAATAATTGTTATCAATTTTGTACATTTCCTCTTTTATATGGATACTAGAAGCTTGGTGCATGAATTACGCCCTCTCCGATCTGGGATGCCTCGGAGATGTGGGACAGCTGGTTTAGGCCCGATTCCAATTCAGGACTGCTGGCTCCCAACTTCTCGCCTGCCTGCTGGCCTGATCACCCCCTATCCACTCCTTACCAGTCTGATTGATACCTAACTGCTACCCTGCCTGCCCAGTCGCCCCCAAATGACCTCCCCTGCCAATCCAGTTGCCCCCAGCTACCCTACCCTGCTGGCCTGATTGCTCACAACTACCCTCACTTGCTGACCCAATTGTCCACAACTACCCTCTCCTGCTGGCCATCTTGTGGTAACCATCTTTGACCACATGGAGTGGCCATCTTGTGCTAGGACATTAGGGTCAATTTGCATATCACCTCTTTATTATATAAGATGAGTTGGTATTTCCAAGTTTATGTCTCAAAATGTACTCAAGTATATCCTACTAAGGGAAGGAAAGAAAAGCAAAGGAGAAGTCTCTGTAGATTTATAAAAAAAGAAGAACCACCCAGCCAGTGTTGCTCAATGGTTGAGCATCAACCTATAAACCAGGAGGACATGGTTTGATTCCTGGTCAGGGCATATGCCCAGATTGTGGGCTCATTACCCAGTGTAGGATGTGCAGGTGGCAGCTGACCAATGATTCTCTCATCATTGATGTTCATATCTCTCTCCCCTCCCTTCTTCTCTAAAATCAATAAAAATATACTTTTTAAAAAAGAAAGAAGATCCAAAATTTGGAAGCTACTTGAAGGTATGAAGAAAAATAAGATAAAAATTATGTAAGTGTCTAGGGTGAGCTTCCTTTTATACTCTTATTATTAAGAAACAAGGAAAAGAACTCTGTATCTTTAGTATTGTGTGAATTATAGCTAGTATCACTGAAAAAATATATAAGGGAATTTAAAAGTTGAATTGTAAGGTAAAGATTTGTATATGTGTGTGTGTGGTGGGGGTTTATTCCATTAACCTAGAATCAACCATCAAAGTATAAGAAACATAATCTGCAGTGTGTGCGTCACTCACATTAACCAAATCAAAGTATAGGAGGTCAATAATCATCTTAAAGACTGACTTTAATTGTTGTAATTAACTTGATACATGATACATACAGATCGAGTTATTATTAAATATTTAAAATATCTCAAAATTTGAATCAATATTATTTTGGCTGATTTTATTGCTTTATGTCCAGATGTAAACTCAGAATGTGAATCAAGTATAAGGAGGATGTGGGATCAAGGAAATGGAATAGAATAAGAAAAGAGTCAATTAGAATATCGATGATGATGGGAGAAATATCCCAGGATGGCAGTTTGTTAGCAGACTTAGAGATCCCCCAATATGATTTGAGCAGGAGGACAGAAGGCTTCAATATAGACAAGACTAAGAAGAATGTATTGATAAAATAAATGTCTGTTTATTAGATTGAATGACTTGGAGGTCACTAGGTAAGAGATACAAGCAAAAGTAAACAATTGGAAATGAGACAATTACTAAATCCACAGAAAATGAAGAATACCAGAGAGAAATGTCATCGTAATACAAGAGATGGCTCACCTGTAAAAGTGTTTATGCAGCAATAATACTGTAAACACTAAAAATTAGCCATATTGCAAGGATAGAAAGAAATGTAGAATGTGTGTTTTGGGAGGAGGAGGGGGAGAGGGATTTGGAAATGCCTTGGGGATGAAAGAGACCTAATCTTATCCTTCATATTGTGAATTGTCTACAACTGAAAAACCAAAACATGTTAGTTTAAGAATGCTATTTAGAGATTTCTGGCATGTAAAAATTAAACGGTGGTGGGGAGCAGAGGAACCAGTAAATGAATCAGGTACAGCATGTCTTTAGGATCTATTTAACTTTTTAAAGAACATACAAATGTAATTTTTTAAAAAAGTAAATCAGAAACAAAAAACATTTTAAAGACTTTACCACCATTGCTGTGGTACTTATCAAGGTAAAGAAACAAATATAAATATAAGATAATTTTGTGAGTATAGAATCTAAAAATGAGTTCATAAAACCATTGTGATTCAAAGATATACTTTCCTAAAATGTTCCTTCACTGTATTTTACACAATGCTATTAGATCATAAAACTTTACAATATGAGAAATTACCATCATCTAACCATAGAGCAACATACAGTGACAAGTACATGTGTCTTTTTGTCATGCATATTCTTATTTTAAGATAAGTGCTTAGGCCCTGATTGGTTTGGCTCAGTGGATAGAGCATCAGCCTGAGGACTGAGAGGTCCTCGGTTCGATTCGGTCAAGGGCATGTACCTTGGTTGCGGGCACATCCCCAGGACGGGGTGTGCAGGAGGCAGCTGATCGATGTTTCTCTCTCATCGATGTTTCTGACTCTCTATCCCTCTCCCTTCCTCTCTTTAAAAGATCAATAAAATATATATTCAAAAAGATAAGTGCTGAGAAACAGACACAATATAAAGAAATTTTAAAAGTTTATTATATCAGAACCAACAAAGAAATTGGGCAACTCCATTCTATCTTTCACTAAAGCTGTCCACTGTTTCAAGACTATAAATTAGTCTAACCTAACATAGATGTTGTTTCCTCACTATCCCAAACCCTGAAAACCATTAGACAAGCCTACCCCCACCAGAAATACCTGTGCCCATACATGTTAGCCAGTAGAGAACAATTCTATTTTGTATAAATGTCAGCCATACTCCTAAAAGGTGAGACTGGGGACAGGGTTAACTATTTGAGTCTTCCGAAAAGGTCTGCCACCCTCTTCTTTTATCAGTATCCTATTTAATAAAAGCCCAGAGACCAAAATGGTAGAACAACCAGAAACCAGGGCCATCAGACAGGCAGGAAAGTGGTTAGGGGCAATGAGCAGGCAAGCAGAGGCAGTTAGGGGAGATGAGGTAGGCAGTCAAGCAGTTAGGGGAGATCAGACAGGCAGGTGAGTGGTTAGGGGTAATGAGGCAGGCAGACAAAGGCAGTTAGGGGTGATCAGGCAGGCAGACTAGTGGTTAGGGGCAATGAGGCAGGCAGGTACAATGGTTAGGGGCAATTAGGCAGACAGGCGACATCCCCTAAAAGGTCCCAGATTGCGAGAGGGTGCAGGCTGGGCCAAAGGACTCCCTGTCCCCTCCACACCCCAAGCACAAATTTTATGTACCAGGCCTCTAGTCTGCTTATAAAATACCAGCCTCTCTTTTTCATAGGCACTATGATTGATAATAACAGTATTATTATCTTTTCCACAACTACATATAAAAAAGAGCATTAATACAATGTAATTTTAAAAATCAATAAAACCTTTTACTTCTATAGTTTGTCATAATAATCAGTAAAGGTATCAACTTTGATAATTTTTTTTTATGAGAAGAGGATCCAGACTCTAATTCACATTCAAATGGTACAGAATATTATATTACTAAAATATATATTTTTACTTTCAGTTATCTCTATTATTTTATTTTATACAATTTAATAAAATTATAAAAGCATGGTAAAGCCCAAGAACAAAATTTAAACTTTATAATTTTAACAGGCTTGACAAAACTTCATGCTTTTAAAAATCAATGAGATAAGTATTTTATTCTTTGGAATTCATTTTTTATTTTCTCACTTTTTAATAGCTGTGATTTTTTTTTATTCTTAAGTGAGATTTTGTTTTTTGTTGAAAGATTGCAATCACAGAATCTGAAGTGACTCAAAGGTTGCTTCTCAACTTTTTGATTTATTAGGTAAGATGTGAAGAGAGGTGTTTACATCTAAGGTAACACTTTTATACTGATTCAGAAATATATCTATCCTTCTCCCTAACTAATAAAATGATGATAAGAATGCTCCTTCAAACACTATTAAAAGAAAGAAAGAGAGGGGAAAAAAAGCCTAGCAGTATCATAATGAAATTCTTTAGGTATATTGCTCAACTTCATGAAAGTAGAAAACATTCATTGTCTCATTCATTGCCTCTTTGCTGACAGTATTTCAACAAAGTTCCAAGCATTGTTTAATCTTTCCTTATCACTTCTCTTCTCTCTTTCCCTCTCCCTCTTTCTGGCTAAATTACCCAAGTTAGTAGAATTCATATAATCCAAGAACCCTACTGTGATTATATCATTTTATAAATGTTTTTCTATTGGGTTTGATGGTCTATTGAACATAGACTTAAAGTTACCATTTTAATGAACATAGAAAACTTTATTGTGTTATAGAACACAGTTATTAAAATACCCTCTTAATGTTGGCTTTTTATGGTTATACCACAGGCCCAGTGCACGAATTAGTGCAAGGGTGGGGTCCGGCCCACCTGCCCCGAGGGGAGCCAATAGGGTCAGGCTGGCGGTGGGGAGGGGGCATGGGTTGGCCAGCCATGCCACCGATCTGGTTGGGGGTACAATCGGGGGTGGTGCCAACTGGAGGAGGGGCCACAGGTGGTCTTAGGAGCCAATCAGGACTCTGATCAAGCTGGGTGGCTGCCAAAGTGCACATCATAGTGACTGGTCGTTCCAGTTGTTCTGGTCACTCCAGCATTCCGGTCGCTTGGCATATATATGTAAAACATATATTTTTACTTTCAGTTCTCTCTATTATTCAGTGTGTGTGTGTGTGTGTGTGTGTGTGTGTGTGTGTATTCACATACATTAGATTTGTTAGTTGTTTGTTTCTATTTTGCTCCTTTAAACATTACTACACTGATAAACATGTATCTTTATAACATCTCTTTGGGGACCCTATAAAGGGAATAAACCTACTTCTTCAGAATTTCTGTCTTTAGTCTTCAGGTCTGCCATTTTTATTTCCACCTGACCTTGAGCAATTTGCCTTTAGTGTCTCTGGATTCATAGCTTTTGTCCTGATTTTCAAATGCACCAGGGCCCATGTCTCAATATGGCTGTTACTATCATAGTTGGCTTGCTCAGGAATGGTACAATGGGATGGAGATGGGGCATGTAAGCGCTTGCACATTTCTGTTTTCTGGGGTGGAAAAATTATAGGAGATAAAGTTGACCTAAACATTTCAGAAAATCATGGTAGAAATAAGGAATCTATTGACAGAAATACAGAGAAACATTTTATTCCTTCCAAATGAAATTTGGATTACATCAACTTGCAAAAAAAAAAAAAATGAATAGGTTACAACATAGCCAACATTTATTTTTAGTATCTTAAGTATTAGCTCATTTCTCTGAATGCCTATTTGACTGTGATAATTTAGATCAATTGGAAAGACAGTTAAAATTAATATTTAAGCTATATTGCAGTTTGGTTTAGTTAAAGCACTATACATTTTTCAGTGAATTTTCAAAGATGAATTTCTAAAGGAAATATACTTTTGGAGATCAGTTGATGACAAATATAATTTGCTTCAATAGATTCCTACTGCTGCAGCTGCTGCTGCTATAATATGTGTAGATATTAAAAAAGAGAGAGAGTGTGTGTGTGACTTTTAAATTAAGCTACTGTAATTGTGTATTGGAAAATCAGGAAGATTTATTGACTACAGTTTAAGGTCATATTCTTTATGTAATAAAGATTATTTAAATAGCATGAGAAGGTTCTATAACTTATTGTTAAGAATCTTTATCCTTAGAAGAAAGAAGGTCTATAGAGAAAGTATCCATGATCTAATGAAAAGTAAATGAAGCTAGTCTTTCTGTCATAAATTCAGGTTCAGTCTTGCTGAGATAGCTTGGTGGACTACCAGGTGAGCAACACTGGTGAGAACTGTTCATCAAACTGTTGCCTTTCTTCCCACAATGCCACAATTCTTACATATAAATATGTAAAAATTTTGGTGCATTGGGCCTCTAGTATAATATATGAGGCCCAATGCACCATATTTATGCACTGGTAGAGTCCCTAGAGGCTTATGGCTGCCAGCTGAGACCTCCCTTCCCCAGTTGCCGGCCAGGGCCTTTTTCGTTCCGCACCACCCCATGGTGGTCAGCACACATCATAGCGAGTGATCGAACTCCTGGTTTATTGAACTTCTGAGGGACACTTTGTATATTGGGCTTTTAGGTAGATAGATAGATGATAGAGATAGATAGATGATAGATAGATAGATAGATAGATAGATAGATAGATAGATAGATACCCTGTTTCCCTGAAAACAAGACAGTGTCTTATATTAATTTTTTCTCCCAAAGTTGCGCTAGGTCTTATTTTCAGGGGATGTCTAATTTTCAGGGAAACACGGTAGGTAGGTAGATAGATAGATAGATAGATAGATAGATAGATAGATAAAGAGATAGACAGATAGATAATAGATATAGATAAATACACTGAGTGGCCAGATTATTATAATCTCTGAATAAATAATAATCTGGCCACTCAGTATATATATACTATATAATAAAAGGCTAATAGGCAAATTGCCCCCTTGATCAGGAGTTTGACCAGCAGGCAGGCTGGCCAACTGCCTATGTCCCTTTCCCCTGGCCAGGCTGGCCAGACCCCACTCATGCACGAATTCATGCACTGAGTGACCAGATTATTATGCTTTCAGAGATTATAATAATCTGGCCACTCAGTGTATATATACATACATATATATTGATTTGAGAGGAAGAGAAAGGGATATAGAGATAGAAACATTAAAGATGAGAGAGAATCATTGATCAGCTACCTCCTGCACATCCCACACTGGGGATGAAGCCCACAACCTCATAATCACTGACTAAGAGTCGAACCGTGACCTCCTGATTCATAGTTCAATGCTCAACCACTGAGCCACACCAACTGGACATCACAATTCTTTTTTTGATTCATGTAACAAATCTATTTTCTTGGGCAAAGGAGAGTGTGGGAAATAACATAATACATTATATCATGTATTTGAGACTTAGCTCCCAAAACTACCATCAACACAATCTTTTAAATTGCTTAAACTCTCTGAACTTTAGTTCCTAAGTCTTTGAAATGGAGTGTTAGTAGGGTTGTTATTAGGAGAACATAAAATAATAAATAGACACTCTAAAAATATTAGTTCTCTTCCTGTCTCCTCTAAGAAAATAAGGTTTGTTCAAGCCAGAACAAAATATCAGGAAACCATCTAAAATATGGATGCTAATTTTTTAGAGAGGGGCCCAAAAAGTAGGCATTTTAGGTTTGGTGGACCATAGAGTCTCCGCTAAAATTACTCACGTCAGTGTGGAAGTAGCCATAGACAATGTGAAAACAAATGCTCCAATTTGGCTGTGCTCCAATTAAATTTTACTTATGGAGACTGAAATTTTAACTCTGAGTAATTTTCACAGACTTGAACCATTATTTTTCTCAGCTCTTAGGACCTACAAAAACATAGACACTGCTGTTGGTCAGTGGGCCATACTTGGCCAATCTGTGTTCCAGGAAATCAACAACTAATGAATAGAAGATTTCTCAGCATCAAAAAAGATCCAGTTAAAGTAAGAATGGCATGTCATAGGGCAAATCAGCATTGCTTAGTCATCTGTCCTCTCCTAATTTCATGATTGGTTTTGATCCTTATTCATTTCTTTCTTCCCTGATCTTCCATCATACTCATGTTCTGTGTTGTCACACTAAGAAAATATTTGTCTGCATTATTAAAAAAAATCCAGTACTCCAATGTGTGAGCAGAGATGTCCCAGATAGAAAGAATTTGGCTGAGATGGGCCCATTTGCTTCCCACCAAGGTATTTTCATCCTAAATTCTTTTCTAGTCATACCTACAAGGCTTTTATGTTTACTTTGAATATAGAAGTGGGAAGCTGTTTGGTCACTACCTACATTTTGTCTTTTGTTGTTCTGTAGTTACTTCACCTACAAACCTCTTAGCTTCCCATTATGATGGCAAAGACATTGAAACCAAAAGCTATGCCATTTAATTGTTTTGTGTTTTTTTACCACGACATTGTGTAAAACAACATAAAGGTGAGATAGGACAGCATATATATATATATATATATATATATATATATACCTAGAAATATTCAGGAAATTGTTGGATACATTTAAATAAGTTTGTGTTTTAACAAAGATTCCAAGTAAAATAATTGGTGGAATCACAAGGTACCAAAATTTTATATGACTTTAGAACGTATTTTGCACTGTTGCTGTTCCCAAACTTGTGGAATTGCAAAGAACCTCCAAATTCACCTTTATTTTATGACCAATGGCAGATATTATGATTCAGCTGGTTGGGATAGAGTACTATAGAAGATATTTTATTATACTTTTATTTCTAATTTAATTTTTCTGTGTAACATTTTGACTGACAGAGAAATCAAATACAGTGATGTGGACTAGGTAACAATACAGCCTAAACCATTGGTTTCCCAAGGGGATGGAAATGCATATATCAGAGAATTCCAAGATGATTCATAGAAGCTAAGGAGAAAAAAATTACAATTTCTACTTATGTTTACTTGCATTTAAAATAATAAAGATGTTAAGTATAATTAACATTTAACATAGGGTTGAGCTGGCATCATCACTTGCTATGCTTGTCAGGCAAGAAACCCAGTGAAAGAATTGGAGAGAATTCTGCAACATGGCCCCTCATTCACTTGTTATCTTTCAGCTCGTTGCAGTTTAAGTAGGCTTATTACACTTACAGAATAAAATATGTAGATTTAGCTAAGCCTAATTTAACAAAATGAAAAGTTGTTTTAAAATATTTAGGCAAATAAATTAAAAATTAAAAATTAAAAATACGGGTACTGATGCAAGCACAAGCAATTTACAAAATGAACAGCAGAACTTACACTTGTACTCCGGGAACAAGTTGTTCATTATTTATGACACAAGATAAAAGACAAGGACACCTTAATCCAGTCTGAAAAGAAGTCAGCCAAAGAATTTCAAATGATCAAGAAGACTATTTAAACAAGGGATTTACATCCACAGTTGTTAATAAAGAAACTGTTTCTACATGTATTTCATGCTTTAAGAAATTAGCTAATGAGCCTTGGCCAGTGTAGCTCAGTTGGTTGGGCATGATCACAGTACCAAAAGGTTGCCAATTTGATTGCTAGTCTGAGTGAATGCCCAAGGCTGCAGGCTTATTCCCTTAGGGCAAACAAACAGAAGGTGGCTAATAGATGTTTCACACTCACATAAATATTTCTCTTACTCTCTCACTTTGCTTCCTAAAAATCAATAAAAATATTATTTTAGGAAGACTCAGATGGCAGCTTAGGTAAGTGCCTAAACTGCTGCCTCACACAACAATTTCAAAATAACAACTAAAAGACAGAACGGACATCATCAAAAACCATAGGAAAGCTGGCTGAGCAGGAAATCTACAACTAGAAAGAATGAGAGAGGCTCATGGATTGGGATTGGGAGCTGCAAAGTGTTAAGATAGGGAGTCGCTCGCACAGAGAGGAAGGGTGGCTGAGTGCTGGGCTGGTGGGAGAGGAAAGGAAGTCCTCCCCCTCCCCCCGACTGCATTGAACCCCAGTTCCAACTGCACTGAACTCTAGCCCTGGCTGAAACTCCATGGACCCAGGCTCATACGGGTGGAGTCTGCACTGTACAGAAAGGCACCCAGAGACCCAAAGACTGGGAGATGCTGGGAGCCAGGAGCCAGTGCGTGCAGAGAGGTCTGACAAGACTGGGAGACCAGGGGAGCCTGAGGCGCAGCACATAAGCAAGTGAGCGCAGAGAGGTCTGACCAGTCTGTGAGACACGGGAGAGCCAGAGGCCGCAGCTTGTAAGTGAGTGAGTGCAGAGAGGTCTGACCGCAGAAGTTGCTGCTGTCTCTCCATAGCAGAAGGAGTCTTTAGCTCCTAACTGCACTAAATACCCAGTTCCGACTGTATTGAACACTGAAACCCAGTTCAGGGTGATCCCCTGGGGCACCCACACTCTTACAAGGGAAATCTGGACTGTCAGGTAGAAACTCAGGGGATCCGTGGAAGGCAGAGGTCTGAGGCACACGCACGGGGGCAGTATTAACAGGAAGCCAAGGCCGGTGGCTCAGCCCTGAGACTCCGTCCCATCCAAGCTGAGTTCAGAGGCTTTTGCAATTTTGTAAGTCTGATCCTATAAGATTGTCTCCAATACAGAAGGTATCCTGATGTAGACACAGCTGATACATCCAATAGGCCTGTAGGTCAATTCCTCCCAGTGATACCAACAATAATCAAAACTTAACCACAACAAGGCTGTACATGCAGTACACAAAGGGGAGCACCAAGAGTGTCTACCTCAGGTAACTGGGGAGGCTGACCCACCAGGACCATATAGGACACCAAGCACACAAAGCCACCCTACCAACTCAGGGAAGCAGTGAAAATGCCGAGACAAGGAAAGATATCTCAAACAAAAGAAATGGGGGAGAACAAAAGACTGGATATAGAGTTCAAAACCATGGTTATAAGGTTTTTCAAGAATTTCCTTGAAAATGCTGATAATTTTTTTTATAAATATATTTTATTGATTTTTTACAGAGAGGAGGAGAGAAGGATAGAGAGCTAGAAACGTCAATGAGAGAGAAACATCAACCAGCTGCCTCTTGCACATCCCCTACCCCCTACCGGGGATGTGCCCGCAACCAATGTATATGCCCATGACCGGAATTGAAGCTGGGGCCTTTCAGTCCGCAGACCAACGCTCTACCACTGAGCCAAACCGGTTTCGGCTTAAAATGCTGATAAATTTAACGAGACTCTCAAGGATATGAAAAAGGACCAAGTAGAAATTAAACATACACTGACGGAAATAAAAAATATTATACAGAGACCTAACAGCAGACAAGAGGAACACGAGAATCAAGTCAAAGATTTGGAATACAAAGAGACAAAGGACACTTCTCTGGAGAAGCAAGAAGAGAAGAGAATCCAGAAAGTTGAAGATAGTGTAAGAAGCTTATGAGACAACTTCAAACATAACAACATCCAAATTATGGGGATGCCATAAGAAGAGAGAGAGCAAGATACTGAAAACCTATTTGAAGAAATAATATCAGAAAACTTCCCCCATCTGGTGGAAGAAATAGACTTACAAGAACAGGAAGTGCACAGAACCACAAACAAAAGAAATCCAAAGAGGACCACACCAAGACACATCATAATTAAAATGCCAAGGGCAAAAGACAAAGAGAGAATCTTTACAAGCAGCAAGAAAAAAACAGTTAGTTACCTATAAGGGAACACCCATATGACTATCAGCTGATTTTTGTCAACAGAAACTACGCAGACCAGACAGGAGTGGCAAGAAATATTCAAAGTGATGAATAACAAGAACCTACAACCAAGATTACTCTACACAGCAAAGTTATTCAGAATTGAAGGGCAGATAAAGAGCTTCACAGATAAGAAAAAGCTAAAGGAGTTCATCACCACCAAACCAGCATTATATGAAATGCTGAAAGGTATTCTTTAAGAAGAGGAAGAAGAAAAAGGTAAAGATAAAAATCATGATCAACAAATAAATATATATCAATAAGTGAATCTAAAAATCAAATGAATAAAAAAATGTGATGAACAGAATAAACTGGTGAATATAATAGAATCAAGGGCATAAAATGGTAGGGGGTTGATAATTATTAGAGGGAAAAGGGTGTGGAAGATGCAGGAAGAGACTGGACTAAAATCGTACACCTATGGACAAGGACAATGGGCTGGGGGGGGGTGGAGTAAGGACAGAGGGTAGGATGAGAACCAGGTGGAAGGGAGCTATGGGGGGCGGGGGGGAGAAACAATTGTAATAATCTGAGCAATAAAGATTTATTTAATAAAAAAAATTAGCATGATAAAAATATATATATTCTTTAAAAAGAAATTAGCTAATAATAACATAAAGCAACCACTATTAATAATACACTTTAAAATGTGGTTTTGGCCGAAACCGGTTTGGCTCAGTGGTAGAGCTTTGGTCTGCGGACTGAAAGGTCCCGGGTTTGATTCCGGTCAAGGGCATGTACGTTGGTTGAGGGCACATCCCCGGTGGGGGGTGTGCAAGAGGCAGCTGGTCGATGTTTCTCTCTCATTGATGTTTCTTGCTCTCTATCCCTCTCCCTTCCTCTCTGTAAGAAATCAATAAAATATTTTTTTTTAAATGTGGTTTTGACCTTTTAAAGTGTCTATTTTTTATGCCATTTAGGTATTAAATTAGTAGAGAATTTATGTGTACTATATATAATTTATAAATATTTTAAGATATATGTGTACTCAAAAGGTTTTATTAATCAAAGGGGTTGCAAAATCAAAAGAGCTAAAATTTTTGAAATAACTAGCCTTAACAGATGAAATATCATGAACCAGATGTTAATCTTAATTAAATACACTTCCACTGTCAACAGTGGAAGTGTATTTAATTTCTGCACCTTAGAAATAGATAAGCTTATTAGATGGCCACAAAGTAGCCATATTTGTTATGATATTCAAATGTGCCATGATACTGGAAACTTGCAAACTATTTGACTTCTTATAATTATCAAAACAACTTATTATCAACAATGATTTAGAAAATATTTTTAAGACATGCAATACTAAATACAATAGCTTAAAAAACAAAATATGTGCAAGGTATGTTCATTAAAAACTACAAACGTTGCCGAAAAGTTAAAGATTTACTATGTTCAAAAATTTTAAAATTCAATATTTTAAAATTTAATTATCCCCAAAATCAATATATAAATTAAATGCAATTTCAGTCAAAATCCCATAAGGCTTTTTAAATAGAATTAATAAGTTTATTCTACAATTTTTTGAAATAGAAAGAGTCCAAAATATCCAAAATAATTTTTTTTTAATAACAAAGTTAGGGAACTTATACTATCTGATTTTAAGTCTCTTTACAGAATTGCAGTTATCACGACAATGTAGTATTAGTATAAGTATAAATAATTCAATGGAACAAAATAGAGACGCCAGAAATAAATCCATTTATATATAAACTGTCAATTTTCAACAAATATGTAAAAGTAATTCAATGGAGAAAAGTTAGTCCTCTGAACAAATGATGTTGCCACAGACAACTGGATATACATATATAGACAAAGTTATCCTTGATCTTTCCCTCATGTTACACACAAATATTTATTTGATATGGGTCATAGATATATCTAAATGCTAACACTGAAGTTATAAGAAAATATAGGAGAAAATCTTTTCAACCTTGTGCTAAGCAAATATTTCTCAGACAGGACACAAAATAATGAACCATAAAAAAATGATAAATTGGAATTCATCAACCTAGCCCATGGTCACATCAACTCAATGACCTCCTCCAACACTAGTTTTCTCACTTAGTACTTGCTTTTATTAGCAGATTGTGAGTTCTATGAGGAAATGAACCATATCCCTTTTATTAACTGTGTCCAAGGCATATTGTATTTTGCCAGGCTTAAAAAAGGTACTCAGTCAACACTTCTTGAACCAATAACCACGTGGATGAGTAAATGAGTTGTCATCTGCAGTCTATTGTTTCCCACAGATAGTTTCCTTAACTAAACCTGTAGTCATCTAGTCTGTTAATTCCCTTTTTCTTGAACTCAATCCATCTATATATATAAAAGCCTAAGTGACCAAACGACCAAACACCCAGCTGACTGGTCGATATGGCACACACTGACCACCAGGGAGCAAACACTCAACACAGGAGTTGCCCTCTGGTGGTCAGTGCACTCCCACAGTGGGAGCACTGCCCAGCAAGCTTACCAAACAGCAGAGGCAGCAGATGAGCTGGAGTGGTGTGGCGCCCAGCCTGAGCTCAGGTTCCTCCCTGGCCATCTGCGCTTCAGGCACTACTAAATCCCTGAGGGGTTGGACTGCTGGTTTCAAAACCAGCAATTCAACATTCCCCCAGGGGTCCCAGATTGCGAGAGGGCACAGGCCAGGTTGAGGGCCTCTAGTTATAAAATAAATGAAATACAGATGTCTTCTGGGAATTTTTGGACTCTAAGATCTAAACAAAGTCTCTTAAAAAACAATTTCTAAAAATAATAATAATAATACACTATCCAATCTATCCTAAAGTCTGTTAGAGATTTAGAACCTACCTTACTTAGGTAGATAGGCATTTGCTTCCACAAAACCTTCTAACCCAGGAACTATCTAATCCCTTTTCACCTGTGAGGGAGGGACAAGGTGAATACCAGCTGCAGAGATCCAGTTGGTTGAACACTGAATATGCAGTCAGTCTAATTGTCTTGTACGAGTGACTTTTTTTTTTTTTTTAGTCAACAGAGCCAAATATCAACAGTGGCCTTGAGTCAGTGGTGGGCAAACTGTGGTTCTTGAGCCGCAGTTTGCCGACCACTGGCATCAAAAGTAAAATAACAAAACAACCCATAAACTAACTTACAGAAATCATTACACCTACAGTTTAAGGACTTTATTTTTTTAAAGCAGTTTTCTTAGGAACAGAGATTTCCCACATACCCTTGCCACACATGCATAGCTTCTCCCATTATCAGCATTCCCCACCAGAGTGGTACATTTGTTACAAATGATGAATTTATATTGACACGTCATAATTATCTAAAGTCCATACTTCACATTAGAGTTCATGGTTGTTGTTACACATTATATGGGTTTGGACAACTGTGCAATGGTATATATCCATCATTATGGTATTTGACAGAGCATTTTCACTGCAACTAAAATTCCTCTGTGCTCTGCCTATTCATCCCTCTCCTTCCACATCCTTGGTAACCACTAATCTTTTTACTATCCATACTTTTGCCTTTTGTAGAATGTCACATATTTAAAGTCATGCAATATGTAGCCTTTTCAAATTGGCATCTTGGTAACTTATTTTTTAAATCCCAAAGGCTGGAAAGAGTAGAGTACTAAATGGTACAGGGATATTTTCTATTGTCCAAAGTTGGCTCAAGAAATGGATCAAGGGGGCGTCAAAGAAGCTAGGTGTGAAAAGTTGAGAAAAGCAGAGGCCAGTTAAATAGGGGTTGGGCCGATGTAGGAACACACAAGAGTAATACTGTATTTACCATCCTCAGCAAGAGAGTGGCTTTGTGAGTGAACAGTGGAACTAGTAGCAGGAAAGAGACTAGCAAAAAAAAAAAAAAAAAAGGAGGAAGATGATTACCATGGTTCTCAGTTTGCTGGATACTAGATAAAACATTGAGATTTGTCAATTTTTTCCATTGCACACTTCAATTATGACTGGAAACGACTCTAGAATAGATTGTGTTAGGTATACTTATCACATTGTAAGTAAGTCAGTGTATGGCCTTAAGGAAGGCAGAAAGGCTTTCTCAGCGGCTTTTCTACAGCAGTTCTGTTAAAGGTGATTACCTTTCAGTAATTGGAAGAGTGGCCTTAGTTGCCTTAATTCAAGCTCTTATTAGATTTTGATGCTTTCAGAGAACTGACCAACTCTGTGGTTGATTCCTGTCTCCTACTTTAAGATGAGCTGGCCTCATTCTACTAAGTATGTAAACTGAAACTTATATCAAAGCATCAGGCATGTGGTTGAAGATTTGTTATTTTTAAAAGTGAAGATATTCAGTGGATCTACCAATAACAAAGCTTGACTAGGTTAGAATTTTAAAAATACATGACTTCAATAATGAATTTAGAAAAATTGTTTTTTCTGTGAGAGTCAGGGAAAATGGATATTGGAAGATTGAAACAAATCTGAAGTAAAGCAGAAATTGACTATGAAATGGGTATAATTTTAGAAAAAAAGGGGTTTACTCTTGACTTCAAATGCTATAATAAAGATAAAATGCAAACTACCAAATAAAATGAACATATATGAAACTTATATACTTACAAGAACATGTATCTGATGTGTGATATTTTTCTTCTATATAAGTACTAGAAGCCCAGCATGGAAATTCATGCACTGAAAGGAGACGTTGCTCAGCCCAACCTGCCCCTTCTCACCGTCCAGGAACCCTCAGGGGTGGGAGGTGACCCAGCAATCAGGGGAAGGTGATGCCCCCATCACACCTCTGCTGCTGCCACTGCTGGCAGGGCAAACCTCAGCTCAGCTCTGATTACCTGTGCCTCAGGCTGGCCCTGGGTGACTGGGCAACTGACATCGGAGGCTTGCCTATGCCCCGGGCTGGCCTTGGGTGGCTGGGGGGCTGAGGGGACTTGGGGACTCCAGAGGCAGGTTTGCATGGAGCGGCCAAACCCTCCTGGGGGTGGGCCTGGCCTTGTTGTGCACCTGCTACACCAGCAGGGCTGAGGGGACTGGGCGCCGCCATCTTGTGGCTGTGGGTACAGCCATCTTTGAGGGCTTGGCAGTCAATTAGCATATTCCCTCCTTATTGACATGGACGCTGCCATCATTGAGGGTGTGACAGTCAATTAGCATATTCCCTTCTTATTGGCTGTGGGCGTTGCCTGGTGAGTGAGAGTCAATTAGCACATTCCCTTTTTATTAAGTAGGATAACCATGTGTGTAAGAGTCTGGTCATTAATTGTTTCATTGCTTGACCATGCACACTACATTACTACATTACATAACAATGTCACAGCTATTTGTGAGAACTTTTTGTTTTGGTTTTGTTTACTCAAGTTTGGCCTTTGTTGGTTTGCTTTGAATTTGGATGGTGAGCTCTTGAAACATGTACTTTTATCAACATGAGTAATCTGGTTCTCACCAGATGCTAAATTTCCCAAGACTGGAGGCAACATCTAAGATTTTCTCTACAGATATCATTAGCACTGTTGACATTTTCTTGAATGTAGGTCTGGCTTTGAACCCAGACACATTCCAATTATCCTGAATGAGACTGGGCGAATGTGGTCTTTATCATGTTGTGGTTTAAGATAACGCAATTGCTTTCCAGAAAGAGTAAAATACAGAATTTCATTTTATCTGCCCTATTCCCTGGAGTGGAGGTGTAATAGCAATTTGTTAAACTTAAACTTCTGAGGCATTTCACTCTCTGACCCACTGGAAAAAATCAGAAAGCACCTGGGCTTTGTAGATGTGGGTTCAAATCCTTAATCCACAAACAGCTATGTGCCCCTTGGCAAGGATCATGTGACTTCTCTTGGACTCAAGTTTCCCTTCTTTAAAATGAGAATGATATCATCTACTTTACAGGAGTTGTGTAAGTTAAATAAACTAACATAGATAAACCATTAAACACCAGTTCTGAAAAAATAAAATAAAAATAGAAGGTTCACAAAAAGTTAGAACTCTCTTACCATGTTCAAGAAGAATCCTATGTGATTTCATTCCAGCTAGCTGGAACCATCACCTGCCTTGTTTCTCTTTGTTTCTCAGCCAGTGAGAGTGGAGAGAACCTTTAATAACTGTTTTCACACTTTGGAGCAATGGAATTTTGGCATGTCCTACTTCAGATTTTGGTAGGCACTCACTAGTTCCATGCATGTGGGATACTTTTGGTTCTGGGGGAGCAATCCTTATACAAAGATTGCCTAAGCCATGCCCCATTCTTATTTTCAGCTTTAGGCTGTTGGCTCTTCTCAAATTCTCAAATCCTGTGAGTTTCCATTATCTCCATAAAATACATATTTTATATACTGACTTTTCACTTAAAATTATATATGTTAACTTTAGAGTGATTAATAATTATACTTTAATGTCAAAATTGCTATCCTAATCAGTAGATATTATTTTATTTACCTAGTGGTTTTCTTTTTGGATGGAAATTTAGGTTATTTCCAAGTTTTTGATTAATATAAACAGTACTGTGATGAACATTTAATACATAGCACTTAATATTAAGATTTTATTTACATTTTAGGATTTTCAAAAGTGAAATTAATGAGTCAAAATGTGCACATTTTTATGACATACAATGTAGTTTCCAAACTGCTCTTCAAAAGGTTGTAAAAATTAATGCCGGGAGATAACTCTGCCTACATTTTAGCTTTAAGTAGGATCAGCTCCACATAGAAGTTGGGATTAAAGGACTTTTTAAGTGGCTTTTGCTTCCTCTACTATATTCCTCTTGGAAGGTAATTTGATGTATATTCTACCCAGCTTTGTCAAGTATGTTCTGATTCTTTGTTATATAATACACAAGGCAGGTTGCTGAAACCGTCTTAGGGGCTTTGGGGAACATAGTCTTCTGGGTGTGTATATTACACTCTGAATTCCAGGTGGTGCATAATGTCAAACAAGATCAATTTTTTTTATAGCTCCCTCTGGGAAAATTGCTACTTACTATCACTTATAGACCATACCCAGTTAGCTCTGTACATCAGTACAACCACTTTGAAAAACATGAAAATAGGTTGTAGAAAAAAAAAATTAAAATATTTGGCCCTAACAATTTGTCTTTTATTAATTAATTTTAGAGATTAAAATGCTTATTGGAGTAAAAAATAACTTAAAGATTCAACTTTAGAGAAATGTGTTGTTGTTTTTAATTCATGGGGCAGCAACTAAATAAAAGTAAAAGTGAGCATTTACAATATTTTCCTGTTCAAAGTCTATAACATCTTTACCATATCCTGAGTGTTATCAGCCAAGCCTCTCTAGATACTACAGAAATATCCCAGGCTAAACGTAGTAAAGATATTAAAGTAGCTCTATTCTCAAAATAGCCAGGGGTAATTGTCATAAACATATGACTAGAAAGATTTTTTACTAATGTATTTTGGCAGAGGAAAAAAATGTAAGGTTTAAACCTGTGAACAAAAATAGACTTTCATCTTTTCTGTCTCTTGATTCAACAACATTTCAGACCAATATCAAAGAGCATTTGAACTGAATAAAAACTGAGAACAGAAGTTTTAAAATTACTTTAGTAGAAACTATGCACCGTTGAAAACTGTGGCCTTATTTCTTATGTAATATCTCAGTAAATTTAATATTCATTAACCATTCATGACAATGTTTTACAAATAAATTAAAATTATTATGTACATGTATTTCATTAGCATAGTGAAAAACAAATAGTAATATGCTATAATGACGACCTTTTAAAAATATTCTCAATTACCTACATTAAATATATTATATTCTCAATTATTGATATTTGATAAATCTTTCTTTTTAACTCTGATTTTCTGAAGGGCTTTGTTTAGTAACATCCCTTCACTTACTCAGCCAGCATGTATTTCCCACCTACTGCAAATAGGTGCAGCTCAAGGCTGTCTCGTTTGTTTTATTTCCCAGTATGTATTCTTCAAAAAGGAAACTACATTTATTGTTAGTCCAAGAAAAAATATAATCGAGAAGGCAGAACTGCAACAAGAAAATTGTGGTCAAAATCTAAAGTTTAAAAGTTAGATATTTATTTAAGTTCCATGCATCAGCATGAATATATATGAATTTCATATATTACCAATGTCTGTATCAGCTTCTGATATGTAATTTTTTATAAGCAGTTCTCAAGGACATAGGGGATAATATATCATAAAGAAAACTAAAAATTCAGCAAACATTATAAATTAGACTTGCATAAATTAAGGAAAGAAATTATTCCAAAATAAATGAAACTTAATATAACAGAAAAACAAAAATTAGATTTTATTTGAAATTATACATCACAGAGTACATTACTGACCTAAAGGTTACCCATTTCTTTGGAAAACATTTGCAGAAAAGGCAATAGTGTGATTATGCTGAATCCATCCAGGCATTCATTTGTACATTTATGGAAATCACTGTCCCTGATTCTCCTAGATCCTAAAATAATGTTTACTCCAAAGCCTAAGTGAGCACTGTAAATTAAGTATTCTTCTGAAAGAAATTTTTGTTTGGTGTCCCACAGGGAATATAAACAATTCATTAGAATACAACCCTGAGGTTTGCAATATAATGTTATATGAAAGCACAGCTCCCCAGTCCTACAGAAGCCTTAGCCAGGCTTGCTAAAGTGATCTCTGGGTGTAGCCTTCAAAGCTGCTCTTATCTTGGCAATGTTTCTCCCAGCTGCTGTGGGCTTTGCTCTTAGTGATTATTGCCTCCCCCATCTTCATTACAGATGGTGAGTCCTTGAAAAAGTGCCTAGAAACTTTGGAAGGCTTGGGATAGGTACTTAGGAGAAGGGGTCAATGCATTTCTAGAAGCATAAGAGCTGATTACCTTTGTATTTGAACACAGGGCAATTAGCCGGTGGTGGAGATGGAAGGAGTGTACTGAACAGACAGTAGCCTGTGGTTTAGTCCAGTTCACTCCTGCAGAAAGGAGAGGAGAAATAAGAAGCTACTTTATATGATTAGGGGAAAGAAAAATCCATACTTTCCATATGGGAATTTCTCGTGTGTTTTCTTAATGAACACAGAGAGAAATTGAGAGAGACTTTTAAGCTGTTAAAACTTTTAACATATTCTCCTTGGGGCTGGGAGAGTATGAATTTCCTAATCTCATCAGAACCATTAATGACTTCAGTTCCTTCCTTTGCAACAGAGGAAGTGGATAGATTCTTCCCTGCACTATGATTTTGAAAAGCATTAGATGGCAGGAGAAATGTTTTGTAGTCATGCTGTGGAAAGAAAAGAAAATTTCTTCTCCTCACTCTAGAGATGATTCTCATTATTCAAGTTCAAAAAGTTCTTTGACTTTGGGTGATCTATACTTTAAACCTATATAATCCTATTAACCAATTTGCAAATGTCACCCAATAAATGTAATTTAAAAATAAATGAATAAATAAAATAAAATCTCCTTAATAGCTAGATAATTTATTGTAATGGAACATACTTATGAGTTAGGATTTCATAATAATTGAGAGGTTATCTTTATTCCCAGAAGATTTATTTATTACTTTAAAGAAGCCGCCAACAAAGCTTGAATGCTTTTCCTTCAACTATAAACATAAGAAAAACTAAGGAATGTCATCAGGGGCCCATCCCCTCTCATGTCATTCCTTTTTTTTTCTTTTTTCTTTTTTCTTGATTTTATAAAAAAGGCCTTTTCCTTATCCAAATAACTGAGGTCAAGAGAAGCAAGAGGTCAAATATTAGATAAACAGACCAGAAACAGGAGATAATTCTTGAAAACAGGATAAGAAATATTGTTCACAGCCCAGGTAATTTGAAGTTCAGTAAAAGGAAGAAGGGACATTCAGGGAAGAAAGGACAAGGTCCTGAAGTCAGAAAGTGCATGGAGCCCAAACCTGGGATTCAAAATGCTGCGCTGCAAGCACTCCATAGGGCAGGCAGAGTGAGCAGGAGAAAGCTGCAGCTACTGTGCTAGCAGAGCCAGGCACAGACTTATGGAAACAGCTCAATTCAGTCATACAAGTACTGGGAAATTTTCAAAAATATATATTTATATATAGCCCAGCAGGGGTAGCTCGGTGGTTGAGTATCGACCTATGAACCAGGAAGTCACGGTTTGATTCCTAGTCAGAGCACAAGCCTGAGTTGCAGGCTCCATCCCCAGTGTAGCATTGTGCTGGAGGCAGCCAATAAATGATTCTCTCTCATTGATGTTTCTATCTCTCTCTCTTTCCTTTCCTCTCTCCGAAATCATATATATTTAGGTATAATTTATTTCAGTGGATTAAGTCAAGTGAGGCCTTTGTTTAACTCTGACCACATTTTGCAATACATACATAGAGATATATAGTGTATAGTTATGTATGAAAAAGGAGACAAGTCCTAACATTGTAATGAGCTAGACACTGTTTAACATGAATAATCCATACATAAATCTCTATTAAATAGCAATATACTAAGCCTGCTAGAAGCCTACTCAAAAACAAATATTAAATTATTGATCTTAATGGCTTAGATTCAATACAACATAAATATTTATAATAAAATATATGGGATGTGGTTTTTTTTTCTGCATAGTAATTAAGCAGGATAAACAGAAATTGATTTATTATACTATACAAAATACAAAACTTTGAGTTTTTAGCTTTTTATTTATTGTGGTTGATATTCAATAAGTATACAATTTGGTATTTAATAAACTCTGAATAATATTTCCTCTGCAATTATTCAAAAATTGAAATGAATGGGCTAAAAAAGAAATCTCAAAAAACTTAAAAATATGTTGAACTAAATGCAAATAAAAATAGAACTGATAAAACTTGTGGGATCCAACAAAAGCAGTGCTTAGATGGAAATTTATAATGCTAAAAGTATGTACTAGATAAAGAGAAACATCTAAAATCAATAATCCAACCTTTCACTCCAGGAAAATGGGAAAAGAAGAGCAATGCAAGCTTAAGGCAAGTAAAAGAAAGAAATAATAAAAATTATAGCAAAATCAATGAAATTGAAAAGAGGAAATCAGTAAAGAAAACTAATAAAATACAAGCTGGTTCTTTAGAAATTGATAAACTCCTAGCAGGGGAAACCAAAAGTAAAAATGTCACAATCTAAGAGACCTCTACACATAAAATCCCAGTTCTTAGAATTAATTTTTGTTGTTGTTGTTTAACCTAACCTTTATTTTATAATCATAAACTCGACTCTGCAATCCAGCTAAACTTGAGGGTAATAAGGAAAATATGAAACCCCAAAACTGCAGCAAGAGCACAAAGATTATAGGATATTCTGAGCAGATGGGGGTGAAGAGGCGCTCTGCTGAGCTACAGAAGGCATGGTCTGGTGGTTAAGCTAAAAAGCGAGTCAAATTGATTCGTGTTGTCCACAGTCAGCAATGGTGACCTTCTTGCTGGCCTTGCTATTCTGGACCCAAAGCTTCAATGGCTTCCACAGCACCCACGCATCTCTCACTTGGCCAAAAGAGCACATGCTTGCCATCCAACCACTCAGTCTTGGCAGTGCAGATGGAAAACTGGGAACCATTTGTACTGGGTCCAGCATTTGCCATGGACAAGATGCCAGGGCTCATATGTTTCAGGATGAAATTCTCATCACCTAATTTCTCCCCATAGATGGACATGCTGCCTGTGTCATTTATGGCGTGTGAAATCACCACCCTGGCGCATAAATCCCAGCATAATTCTGTGAAAGCAGAAACCTTTATAAAGAAATGCTCCTTCCCCAGTGCTCACAGCACAAATGTTCTCTGCTGTCTTTGGAATCTTGTCTGCCAACTGCTCCAAGGAGACCAGCCCCAGGGGCCCTGTGGACAATAATGTCAAATGGAAGGTAATGGTGAGGTTGACCATGCTGGGCACAGGCAGTGTCTGCTAGGTCTTGGAGCTCGGCTTCTAAACCAGAATAGTTAAATGTCCACTTAGGAGTCTCTAACACCATTTAATTATGGATGGTTACTAAGACAATGGGACAGGACAACCAGAAGAAGTAAACAGTACTTACTTTTTCTGAGGGCTCATCAGGAAATTTAGAATCATTTTTCTTCTCCTTTTCTAAAAGAAAAGCAAGATATTTATCTTCTAGAGACTTTTGTTCTTGAATTTAATTAAGAGGGACCTGGATTATTTTGGAAAAAGAAATTCTCACAGAGATTAAAGAGAAATAAGAATGTCCTGATTTCAGAAGGAAAGGGAATTTCTGGGGACTGAGAAATATCTGTGAAGGAAGCAGTAACTTACATGTAGATGGGCCTGAAATGTTTGAGGAACTAAACCCTAAAGAACAAAGTCTTGCAAGTTTCTAGAAATATCCAAGAAACCAAAAGGTATGCATGCTATCCAGCTTCTAGCCTCTTAATGGGCCACCCAGGCCTAGATAATAGGTATATTTTGAGTATGTAACCCCTCTTAACTCTAAGGTAAGGGGGAATGTTCAATTTAGAAAAATAAATCAGTTTGTTTTTAAATAAACTTAAATCCAGAATAACAATTAAACAGCATTCAAACCTATCCCATTTGACCAAACCTGCCCCAAAATACCATCCTGTTTTCTTTGGAGCTAAAGTCAATTAGGGACCTCCCAGAACTTCAGGTTGTTTATTTTCTGGGAAAAGAGTAAAGAAAAGTAAAGATGTGGTGGGACCGTGGAGTTCTGTAGTCCTAGTGAACACCATCTTACTTACCAAACTGCAGAATTATTGAAAGGTGGTGTAGTACATGTTACCAAAGTATTTGATAGGACAGATGGAAAAGCCATCTCCTTAGTTTGGTATGGTGAGATGATTCAGGTCATAATAAAAAACAAACTATAGCCCTAGCTGGTTTGGCTCAGTGGATAGATCATTGGCCTGTGGACTAAAGAGTCCCAATTCAATTTTGGTCAAAGGCACACACCTCAGTTGCAAGCTTGATTCCCAGCCTTGGTTGGGGTGCATGCAGGAGGCAACCAATCGATGTGTCTCTCTCAGATTGATGTTTCTCTCTCTGTGTCTCTTCCTCTCCCTTCACTCTCTCTAAAAATCAATGAAAAACTACCCTCCGGTGAAGATTAACAACAATAACAACAAGAAGAACTATAGATGGTTCTGAATAAATTCACAATAGTAAAAATGAATGTTTGAAAATAGACAGACATCTTCCCATACCAAAGGTAACCATGAGGTTGCAGAGAGCCTACCCCTTGGGATCAGGGTAGATAACTGAACAGACTGGAAATAGCCTACATTTCCCATATTTTTCTACTGTGTTTCCCCGAAAATAAAACATCCTCCGAAAATAAGACCTATTTACAGGTTTCCTTCTGAGTGAAATATAAGGCATCCCCCTAAAAATAAGGCACCCCCTAGGCTCTGTCTCAGAATGAAAATTAATTTACCATAAACTGGTCACTAGGGCCACCCCAACTGGCGTCTAGCAACTAGTGAAGTTACTCGGAGTCCTGACATCACTGCTGTGTGGAGGCGGAGCGGAGGTCGGAGTGAGCGGTCAGCACAGGGCAGGAGAGAGGAGGAGACTTTTGCAGCAGATGCGTGTAGAAGAACAGGAGGATTAGAGCAAAAGGGACGTGGTGAAGGTGGTGAGTGCTGATCTGTCTCTGGTGACACTACCTGATGCTCCCGGCCACCCTCATGATGACTGAAGGTTCTCAGTCAGTGGCAGATCCTGCTCCAGCCCAGATTCAGGCCCCAGCAAGCCCAGTGACAGTCCCCAGGCAGGCCCCAGGGGTAAATGTCTGATAAAGAGGTAGGGGGGATGTCTGGTGAAGGTGTTCAGTGGCCTAGGGGTGAGGGGAGGGGATCACTTAAAATGACACAGGAGGATCAAAAGGGGTTACTAAAATGGTAACCCCCCCCTCTGATTCTCCTGTGCCATTTTGATTCCCCCCTCTGATTCCCTCTGTGTCATTTTAAGTGATCCCCCTCCCCCCACCTTGATATCCTAATTCCTTTTTTTTACCCCTAGAAATGGGCTCAAAAAGAAAAGGCTACTCCGTGGAGTACAAGAAAGGAATCGTGGAAGACTCTTGGGGCCAAAATCTTACTGCTTTCTGCAAAGGGAAGATATTGGTCTGAAAATGGCGAGCAGAGTATGGTAACCTCATTGAACAAGTGGACAAGGAAAATGCTAAAAAGCGCAAGTGTGGATCAGTTCAGCAACCATTATTTTCCGAGCTGGAAGACCTGATCTGTGAATGGGTTGTTGACAGGAGAGCAGAGGCTTTGGTTGTGAATAGGGCTCAGATTCAAGAATTTGCCCTTGCAATAGCACCACAGTTTGACATAGCCCCCAAAGACTTCAAAGCATCACAACACTGGCTGGATAATTTCCTTCAGCAAAGTGAACTGTCTTTAAGAAGATCTACCACAACATTGTTTAGGTTGGAAGATACTCAAGTTATTAAGCGAGCACTTGCATTCAAGTCCTTTATTGATGATGCTGACTTCGCTAAATACAATCTTTCCAACATGATTGCTATGGATGAAACTGCAGTGTTTATGGGCCAATCATCTCAAACAACAATTGAATAGCAGGGTGCCTCCTTAGTGTACATTCCCTCCACTGCTTAAGAAAGTGCACGTGTTTCCTGTATTTTGGCAATTCGTCTGGATGGCACTAAAATCCAACCTTTAATCATTTCTAGGGACAAGAAGGAAAAGATTGAAAGTGTTTGGGGCATTTTTATTCTTGAAACTGAAAAAGCCTGGGCCACACAAGCAGTTATAAGGAAGTGGGTCTATTTAATGCTGCCGCTTGTTATGCAAGGGAGCCAAAGAGGTCTGCTAGTCTGGGATGCAGCCAGCACTCACCACGCTAAAGACATGAAGGCATTTCTTCACGAAAGAAAAATAGATCAAATAATGATTCCCACAGAAATGACGGCCTATCTCGACACTCTTGATATTTCAATAAACAAGCCATTCAAAGACAATTTGTGCATGAAAATTATTGACTAAATTGAAAATAGAATGGAGAGAAATCAGCGTGGAAACTTTGTGAAACCTAAACTGCAAGAAGTTGTGACTTGGGTGAAGAATTCATGGGAGAAAATCACTGACAGTTGCATTGAAAATGCACTGTGAGCAGGCTACCTTGACAAGAAGTACTCATTTAAAGACAGTGCTATTGCTAAACATGAGAGATTTGGTCCACTGATTCTGAAAGAAATGGAGTCACAAGAAATTCACCAGGAAATTCAGGAATTGGATTGTTATGATAATGTTCCAGAAGATGATGACTTGATTGTCATTGAATAAATGAGTAAATTCTTGATACTGTAGGATTCATAGTTTTTCTGGTTTGTGTTGACAACTACCATACTACCGTACCATATACAGGTAATAAATTTCCTTTATTTTCATTTAACAATAAATGTGTACTGTATTCTTCTTCATGGAAAAATAGACATCCCCTGAAAATAAGACCTTGCGCATCTTTGGGAGCAAAAATTAATATAAGACACTGTCTTATTTTCGGGGAAACAGGGTAGTAACTTCTAAGAGAAGATGAGATATGTGCCCCCTGGTGGTAGGGGGGAAAAGGGAAATAAAAGGAGAAAAGCGGGAAAGCTGTTTGGAATTTTAATCCACTCAGGAGAGTAAATCTGGCATTGAGATATCTGGAGAATATTCAGACATTCTGTGGGATAAAAAAAAAATTGTTTTTATCTTTAGAAAAAATGCTGAATGAATGACTTAGAAAAACAGAGCTTTTTAAGATAATGTATTTCAAAATGCTCAATGAAACATGAAACAGCCCTAGACGGTGTGGTTCAATTGGTTGAGCATTGTCCATGCATGGGAGAGGAGGAGGAAATGGGGGAGGGGGTTGCTGGTTGGATTCCCTGTCAGGGCACATGCCCCAGTTTTAGGCTCCATCCCCAGTAGGGGGCATGCAGGAGGATGTTTGGATGTCTTTCATGGATGTTTCTCTCTCTTACTCTCCATTACATACCCTCTATATTAAATAAAAACATTTTTAAAAGAATAGTAAGAGAAAAACATATTTTAAAAATATATGAATCTTTTTATTCAGCCAGAAAATCATTATTGATTGATAATTTTATGTAAGCCATGATAAAATCACCTCTCCCTTCCTCCATTCCCATATATCACCCTAATAAAAAATAATAATATTACAACTACATCTCATCTTGGATGTTCTCTGCTCATAACACATTTACTTTTAGAATCTGTTCCCTACTCTGGTTAATGTTAGTGGCTCTGATTTCCTCAATATTTCTTAGTTAAATTTTATCTTAACTGGGCAAATAAATCAAAAGAAATAAGCTTTTGGAACATAACCTATTTCTAAAGTAACTCTAGAGGTCAGAATTATATAATCTATCTATATAATAGAGGAATATGCAAATTAGCTGGGCACCATACCATAACATAACAACTGAACAGCAGGGACCTGAGGTTGCATGGCACCTGGCGAGAGCAAGGGACCTTAGGCCACACCCCCAGCCCCGAGGGGCTTGACGGGAACCTCAGGCCATGTCTTTCAAACCAGCACTGGGCTGGGGCACCTTAGACTGCACCCTCTTGACAGGGGCTTGACAGGGGATTCGGCTGTGCCCCCTGCCAAGCGGTAATTGATGGGGACCTCAGGCCACAGCCTTCACTAGGAAGGGCTTGATGGGGGACCTCAGGCTGTGTCCCCCACCCCAGTTATGGGCTGTGGACACTGAGGCTGCACCCCCTGCCTGGAGGGGCTTGATGGGGGTAGGGCCAGCCAAGTCTGGGTCTCACCCAATGGGGTGGGGCTGACCGGGGCTGAGTCTCCTGCATTTTCAAAGCACGTGCAGGTGGTGGGCAGGGACTTGACTCTATGTCCTGCAGCATGGCCCAGACTCTGACAGGAGGGAGATTTTCATATACATTTACTAATTTTCTTTCATCTCTAACATTTCTATTATAGAGAAAAGTGCAAATAGCAATATTAAAATATTTCCTCTAATTAATTTCCTTTTGATGTGCATGAATATCATGCATCGGACCACTAGTCCTATCTAATAAAAGAGTAATATGAAAACTGACCATAACTCTAAGACACAAGATGGCCACCCCCATGTGGGCAAAGATGGGTGCCCCCATGTGGACACAAGATGGCCACCATAGGATGACCTGCAGGGGAGGGCAGTTGTGGGCAGTTAGGGGGTGACCAGGCCAGCAGAGTTGTGGGGGACCAGGCCTGCAGGAGAGGGCAGTTAGGGAGAGACTAGGCCAACAGGGGAAGGCAGTTGGGGGGGACCAGGCCTGCAGGGGAGGGCAGTTGGGGGTGACCAAGTCTGTAGAAGAGGGCAGTTGGGGAGACCACGCCTGCAGGGAAGGACAATTAGAGGTGACCAGACTGGCAGAGGAGGGCAGTTAGGGGTGACCAGGCCAGCAGGGGAGGGTAGTTAGGGCAATTGGGCTGGCCAGAGAGCAGTTAGGTGTCGATCAGGCTGGCAGGGGAGTGGTTAGGGGTGATCAGACTGGCAGGCAGAAGGTGTTAGGAACAACCAGGCAGAGGCAGGTGTGCAGTGGGGAGCCAGCAGTCCTGGATTATGAGAGTGATGTCCGGCTGCCCGTTTAGACCCAATCCCATCAGTGAGCAGTCGGACATCCCTCAATGGGTCCAAGATTGGAGAGGGTGCAGTCTGGGCTGAGGGACACCCCTCCCGCCCTGTGCACAAATTTCATGCACTGAACAGCTAGTATATATATAAAAGGCTAATATGCTTAGTGTCCACTTGGGTAATGACGTCATGTAGCAATGCCCAGCTTCCTCTCCCTAGTGACAACTAGCCTCCTTGCAGTTTCTTCAGCCCAGGAACATGACTTGCTTTATAGCCAGGTGGAAAATTTACACTTTAACCAAATCTCTGTGAAACATCTTCTCATGCCTCATCTCATTTGTTCCTCAAAGAAGTGAGGAATAGGTAGATAGGAATCCTATTTTCTTTTTTCTTTTTTTTTCTTTTTTAATATATTTTATTTATTTTTTTACAGAGAGGAAGGGAGAGAGATAGAGAGCTAGAAACGTCGATGAGAGAGAAACATCGACCAACTGCCTCTTGCACACTCCCTACCGAGGATGTGCCCGCAACCAACGTACATGCCCTTGACTAGAATCGAACCTGGGACCTTTCAGTCAGCAGACCGACGCTCTACTGCTGAGCCAAACCAGTTTCAGCCCTATTTTCTCTTCATT
The DNA here is from genome assembly GCF_964339955.1 of Pipistrellus hanaki. Classification (NCBI taxonomy): domain Eukaryota; kingdom Metazoa; phylum Chordata; class Mammalia; order Chiroptera; family Vespertilionidae; genus Pipistrellus; species Pipistrellus hanaki. Next base: position 114,334,257 of record NC_140505.1, read on the forward strand.
AGCAGAAATTGAAGATTTAGAAAGCTTAGAAACTTGACCTGACTGAAAAGAAGTAAGAAATGGTGGACCTGAAAAATGACTTCAGGTGTTGTCACTGCACAGAATATAGTCAAACACTGCTGCAGTTAAATATTTTACCCTTTGTTCTCCCTGCATGATCTACAATAATAATCTGCTTCATGTTGATATATCCTGCTGTATTGCTGACAATTACCTGAAAGAGAAGTTGGGTTGCCTTACTGGGCTAGAAAAAGTTTAGCTAAATCAGAAAGCAGGTCTAATTAAGAAAGTTTGTTCTATATCTATTATAGACTAAGTGCATGTGCGATACATATAAAGCTCTCGCTGGCGCCGATCACACGTGTGTTTTGATCTGTCATTGTCGATCATGAATTTGGTTGACATTTCTATATTATAGAGAAAAGGCAAATAGCAATATTAAAATATTTCTTCTAATTAATTTCCTTTCAATGTGTACAAATTCATGCATCAGGCCACTAGTTACTTAAATAAAAGGCGATAAATGATTGTGCATAAATTTTTTCAAACGTATTTTCTCAAATCACTGTTTAAAAGTTAATCTATAAGTGCATAAAAAATGTAGTGTTCTGATACTTTATTGGGATAGAACACTAGATGTTTCAGGAAATTCTGATCACAATTTTAACAACTTTAAAAATAGAAATCGAATATTTCCCAGAACAACACTTTATAAGGAATGTTAATGAATCTAACTTATAAACTCTTATAATAAATCAAATCATATAGTAGCTGACAGTAGCAATTCTGTTTTCTAGAAAGCATTAAGTAAATCCTTAAGTGAGTAGATATATGTGAAATAGACTATTTCAAACACTCCATAAATGTTAAACATATAGAGAGCTTCTGTCTAAAAAGAATGGATTCAATTTAAAAGAAAAAGAAAAATTATGCCTTAAAATTTTTTAAAATTATTTTTTAAAAATTAAAAAGGTATTGAATGCATGCAGCTGTTTCTCTGTTTAAAAAACACTGGCACAGAATTTCTTGGTCTTAAGCAATTTATAAATGTTTAAACAGCAAATCTTTTGTAAACATTAGTTTGAAAAAGAAAGCCTTTCTAGATTTTTCTGTCTTAGAGTTATCAGATCTCCCTCTATTCCCTTCCTCTTGGTCCCCCTTGTCAAATTATATTCATGTCAGGAGCCAAAACAAAATTCTCTTCTCATAGTAACTTTCCCTCACCCTCCCATCTGCAAAGGTGGAAACAGTGAATTGTCCCTTGGGCTGCAGTTCCATTGCACTTTGTAGACACTATTGTTCTGCTTGTTGTCACTGTTGATTATCACTTTATTTGTGTAGCTCTTTCTCCTGCTGGACTGAGCTCCATGCAGACAACAATCAGTCCTATTGTTAGGCAATAGGAGTATAACTATAAATAAACCTTCTAAGATATGATGGTGGAATTGCAGCAAACACAGTACTATTCTTGTGGTCAGGGAAAAATGATGGCGCTGACTTTGTCCTGTCACTGTAGTTCCCACCTCTAAAAATTCAGGTATTAAAAGAATGGAGGAACTCAATAAAAATTTGTTTGAAATCAGTGAAAACCCCGACACTGAACTTTGGTGCCCCCGAATATAGGTGGGAGAAGGAGGGGCAACATGCAGGAGGAAGTGGGGAAAATAGACCTTTTATTAATATGTGTGCTTAAGGAAGACAAGGTGTCATAAAATTTCAATAAACAGTGACCTTGTGTATGCCCCACCCTGAAAGCGCCTTAGAGCATTTCCTTTGGGGAAAATGTAGTCATGCTTAACCTTGCACAATTTCTCTTGACCTGAAATGGCTGAGAAGGTTTAACATGTCCTTCTTAGGAAGAAGTATATACAACATTTTCCGGTTAAGGAGTGAAAGTTTGGTTAAGAAAGCAAGATACTGCTGATCGCCTTTGTGCTCTACAAAGCAAACAATGCTAGTGACTGAGTTGATATATCTTCCTTGGAGTAGAAAAATAACAAAATGCCTTAAGGAATCAGCAAATATACCAACTCCCTGAGACAAACGTCTTTTTAGGGGAAGGAAGAGTGTCCCTGGGTCTTTTAAAAATCTTAAGGGAAAAAATGTCTGTTTCACAGGAAAATACATATATGCACTTTTTTTTAATGTCGTGGGATTTCAAGGTCTCCAGAAGCCTCTCCATTCATATGAGAGTAAAGACTCTTAAGGAAAATGAGAAGCAACTCAAGTAGAAAGAAGCAGCCAGACTGGTGGGCTTTGTAAATAACAAGAGCAGAAATTACTTCCAGAGGCTGAGCAAGTCCTCCAGCAGCTGAGCATCAGCAGTTGGGAACTGAGCAAGTGGCTGCCAGATGCTAAAAGCTTTTGGTGCTCCAAGCCAGAGGCAGATAGACATGTAGAGCTACATGAAATGAGCCTGAGGAAGAGGGGACTTATTTAAATGGGGTTGCCTTGAGGCCTTTTCTAAGTCCATGAATGGGAATGGCTCTTCTTCTCTGACCCTCTCAGAACGCTCTTTCAAGAGACTTTGCAGGGAAGGAGTTATAGCCAAACATAGCTCCTATTGACAGTCTGATGAAAAGGCTAACTAGGTGGCTATATTAGTCAGGGTTCTTCAGAGAAGCAGAACCAACAGAATACCTATACCTATACCTATACCTATACCTATACCTATACCTATACCTATACCTATACCTATACCTATACCTATACCTATACAAATATCCTATATATTATAATAAATACCTAATATGCAAATGGTAATCATGCTCTCACACCCTCATGCCCTCATGCCCTCACACTGGGGAGAGAGAAATGGGGACCAGCCAGGCACAAATGAGCTCTCAAGGGAGGAATGGGGACCAGCCAGGCTGCAGCCTGGGAGAGGGACTAGCCGCCCATCCCGAGGTCCCCTGGTCCCCTGAAGCTGCTGCTGGCCCAGGTGAAGGTGTCCTGGGTCCTGGCTGCCTGCGGCTGGCCAAAGGGATTGAAGCCTGGCTCCCAGGTGCCTGTGACTGGATGGAGGAGGGAATCCTGGGTCCCAGGTTTGGGGTGAGGCAGAGGAGGTTAGGGGTGATCAGGCCAGCAGGGTGATCAGGCAGATCGGCAGAGGTGGTTGGGGCAATCAGGCAGGCAGACAGGTGAGCAGTTAGGATCCAGTAGTCCTGGATTATATGAGGCAGTCAGACATCCCCCAAGGTTTCCCAGATTGGAGAGGGTTCAGGCCAGGCTGAGGGACCCACCCCTATGCACAAATTTTATAGCCTGATGAAAAGGCTAATTAGGTGGCTATATTAGTCAGGGTTCTTCAGAGAAACAGAACCAACAGAATACATATACCTATACCTATGCCTATTCCTATGCCTATGCCTATACCTATACCTATACCTATACCTATACCTATACCTATACCTATACAAATATCCTATATAATAAAGACTAATATGCAAATGGTCATCATGCTCTCAAACCCTCATGCCTATATGTATAAAAAGCCAGTGACCGGAACACCACAACCAGAATAACTGTTTACTATGATGCCCACTGCATCCAGTGAACTGGCCTGATGGGGATTGGGGCCAGCCAGCTAATCTCCCACAGCCCCTCCCCTCAGTTTGCCTCATCCCTGATCATTCCCCTACCTCAATAGAGGGCCGGGCTGGCTGGCTAACTTCCTGCAGCCCCTCCTGCTGCCTGGCCCCAACCCAGATCAGCCTCCCTACCCCGATCAGGGGCAAGGCCAGCAGCTGACCCCTGATCAATCCCCCCCAAACCCATTTGGAGGCTGGGCTGCCTGACCACCACCCACAGCCCCTCCCTACAGCCAGCCCCACCCCCAATCAGCCCCCCATCCCAATCAGGGGAGGTACCCACCTGTCAATTGCCCACAGCCACCTCCGCAGCCAGCCCTGCTCTGATCAGCCCCAATGAGGGAGGGCTGGCCAGTCAACCTCCTGCCTAAAGGCTGGGCCCGAATGCATCCTAATTGGGGCTGGGCTGGCCAGACCCCACCTGTGCATGAGTTTGTGCACTGGGCCTCTAGTTTATTTTACGGAACTAGCTAATGCAATTCAGAACGTGAAGTCCCAAGATCTGCAGTCTGAAAACTGGAGATTCAGGAGATGCAATGAATAGTTTGGATCTGAGTGTGAAGGCCTGAGAACCATGAGAGCTGATAGTGTAAGTTCAAGTCTGAGTCCAACTCCATGGGCAGAAGACTGATGTCCCAGCCCTATGACAGTCAGTCAGAGAGAGCAAATCGTATCTTACTTAAACTTTTTATTCTATTAAGACTTTACACAGATTAAATGAGGCCCACCCTCATTTAACTGAGGAGAACAATCTGCTTTACTCATCTATCCATTCAAATGTTAATCTTGCCTAGAAAACACCCTCACATCCACAATAGTGCTAACCAAATATCTGGGTACCCATGACCCAGGCAAGTTGACACATCAAATTAACCAACACAAAGACCTCAAGTGAAAGGATGAGCAAGGAAACTTTTAGGGGAACCCAACCACAGTCTAACAGCAGAATAAAAAGACTTCAGATTCTGTTGCTCACTATTTAAAATGTGATTAACAAAAGCAGTCAAGAGGGCATAGTGTGTAATAGCATTCCTATCTACCATAAGCAAACTAAAACAACTTAAAAGTGTGGGTGAGCTGTTTTAGCAGAAATGTTTTCTTTTTATATTCCATTTAAGATAAGTATATGTTGAATGTCTATTAAGAATACATTGTAGCCGTGGCCAGTGTGGCTCAGTGTAGAGTGTTGGCCCACACACCAAAGGGTCTCGGGTTCCATTCCAGGTCAAGGGCATGTAACCAGGTTGCAGGTTTTTCCCCCAGCCAGGTGCAGGAGGCAATCTCTCTCTCTCTCTCTCTCTCTCTCTCTCTCTCTCTCTCTCTCTCTCTCCACTCCTTCCTTCCACTCTCTCTAAAAATCAATGGGAGATTATTGATGAGGATTTTAAAGAAAGAAAAGATGGGTACCCCCTACCCATAATGTCATTCTGCTCTGTAAATAAAATAAAATAATCATAATCATATAAGACTCCATAGGCAGCAAAATTGCAGACATATGTCATAGCAATATCTTTACAGACACAGATCCTAGGGCAATGAAGACTAAAGAGAAAATAAACAAATGGGACTACGTCAAAATAAAAAACTTCTGTACAGCAAAAGAAACCATCAACAAAACAACAAGAATGCCCACTGCTTGGGAGTATCTCCAATAAGAGTTTAATCATTTACAGAGAACTCATACAACGTAACAAAAGGAAGATAAACAATCCAATAAAAAAAATGGGCTAAGGACTTAGACACTTTTTGAAAGAGAACATACAGAAGGTCCAGAAACATATGAAAACATGCTCAAAGTCACTAATCAACCGAGAGATGCAAATCAAAACAATAATGAGATACCATCTCACACGGGTCAGAATGGCTGTCAACAACATATCAACAAATGATAATTGCTGACGAGGATGCAGAGAAAAAGAAACCCTCGTGCACTGCTGGTGAGAATGCAGACTGGCGCAGCCACTGTGGAAGACAGTATGGAATTTCCTCAAAAAGGTAAAAATGGAACTCCCATTTGACCCAGTAATCCCACTTCTAGGACTATATCTCAAGAAAACAGAAACACCAATCAGAAAGGATATATGTACTGCTATATTCATAGCAGCACAATTTATAATAGCAAAGATTTGGAAACAGCCTAAGTGCCCATCAGCAGATGAATAGATTAAAAAACTTTGGTACATTTACACAATGGAATATTACACTGCTATAAAAAAGAAGGAACTTTTACCATTTGCAACAGCATGGATGGAACTGGAGAGCATTATGCTAAGCAAAATAAGTCAGTCAGAGAAAGATAAATATGGCATGATGTCACTCATATGTGGGATATAATGACCAACATAATTTGATGAGCAGGAATAGATCCAGAGACAAATGGTAGGGGAGGGACGGTTAGAGAGCACCCAAAGGACTTGTATGCATGCATATTAGCATAACCAATGGACACAGTCACTGGGGTAGTGGGGGCTTGACTGGGATGGGACTGGCTGGGGGAAGTCAATTGGGGGAAAGGAGACATATGTAAAACTTTACACAATAAAACAACAAAACAAAATAATAATAATAATAATAATAATAATAATAATAATACATTGCAGCCCTGGCAAGTGCCTCAGTTGGTTGGAGCATTGTCCCATACACTGAAAGGTTCAGGGTTCTATTCCTAGTCAGGTCACATACCTTGGATGCAGGTTCAATCTCTGCTTGGGGTGCATATGGGAAGCAATCAATCAATGTTTCCCTCATATCTATGATTCTTTCTCTCTCTCCCTCCCTCCCCCTTCTTCTTTCTCTAAAAATCAATAAAAACATATCCTCTGGTAAAGATTTTAAAGAAAAGAATACATTGCAATGTCTGCTTTGCTGATCATGCCTTTTGCAAAAGGTTGTTTTTATTTGTAAGTTTACTTCTGGGCCATTATGATAGTCCAGGGAGTTACACAATATTCATCTTGGCAGAGTAATCTAATTTTTGCAAAAATGTGTATGTAATACTATAACCCACCATATCATAAGTACATAAAATGAGAATCTTTTGAAATAACAATTTTTTAAAGCTATTGCTTGGATTTTAAAATGAGATCAAGGGTGATTTTAGAAAAGTCTTGAAGGTCTGGTAATTTAAGAAGGCATCTGTCAGTGATTGTATAGTATTTAACTAGAGGCCCGTTGCAGGAAGATTCCTGAAATAGGGCTTCTGCTGTGGTCATTGCCCTGCCTGCGTCCCTCCCTTCTCCCCCAGCCCACCTGCTTTCCTACCTTCCCCCTCAGCGTGCCTGCTTTCCTCCCTTCTCCCTGCCCTGCCTGCTTCCCTCCCTCCTCTTCCCCCGCCCCCTGCTTGCTTGCTTCTCTGCAACTTCACTCCTTTCTGCAGCACTTGGCTTCTTTCTACCCTATCTTCAGTCTTTGCTCTGGCCTGGATATGCAAATTAACCACCATCATGGGTAAGTTAATTTGCATACTCACTCAGATTGGCTGGTGGGCGGGGCTTGTGGGTGTAGTGAAGCTGTGGTCAATTTGAATGTTTCTCTTTTATTAGGTAGGTTAGTTTTCTTATTTATCTATGAGTTTCAGACACCAAAATTCATCCACTCGGCAGTTATCAATACTAAGGAGTAATTTCCACGACATAAATAATCTCAAACCACAGAAAAATTAAAGCATACTATATTTTATTTTAGATGTTCTGTGATTTTGAGTTTTCCCACAGCCTTCTTCAGTGTCTTCTTCATGATTACATTTTAACTGCACAATGTGGGGAAGTTCAGACTCTAAAACCCTATTTAGATATTAAATTTAAAGGAGCCTTAGAACATCCTTGAAGTAAATATATCTTTTGCACTTAATTTAAAATTGAATATATACAGTAAATCCAAATCAAGAAAAATGCTGGTGGTGACTTTAGTAAGCTAAGTCCCATGGTGGCAGAGAAGAGTAGAAGCATTTTCATCCCTTTTACTGCAAGTTTCCTCACCAGCATCTCTCCAATAGATTCTGATGCACTTTAGTCCACTGACATGCAAGGTGGTAATGGCAGAAGAGAAAAGGACAGGTGTTTTTCTAAATAATGATTTAAAGGTAATCTTCTGAGGCCTCTCCAGGTTCTCAAGACTGGATAATGGGGAGTGGGCAGGAAATTGGATTTTCACATCTAATAATTGAATTCTTCTATGAACTTCCATAATACATATCTTTATATATTTGTTTATTTATTGGAAACACCTCTGCTTTGAAGGCTATTAAATTACAGAAAGTTCAGATGTGGAAAAAGAATGAGTGTATACTCATGCTTAAGGGAGACTGAAATGGTCGCTAGCACATGGCACTTTCTCAAGCATACTCCTGCTTTCTTTCCCAACCTCTTACTTTCTCTGTTATCTCTTCCTCACCAATTCTCTCAGCCTGACTTTCTTTGATTGTTTTTTCAGCTCTGACATTTTCTTTCCTAGGAAACATCCATACTGTCTGTCCCTTTTTTATCATGATATCCTCGAAAAATCCTTCAGCGCCCAAATTTTCCTTCCTGATACCTTGTTCCTCCTTTAAGATTCCCTTCCTGATGCCCACATCTTCTGAGGTGATGCTCTTTCAAGTTCCCTGCCATTGGGAGCTTGTTCTTTAATTCTACCTCATCATGCCCCCCCCTCAGAAAGAATTCTTAAGAGCTACTTTCCACTTTTAACTACTGATAAGGTAAAATGAAGAAAGGGAGGCTGGAAATGTAAGGGAACACAAAAGCATAAACAGTTAATAGCAAGTTTATGCAGTGCAGTCTGTGATCTCAGGGCGGGGGATAGGTCACAAGTCCAGAAATCACTTTGACAGCTCAACATTGGTCATGACTGAGAACCAGGCCCTGTCTGTGCCTGGCGCCAGGCCTGTGGCACCAATTTATATCTTCCTTTAAGGCCCCTGACTCCTGATATAATCACTGACGTAGGGTGTGCAGTGTCTGCCGCAATAAATACCTCAGTTCATCTTCTAATCCCAGGATCCGGACTATTGACCAATAACAGATTATTTTTCCCCAAAGATGAAAAGTACGTATGCTTAAGGAATATATCTATAAAACCCTCACTGTTAGGGTTGGAATGAGACAAATGTGAATGAGATGATGTTTAGCTTGATGCCAATAACTTGAGACAATTAATTTAGTCTTCCCAGAAGTGTCTCTACTTTATCTTTAAACGGAAAAGCTCAAGAAGGAGGGGGGGAAAAAATCAGACCTCTAGAATGACTATAAATTGTGAATTTTTTAGTCATGAATCACTGTTACTGAGTATGGCTTTGTATTTCTGAAATTGAAAAGAATTTTTGGAGAATAAATCAGTGACTAAGACAAAACAGATTGCAAAGCAGGCATTATATCAATGAGGTAATTTTAGGGTGATAGTGGAAACCAACACTGTGACTGATTACAAAGTCAGATTGTTTTTCCACCAAAATTCTCTTTTATGAGATCTGTCATTCTAGTAAACTCCGTCTTTGATAAGTTAGATGACCTCCAAGAGTTCAGTCTAAGTCCAGCTTTACTCTTTTATTTTTTTCTTTGCAATCAAATAGTGGTCATTTATATCTAGATAAAATGTAACCCCCATACATTATATAGGATGTAATATTATATGATATCACTTTTAACAGTATATCCCCAAATATAAAGAAATTTTAAAAATATTAATTTATAGCATGTATGAGTATTGTATTCAAAATGGATAATGTTAAATGTGTGGAATTTTGAAAATGCAACATACTATTACTAACCTGAGAGTGCTCAGGTTTGCAAGTCTCCCCTTTCCTTTCTATTTAGATATATTTTAAATAGATGCCCAGTGCACAAAATTCATGCAAGACGTGGGCAGGCGGGTCGGGGCTGCAGGGGGGAAGGTCCCTCAGTCCAGCCAACACCCTCTCCAATCTGGGATCCCTCTCACAATCCAGGACTGCTGGCTCCCAACTGCTTGCCTGCATGCCTTCCTAATTGCCCCTAATCACTTCTGCCTGCCAGCCTGATCACCCCCTAATAACTCCCCTGCTAGCTAGATTCATCCTTAACTGCTCCCCTGCCAGCCTGGTAACCCCTAACTGCCCTCCCCTGCAGGGTTGATCACCCCCAAATGCCCTCCCTTGCAGACCTGGTCCCTCCCAACTGCCCTCCCCTGCTGGCCATCTTGTGGTGGCCATCTTGTGTCCACCTGGGGGAGGATCTTTGACCACATGGGGGCAGCCATCTTGTGTGTTGGAGTGACGGCCAATCTGCATATTACTCTTTTATTAGATAGGATAGAGGCCTGGTGCATGGGTGGGGGCCAGCTGGTTTTCCCTGAAGGGTGTCCCAGATCAGGGTGGGGGTTCCCTTAAGGCACGGGGTGGTCTGGGCGAGGGGCCTGTGGTAGTTTGCAGGCAAGCCATTCTCCCCCCCCCCCCAACTACCCAAGCAGAGGCCCTGGTATCTGGAAGTTACTTATCTTCTACAATTGAAACTTTGTAACCTGGAGAGAAGCCAAGCCTTCTGCTCACTCAGTGGCAGCAGCCATTTCTGTTGGAATTTATGTATCTTCTATCATCGAAATTTCATAGCTTGGAGTGAAGGCCTGAGCTGGCCAGGGCTGCAGAAGCTTGACTTCCTCCATTGCCCAGGGAAACCCTAGCCTCCTGCTCTTCCAGCTCAGTGGCTGCAGCCATTCCTGTAGAATTTATTTACCTTCTATAATTGAAACTTTGTACCTTTGATTGGAGGCCTGGGCCCATCAGGGTATGTGGAAAGCTTGGCTTTCTCCATTTCCAGGGAAATCCAAGCCTCCCTCCTGCTCTCTGTGGCCACAGCCATCTTGGTTGGGTTTAATTTGCATACGCATTCAGATTGGCAGGTGGGCATGGCTGGTGGGCATGGCTGGTGAGTGTAGCTGAGTGATGTTTAATTTGCATATTACTCTTTTATTAAATAGGATATATATTTTATTGATTTCAGAGAGGAAGGAAAAGGGAGAGATAGGAACATCAATGATGAGAGAGAATCATTGATCAGCTGCCTCCTGCATACCCCTTACTGGGAATTGAGCCCACAACCTGGGCATGTGCCTGACCAGGAATCAAACCTCCTGGTCAAAGGTTGATACTCAACCACTGAGCCATGCTGGCCAGGCTCTCCTTTCTTTTAAACCCAAATACAAATTATGCAACTCTCCAACTTGCATGATTCGAGATATCCATGTCCCTTTCAGATCCTCTTTCTTAATTTTACAAAGAACTTTGCAGAAATCATGCACATACTACTGGCCAATCTTGGGTGTTGCTACTAATTTCTTGCTCTTTCTTAAGACACTATATTTGTTGCTGACCAACTTATAGAATTTAAGGACTGATGATATCACATAGAAGGATGTTATCACCTTCACATTAGCCTCAGAAGAAGAAATAGCTATACTTATATCATGAGCTCAAAACAACTGTGGTCAAAGAACCAGCTCATAACTTCCTTCAGCAAAGTTCAATTCAGGCTTCAATGATTAATAAAGCTTAATTGAAAATTTAAATGTAAATAAAGGGATGAGAACAATGAAATACATTTAGATGTGATATTTATTAGTGCTCCTCAAGTTCATGGGCCAGGTCCTTCCATGACAAGTTCCTTACCTGTAAGTCTCTCTCCTCTCCCATTGGTCCTCAGAGCTGGGACTTAGACATCTACTAATCAAGGTCTTTCACTCTTGTCTCTTATCCACTCTTGTCTCTCATCATCCCTCAATGTCACTGGTTCCTATCACCCACAACCCAGAGGAAGCAGTCAGTTAGCCTAGCACTATCTCAGAACTGCCTGCTTACCCAATGAATACTGTTTTAGGTTTTGTTTTGTGTTTTCCACAATTTAGCATAGCAATTGTTTGGTCTTTGTTCAAATCTCTCCCATTAGATATATTCTGGATTTGGCCTTTACATAAGCAATAGTCCTGTTAAGGTGATGTTTCAAAACAAAAGGAAAGTCTCCACTCAAAACTGAATCTTGTTTACTCCAGTCTCCCTCACCACAGTGCTCATAAGTAGTTATACTTTTAAAAATGTTGTCCCACTGCATGTATTAAATCACCATCATCTATGTAAAAAGTGCTATTGGGGCTCAAATGTATTAGACATGTCAATTTTCAGAGGAAGAAGGGAGATATGAAAAGAAGAAGGGGAAAAGAAAAGGCAATTGTTTTCTGGTTGGAAAAAAACACACAAAAACATAATAAAGAAGGGATACAATGTCTTGCATGATACAACTTGGGACTTTGATATCCTACATACAATTAGGAAATATCAGGATATTGTTTGCATGTGTGTACATGGATGTGGTTATTTTCATTGTGGTTATGATATACTAGGCTTTGCCAAAGTCAATATTCTACATAACAGTGAAGCCACATTTGTATGTCCTTAACAATTGTAATTTTAAACAATTGTAAGAAATTCTCATGTATTTATGTACAGTTAAAACCAATAGTACAGTAATCTTTCTTCCTTTTTTTTTTTTTTTAGGTTAAAAGCAGAGCCAAGGTCAGCAGAAGGGAGAATTCCTATCCACATATTCTCCAACTGCTTGCCCCAACTTTCTCATTAGGGTGTTACTCAAAGGCCATCTCACCAGTTAACCTATCACTACGTTGCCCCAGACAGGGAATCTGATCCAAAATGCCAGGTCAGAGGCAAAGCAAGCTTGCAGGAGACCTAGGTATCTAGTTACAAAGCATAGAAATGAGGCAGAGGAAGGAATCACACCTGCACTAAAGGCAGCTTAGGATTTGAACAACATCCGTGCTAAGAAATTAAACTTTTTAATGTTTATAACACTCCTCTATTCCTCATACCTCCTCCGCCAACCTCACCCCTTACCCCAGCCACTTTACAAACTCGTCACATCTAAATATTTACAAATTAAGGAGAAACGGAGGAACTTTTAATGACTGATATATTACCAACCTGGCAAGGTTCCTCCCATGATTAACACTCATAATCATTAGCAGGAATTCCTGTCATAGATAAGCACCTAAGGGCTTAATAATATTAAATTTTAAAAGTTGAAACAATAAACATGATCTTTTTAAATGTATCTTCTTAATTGGTAGGACCAGGCACAAGTATAAACATGATAATGAGAAGGTTTATCTCAAGGAAAGTTTCTTTTTCACAGTGCTCTGTCACACTTGCAGTCACACAAATCAGAATCCTAGACCAAATCCCAAAATCCTAGAATCCTAGAAGGAATGTTTAATTCTCATATGAGAAAGTGAGGATCAAGAAGATAGCTATTTGTGCAAGGCCACACAAATGATAAGGATTGGCACTAAATCTCTGACCCTGAGTTTCTCAAGTCAGTATATTGTTCTATGTACCAATGATCCTCCAATGTTGCTATACCAAAGAACCATCAATAGTGCTCTTTAAAAATGCAAGCTCCTAGGTCTCAGCCTCAAAGCATCCCATTTGGTAGATCAAGAGTGAGACCTGGGAATATGCATTTCTATTAAGCGCCCCTCTGTGACTGAGATGAAAATGAACTACATCCTGGGAAAATGTACTACACCTATTTGGCTGCTGAAAAGTGAAGTCCCACCTTTATTTCTCCCCTAATCCTTCTCCTCTACTCAGAGTTACTCAGTGCCAACCGTTAGGTGGGTATGCACCCTTCATATTTTTCTATTCATTTATATACAAAGATACATAAATATGTGAGTACCTTCTGACCTTTCACTTTGGAAATTTCTGATTATAAAATGATCTCAGCAATTTTTTTTTCATCAAATAGGTGACAGAGGATATGTCACAGGCACAGAAGCAATCAAACTTAAATTGAAGCCACCTCAGGATGTGTGACTGCCCTGATTAGTTTAGAAATGAAGACTTCCTGTACCTCACTCACCTCAAATACATTTTGGCCAGTAAGTGATATTTCTCAGTCATATAAAAAAAATATCTGTGAGGTTGCTAAAAAAAAAAAAAAAAAAAAAAAAAGTAAGTGGCTGGCAGTCACATTGTGTAAGCTTGTGGATACTATTATAGAGTTCTCATGCAAATACAAGGTGCTAAGTTGATTCAGCTCATAAGCCCTGCATGACTGAGAATCTGTTTCTGTGAGAAAGGTTGTGTGGGCTGGGGCTGAGGGTGCAATGGGGTTGCTGCTACACATTCACATAAAATGTACAGCATTTATTCTGCTTTCTCACCTTTCAGACCTTGCAACCCAGCTGTCACCACAAGCACTCAACTGAAAAGGCTCTTGTTAACGTCACCTAAGATTCCTAATTACTGAACCTCATTCTCTTAACTTCTGCAGTTTTTGTTTTGTTTTTGTTTTTGTTTTTGTTTGGTTTTTTTTGGTTAGCTGTTCTTTCTTCTGCAAAGAAAGTTCCCTCTCTTTTCCCTCTCTTCTGGTTTTGGTTCTGGTGAAAATGACTATTTATTCTCCATCTTTGTCAGTTTCTCTTAAATATTCACAAACCTCAGTGGCTATAGCCATCTTGGTTGGATTAATTTGCATACTAGCTCTGATTGGCTGGTGGGTGTGGCTGGTGGGTACAGTAGAGGTATAGCCAATTTGCATATTACTCTTTTATTAGATAAGATACTTTAAATAATTATCTAGTGCCTACTATTTACCAGCCATGGCTCTAGGTATCAGGGATATAGCAGTAAGCAAAATAGATAAAAACCCTGATGTGTCTTCCAATTCACATTCTAGTGGAGTAGTGGGGGGACTGTAGACAAATACATATGTAGAATACATGACACTGCAGTCAATGATGAACATTAGAAAGGAAAAATAAAGCTGAAAAAGGAATAGAGAATGCTGGGAGCATGATTAAAGGTTTGAGGAACGGCAAGAAATGGTTTACAGTGGCATAATTCTATTTGGTTTTCTAGAGATAGCTTCTTATGAAACCCAGAGAAATAACTTCCCAGTCACTTTTCAGGAAGATGAAATAGAGGACTAAATAGTAAACAATGGTGTGATAAACAAAGAAACCTATAACTCTCAAAGAGGCCTACAGCATGCCACCAGGTTTTGTGGATACGTAAGGAACAGAACAGCAATGTTGTCAACCTGGGCACACAGCTCTAAGCTCATATTTCTCTTGGTAGAGGCTCTGGACTTTATGAGAAAGAGAAAGCTTGAAGCCCTAGGGCCTTTGGGATAACTTTAGAGGAGAGGCCCAGGTACGTTATCAGAGACAAGCTTGGACCTGAACTCTGCAGTCAGGTTGAGGCAAGCTTGATAGCATGAAAAAGCAGGAGTAGCCCAGGGTTAAGAGTTACGGAATGAGAAAGAAAACGAGCAGTAGGCCTGAATAAGATGTCTTTTTAAATGCATAATTAAATTTATTTATTTTTTATCTTTTTCATCCTTCATAGGAGACACAGAACCCAATCACAAACTAGTTTCAGTTCCATGACTTCTGGTGATTTTACATAATTAATTTTACCTATACCAAATTGTGTCACCAATTTTTGTGGTGAAAGGCTGATATACAGTATATCTTTAGAAAACAGTATTTCTACCATATTTGTTTTGATTGAAAAGCTTATCTGGGCTTCTCTTACCTTATAACCAATTGACAGAACTGAAAAATGGGAGTATCATTACTAAAACTGTACTCTATAGGTGTACCAGTTAATAATGGGGGATTTTGTAATCAAAGAAAACAAAAATTTCCAGTGAAACATCAAATGTGCTTTATTCAAAGTAATGTCCATTGCTAGCTACACATTTTCCCTACCTTTCAGGTAATTTGTGGATACTTACCCAATAGAACTGTTCTTGTTTTGAGGCAAACCATTCAGAGACCCAATTTTCCACTTCTTCCTACGTTTTCAAGTGCTGCTCAAAAAATGCATATGCCATTGATCAAAACAAGTGGTAATCTGAAGGAGCAAGGTCTGGTGAATACAGCAGGTGGGTTAATACTTCCCAGGCAAGATCTTTTAACGTGTCTTTAACTGGTTTTGAAATGTGTGATGGTGTGTCATCATGAAGCAAAATTATTTTGTCTTGATTTCTGGCACCTTTTAGTCGTTTCATGTTCAAAGAATGATTCAAAATGATTATTTGTTGTCAGTAGCAATCAGTATTAATGGTTTCACCTGGCTTTAGAAGCTCATCATACACCACACCTTCCTGAATCCACCAAATGCAGAGCATTGTCTTCTTTTAGAAGTGACTTGGCCTTGTAGCTGAATTTGATGGTTGATCTGGATTAACCCGTGATTTTGTGCATTTGGGATTCTCAAAATAAATCTACTTTTCATTGCCAGTCACAATTTGATGCAAAAAAGACTTTCTTCCATGCCATTGAAGCAACATTCTAGTGGTGACTTTTTGATGTTCCATTTCTCTTTCATTCAGTTGATGTGGCACCCATTTTTCTTCCATTAAAATCTTCCCATTGCTTGTAAAAGATTGGGAATTATTTGCTGAGCAATGTTTAATCTTTCTGCAAATTGTTTTTAAGTAAGACATGCATCTTCATCCAATAATGCTTGTAATTGTTGGTCTTTAAACTTTTCGGTTGACCTGGACGTTCTTTATCTTTCACATTGAAATTATCACTTTTAAAGCATTTAAACCAGCATTCACAAATACCTTGAGATGGAGCATGTTCACCATAAGCTTCCTGAAGTAAATGATAACTTGCAGCAGCACTTTTCTTCAAAATAAAGTAATGAATTAAAACTTCCTGCAAGTGCTCTTTTTTTTGTACAAAATTCAACATTTTTAAGTGTAAAAATATCTATGATGTTAACACCTTCAGCAAATTTGGCATATGAAGTTTTGAAGCTTGCTGTCAATACAGCAAACATATCAAATCGTATGTATATCAACATATGAATAAATCCATCTATTGAAAAAAATACACATTATTAATTGGTATATCTAGTTATACCAATTAAGAGGCCACAGACTCTTACAAAGGAATTGACATATTAAGAACACCCCAGCCTTTTTTTTTTTTTAAGGATTTAGTAAGTGATGAAAACCACAATCATTATGTCATTTTGGTTGTAAATCTCTACTGGAAATGAAATAATATAAATTCATAAATTTAAATACTGACACTTCCCATTCTAGAATGTAAGCCAAAATACTCTTATAATGCTATATTTGTTAATGTTGCTACTTGGAATGAAGATAGCTTGGAGCAAGACAGAACATATTTCAAGGAGAGAGAGAAGAGAGAACAAGGGAGAGAGAGGAGGCTAAGAGACTTTTTTGAAAATTATTACATTTATCTTATTCCTAAAGCTGGTTAGAAGCAGGCAGCTCACTACAGATGGAGAAATGCTTTCCTTTAGGGACTCCTTTCACATGTCCTATACCTGTTAGTCTGTAGGCTTGAGAATAAGCATTTAATCAAAGGGAGGAGCCAACCAAAGCCCAACTAATAGCCCAGAAACCCAACATATCTACCCAGGAGAAAGAAGATAAAAAATGGCCATGTGATATTTCTTAGGCCCTTTGCTCTCCACTCTGGCAGATTCTTAACTTGCCCCTCCTGCTTCCACTTCCCCCCAACAGAGATTAAAGACAAAAACTCAGAGATTTTCACAAACAGTGCCAGACTTTTTTCCCCCCCTAAAGATACTGTACATCAAGCATGTCAAATTCAAAGGCTAACATGGGCCAAATAAATAAGGTTTATGTTTATACTAATGGCCCAGTGCATGAAATTTGTGCACATTAAAAGGGGATTAATAAGAGGAAATATTTTAATATTGTTAGTTTCCCTTTCTCTATAATAGAAGTGTCAGATGAAAGAAAATTAGTAAAATATATATGAAAATCTTCCTCCTGTCAGAGTCTGAGGTGCACCAAGAGATTCAGAGCCAAGTCCCCACGCACCCATGTGTTCCTCAAAATCGCGTGAGACCCAGACCCACCTGGTCTCCCCTCCCATTGGGCTAGATCTGGACCCGACTATCCCACCCTTGTCAAGCCCTACCAGGCTAGGGGTGCAGCCTGAGGTTTTCCAGCCTGGGCCAGGGCAGGGGGCACACAAGCCCCGCCAGATGGGGGACGCGGCCTGAGATCCCCTGTCAAGCCCTGCCGGGGCAGAGGGCGTGGCTTGAGGTCCCCCGTCAAGCCTCGCCAGGCAGGGGTTGCAGTCTCAGGTCCCCATTGAAGCCCCACCAGGAGAATGGCTCAGATTCAGGTCTCCCATCAAGCCTTGCTGGGTGGGGGGCACTGCCTGAGGTCCCCTGGCCCTGGGCGAGGGGTACAGCCTGAGATCCCCCAGCCTGGCACCGGGGTGGGGGGGGTGCGGCCTGAGGTCCTCCTCAAGTCCCATGGGGAAAGGGGGGCGGGGTGCAGCCTCAGGTCCTTGCTGATAGCTCCTTAAGCCTATGGGCTTGATGGGGAACCTGAGACTGCACCCCCTGCCTGGCAAGGCTTGACAGGGGGCCTCTGCTGTGGATACAGTCATCATGTGTTACAGAAAACCACCCACCTCCGCAGTGGGCACCACCATCTTGGTGGCAGGGTGACAGTCAATTTGTATATTCCCTTTTTATTATATAAGATTGGCCACAAAAAACAAAAGCTTCAATTTTCATAGAAACGTAAGTTTATTTCAATAGAGACAAACTGAATATAAAGGGCTGAAATAAATGAGTAATTATTAACACAAAATATAATAATAGAACATTTTAATAAAAATTAATATTTTTTCTTGAACATTAACTTTTCAGACACTGAATAACTGCACAAATTAATAAGTGTAATGCAAATAAGTCTCTTTTTCTCCGAAAGCAAAATATTTCCTGTTGTACACACCAAACATGTCAGTCCAAGACTAATGACATGGCAATCAGCTGCTAAAATATTCACTGCTAGTATTAGTGGGGAGAAATGGTGCACCTGAGGGTAAGGCACGTAAGGGAAATGAATGCAATATGCTTAGAGTAATCAGTCATTAGCGAACATTGTAGTTTGTTATTAATAATTATGCATAACAGGATATTGTAAAAATTAAGTTATGAAATTTTTATTAAGACATTTCTTACACACCATTATATTGGCTGGGCCACAAAAATATTTGTTGTAGGCTGCAAGCAGCCCACGGGCCGCTAGTTTGACATGCTTGCTGTACAGTGGTGCCTCGCATAAAGAACGCCTCGCACAGCGAACGCTGCACACAACGAACTTCATTTCATGATTCATACAACGAACTTCGTTTCACACAACGAAGTCGCCCGAGCTTCCACGACCGCTTTGCCCGAGCTTCCACGACTGCTTCGCCCGAGCTTCCACGATCGCTGCCGATGTATTGCATCCTTCTGCGCAGGCACTGCAGGCAGTCGTTAGTCACTGCGCTTAACTTAAGCACGTTTCGCGGCAATCGTTCTTCATTACGAATTAAATCACGCACGTATCACGGCAGTCATCCTTTTAAGTTAAACTCAATATTTTTTTTACACTAATAACAAAAAATTTATCTTTTTTTATGTCATCTTAGCATATTTTATGCTACAGAACGAATTATTTTTTTTAACATGTATTGTTATGGGAAAACACGTTTCACATAACGAACTTTTCGCATAACAAACTTGCTCCTGGAACGAATTAAGTTCGTTGTGTGAGGCACCACTGTAAATGCTATTCAGATGCTTTGCCTGGATCAAGAGTACTTCTCACCCAGCCTCTTTGCCTATGTCTATGACCGCTGGGCCAAGACCCCACCTGAGTTATAAAATCTCTGTGGCAGTACTGGTATACACTGGAGCTGGCCCAAATGGCTGAAAAAGATGGACTGTTAACATTTCAAACATCTTACAAGCCCATTGATCACACTCTGGTAGCTTGACCTTGATTGGTCATGGTACGAGTATATGCATGGGGGAAATTGGCACATGCCACATATGTCCCTCTCCTCCCCCAGCCCCCATCACTGCTTCTAACCCACTGCTTCCTTTAACTTGGAGGTCTTGCATGCTGATTCTTACTTTATCTAATTTCTACAGGTGTATAGTAAGTTCTCATTTACCATCTATGTATTCTTGGAAATACATGTGAGTGATGCATACATTTCAGAAAGATTAATATAAGCAAGTGAGAGAATGATTTTCCAATGCATTTATTTCAGTTACAGGTAGTGGTGGCAAGACCTTCTCCCAGCAGCTCAGGGTGCAAGGTCCTGGAGAAGACGCCCTTCCTTTGCAGGGTGCATTCCCACAAACCGACCCACACTCACTGAGACAGAGATAATTCAGCAAAGAATCTAATAGGCACTTCTTTGGGTTGTGGGAGGGAACTGGAGTACCTAGAAAAACCCAAATATGGGGAGAATGTGCATATCTACACAGAGAGTGTTTTGTTTTGTTTTTCTCATCAACATTATATCATCTGTTGTATCTTCATGCTCACCTGATCCTTTCTATTTGCTAATTTCTTAGTCCTGTCCCTTTTAACTTAACCTTATCCTGCTTCAATTACCCCTGGGACAAAATTTCCTTCTTTCTAGGTTCCGAATATACCCCATCCACCTCCCCCTTGGGACAATCCTGTACCTGGAAGTGATGTTTAACTCTCTTTCTTGTCCTATTCCAGTCCTCCTCTCTTATACCCATAAGGAACTTTCTCACCTCCACTCATCTCGAACAAACACTTAACCTTACCCATTCCATCCCAAACCAGACCAATCCAGTCTCTGCCAGGAGTTGCTGGCTCTGTCTTTCCCTCTTCTCTTCAGCATATATACCATCATCCCTTTACCAATCAAGAGATGGATTCAGGCCAAAATCACCCTAGCTTATAAAAAGGAAAAGGGGAAGTTGAGGAAGATGGCTGTCAATAGGAAGGCAGGCTGCAAGATAGTGTGTGAGTGAGAGAATGAAAGGAGAGTGTATGGACGCACGGGGAGTGTCTATTTGTGAGTGAGGGACAGCTATATTACAAGGGACTGTTGTGGACTGCGGACTGGGCTCCCCTGACTGGGCAGCCTCCACTTCTGCTGAAATCTCTCCCGGAGCAACTGGCTCTGCCACAGAGACCCGATGCCATCTTGAATGGGAGAGTGGCTGTGATCAGAAGCCTAGCCTTACCTTCAACCGGGAAGAACCGGATACCTGCCGGCACCCTACACCCACAAAACCTAGGGACCAGCTGTGAACCCATGAACACTGGGTCTCAAGCAGCACAAATACATGGACTTGGATGAGTTTTGCAACTTCTAATGGAAATGTCAGATTTTGCCCAAAGAAAGGTGAGGTCTGCAATCCAGGCTGGAGGGAGAAACGCACACAGCAGAATCTAAAGGTTCAGAGGAAGTCTGAGCCCCATAAAATCCACGGCCATTGGGGGCCAGCATAATCCGTGAATGTGGAAGGGGGTCCACAGGGCTGTTAGCAGAAGGGAACTCTAGAAATCAACCCATTGCTGGGCTGGGCACAAAAAGGCAGCCTGAAGTTTCACCAGTATATGGGCTACACTGTGCCAGGGGGGAAAGACATGTGCTCAGTACTGGCATGAAAAAGTCATGAGTTCACAAGCTTACTCTAGCTCTGTTTTTCTCTTTAAATCCTTGATTTTGATTGCTAAGCCTAGTATGTAGGATCACCCAATTTAAAACACTCTCAGAGACTGCAGGGGAAAGTTCTTTTCATGGAACCAGGAGATCAAAGCGGGGAGAAACTATCAGAAAACCAGCTCTGGGGCAGTCCATACCCCAAAACCATTATTAAGTGCAGCAGAGAAAACAAAATCTAAATACGAAGGGCATAACAGACCTGTACTTGGAAAACTCCAGAACATTGGAAAAAGAGAAAGAGGAAGACATAAACAAATGGAAGAACATACCATGCTCATGGATTGGTAGAATCAACATCATTAAAATGTCCATACTACCTAAAGCAATCTATAGATTCAATGCAATATCTATTAAAATAACAATGGCATATTTCAAAGATCTAGAAAAAACTCTCTAAAAATTCATCTGGAATAAAAAAAGACTTAGAATAGCCAGAGTTATCTTGAGGAAGAAGAACAAAGTTGGAGGGATCGTGATACCAGACATCAACTATATTACCGAGCCACGGTTCTCAAAATTGCCCGGTACTGGCATAAGAACAGACATATAGACAAATGGAACAGAATAAAGGACCCAAAAATTGACCCAAGCCATTATACTCAATTAATATTTGACAAAGGAGGCAAGACCATATAATGGAGTCAAAACAATCTCTCTAATAAATGGTGCTGGGAAATTTGGTCAGATACATGCAAAAAAAAAAAAAAATGAAACTAGATCACATACTTACACCATACACAAAACAAACTCAAAATGGCTAAAGGACTTGAATGTAAGATGGGAAACCATAAAAATCCTACAAGACTCCATAGGCAGCAAAATTGCACACATATGTCATAGCAATATCTTTACAGACACAAATTCTAGAGAAAGAGAGACTAAGGAGAAAATAAACAAATGGGACTACATCAAAATAAAAAGCTTCTTCACATCAAAAGAAATGATCAACAAAACAACAAGAAAGCCTACTGCATGGGAGAATATATTTGCCAATGTAATCTCTGTTAAGGGTTTAATACCCAACATTTGCAGAGAACTCATACAAACTTAACAAAAAGAAGATAAACAACCCAATGAAAAAATGAACAAAGAACCTAGACACTTTTCAAAAGAGAACATTCAAAAAGCCAAGAGAAATATGAAAACATGCTCAAAGTCACTAATCATCCGAGAGATGCAAATCAAAACAATAATGAGGTACCATTTCACACCTGTCAGAATAGCTATCATCAACAAATCAACAAATGACAAGTGCTAGAGAGGATGCCGAGAAAAATGAACTCTCCTTCACTGCTGGTGGGAATGCAGACTGGTGCAGCTACTATGGAAAACAGTATGGAGTTTCCTCAAAATTTTAAAAATGAAACTGCCATTTGACCCAGTAATACCACTTCTAGGAATATAAAAAACAAAACAAAACAAACAAACAAAATAAAACAGAAACACCAATCAGAAAGGATATATGCACACCTATGTTCATAGCAGCACAATTTATAATAG
This sequence comes from Pipistrellus hanaki, assembly GCF_964339955.1. Lineage (NCBI taxonomy): Eukaryota > Metazoa > Chordata > Mammalia > Chiroptera > Vespertilionidae > Pipistrellus > Pipistrellus hanaki. Next base: position 114,356,903 of record NC_140505.1, read on the forward strand.
CTAAGATTTGGAAACAGCCTTAATGCCCATCAGCAGATGAGTGGATTAGAAAACTATGGTACATCTACACAATGGAATACTATGCTGCTATAAAAAAGAAGTGATTCTTACCATTTGCAGCATCATGGATTGAACTGGAGAGCATTATGCTAAGTGAAATAAGCCAGTCAGTGAAAGAAAAATACTGCATGATCTCACTCACTTATGTATAATAAAGAGCATTATAACTTGATGAACAAAACGATAGAGACAGAGGCATAGAAGCATCAAACAGACTGTCAAATTACAGCAGGAAGGCTTGGGAGGGTTGGGGGATGAGGCAAGAAATCAACCAAAAGACTTGTATGCATGCACATAAACATAAACAATAGATGCAAGACACTGGAGTGGGTAAAGGGGGTGAGGGCATGTGTTGGGGTATAGGGGAGGCTGGGAGAAGGTCAATGGGGGGGAAAAAAAGGAGACATATGTACTACGATTTGTAATACTTTAAACAATAAAAAAAAAAGGAAAAGGGAACTATATTTTTCAAAAAGGTAGCCAACCTTCTAGGTAATTATCCTACAGTCTAGGCCAGTAGTAGGCAAACTCATTAGTCAACAGAGCCAAACATCAACAGTACAATGATTGAAATTTCTTTTGAGAGCCATTTTTTTTAAACTTAAACTTCTTCTAATGCCACTTCTTCAAAATAGACTTGCTCAGGCTGGGGTATTTTGTGGAAGAGCCACATCAAGGAGCCAAAGAGCCTCATGTGGCTCAGGAACTGCAGTTTGCTTCCCTTTTGCTTTTCCCTGGGATAATAGCCCATTTCATGTTCCCGTCCGCTTTCACTGCAACAGACTCTCAACCACTCACCTCTTAGTAGTAGTGCCATGGTGATTACCCCCTCAGCTTGGAGCACAGAACCTGGTAAAGGAACCTCGTATCCTATAGTCCATCTTAGCCCCAGGGTAACCTATCCTTCCCTTTCATATCACTAGTCAGGCTACTTAGATCTCTGATCTTTTCATCCATAAAGATGACATCTAGGCCTCAGTTGTATTTTAGCTCCAGGCCCAGAAAAGCAGCAAAACCAGACAAGTGATGCTGTGGCAGCTTCAAGACCAGCTTTCACTTCCTAAGTCACTCAACAGGACTGCTTCTGAGCCTTCAACAAGCAGTCTCTCAGGAAATCATGCTGCTGAAACCCCTTGCTCCAACCATGAGAATCTATACAGTGTTCCAGGCGACTAATATCAACATCCTTCACCCTATAATCTTGACGTCCCATCTCAGCAGGAAGTAACTATGGAAGATATGACCTTCGTCTCTATTCCATAAAACAAAAAGGCTGGAATGTTAGATCTGATCAAATAATTGAATTGATACCCCCCTCCCCTGGGAACTGAACTTTAAGTCACTTCACTATGGACATTCCACTTGATTAGTCCACATTTTCTCTCCCCTCTGATCTTTCCCAGAATCCAGAGATGCAGAGAATTCTCTGCCCAGAAAAAGTTCACCTAGAGTACTTTAAAAACCTATGACACCCTGTCTTTGAGTGCTGGTGCCATTTTGGGGGTCAGCCCATCTGGTTTCCAGATGACGTAATAAATTTATAATCCCTTACCACTTTGGCCTCGTGCATTCCTCCTTCAGCAACACTAACACTTTTCATGGGCTATTATCAGAAGACCCTTAATGTCCCTTCTGCTTTATTCTATTTGTTGTGGCAGTCATAAAGGCCCACCAGGTTAGAGAAGGGGGAGAGAAGACATGGACTCCACCTCTTGACTGGGAAGTTGCAAGAGTCTGTGGAATTGAAAATGTTGTTGTAGCCATGTTTTGGAAAATACAACCCACAACAACAGATCTATTTTTTAAAAATATATATATATATTTATTGATTTCAGAGAGGAAGGGAGAAGGAAAGAGAGAGATAAAAGCATCAATGATGAGAGAGAATCATTGGTCGGCTGCCTCCTGCATGCCTCCTACTTGGGATCAAGGCCACAACCTGGGTATGTGCCCTTGATCGGAATCAAACTAGGATCCCTAAGTCTGAAGGCTGACATTCTATACACTGAACCGAACTGGCTCGGGCCAACAAGGGCTCCTTTTGAATGTACTTGGAATGACTTTTAACTCATAGTACAACTGCAGATATTTTAGTCTATATAAATATATTTAAAAACCAGGTTGAATGCATTATGAAATTGTAGGTTTATCTAAATGAGAAACTTAATTAAATGCTTTTAGCATGGTGAAAATGTGTGATTTTGGGTTATTTATTTGGTCACATTTAAGTGGTCAATAAATAAATACATACTTTTGTTTATAAATGTGTGAGTGAATAAAAGGTAGATATAACCACAGCTATCTATTACCCAAAAACATAATATATGTGTGTGTATTTACAAACGTGTGTGCTCATGCAAACACGCACACACATATGCACTAATTCAGGAAGCTAATTCAGGAATGTTAATTTTTAAAGAAACTTTATTTCCAGCAATCTTATTTCCCTTTTCTGTCCAAGACATTAGTGTTGCTCCTGCCCTTTCAGTGCTCTGAGCAGCGGAGGGCTGAGCGCTCTTCTTCAGAAGGAACTGCTGAATAGGCACCAGGGCACCCGCAGAGGACTCTGAGGCCTAGGTTAAGTGGCAGTGATCTCGGAAGCTGCAGCCGTCCAGTCACCCTGAAATTCTTCCTTGGCCGCAGTCTTTTTGGCAGTGCTCTGCTCTTCCTTTGGATCTCTGCAGAAGCGGTGATCAGGCATGACCTCCTATGGGTGTTCAGACATGCGCAGAACTTCCCAGCCCTGTCTGATCAGACCCACTGGGTGAGCTCCCTGTTGTTGCACAGGAGGGCGATGTGCACACTGTGCAGCGGGAGTCTGGTACACAGAGCGATGGCTGGCAGGTTAATGTAAGGCATCTGTGAGAGGCTGGTGCTCAGCCGTGGGATCCATAGCCACCGAAGTCTCAGCTCCCGGGAGGCTGCCTAGATCTGGTCATGAAGGTTCCAGGAGTGAGGTGTCAGCAGTGGGAGTGGCTCCAGTGGCAGCAGCAAACCTCAGCACAGCTCACTCGTCTGTGTTCCTGGACCATATGGCACTGACGTCAGCAGGGTTTTCAGGAGCAGCAATGGCAGGCACTGGCCTAGAAGCTCCTCCCGGGTTCCTTCAGATTGATGAGGTAGATGCCATCGCTTTTCCTGTTGCAGCTGTACTGCTCCATTTCCAAGTCGGGGTTGGTGCCACCTAAGAGTGTTCCTGCTGCAAGGAATTTGAGGACCTCCTCCTCCTTCATTTGCAAGACATCAAGGGCTCTGGGCATGCAAAAGTGTCTCTGTTAGTTAGAAGGGGAACCCAGAACACTATTCTATGATCCCTTCTTTTGGTAGTACAGAAAAGCAGGAATGTCATTTGTAATAAATAAAGAAAAGCATATCAGTAACCTAGATTGTGGCCAACTTTTACAGTGAAAAATTTGAAGAAGATGCATAAAATTCTAGATCTGGAAGAACTCTCAGCAATTTGTAGCTAAAGGTCATTGCTATAGGCTGAATTGTGTCCCCTCAAAATTCATGCTGAAACTCTAGTCCCAGCACCTACCATCTGACTGCATTTGGAGAGAGGACCTTTTAAAGACATAATTTAGTTAAAATGAGGCTAATAGGATGAGTCCTAATTCAATTTCGCTGCTGTCCTAATAAGAAATTCGAACACACAAAAAGACACCCAGGGCACATGTGCACAGAGGGACAACCATGTCAGGACACAGCAAGAAGGGGCCCATCTGCAAGCCAAGGAGAGAGATCTCAGAAGAAACCAACCCAGCTGACACTGCGATCTTAGACTTCCAGCCTCCAGAACTGTGAGAAAATAAATGTCTGTTGTTTGAGCACCTAGTCAGTGGTAGGTTTTTTTTTTGTGTGTGTTTTTGTTGGTTTTTTTTTTGCAACTTAGGAAACTAATACAGTCAGTCAATCTACTATTAAAATGCATGAATTATCCCTAATATTTTTCTAATTCCATCAAGACTTTTCTATCTAAAACTTCAGAATGGGAAAAGAAAGTCTAGTCTTCTTAAAGCCTCATGTTGCCCCTGAAATTCCTTCCTATACTTGTGCTCCTCTTACAGGACCTCATGTGTGCTTGGGATTCATTTATTATTTATTTATTTATTTATTTATTTTTAATATATTTTATTGATTTTTCTACAGAGAGGAAGGGAGAGGGATAGAGAATCAGAAACATTGATGGGAGAGAAACATCAATCAGCTGCCTCCTGTATACTTCCTATTGGGGATATGTCCGCAACCAAGGTTCGTGCCCTTGACCATAATCGAACCCAGGACCCTTCAGTCTGCAAGCTGACGCTCTATCCACTGAACCAAACCGGTTAGGGCAGGATCCTTTTATAATAAACAGTTCTGAATATCTTCAAAGCATGTTATTAATACAATTTCCTAGAAAGAGCACAAATATGGTTGAAAATTAGGCATTTTATTATGAAGACAATCTAAAGTTTAAATATCACTTAGGCTTTTTTTTTTTTTAATGAGCAAAATGTAGTGTTAGGGACAGAGCATTTGAGAATTAATTTAATAGCTAGGAAAGGCTTTTGCCCTTCTTTGTGATTGTGAATGCTTTGCACAATGATGATACTACTATCACTAATCTTTATTTAAGAATAAGCTGGCAGGAGAAACAATAATAGCAATAAACATCTTTCTTTCAATCACAGAAGAAAAAATATATTCATATTTTAAAAAATGAAAGTTGCAAGTGTTTGTGTTTACTTATGTAAGTAGTTTTGTTTCTGTCTGTATATTCATATTAGTATATCAAGGGAATTATTAAAAATTAAACCACTTCTGAGCCATATGTCTGTGGATAAATTTCTTAATCTAAGGTACTATTCTCTCATCTATTATACAAAATGGGGCTAATAAAATGCTATCTTCCAAGGATTTAGGTGGAGGTATTAAATAAAACATATTGCAAAACTCTTGGCAGTGTGGCTGATACACAGGAAAAGATCAGTAAAAGTTAGCAACTATAAGCTTTTATTACTATAAAGCCTATATGCTGAATTCCTCAAAGGCAGACGCCTTAGTTATCTTGGGGCCAGCCTCATGCCCTGGAGAAAAGGCTCTCTATGACCATCGTAGGCTGACTTAAATTATTGTAGGTTGGATGAACTGAAATAGATAGTAAATACATACACTTATACAATGCTTTATGTTTCTGTTACTTTTTAAAAGTATTTTAATAATAGAAAGGAAAAGGTGTTAAATCGTAAAATATTTAGCTGAGTCAAATAAGCTATATTAAGGAATCTAAGTCAATTTGTGCTAGACTCTTATAAGCGCAATGCTTCTAAATAATATCATATACTATAAGTAGACATGTTTCAAAGAAAATTTAATAATTTTGTTGATATTCCAATTTTTATTATTTTAATCAAAATATTTTTCTTTAGCTATTTAGAGTCGATAAATTTGATTTATGCCCTTAAAAACTTCAATTTTTCTTTCTGGAAATGACAAAATATTTTGCTAATTTTCAATTTTCAAGAGCCTAAAATTCGTTCAAAGCTCAAAACTGAAAGAGGCTCAGCAGGTGTGGCTCAGTGGTTGAGCATGGACCCGTGAACCAGGAGATGACAGTTTGATTCTGGTCAGGCTCCATCCCCAGTAGGAGGCATGCAGGGGGCAGCTGATGAATGACTGTTTCTCATCATTGATGTTTCTATCTCTCTCTTCTTCTCCCTTCCTCCCTGAAATCAACAAAAACATATTTTTAAAATATCTGATAGTTACAATAGATCACTCAATTTAGCAAAAGGGTGTGTACTCTCTGTTTCTAAGTGTTACAGAGAACTAATTATCTTTTTTTTTTTACATATAAAGATTGACACAATAAGCCAAGGATATCAACACATCATGAACTCTTATTTTGAGGATTTATTTCTTGCTCTTAACTGTTTACCCGAGGAGGGGATTTCTAGAAAGGTATGCCAGACTACTGGACAGTGTCAGTGTGGTATAAAGGAGAGATCTCGAGAACAGAATTCAGGATTCCAGATTTCAGGCCTGACTCCCCTATTTAAACACGTATCATTTTTAGTCAATATCACTAAATTTCTCTGAATCTAAGCCTTATTTTCTAGAGTACAGGAAGTATGGTGTATGTGTGTCTTTCTCTGTGGGGATATGATTATGCTTTAGAAAATGGAGAACAATTTAAATATGAGACATTTTGCCTTGCATATTGCCTTCTCTGGCATATAGTTTTCTCTACAAAAGCAAGTACCAAGTAAGCCAATGCCACCAACAGATCTTGAGTGAGTTTCATATGTAGTTCTAATATTTACTGCATAACGTTTGTGCCATTTATTGCCTGGCTACTATGAGCTAGGACTTGAAATGCATTACTGCCTAATCTTTAGAATGCCACAACTAGGTAGTCCTTACAGAACAAAAAACAGTCAAAGTGTCAGTCCTTTCTATTTTGTGCACACATGCATGGAAAAGTCCTAGATTTGAGCCAGGGAGATTTTACGGATGGAGCTTCTGGTGCCCAGAAAGGTTGAGTTGCCCAAGGTTAAACAGAAGGTTCTTGACAGATATAGACTACAACACTATTGGGAACTCCACTTAACCCTATGGGAACTGCAGCTCAGAGAGGTTAAATACTCTGCCTTCAATTTCCCAGGCAGAAAGTGGTAGAGCCAGGATGTAAGCCCAGGTCTGTTGACTGACTGCAAAGGTAATGTTCTTTACATTACGACACAGCATAAAAGGAAAGCATGTTAGATAAGCACAATGCACCTCCTTCTTTCATTTAATTAACAGTTGTAAAATAAATCATCTAGTGTTTTACAACTTCCTTGTTCTCTCCTCCCTCCTTGGCTGTGCAGCCTCTCTGCTCTTCCATTGGAGTTAGCCGGTCTCCCAAAATCAAACTTGTTCTCTTGGAGGTAGGAAGGTTATGGAGCATTATGCTCTCTTTTCTTTTCTCTCTTGTTTTCTTTCTTTCTCTTCTTCTCTTTTTCCTTTCTTACTTTCTTTTCTTTTCTTTCTTTTTGCCAGCTTTCCTTTATATAATGCTAAAAGTTCAAGGATTATCTTCCTTAACAATGCCAGATCTTTGATACAATTGATTTAGGAGAACAGTTTCAGCATAAGAATAAATTGGCAAAAACTCTTATTGAAGCAGGGAAACTTTGTTCCACTGAAAATCATCAAGATTATAGAAAACCCTCTTTGTTCCCAGTGTCCTACGGTGTCGCTATTCTTTAGTGAACCTTCTCCCTAGGAAGGCTTCCTGCTTCAAATGCCTTCTTTAGGTTCACTATCAGTGCTTTCATACCTTGACTACTTTATTTCTGCTCAATGAAAACTCTTTATCTTCCTTTTTTTTTTTTTTTTCTAGTTAGCACCATTGGAAACCAGATGAAAGGCGGCTTCTCACTTTGCACTGATAGTTGATCAAGATAAACCTACAAACACAAAGGTTACAGAGATGATATTGTACAAGCTATCCTAAGGTCGAGTAACGAGAAACCCAATAACGGGATTAGGGGGGAATCAGCACAGATAATCTTCAGCATCCAATGTTCACCCTGAAAAGACTCAGGGCTAGCCTAACGATTTCCTTTGGTCTTCATAAAAGAACCTTGTTCAGCTTTCTGAGCCCTTCATTGTCATGAAATCAGTCATTTGAATCAAAGTCCTTAAGGACATTTTCCACGCTGAGAGTACTGCTTTGAAAGGTATCTAATTATCCCATAGCTACCCAGCATGCCCGAAGACTTGACAGGTTATTTTCTACCTTTCAAGCACATAAGGAAACTCAGCAACATAAATACTCTTTATAAGGAATATTTAACTCACTTCTTAGCCATAAGTTCCTCTATTTAACAAGAATCATTAAGGGATGCAGTAAAACATCATGGTTAGAAGGAAGGGCTTTCAGAGTCATGCAGGCACTTTCTAGTTCTGTGACCCTGAGTAGTCACCTAACTACCCTGTGGCTTAGTTTCTTCTTCTACAATACAAGGTGACTGTACCCACATAGGCGGATGTGATGATCTTGTTTTTCTTTCTCTAAATAATGATAATGATTACCACCACCCTAGGCATGGATGTTTTACTAAAAATCATAACAGCCAAAACCGGTTCGGCTCAGTGGATAGAGCATCAGCTGCGGACCAAAAGGTCCTGGGTTCGATTCCGGTCAAGGGCATGTACCTTGGTTGGTGGCACATCCCCAGTGGGGGGTGCACAGGAGGCAGCTGATCGATGTTTCTCCCTCATTGGTGTATCTAACTCTCTATCCCTCTCTCTTCCTCTCTGTAAAAAAATCAATAAAATATATATATATTTTTTAAAAAAACATAACAAACAATAACAGTTGTGTAGAGAGCATTGTGAGGATTGTTGTATAGGTTATCATAAATATTAAATAATATATGCAAAGTAGTTAGCACTTTGTAAGGGCTCCATAAACAATTATGAACTGACCTTAAGCCAATTTAACATGTATAACTTGGGTTCTTTATGATGGACTAGAGGCCTGATGTACGAAATCTGTGCACAGGGATGGGGTTCCCTCAGCCCAGCCTGCACCCTTTCCAACCGGGAACCCCTTGGGGGATGTCCGACCGCTGGTTTAGGCCTGATCCCTCTTGCAATCTGGGACTGCTGTGCCTTCTAACTGCTCACCTGCCTGCCTGCCTGCCTGATTGCCCCTAACTGCCTTCAGCTGCCAGCCTGATCTTGCCCCCAAGTGCCCTCCCCTGCCAGCCTGGTTGCCCCCAACTGTCCTCCCCTGTTTGCCTGATCTCACTCCCAATGGCCCTCCCATGTTGGCTTGATGTTGTCCCTAACTGCTCACCCATGCCAGCCTGATTGCCCCTAGCTGTCTCTGCCTGCCTCATCACCCCTAACTGCCCTCCACTGCCAGCCTGACTTTGCTTCCAACTGCCCTTCCATGCAAGCCTGATCACCCCTAATACCTCTTCCTCGGCCCCCACCACCATTGCTTTGTCAGATGTCCAGAAGATAGCCAGTCGACCCAGTCTAATTAGCATGTTACCCTTTTAGTAGTATAGATAGATTATATAGGATAGGATTGCTTAAATGGTGGGTGGGGAGGAGCCTTTTTCAGCAGGAGGAGATGCTCTTGGCAGACAAAAATACATAATCCCTATATCTGGACTGATAGCCAGCCATATGCACTATAGTGTCAAACTGATCATTAAAAAATTGAACCACTTTCTTACACCTTACACCAAACAGCTATTGCCTTAAAAACCCCTCCTTAGCCCCCACCTTAGGTTCTTCTTTTGCAGATTAGGTTCTGTTGGTCAGTTCCTATGCCAGTCAACATTCAAAGCTCTGTCTCCTAGGCAGCCATTGGCTTCTGACACTTCACCCAGATTTGGTTCCAATTGGTTGGTTTCTATGCCAGTCAGCATCTCTGGGCCTGATCAAAGAGGCGGGGCTGATCAGCAGCCCTGAGGAGGCCCAGAGAGAAACAGAGCTAGGGCTGCTGGCAAAGCTGGGAGAGAAAAAGAAAGGCAAGTGCTGATCAACAGCTGCCATGGAGGCTGGGGATCAGACCCTGCCTCTCTCTGCAGGCCTCTCTCTTGGCTTGATCCACATCCCCCTTGGCAGTCAGTGTTGGGTCACCACAGCAACCCAGCCCTGACTTCCATAGTTTGGTTGAGCCTTGGTCATTATGGACCCTGGCTCTTTATATATATAGATTATTTAGCTTCAGATCATAATGAAAGCAAATCATAAACTAAATTCTGCAATCCATATAGAACAAGATGCTAACAAATAGACACAATTCAGTTCATACAAACTATTCCTTAAAGTTTGATAACTATCTAGCTCTTGGTACAGTTACCAGTAAATGCTCCCATTAATATCTTGCATGAAATATTTACTCAAAACAAACTCATCATAAGAAATCTTCCCACACCTGCCGAAGCCGGTTTGGCTCAGTGGTAGAGCATCGGTCTGTGGACTGAAAGGTCCCAGGTTCGATTCCGGTCAGGGGCATGTAAGTTGGTTGTGGGCACATCCCCGGTAGGGGGTGTGCAAAAGGCAGCTGGTCGATGTTTCTCTCTCATCGATGTTTCTAGCTCTCTATCTCTCTCCCTTCCTCTCTGTAAAAACTCAATAAAATATATTTAAGAAAAAAAGAAATCTTCCCACACCAATGGCTGAAACCAATCTCTTTAGGGCTCAAGTTCAAGCATCATTCCTACTGCTAAAGGCTTCAGGCCTCCTTGAATACTTACGCTATGTTCTTGTCTATGTCTCTAAAACAATTTTAGCCAATGCATTTCTGAAAAACTTCAGTTTTACCAAGGAGAGCTTTCTTACATTAAGGATGTTGCTCAGTGAGTTACTTTTTTTCTCCTCTAAAAAAGTATTTTGCCATAAAATATGCTATTAATGGATAACACGTAACACTCTTATTTCTAACATATTTCCAACATCTATGAATAAGCTAGATTTGGACTGCATAGAGATAAATAATATAAGTGCTGACATTAGTACCCTCTCAAGCATGGAACCTCTCTACTGAGGAAGCTAGCTGACAGCCCTAGGCTGAAATTCTTGAGTAGAATTCTAACAGCACCTGGATGCACCTTCAATCAAATAGCATACACCTAATGCCATGCTGCATATTTTAAGGACAATGAAGAATATCATAGCAATAATCCCATTTAAATATGTATCATTTACAAAGGACAAAGAAAATACATATTTAAAAACCAATGGTTATGACAATGATCATTTCATTTTCTTATCTCACCTTGCATGTGTCTTCAGAATGAGAAAGTTGGTTTCTGGGATTTTCCAGGAGAGTCTCTACAGCATGGAAAGACATTTTTGAGTGAAATTGGAATAAAGCAAAGGAAAGTGGGTAAGAATGGCTGATGTATGAGGCTGATTATAGCAATGTCTAGGATTTACTAATAATTTTAAGTCTGGATCTCTAAATTTTGAAAACCAACTCTTTCCTCAAGGTCATCCCTCAAAAGTAGGTTAAAAACTGGTCAAGATCCTCATAACCTCTGAAGATGGAGTCACAGCAAACAGTTCCTAGAGGAGGGAAAACATTGACAATGAGGTACATTGTGAACAAGTGTCTTTTATCTAAACTTGATAAGTGGTCTGATGACGCTGAAGGGAGACACGATAGCACAAAAAAAAAAAAAATCTGCTACTTGTTTAATCAGTTGCACATGCGGTAGGGAAAAAAAGTAGCTTATTTCAGATTGTGGAACACACAGTATAAAGTTATTTGGTCCCTAGCTACCTTAATGTCAAATCTATTCTTTATCACCCACTACTCCCAAAAAAAGAAAGAAAGAAGAAAGTCCCAAATATGTGACAATTGCTGTGCTGTCCTGTTTATAATTTCTGTGACAGAGCTTTTCAAAATAGCATATCTGTCTGTTTCTACACTCTTTATTAACTGTGCATCCAAGAGTTGTACAGAACAAACATGTCAATTAGGAAATAAGCCATGCTGTATAAATTTCTCATTTAAATGATTCATTAGAGAGCAGGCATTTCAAAAGTAGAATATAAAAAAGAACTGTCATAGTTGAGGCCACAAATGTCTTTTAAAATCAGATAACTAAAGAGAATAACATCACTGCTGAAAACATCAACCTAAATTTATCTAATACACATAAAGGTTATGCACTATATATATGAAAGCCATAATCAGGAAAAATATGCAAAATGTACAATTAGGTAACATATTTTTAAAATATCATAGAGAAGAGGGAACCTTGGTCAAATATGTAAATATTTGTGACATAATATAAGCTAAAAGTTGTGTTATTTCATATTATTTGAGCATCTAAGCTATAAATCAAGAAGCCAATACTTTCTTGATCATTTGATAAACATGGTATCTAATTATCTATTTACATTATAATTATATCAACAGAACACTAATTCTTTTTTATTTTGCAATCAAATTCTATATGATGTGTGATCAATATTTATTTATAACACTAAATAGAACCTTCTCAATTAATATTATGAACACCTTTAGACTTTCACAAAAAAGTATCTCTGATTAGGTATTATACAGGTTCAACTTTCTTCATGAATGTAATTATTTATTGTCAATTTTTAAATTGGACCTGTGATTAATTTTTTAGGCACAGTATAAATGCAAAGGAAGGCTGACTATCAATAATTTAAGTATTCACTATTGTTGGTAATATTTGCTAATCTTTATTCTGTAATTTAAAAACAAGCGAGCTAAACAAATGGGCTTGATAGCATGCCCTGAATACTAGAAAATTTGGATTATTCAAAGAAAACTCTGTAAACTGATGTCTTTTATTATTTTTAGGGATGATAAAACCACACACCTATAGGATAAAGGAAGTTCACATTTTTGTGGCTTGGCACACCATAGGGAAGAGGTCAACTTTCCAATTAACTTCAGCAGATGAGTTCCACAGTGGATTCTGACCTCGGATATCCACACCTCACCAATCAGACAACTGGCTGGACCCAGACCCAGTTGTGAGGGGAGCAGAACCTTGTGAATGACAAACCCTCCTGAAAGGCATGGAATCCAGTGTGAATTTTACAAAAGAAAGTGGGGTCCTGATAGCAGAAGAAGAGGAAATTGTATTGGGCAGACAAAGAGTCCTAACCATAGCCCATATGCCTGGATTAGATCATGATTTTTCCAATTACTGATGGAAGAATCTTAAATAAAAAAATCTTACCTGTTGGTCCTCAGTTTTCTTATTTAACAAATAGAATAATTATTTCACTTACATAATTGTTGAGAGAAATTAGTGACATAATATAAGCTAAGGGCCTAACCCACTTGCTAACTCATGTCTGGTATCAGTAACCTAATTAGAAAAATATTTAAGAGATTTACTATGTTCTATTCACTATAAAAGACACCGAAGGTAAAATTATAAGTGATAAGCATCATAGTCAATGAGTTTAATCGAATTATCACACAAAGAAATGTCAAATTAGCAAATACTACAAAAGAGAGGGAATTTCTACTTGTTCTATATAATAAAAGCCTAATATGCTAAGTGCCTGACTGTTCATTCGACTGGTCGACCAGTTGCTATGACACACGCTGACCACCAGGGGGCAGACTCTCCAACCATTAGGTTAGCTTGCTGCTGGAGTCTGGTTAATCAGGACTAGGCCAGATAGATCGGACACACCCTGGAGCCCTCTCCAGGACATACCTCCCCAGCCCCAATTGTGCACTGGTGGGGTCCCTCAGCCTGGCATGCACCCTCTTGCAATCTGGGACCCTTGGAGGATGCTGGCAAACTGGTATAGGCCTGATCCCCACAGGCCAGGCCGAGGGACCCCACCGATGCATGAATCCATGCACTAAGCCTCTAGTGTTTAAAATAAGAAGTTGATGGAATCAGAGTATTTGAGAAAGACTGCCTGAGGGAACAGAGGGAATATTGAGTTGAGATCTAAAGAATGAGAAAGTATTTACTAGGCAAAGAGCAGAGGGTTGAACCAAGTGGTCTAAGCAGAGGCAGAAGGAAGGGTACATACAAAGGTTCTGAAATGAGCGGGGATAGTGAGGAACAGAAAGAAGGCCCTTGTCTCTTGAGCAGGGAGGCACAGCATGAGTTGACTTTGAAGAGGCAGCGAGGGGCCAGACCCTGGAACACTTGAAGCCTTTGCTAAGGTATTTACTGCTTTGTCCCAAGAGCAATGGCAAGTTACCAGTTTTTGGCAGAGGAATTAATAATCAATGTGTGATTTTCTCCTCTTTTTTCACCTTCTCCAAAGATGAGAATGGATGGCCTCCCTCTGGTCTGGTCTGGCCTTGGCAGAAATACGAGCTTTAGTTTGGGGTGCCACTTTTTTAAAGAAGAGTATTGAAAACAACCTGTGTTTCTACCAGGGGCAGCCACAAAGTGGTGAAGAAAAAGACGTTTCATGTGCACAAAACAAGACTGAGAAGATTTAGTTACTAAATGAAATCTGTTTCTTAATAAGAACAAATGTTAAAGTTTTTTTTTTTAAGCTATTCAACAATTAGATTGATTAAAAAAAACACCCCACCAGCATGGTAGACCAACTAGCATTGAAAGTATGCAAGGAAAGACTAGATAATCATGAAGAGACTTTCTTTCTAATGTATCAAATGTTGAACTCTGTACCCATTGTGAGTATCTACTATTTCTAAAAGAAGAAATTCCCCATGCCTCTTATCCACTTGGGCCATAGCTGTGCCACTTGTTCACTTTGAAGTACCTCCTGCTTTTGTTTCTGTTAGGGAACTGGATTCTGGCCCATGCCTCCTCTCCAAGGCACACTTTAAAGAGAAATCTCAGTCTTCCTGACCCACTTCTGACCTTGCCTACTATGGTTGATTTGCATACTAACTCTTTTAAATCCCTTTGATATGTTTTCTTTATTCTCTTGACTAGATTTCAAATAGCATGATCATATAGCAACTGTAGCACAGCACTATGAAAGAAAGAAAAGATACAGAGTTATGACTGGGCTGGTGGTGTTCAGTGGTTGAGCATCAACCTATGAACCAGGAGGTGATAGGTTTGATTCTTGGTCAGGGCACATGCCCAGGTTGCAGGCTTGATCCTCAGTGTGGGGCATGCAGGAGGCAGCCAATCAATGATTTTCTCTCATCATTGATATTTCTATCTCTCTCTCCTCCCTCTTACCTCTGAAATAACACACACACACACACACACACACACACACACACATATATATAGCAATTACTTTAAACTTTTCTTGTGATACCTTTTTCATACACTGATTTTCCTAATCTTGGAGATAGTCTTCTAGCTGGGAGCTCCAGAGCCACTTGGAGTGAAGCCCTGGAAGGATGCACAGTGACATAACTAGTCCGCATTTCCACTCCATGTTCTCCCCAAATTTATGCTGTTAAGTATGGTAGACTGAGTAGGAGCCCTTTGAAGATGTCAACATCCTAATCCCTGGAATTTGTGAACATGTTATATTATGTCATGTTCTTATGTTATGTTATGTTATGTTACGTTATGTTATGTTACGTTATGTTATGTTATGTTATGTGGCAAAGATGGAAATTATATTGCTAGTTAGCTGACCAAAATAGGGAGATTATCCTGGATTACCCAGGTGGGCCCAATGTATTCACAAGGTGCTTAGCAAAGTAGGAGAGAGAGGCAGAAGGGAGGGTCAAATGGTTTGAAGTGAGGAGGATTGAACTAACTATTACTGACTTTGACAATGAAGGAGGTTATGAGACAAAGAAATAGACAGCTTCTGGAAGCCAGAAAAGGCAAGGAAATGAATTTTTTCCAATATTTAGCCCAGTGAGATTTATGGCTCCAAAACTATAAAATAG
Organism: Pipistrellus hanaki; assembly: GCF_964339955.1. NCBI lineage: Eukaryota > Metazoa > Chordata > Mammalia > Chiroptera > Vespertilionidae > Pipistrellus > Pipistrellus hanaki. The sequence continues at coordinate 114,372,306 of NC_140505.1, forward strand.
TAAGTTTGTGTTAAGCCATTACCTTTATGGTTATTTGGTACAGCAGCAATAGAAAACTAACACAGTGAGCTTCAAATTTTGCCTAGTTTCTTTTTCTCTAATGGTTATACTAGTAGGTTTAGCTCATTCATTTTTAACAAAGGCACACTCAACTGATGAAGGCAAACTTTGAATCCTACTCTCTTATTAAAATACCTAATTCCTACATTTATCCATTATTCTTGTTCTAACCCATTATTGATGTTAATGTCTAGTTAACATTTTCTTTTAAAAAAATTAAAATGCCTTTTTAATGGTCTCCAGTTATAACAAACATACAAAAGGGTTTTGGAGACTCAAAAAAAAAAAATTTTATGTAATTTTTAAAGACGGTACAGCCAGAGCACTGGATTCAAATGAAGGTCTGCTGGTTACTAGCTGTGGTTTGGGAAAACTGACCTCGTTGAGCCTCCCTTTCACCATCTATAAAATGGGAATAAAAATGGGAGGATCTATACAATAGCCTGAGGAAAAGATTTAATTATATAATCCATGTAAAGTCCTTGGCATGACGCCCTGTATGTAATTAAATACATCACATAATGGTGTTCGCGAATATTATTGTTCATTATCTTTCCGATTTCAAAAACTTCTCTAACAAAAAAGCAGTTCCCAGAACACTTGCTGTGTTTGCAAGCTGCACAGTTAATAATCTGCACTTCCTTTCAATCTTAATTTTTAAAGAAGCAGCCGTGAACCTTTCTGAATTTAGCAACTCACTTAGCAATACTTAACCCTGAATAAACAATTCCTTTAATTATAAAATATTTTTTTCACTAAAGTAATTGTTAAAAAAAAAAAAAAAATCAGAGGGGTAAGACAATGGTCTAAATCCTAATTGATCCCCTGAGGGGGCAGGGTGAGTTATTTGCTAGGCTCCTGAGTCCTCTTCCCAAACACCCCTGTACTGGGCTGTGTCCAACCAGCAAAGTATTTGGCTTGTCCAGGCGGTGCCAGGTGAGCCCCTGAGCACTGAGAGGCCGCGCTGGACTGGCCGCGTCCGGCGCGCAGCGGCTGCCAGGCTGCAGGTTGGTAAGCTTCGCCCTTGGAGCCCGTGCGCCCTCGTGGCTTCCCGCCGGTGCGCGTCCGGGGCCCTCGGGCAACGTCCGGGACGCGCTTCTCCGGATCTGTTCAACTTCTGGGCCATCCCCGAGGCGCTGAAGCCCTCCCGATCTCCAATCTCCCCACCCTCCGCCCCCCACACCCCGCGCCGGGGCCGGGACTCGCTCCTCGGGGCTCCGGAAGGGAAGGAGGCGTGTCCGGAGCGGGCGGGCGGGCGGGAGGGATATAAAAGTGCTGGCGGCGCGCCGGCCGGGGTTTCACTCGCCGCCTTGCGCCGGGACCGGGACCGGGAGTGCCGCGGGGAGCACGGGCCGTGGACAGGGCGCTGCGCTCGGGCTACCCAATGCGTGGACTATCTGCAGCCGCTGCCCGTGCACTATGCTGGAGCTCCAGCACAGCTAAACGGAGTCGCCACACCGCTGCCTGGGCTGGATCGCTGCGCTGCCTTTCCTTATGAAGAAGACACAAGTGAGTAGGGCGCACCCGGGAGCTCGCCGAGCGGCTCTCCAAGAAAATCGCGCCCGGAGGCCGGCGCGTCCCGGCACCGGAGCTGCCTGGGCGGACCGGGCTGCGCCCGCCGGACCCGCCGAGGAGCTGCGGGGGAGACGGGCGTGGCGAGCGAGCCCGAGCCGCCCGGGCCCGGTGAGCCGGGGAGAGCGGGAGGAGGAGTGATGGGAGGGAGCCGGTGCCAAGTTCGCAGCCTCAGACGCTAAGTTCGGAGCTGTCAAGAGGAGCCGCAGTTCCTGTGAGGAGGCAGGATCTGCTCTCTTGGGTCGGAGAGTTTTAAGTTCTCACGGAAAAGCATGTCTTTGCACTGGAGACATTTTCCCTCGGATCCCGGGGAGATTACAAAAACGGCTCCCCGTACGCCGCCCTCGCTCGCTCGCTCGCTCGCCCTCGCACCCAGGTTTCTGGGCAGCCCCCAAGTGGGCTCGGGGCTCGTGGGGATGCGGGTGCCACCGCGGGAGCCAAGCCGACCTCGCCTTCCTTAGCGGCGCTCCGCGGGGCAGAGAACCTGCCTGGCCGCCCGCGGACACTTGGTTCCCCGCAGCATTGGCGGGGTTTGCAGCGATGGGGGAGCTTTCCGGAGAACTCTAGATGAGATGATACCTCCACATGGCGCCCACCTTCTTTCATTACGGAATAGAAAGTTTCTTTAAAAAAAAAAAAATGGGCACCTCTAATGATAGTTATTGAGGGAATTCTCAGTGCTGCTAAATTGTGGTTATACACTTAAACACTGGGTACAACACCGCCCAGGGGTACAATTAGATCCCCACTCGCCCAGCCCCGTTGAGGCAGATAATGTGTCTTGTCATTCAGAAAGGACCCCTCGGTGCTCCTGTCTGCAGTTCTTTTCACCACTGCAGTTCCTACTTACCTCTTCTCGCTTCTCCGCTTTGGAATGGTGTGTGTCTGCCCGGGTTAGGTAAGGCTGCCCTTTCACCCCCCAGAGGTTCTATCTGAGATTGCAGTTCCTGAAATGTGGAATTGTTGGGGGGGAAAGGGAAATCTTCAGTTCAGAATGAAGGCATCAGTGTGGGGGAAATGCTGTATTCAAGGATGCGCTTCGTATCGTGTTTTAAATAGATGTCCAGGCTTGGGGGGTGTACGCATTCAAAGGGAATGGGGAAGAATCAAGGTCAATGGCGCCCGTGTGGAAAAGAGCAGGGGGAAGGGGCATTGCCTGGCAGGAAGGTTTGTAAGGTTTCTAGGGCAGAGGCTTAGGGGGAGTGGAAGGGAGTGCAGTTCCCTTCCTGCAAGCAGGTTGGTTTATGGGCAGAGCATTGAAGGCCACACCTGGGGTCTCCACAGCGTGCTGCTGAAAGGCAAGCGGTAAAGGCCGGTGAGGAAAGAGAGGTTACAATGTAATTCCTTGATTTGTACAAGTTTTCTGCTTTGCAGGAATAATGTGCAGGAGCGTAGAACCCATTCCCTGTCACGGTCGCATCTGCTCACATGAATGGTAGTGGTGAGATCTGGGTGGAGAAATCTCTGTCTACCAGTTCAGAAAGAGAGCCCAAAGCTTCCTATTTAAACAAGAGCACTGGAGACAGAGCAGGTTAATGACCAACACTCCAAAGGAGGGCGACATACTATCATGTCACTCTGAGTGTCAGTAGGATTGATGATCCTTGCACCCTTGCTTTGCGAAACACATGTGAGCTCTGTAAGCTTCTTCCTCACTCTGATTAAATGGCTGTGCAAATCCGATTACATGGAATAATTCCATTGAAAACTAGAAAGAGGTCAATCTAGCCCGAAGCGCCATGGTGTTAGTGACCAGTGCTACCGACCAGGGTCATTTGAGATAGCTAAATATTTTAGAAATGTGACCTGCTCAGACCAAGTTAAAGTGCAAGCCCCTTGGGGGAACTTGCTGATGTTAGAGGACTTGCAGGCATAGGAAGGCAGTGCCCTTGTTGAATGAAGGCATTCATTGCCTGGGATCTAATGACCTTCAAGGTTTCCTTTAAGGATACTTCTAGCAATTCCACATTCTTGCCACTGTAAAGGCAGACATCAGAAATGGTATGAAATCAATAACGTAATCTGTGGAAATGAGGGTGAGAGGGATTAGATCCTTGTTAATATCACTAAATTTTCTAATCCAAAAGATACAAGAAACTCCCTATGCAACTCTGTATGGATGGAGAGCAGCATGAGGAAATCGAATATTAAGAAGTAAGATGAATTGCCAGCAAGGGATATTTACTAAATCAATAGTTTCAATGGTCATTTATAAAGATTGCCTCAGTAAGAGAGTTCTATTTTAAGGCAAACAGGTTTGTTTTTTTTCTCTTTTAGTATATATTACCCAAATTTTAAAATTAGAACTTAATAAAAGTAATAATAATAGTAAGCTTTAATTGCAATTATGCAGTTCTCCAAGAATCACAGGTCCACCAGATGTTCTAGCCTTTCAGTTAAGCTAAATAAGTGTGAAAATTCCATCAAGAAACAATTGGGGTTCAATAAATTATTCTTTCATTTATTTAACATTTGAATGGACTTTAGCATTAAGAAAATAATTACATGGACAAGAGCTATGAGGAGCAATTATAACAAATTTAACCACAAATCTACAGAAATTAATGCATTTTCAGATTGCATTTTATTTATATTGTACAATTTTGCAGTTTGAAGGAAATTGTGAGGTTAGGTTCAGAAAGAACATCTATTTTGATCAATAGCCATTTATTTTAATGTAACACTCTGTATGTTAAATAACAATTGGACAGTATATTTTGCAAGACCATTTTAAAAAGTGCTATCAACTTAATGGGCCTGATGTCCGATTTATTGACGTACTCACATTTTAGTTTTGAGATGGTTTGTGAGAGTTTTCGTTTGCTTTCAGTTTTAAAAATATTAAGAAAAAAAAATCCATCTTGCAGACAGTGTAAAAAAAAAAAAAAAAAGCCATTTTAGGCATACATTAGTTCTCAGAGAAGCAAATAGACTGCTTTTTAGCTTTTGTTGTTCCAAGAAAACATCCCTCTTTTGTCTGTATGAGGATGTCATTTGGGTGATAATGCAAGTTTGTAGAAAAAAAATATGAAAAGAGCATTTCTCTCATATTATCCTTAAAGTCACTCCATTTGGAATGTGTGCTTTGAATAATTCTATTTTGTGTAGCTTTTAATTGATACATTCTGCCAAGATTTTAAAACTCAAGTGCTAAGTCAATTACATTTAACATAAAACAAGGAAATAACCATATGGAAACCTGAAGGCCTGAGCCAAACCAATTAAAATTGCTAAATTTTATTTATGTCTAACTGCTGATTTGAACATAGCACATTGTGAACCACATTTCTTCTTTAATGGGAGGTGACTGACATCTTCCCATCACCAGTGGGGGGAAAATCCCTGCCCAAATGGCTGTTCTGAATATTGGAGGTTTTATGCACGGTCTTCACTCCACGTGCCCTTCCCACCATGTCCAGGGAGCGCCTCAGATGTAGTGGACACACAATGTGTGTCATGTAGCTCCTTTAGATTCTAATTCCTGGTTTACCACTGGTGAGACAAACGACCCTGGGCAAATGGTTAAACTTCTTGGGAATTCCATTTTGTAATCTGTATGATGGTTATAAAATGGTCATAAAGGGTTTTCTCACCTGGTGGTTGTAAGGATTAAAGGAGATTTTATGTATATCTTTATCCCAGCACAGTGGCTTACTGTAGTTACAGTCTGAATGTATTGTTCCTAAGAGAATTGCCTGCTGGTTAACTTAAGGACCAGAGAAAAACTGACTATTGCAGGCAAATGGTGCTTCACAGGCAAAACAGACAGACAAATCTGAATCTGTGGATTCAGTGCTGCCCATTCCAGGCTGATGTCTGTTTATAGACTGTAATGAACACAGAGCAAACTAGGAATGTATGAAAAAAAAAAAAAAAGGCTATATGTGGCATCGAGGATGTTCAAACCTTTAAAAGAAAAAATGAATGAGAGAATTAGAATTGAAAATAGATATAGAAAACGGAAATATCACTGCCATCTCTGATTCACATCCATATTTCCACACTCTTGCTCTCTGAGTTCCCTTGTAGGATTCTGAGGGTTTATTTTGTTTGAGGCTGGAGACTTAGCTTATCCTATCCCTAGCATTCCTGCACTTGCTCTTCTGAGTGAGGCCATGCATTCATTTCTGCATGGTGTCCTTTTGGTCTTTCCCAGGCAACCTGCAGTGACATTTCTATCCATTATGCAAGTTTGGGAGATTTTTGTTTTCCTTTTCTTGATTATCTTAATGTTCCCTTTTGTAAATTAGGGTAAGGCATTTGGATGTAACTCAATCTTAGGAGTGATCTTTTATCTTTTTTTCTAGTACATGAATCCAACAGCTGCAGGGGACTGCTTTTGGGTGTAAGTCACCTGTGTAGTCAGAACATTTATGAAACAAATTGGGGCAACACCAGGATGCTTTTGTAATGTACGCTGTGTTCAAGGTTAGTTTGTATAGACTTTGTCTCATAGAAACCATTGACTGTATCCTTAGATGCAGCAGAATGTGTTTTTCCTTTTTACTTGACTTTAGGCACAGGAAGAACTGTTTACAGGGGCTGGGATTTTGAGGGAATTGCTATTATCACATCTCTATCTATTTTCTCTGTCCAGAAACAAAAAGGAGGTAGTGGGCTGTGTTTTTCTTTTTTTGAGATCTCAATGTATGTCACCTAAAGGAAGACTGTTCTTTATGTTGCTTTCTTTGTCTTTGGTACATTTCACTGTTTTCCTAGGCAGCCACATTGATTTGGATATTAGGGGATGGAGTTCTTTTATTAGGCTGGATACTAAGTTGGGTGACTTTGGAAAGAGATTTGAATCTCTTCCAACATCAATTTCCTCAACTGTAAAACGAGAAAGAGGTTCTAGGTGATTTCCAAGTGCCTTCTACTAAAATTTTGAAGGTACTAGTAAAATAGAGGCTGAATCCAGATGGTACTTAAGCATCCTTTGGTTCTGAGATTTATGTAGCCATTGCTTTGGTGTGAATACAAATGATAACCATTGTTTTATGGTTATGACCCAGCCAATGGGGAGAAAGAGATTTAAATTTAGACTGTTCTGCTTTTAGCCATTCCACCTGCTCCTTGGCATTTCTCTCTAACAAGAATGGTATTTACACTTTGCTATATTAGCAGTATCCATTGTTGAAGAAGAGCCTTACCTTCTCTCTCCTGATCTTTAAATCCTCTAAGTAAGGAAGGACTTTAAGGCAAAATCAGGCGACCAGAGGACATAGGCTAACAAAGGTAATGAGTGCCTCCCTGGGCCTGCTTGTCTCTCCTGCTCCTGCAGGCTCCAGATTCTGGCTGCATGCAGTAGGCACGGAGAGAATCTGGTCATGTAGCAGAAAGGCATTGGTGGGGAGCATGGAGGGAATGGGTCCTGTGCTTGGCTCTTGCTCCAGCACCAGCAGTCACTGAAGCTTAGCCAAGTCTTGGACAAGTCCTGGGCGAGTCACTGATCTCAGTAGTAACTCTGGCCCACTCCCTAGCAGGAACCCTCAGAAGCCAGGGAAGAGGAGGGGGCTGCACGGGCTGGAAAAGGGGGAGCAGGCCTGCTGCCTCAGGGAAGGGTTTTTCTGGTGGAAGGCACTTGGCTGAGGATTTTCACAGGTTCAGTACCGTCTCGGGAACACTTCTCACCTACCTCTTTTCCTGACCTTCTCTCTAAGAACGGACAGCAGAGAGTTGGGGCAAGCCCAGGAACCAGCAGCTGGTTTTCCTTAGCAATCAGGAGCCCATGACAGCCCTTTTCTCACTGTTGACAGAAGACTATTTGAACATCAGCTGGACCCCTCCGCCCGCCAAGAGAGCAGGGATTCCTCAGAAAAACTGAGCAGTGGCAGTGACAGTAATGCTGTTCTCCTCTAAGCACAGGCAGAGTCTAGAGCTGCCCACTGAAACCACGGTCAGCATCGAGGCAGTGATCCAGGCCCTTTCAGAGGCAGCGGTAGCTCTCCTCCGGTTATCCGGGCGCAGGAATTCAGCACTTGACTCTGCAGGTGCAGCTGTTGTCTCTGTGCTCTGAGTGCTATGGGTTAGAATGTGGGCATGAAGTAGGCAGCCAGGGTGCCTTTTCTGTGTTGTGGGTGCACAGAGAGTCACTCAAAATGGGCAGCCGCCCTTCAAAGAATGCCTTTGCTCTCTGGGGTGGGTGACAACGCAAAAGGGCACAAAAGAGCAAGAGCAAACCCATCCTCAGCATTCCCTTGAAAAAGAGAGCCTCATCCTCCTTCACCTTTGCAGACCGTCCCCCCTCTCCCCCCTCCCCCCTCCCGAAAGGCATAGTGTGGCAGGCTGCAGACCTGGGAGGCAGGCACAGTATGGCAGGGAGCCTCATTTACACATACTCTGTTATACCCTGTTGTCCTTTCAGGAGCAGAATTTCATCTTCTGAACAAAAGCACTGTGGGTGCTTGGAACTTTTGCCTCTTTTTCAACTTGACATAAAATCTCTGAAGCCAAACAATCTTTCCAATTTTTTTTCTCACAACTGGCATAGAACGTGGTCCTAAAGGGTAGCTGAGTGTTTTGAGTGAGCCGAGTCACCTCTAAGAATTACAATGTAATAGGGGCTATCTGTTGTGAGGGACCCCTTACGCCGAGTTTTCTGCTGTTTGTTTCCTGGGAGTCCTTTTCCCAAGGCCTTTCCAGACCACTGCCTTGTGAAAGCACACGGATTCCTCGATTCCCCAGCAGAGTGTTGCAGAGAAATGGGTTATGTTATAAATTCCCTGCTCCTCTCCTGGCATGTGTTGTCCATATGGATGGCTGTGCAGATTTACATTAACTGCTGGACTTGAGATGAAGCGGAGGGAGGGAGGAAAAAAGTGTTTCATATAAAGTGATTTTGAATGTCATCTAGAAAACCCAAGGATTGCAAAACAAACCTCAACAGTCACACATCATTATTTAGGGTTCCATGTAAACCTACAATTTAATGCTTCTGAAATAGTCAACACATTAGGGATTTCCATTTTTGATGACCAACTAAAACCTCTCTGATTTCTGTAGTTTGGACCTCTGGCAATTTAGAAAGCTGCTCTATTCAAGCCTACCCAGAGGTCTCTCATGTGTTCTGTTAAGCTGAGGACTGGCTCTGCCATGTAATTCTACTTGTTAGAGAGGGCACATGGCTTGTGCTTTCTGCCTCCAGGTGGTCCAAAATGGGCATTGAAATGCAGCGATAATAAAGGCATTCGTTAGGAAACATTCATGAAAAATGAAAGGGGTTATTAGCATGTTTTTAATATTGCATGACATTAATTTTATGTACAAAAGCACTACAAAATAGTGTTTATGTTATTCTTTCAGTATTTTGCAACAAATTATGACACTAAAACAATATTCTTAACCCCTGCCCAGGAAAGTATTTTTAAAACTTTAGTACATGTATTTCTTTTTAAATAACGTGCCATGAATATAGTATTCTATACCTTAATAATATTTAGAAAACAGTGGATTACCTTTTTCTCCCCTTTGAAACTTGAATCTTTTTCAGTCTTAAACAATTTTAATAGCCTTTTAAACAAAACCGATTTGACCGTTCCGCTTCTGTACATAATGTGGCACATAAATGATTCAGCATGAAGGAAAGGATGTACTGTAGTGTGTGTCAAAATTGTGACATTTAAATGTGTAGCCATTTTAAAGAGTTTCCATCATTGTTTTATAAAATCAAATCTCCCTGCTAATAAGATCAACAAGAGTGGCACTCAGTAGAAAACAGTTCCAAGATTAATTAATTGGGAGAACTTTTCTTCTGGGAGGTAGGTCCGATTTTTTTTTTAAATCCCATTTCACAGATGAGGAAACTCAGATAAGGTCCTTCCTCTGCCAACTCCACGTGTTTATTGCCAAGAATAACACCCAACGAGATTTAGCTGGCACAGCACAGTGAGTTAGTGTGGCTTGTTCAGTGCCTCAGAGATACAGATTCTGTTTACAAGAACATGGAATCAAAAGCAAATGCAAGTCAGATATTAGAAACAGCTGCCAGTGATAGAATTTGGACCAAAAATTTTTTTGTAATTCCAATTGCCTAGCAGAGTGGCTCACATCAGGTACTCCTCCTCGTGTTGTGGAAGGAATACATGCCTGATTCAGGTTGTTAGGTGCTAATATACTTTTTTGAGGTTTTTTTTCTTTTTTTTAAACAAGACAAATGTCTAAAAATGTTTAAATTGATTTTAGAGAGAGGAAGAGAAGGGGGAGAGAGAAAGAGAAACATTGATGTGAGAAACATCATCAATTGGCTACCCCCAGTAGGTGCCCTGACTGGAGTTCCAACCCACATCCTGGGTATGTACCCTGGCTGGGAATCAAACCCTCCATTTTTTGATGTATGGGCTGACAATCCAACCAACTGAGCCACACCAGCCAGGGCAAAACAAGGTACATTTTTTTAAAATATATTTTATTGATTTTGTACAGAGAGGAAGGGAGAGAGATAGAGAGTTAGAAACATCGATGAGAGAGTCATCGATCAGCTGCCTCTTGCACACCCCCTACTGGGGATATGCCCGCAACCAAGGTACATGCCCTTGACCGGAATCGAACCCGGGACCCTTCAGTCCCCAAGCCGACGCTCTATCCATTGAGCCAAACCGGTCTCGGCAACAAGGTACATTTTTAACTACTGTGCTGGCTCTACTATATACACAAATGTGTTTGGTTGATGATTATAAAGGCTACTTTGTTCACCATATATAGCATTATTTTCCATGAATATGCAATATCATTTACTAAGAAAAACTGGAGGTTATGTGAGAGAACAGAAAACATTGGGTTGAATTATAGATCAAATGCAGTATTGGTTCTGCCATGGACTAGCTATGAGAACTTCAGTAGCTATTTTTCTCTGAACTTTACTTTCCCAATCTTTAAAATGGGTGCAGAAATAGCCACCTATTAGTAGTATCGATTGAGATAGACTATCTAAAGGTACACTGACTAGCAGTTAGTACATAATCATTTCCTTTTCTGTTAAAATAGTGAATCATGAAATATTTAGCAAATCCAAATGCAGTAAGAAATGCATGCATTGTTATCCATCTCTGCTTTTGCATGAATAAATAAAATAATCCTTAGAGATTAATACAATAGCATAACTTCCTTATGTTATCTGCCTTCTTGAACACCCATGAATTTTAAATCTTAGCAAATTAAACAAAATTTTCCTCCAATTTTATCTCCTTTACCTTTCCCCCCTTCCTGTGAAAGGAAAGGTATCTAAACCAATCCAAAAGACAAGCAGCTTTAAAAGAGAAAGCAGCTTACTGAATAAGGAAATAATAAGAGTAGTTGATAAGTTAATACATGCTTGTTGATTACACACCAGGATGAGGTACAAACTGCACAGGTACATCTCATTTGATCCCAGCCCCCCAAAAGTTATGAAGTAAATACTATTATTGTTATCACTTTTTTAAACCAACAAAGAACCTAAAGTTCGGAGACTTTAAGAAAATATGCCCAAAATTAAAAGAAGAATAAAATGCAAGTAAGAGGAAAAGCTTGGATGTGAAGCCTCGATTCCACTTAGCCATGTTTAGGTATACATGGATTTATGTGCAGTCTGTACAATGTGAGCTTTTTTTGTTTTAATTTGTCTGTGGAGATGATAGCTTTTAGTCTTACCTGGTAAACGGGGAAGACTGAGTCAGGAAAGCTGAGCTTCTGGGTGAGGGACAGGTAGCTTCTGACCCACTTCTCAGTCTCACCAGGAGGTCAATGGCTGTGGGAGAAACAACACTCACACGTTCAGGGCACCTGCCTCTCCCTCCGCAGTCTCCTCAGCTGTCAAATGGGTGTGTCATCTGACTGCTGTGAGGGGGCCCTTATAGACTATAAAAGGGCCATTTTACTTTATGGAATTAAGAATTACTGTCCAAACCTTGGTGTCTTAAAAATAAAATTGTACTTTTGCCTGCAGAGGGCAGGTTTTAAAATGTTTTAAAATGGTGTTTCAAAATACACTTTTACAAAAAAAAGATGCTCAGGGATCACTTTATTCAATCAGTCCTGACACTATTCTCACAAGCAACTCTATAAGTAGCTGTGAGCATATTAGGAAAATATTTAATAAGGACATCTTTATGCTTCTGCCTGTTTTTCAAAACTACCAGCCACTTAAGTTAGGACCTTTGCTCTGTCATTCATTTTCTGCTTTGACACTACGATTTTTTAAACAGATAACTAGGGGAACACCCTTGTCAGCAGCATCACTAAGGGACTTACTCATCAGTTTAGTGGAAACAAAAGTGTTAGCTGGAAGGTCTGGCATCATCTGAACACAGATGATGGAGATAGCTCGGCAGAGGTATGATGGACTGAGCAGCCCGCGGCTGGACATCCGCCTGCTGACAGCACGAGATCTCTGAGCCTCAGTTTCTACAGCTATAAAACATGGACATCAAGAGTACACTTCTCAAAGACGGTCATGAAGATGATGAAGATGCAATGAAATAATCCTCAGAAAAGCCCCCTGGTCAGCACTTGCACGTAGGAAATACTAAATAAGTGCTTAGTGTTATCCTCAGCCTTTTAAGCTTACCAGGGTGGTGACCCCTGTCCTAAGGAAAGGGCTTTTACAAGTCCCCGCTGTCTGAATGGAAGGGAAAGCTGGAGCCATTTACCCAAATAACTCGGGCTTTTAACTCACTGTGGTCCTGAATAATTTGATTGTTTCCATTCCCTACTCTAACAAAACCAGAAAAAGATAAATGTGTATGATTATATCTCAAGATAGTTTACCTAGAGCGAAGTTACTTCTTTCTATCATGCGCCAAGGTTACCGAGCGAATCCACACAGAGGAGCTGGCTTCTGAGCCAGGCGGCCAGCAACCAGAGCCTGCCTTCCTGAACTCTGTCCTGTCCCTAGAATTGGGGGGGCCCGAACATGAGTCCTTCCCATGAATTGGTGAGTGATCTCCTACTTTTCCCTCTCCAGGAGAAGTCATTTTTCGCATTAACAGAAATAGAGCCTCTTGTCAAGGGAGAATGGAAGAAGCATGGCTTTTGGGTCAAAAGCACCCAAGTTTTACCTCTGGCTCTTGACTCTAGCTTGCCAAGAGATCGTATGCAAGTTACTTAACTTTGCTTCACCTTTTCTTACCTGAATTTCCTCTTCTGTAGGATGTACTAATAATGCTTTGCATCTCTCCTCTCTCCTTTCCTTCCCCCACTTTCCTCCCTATTCCTTTCATCCCTCTTATTCTGGTCCCCTTCCTTCTTTACCTTTTTAACCTAGAAATAGTATGTTATATACCTGCCTTGTGACTGTCCCTCACAGATTTTTACTATTATAAAAGAAGTATTTTCCAGACCCAATCATGTTTTCCAGCGATACCGTAAATTATGTTTGTGCAAAGTGTTTGACCCATTGATCGCACAGACACTTGAAGGAGCATGGACTTTGGAGTTAGACCGAATGTGGCCTACGTCCCAGCTCTATTATTCACCAAGACCATGTGCATGATATTTACTTTCTTTCTCTAGGCATCAGTGCCCTCATATGTCTAATGAGGCAATAGTCCATAGAAGAATACAAAGATTAAATGAGATAATATATGGACATTGGCCCAGAACTGATGTTCAGTAATTGGTGTTTCTAATCTTTAGGGACTGGATTATGCCAGCAGACAGATCAGACTGTCTACTCTGTCTCTTTTCTACTTTTGTGTGATGGCTGTAGTAATTAAAAACTCACCACCATTGAAAAGCTGGGAAAGATTAGGGCTGATCATGGGAAATAAGATTGTGTAACTGTGAACTGAGATTAGTGAAGGGTCTGGATCTCGGTCTGGGTGGATCTTTGGAACTAAGGATGCTCACACATGCCTTGGCTGCCTCACAAGTTGTAAGAGGTGAAGCGATGATTGATAGAGCAGTTCTCCACAGACCAGGAGGTTCCATTCATAGGCCTAGGGTCATATTTTCCTTCTAAGCCTTGAGTGACAATAAATAAATAAATAAATAAATGAAAATTAAAAAAATCTAAACTTTCTAAATTCATGAAAGCTTTGTGTTTATTAATGTCTTCCAAAAGGAGCCTCAAAGTATTTTATGTATAGTATGTATTAATAACTTTACAGACTCAGATCTGGAGTCACCCTTTTTGGATGACTCTAAGTCACTTAATTCTGCTAACATTCTGATTTCATCATTTGTAAAATGGGGTTTATAATGGTGTCTAACTCCTTAGGTGTTTGTGAGGATTAAATGAGCCAACACATGAGAAGGGCTAGTACCATGCCAGATACCCCAAAAACCTCAGTAAATGTTAGCTGCTGTCAAGCAATATTCACTTTTGCATTTACAGTCCCTTTCTTGGGGGGAGGGGGGGAAGAAGAGGTGTATGTGTTGAATTTAGTAAGTGTGTATGATCAACAGTTTGGGATTGTTTTCATTACGAATTCAGGGTTTATTTTCTTATGGGTGATTGTGTTTAGAGTTTAATGGATTGATTGTCCAGGTTAATCTTTGAGTAAGTTTTGTATCCATCAAGACAGACTCGAGTTCCTTTTATCAGGCCATTACTTCAGGTAAACACACATTCCATTCTCTGGCAGAACATTAAACTGTTATATTTCTTTTGATGGAGTGCTGACTGGTCCAAGCATTTGTGACAGAAAACAGCTTCTGTTTCCTGACGTTGTACAACTTAAAGGCTTTTTCTAGAGGTTTCTTGACTGAATCTTTGACTGTCGCTACCTCAACAATCAAGCTACCAAACCAGAAATGTGGGAATGAGTGAGTTCAGAGTAGGATCTCAGACAAAAACTTGAATCCAGACTCTAAAATCAAGAATTGAAAAATCTCTTTAAATGAGAATCAGGAAAAAAAAGAAAAAAAGAAAAGTTAAGTCCATTCTTTTAAGGACTAAAGTAGAATGAGGCAGAGTTATTGGCCTGAATTATTTTAAAAATTGCTTAGAAGAGCTGGATTACAAAGGGGCCTAATTTTGCATCTTTCTCTGAAAATTTGTGTCCTGGCATTTGAAAGGTAATGCAGGAAAGCCAAGAATGCACTGACAACACAAATCCAGCCATGTGGTGTTAGTATATGGTTTAGTTCCTCCCAGGGTATTCATTTCATTATCCAACAAAACAAGTGGTGAAATCTGTCATTTTAAAGATTCCCTCACACATACAATCTAGAATTATGATGAAAGTCTGACCATGCATTTACCTCAGTTCAAATCCTCCAGTGACGCTGCATTACCTGAAGGGTGAAGTCCAAACCCTCAACAATTATACAAGTTCTCTGGGACTTGGCTGGTGCTTATCTCTGCCAGTCCCCATATAGCAAATTTCATTCCTGTGTCACCTACCTGCGAATAGTGGTCCAGCTGCGAACTCACCACTTAGTCTCAGAGGCCCTGACAGCCTCTCCCATTGTCTAGCTGAGATGGTTCCTCCTCACACAAACCCTTCCTAATGTGTTTGCCCTTCTTCCTTGCCCCCATCCCCACTGTGTTTAGTGATCTTACCCTTTGCTCCTGCAGCATGAAGAAAAACTGTGTGCTTAAAGCATACAGTAATCATCATTTTAGTTACCTGTCTACCTGCCTAAATTGCCCCATGTGGGTGCCCCTAGCTGGTGGCACAGCACCAAAATCTTGGAAAAGATTTTCTGAACCAAACTATGAGTTATTGAATCAAGCCAGGTGTATGTGTGACTGAATCGTTTACTGTCAGCATTCTGAATGTGTGTCAGCAATCTACTATTGGGTTTGGGTATTTAGCAACTTGGTGCTTACTGACCTCATAAATGAGAAATGAGGTCAGTTGATAGTGAGGCGGTGACTTGTAAGGTAGGAGGAACATTGGAACTGCTGGTAGGCACTGATGACAATAGGAAGCAAACCTAACTGTATATGCAACTCTGCTCTACACAAACAAACATTCTTCAAATATAATTCTGCTCGGAGGAAGAAGTAATAAATGGGCCACTTGGGTTGTAGAAGAGAGTGGAGACCAGGATTTAAAAAAGATGAAGCTGGGGCAAGTTGCTTGGCATTTTTGAGGAAATAACACAGTGGTTGAATGGCAAGTACCAGCTGGTGCTTGTTAATTTCAGATGTTTAAATGAAATGATTATGTACTAACTACTAGTCACTGTACCCTTAGATAGTCTATCTCAATCAATACTACTAATAGGTGGTTATTTCTGCACCCATTTTAAAGATTGGGAAAGTAAAGATCAAAGAAAAATACCTACTGAAGGTCTCATAGCTAGTCCATGGCAGAACCAATGCTACATTTGATCTATAATTCAACCCAATGTTTGCTTAGTAAATAATATTGCATATTCATAGAAAATAATGCTATATATGGTAAACAAAGGAGCCTTTATAATCATTAACCAAACACATTTGTGTATATAGTAGGGCCAGCACAGTAGGTAAAAATGTACCTTGTTTTGCCCTGGCTGGTGTGGCCCTCGTTGGTTGGATTGCCAGCCCATACATAAAAAAGTGGAGGGTTCGATTCCCAACCAGGGCATATACACAGGTTTTGGGTTGGAATGAGCCAGAAAAGATTTTAAGACATAGTGCTGTTGATGATGAAGAAGATGTTGATTTTGAAGCTCATTTGGTGTGTGCTAAGTGTGTGGGTTACACGTTTTATCTCTCCTAATTCTCTCCACCTGTGAGGGGGTGGTGTGATTATTCCATTATATAGAAGGGGAAGGTGGGCTTAGAGAGGTTGAGCAAGTCGCACAGCATCTCACAACCAGATGTCATTAAATCTGATCTCTGTGCTCCTCCTCATCCCTAGCTTGGTGCTGCTGTCATCTTCCTTTTTTTTTTTACGTAGATAAGATATTTTTGATCAATAATAATAAGACTGATACCTACAGTAAATGGATTCTTCTTCCCAAATTACCAAAATGCTTCCTTTTATATATTTTTCCACAGTTTGTGCTGGTTAATAGTTAGCCGGTTCAATAGACAAGGACGATAAGTTGTGCAGTTTTTGCATACTGTTGTGTATTATCTCTGTCTAGAAAGACAGAAAAGTGGCAATATGAGAATTTTTAGATGGTTCCATCTGAATGGTATTTATGGATATAAAACAGATGTGGTTAAGCAATTCCAACAAAATAATGTTTTAGTACTTAAGATCAAAGATATATTTAAATGTGGAGGAAGGAAGTTGGAGGATTAACAAGAAATGATGTTTTCAAATTTCACTTGTGGTTTGAAGACACCCATTTAATTCGTGATCAGAAGTTACCAAGGCAATCACAGTATTGCCTCAAAACATAGTGCCCTATACAGTGATTTTATATCCTTCATAGATTAATTTTCAGGATACTCTTTGGATGCCAAGTTTTCAAAGTTCTAACATTTAAATAAATGTCACATTTTTTAAAAAAGGTACACAAACCTGTACCATGGCCTATTTTCATTTTTTTTAAATTTGTATGTGTGTGTGTAAACTTAGCCCCAGTGAGGTTTGTTTTGTTTTATTTTAAATATATTTTTATTGATTTCAGAGAGGAAGGAGAGAGAGAGAGAGAGAGAGAGAGAGAGAGAGAGAGAGAGAGAGAGAGAGAGAGAGAGAAAGAGAGAGAGAGAGAGAGAGATATCAATGATGAGAGTGAATCATTATCGACTGCCTCCTGCATGTCTCCCACTGGGGATTGAGCCCATAACCCTGGCATGTACCCTTGATCAGAATCGAATCCAGGAACCTTTAGTCCATAGGCCGGCACTCTATCCAATGAGCCAAACTGACTAGAGCTATGTATATGTTTTTGTTAAGCAGGTAATCTTGGATTTGGGTGTAGAACTGAAAGGTTAATATTCCTGGCACCCATACAGCTTTTAAAGTCTTAAATAATATCCTATCCCAGAGAGCAAAGTCTCCCTCCTGCCTCAGTTTACAAATAGAAGCTCCAAAGAGCACCATAAATGAGAAGAGGCGCTAACATACTAGAATTAACCAATGAAGAAGATGTGCAAAATGGTTTGTGCAGATTTGGCTCCTAAATCTTACAGCAGCTGCAACATATCTTTTAAATTTCATTGAGCTGGATCCACAGCTCCCAGGGTCCTCTCTCCATTTTCTGGGAAGTAAGTCTCCATTCTCTTCCATGTGGTAGGAGACTCTTTTGCTTTCCAAGCAGTCCTGTTTACTGTTTACATGTATGCTTCCATCTCCATTTGATTCCTCAGCAAAGCAGCTGCTTTGAAGAGCCCACAGGATTGTGCTGGTTATTTCCTACTCAACCCTCTTTTTTTCCCCGAAGAGGAAAGTTGTTGTTTTTTTTGTTTGTTTGTTTTTTCCCCCCAACATGATTGAAAGGAGTTGAGGGTTTAGTATATTCTTCATATTATTATTATTATTATTATTATTATTATTATTTTTACACTAGGGAGCTCAGTTGATAATCTTCCTGAGTCTGCTTCAAGGAAGAATTTCAGAACATAAGATTGTTTACATTTACTTCGAAGGTTGTTAATTTGGAACTTTTTTTTTAAATAATAAAAGGTGTGATGCCAGTACTCATATCCTGATAGACTATAAAAAGCCTTCTCCTTTTGTTTCTGTTACATATCTTCTTTTCTCTACTGAATTTGGAGTCTCCTCCTACGTACTGGAATTGTGGAGATTGGTAAGCATAACTGCCTGGATATCATGGTGGAAAGGCAGAATAAAAAAACAAGTCATGTGAGAGGAGAGCAGAAATCCTATGCCCACATTACTTTGAAGAAAAGGTAGCTGATTTTATTCTTTAGTCAAAATAGGAATGGGTCTGGATGACATAAAGATTTTAGTGATTAAGTTCTCTGGGTTTTTTTGTTTGTTTGTTTGTTTGTTTTTGTTTGTGTGTGTGTGTGTTTTGGTGGGTTTTTTTTTTTTTTTTGGTTGTTTTTTTTTGTTGTTTTTTGCCTGCTGTAGTAAGGATAACAAATAGAGGATAGTTAGCCAATGCTTTGGGAAGAGATAAGATTAGCATTTGAAAGCTCAACCAGTGTTATCATTTATGAACATGTTAGCTTTCAAATGAAATCATATTCCTTGTGTATTTCCAGTGCCAAATCATCGTGATTAATTTTTTTTATGAATGGTTGTTTAAGAAATTTTGAGGGATTACAGCTCATTGGAGAAACAGGGAGAAATTTATAGTTGCATTTTATACTGAACTAGAGGCCTGGTGCATGAAATTTGTGGACTGGGGGGACCCTCAGCCTGGCCCTCGGGGGATGTCCAACAGACAGTGCTGCCATGGAGGTGAGAGAGGCTCCCACTACCGCCACTGTGCTCACCAGCCATCATCCTGGCTTCTGGTTGAGCGGCACTTTCCCTGTTGGAGTGCACTTACCACTGGGAGCAGCTCCTGTGTGGAGTGGGATTGGGCCTAAATAGGCTCTCCAACATACCCCAAGGGACCCTGGATTGTGAGAGGGCACAGGCCAGACCGAGGGACCCCACTGGTGCATGACCGCTGGGCCGGGGAGGGACGCAGGAGGTTGGCCAGCAGGGAAGGGACTGTGGGAGGGCTCCAAGGTGTGTCCAGCTCATTTCACTCAGTCCCAATTAGCTGGACTCCAGCAGCAAGCTAACCTACAGATTGGAGTGTCTGCCCCCTGGTGGTCAGTTCACTCATAGTGATTGGTTGACCAGTCAACTATCTGCCTTCTGGTGGTTAGTACATGTTATAGCAAGTGGTTGAGCCACCGTAGGATATCATTAGCATATTATGCTTTGATTGGTTGAATGGACAACTGGACACTTAGCATATTAAGCTTTTATTATATAGGATTCTAAATAAACTATAGAATTGTAGACTTTTCACAGACTTTCATTGCACTTACTGTAGGAAAGTACCTACATTTTAAAAAAATATGTCCCTGCTCTGCCTTAGCCAGTGTGGCTCAGTTGCTTGGTTGGGCATCATCCTTGCACATGGAAAGGTTGCCAGTTTGATTCCAGGTTGGAGCATGCCTGGATTGTAGGTTCAATCACCAGCAGGGGGCATGCAGGAGGCAGCCAATGTCTGCTCTCACATCAGTATTTCTCTTCCTCTCTCTTATCTCTCTAAAAAAAAATGCAGTTAAATAAGTAAGTAAGTAAGTAAGTAAGTAAATAAATAAATAAATAAATAAAACTATGGTCTTGATGGGTCAACTAAGGAAAGTAACTTCATATTATACATCGCTTTAAAAAGGGAGCTTTGGTGATTTTAAAGGCAGTTCAGCATTTTGGCTTATTGTCACAGTTTCTTGCCACATCTACAAGGAAAGGCATTTTCCACTGGTTGTTTACTTACTGAAAATTGTTTATTGATCTGTTTACTACCAAGAAAGCCCTGCCTAGAGGCTAGAGATACAATAGTGAGCAAAATAGTTACATTGTTTCTGCTCCTCATGGAGTTTACAGTCAATCCCTGGTTTTATATCCTAATTTTTCATGGAGCTTGAGAAGTATTTAAAGGTACAAAGACACACACACAAAATAAACGTACAAAGAAAATGGTTAAAAGTTCAAAGTGAGACCCATTTAGCCAATGTCATGTTTTGGATAATTAAAAGAATATTGTGATGTTACACTTGTCATCATTAGAATTTTGCAGTATTTTTTAAATTAAATTCTTATTGTTGAAAATATTACAGCAATACTTTCTCCTCCCCACTCCCCCCCAGGAACCCATTGTCCCCCAAATGTCTCTTTTTTCTCCCCATTGACCCTTTCTAGCTCACCCACTGCCCCTTCCCTAAGACAAAACTCTTATGTTTATCCTTCACTCACTCATTTAACAAATATATTTGAGAAGCTTCTCTGTGCTCAGCACTGTTGTATGAACGAAACAGAAACTGAAAGAATCTGCCTTATGGTGCTCAAACTCAAGTGCAGGAGACGGATAATAAGCAAATCTGGTGGGTGATGTTGCAATGCTGTTGTGTGAATATGGACACCATCTGCTGAGGATTGAATCCTGCATTATCCAGACTTGTCTGAGCCCCATTTCACATACTGAGTATATTCACTTTTTAAACAGTTTGGGTCTTGCTATCCCCAGGGTCTGCACTACATAAAAGAGATTTTGATCAGAGGAGCACTTTTGTAGGTACTTTGCAATGCATGCAACTCACAGAATTGAAAGAGCCTGTATAATAGTAGGGGTCAGTCTAAGGCACTTGAGCTAAGGAGGAAGAACAAGACAGAATCCTCACCCTCACACTATTTACATTCTTGTCAGAGGGACAAGCCATAAACAAATAAACTCATTGGGGTATGAAGATAATTTCTGGTGAAAATTTTATTGCAGTTGAAATAAAACAGTGATAATAAAAGTTGAAGCTGCCAGTACTTAGGTTAGCTGGAAAGGCTTATCTGAGAAGATGATATTTGAACTGAATCTTGAATGAAAAAGAAGGACTTGCCACTTGCAGAGCCCAAGAGGGGAAAAGCTTACAGCACCAAGTACAAAGGGCTTAAAGCAGTAAGACATCTCAAGTGTTTGAGGAACAGACAAGAGGCCAGTGTGGCTGGAATATGGTGGGGGGAGAGGGCCTGGTAAGGGATGGGCATGGAGGTGGGCAAGTCTACATTACATACCTCCTTGTAGGCCTGGTCAGGAGTTCATTGTAAATTGTAGATGTAATGGAAAGGCCCTCAGAGATTTTAAGCAGACAGCGGTGTTTTATAGCCCCAGAAGACCACACTATTGTAAGTAAAAGTATACAAGCAAAGAAGGCTATTTAGAGGGTGCTTTCAGTCTTCCAGGCAGGAGTTGACAGAGAGAAGGGAATGTTTCAGGATACATTTTACTGCTAGAACTGAGAGGACGTGACAGACTGCGTGTAGAAACAGAGTTATGGAGGGAATCGAGGATGGCACCCTGAATTTTGGCTTGAACCACCGTGCTCCCAGTCTGGAACTGACATTCCTGGGGATGATTGTTCTAATGATGGTTGAAAAGACATTAGTGATGATAACTGTAGTGGACATTTTTGAAGGTGTGCTGTTTTCAGGTACTATACTAAGTGCTTTAACAAACCTAACTCCATTTAATCCTCAACAAGGCTGTGAGGTGAGTTCTGTGTTATGCACGTGTTACTGGTGGACCAACTTAAGCACAGGACAAGGAATAATTTTGCAAAGGCCACAAGACTAGTCAGTGGCAGAAGAGAAATTAAAAAACTGGCAGCCTAATTCTAAAATCCCTGATGCCCAGCACCCCCATCCCCCACTCTCTGCTGTTCTTTTTTTCCATGCATGGGTTAAACACACTGTTTTCTAAAACTGTTTTGGATTCTTGCTGAAGCTAAAGTTGACTTTTGAAACCCTGCAGTTTAGGTTAACATTCACCCATTGCCCAAACAAGTGGGCCTCCCTTTTGCACCAGGTGGAGAGGAGCTTAGCCTGCCGGCTTTGGGGGAGTTGGTCCAATCCAAGTGCAGGGGGCAGTTTCACAACTTCTTTTTATCAACTTTCCTGTGCTGATCTTTAATCTATGGGGAGGCAAAGCATAAGTGGGATTGGGACATTCCCTGTTAGTATAGCTTTAATTCTGAAGCCAACACTGAAAGCATTAGTAAGAATGATAAAATAATAACTATAGCATTAACAAGTCGTGTCATGATCCGCATTGTGCCGTTCCTGTTGTGGGTGCTTTACATAACTGTCTTATTTAATCTTTCAAAAAGTCAAAGAAATGTGATCATCCCAAGGAAACTGAGCCCAGGAGAGTTTTCATAATCTGTTTAGGTAACAGCATGCAAGTTATGGAATCATGATTTGCATCTAGGTCTCACTTTTGCTGATGTTGCTCTATTCTAAACATCACCTCTTTCATAAGCAATGAACTTGCAATTTACTGTGCTTCAGGTGGCAGATAGATATCCAGAGGAACATGTCCTGGGCATATCAGAGGTAAATTGCTTTGTGGTGCTTCAAGTAGTAAAATTGCATTAACATTCTCATGGATTGACAATCAAAAAGGGCTCTTTATAAAAAAAAAAATTTAATATGACTCTTATTTGAATTTTGAAATATGAATGAGAAATTCCCAAGGAACTTCTAGACTAGCCTTTATGAGACATAAATGCTTAATAACTTGGGTTTTTTACCCCTAGTATTGCTTAAGGTTTAGTTGCAGACAGTATAATCCACTCTAGTTAGTCAAAAAGAGATGCATTGAAATGTATCTGATGGCTTATAAAACCACCAGCAGGCCCAGAAGAACAGGCCTAGAAGAGTATGCTTCCAGAATACTGCAGCACCAAGAACCCAGTTAAGTCCACTGCTCTGTGTAGCTGCTACAGCCAGTGCAGGAAGCTGTTACTGCTGCAGATTGCATGGTCTAGTTGCCCCAACACCACCCAAGTCAGCAAAATGCATGTCTAGCCTCCAGCTTCTCATGCCAAGGATTTTCTTCTATATCAAACCCTGCAGTGTGGTGCCTGATGGGCAAAATCTAAACTCATCTGCAGCTATAGCTAAATGCAAAGGAGTCTAAGAAATACAGATTTCAGTTTTGCAACCATCACAGTGTAGAAGGAGATGCTAGGAGAGAGCTGGAGAGGGAGTTGGAAGAACTCATCCACAGTATCCACACACTGGCTACGTTTAACTTTTCTTTTTGAGATTCCTCTAAATTGAGAGCATCTGCTATGTAGCCCTTGAACCCTAGTGCCACCTTGTATATATACTTTTGAGATTTTTGTTTGTTTTTCTTAATAATATAGCATCCAGAACAAGTACAGCCTAAATAGCATGACTCAGACTTGAGAGAGTACCCAAGAATTGCATGAAGGGCTAGTTAAAAGTGCACATTCCTGAGATATACCGTCAGAAAATTGGATACCTCACTACGCCCAGGAATCTGCATCCTAACTAAATACCCTAATAATAGCATTTTGATCTAAACCTAAGGTAGCCATCTTCCCTTGTTCCATAAAAGGGGGGACATTTCAACATTTTATTCAGTTCAACCAAAGGCTATTGGTGCATCCAGCATACACTGTGTAATTGGGGAAACTCATGCTGTGACCTTTGCAGATTGGGCTTGTCATCTGATGTGATAAAGAAACTGATCAAGATTGTGGGTGTTTCTGAACTCATGGCCTTTAGCTTCATTGGTTTTCATGCTGTTTAGAGGTAAAGCAGGGTGCAAAGATTTGATTTATTTTAATGTAGTCAGAAACCCAGGTGGGGAAAAACACCTTATTGCCAATTTCCTGAGCTGCTTCCTGACAGTGTTTTCTTCTAACTTAAAGGCCCTATGCGACCAAACTTGTCAGACTACCAGTAGCTGATCTGACAAGACATCTGAACACATTTAATTTCAACGGTAGGGAAAATACATGAGAAGTTCGAGAGAGTTCAGGCATTCAGGCCAAATTTAACACATGGGATCAGATAGCAACTGGAGCGCTGCACTTATATTTTAGCTCTCAATTGTTTGGAGATCAAAAGATTCTACAGATTTTGAAGAATTGCAGGGTTTTTTACTTTCCTGAAATTACAATTTCAGAAGTGAGTCACAGACTTGGAAGAGTGGGAATTACAGTTTATGTTTTTGTAGCTGTTTTTGGAAAGCTTATCATGGTGGTTCAATGTGAAGAGCAACTATTTGACATGATAGTGAACAATGCCATCCAACAAGAACAGGTGCCCATAGAGTGCTGAAAGTCAGTATGTGGATTCAAGAACTGTCATGAATTTTTATCTTTTTATATTTTTTTGCTATGTTTCTATACCTTGGCCAATGTTGGGGTCTGTCTCTCTTATCTCTTTGAAAATACATTGAGTGGCCAGATTATTATGATCTCTGAACGCATAATAATCTGGTTACTCAATGTGTATCTTATATAATAAATGGCTAATATGTAAATTATCCCCTTAACCAGGAGTTTGACAAGCATGTAGACTGGCCAACTGCCCATTTCCCCTCCCCCTGGCCAGGCTGACTGGAGCCCACCCATGCACAAATTCATGCACCACCGAGTGGGCAGATTATTATGCATTCAGAGATCATAATAATCTGGCCACTCAGTGTATATTCATATAGCGAAAATATTTGCAATGGATATGCTCATCTAGGTTCAACATTGAGCTAGCATCCATCAGTTTTTGGGCTTGTTTGGTTTGGTGCATATCATCATTCTCATAAAATTGATTAGAATTTGTCCTCAACTAGCATTTCCCTAAAATCCAGTGGGTTTATACTATTTAAGGGATCCCCCCCCCTCTGCTTTTTATTTAACTGCTAAAGACCTATATATTACCATTGTTTCTAATGAATTTCCACTGCTGGCACAAATGCTTATTCTATCACATATATCTCTATCAAAAATAATAGCAAAACTAGCCGAAACCGGTTTGGCTCAGTGGATAGAGCGTCGGCCTGGGGACTGAAGAGTCCTGGGTTCGATTCCGGTCAAGGGCATGTACCTTGGTTGCGGGCACATCCCCAAGTAGGGGGCGTGCAAGAGACAACTGATTGATGATTCTCTCTCATCAATGTTTCTGACTCTCTAACCCTCTCTCTTCCTCTCTGTGAAAAATCAATAAAATATATATTTTAAAAAAAATAATAGCAAAACTCGAACACCTAGGCCCTAGATTCTAGTCTGAGCTAGAAGTCATTCACAGTGATTGTCATGCAATGGCAAAGCCTCTGAGCTCACCTGGCTGTTATTAACCACAGAGGAGTTGTTCCTCCTGAAAGACCATGTAAGAAAGAGGAAGATCGTTTTAGCCCCACTCCTTCAGAGCTATCTTTCCTTCTACAGACTGAACTTAACTTTCTAGCCCTTCCAGATATTACCCACTGTCTTCCTCACTCTCTAGGCAAGCTGTTGTAGTGTATCCTTGAAATTCCCCACACTCATTTATCCCTGTGGTCCATCCACTACGGCCTGACTCACTAGGGAAACTGTCTTCATCAAGGCCAACTCCACTAGGCTCAGCAACCATCAGGTTGACATCTTGTAGTGCTTGCGTTACTGATCGTTCTCTCTGTCCTGTACATTCTTTTCCAATGGCCACAGTGTCCCACAATCAACCGATCTGTCTCTCATGTACTTGCTTCTCACCCTCTCATCTCCCAGGCAGATAGTTCTTTCTCCTGATACCAGTACAGTACTATTCTTCAGGGGTTTTGGTGATAACTGGCAGTTGCCAGCTGCCACCTCTCCTTCTATATATTCTGGCTCAGTGAAAAGTACCACTTTTTCCTGTCACCTAAACTGGTACCTGGAAGTCATTTGAGACTCCTCTCCTTTTAACCCTCCTCACTTTCTGTAAACCACCAAGTCCCTTCCATTCCAATTTCATATCCTATTGGACTTGTCTCTCTCCATTCCCATGGCCACTCACATAGGTGGGGCTCCCCTCACTTCAACTCTGGATGACTCCAGTGACCTCCTACCTGGCCTCCTGTTCCCCTGGCTTATTGCCCTCTCCCCCAGGCTATCCTTTATTCTGACATCTGATAAGCCTTTCAAAAATAAAACAGATTTAAAAAAAAAAAATAATATATATATATATATATATATATATATATATATATATATATATTAATTGACTACAGAGAGGAATAGAGATATAGCAACATCAGTGATGAGAAAGAATCAGCTGCCTCCTGCACACCCCACACTGGGAGTCAAGCCCGAAACCTGGCATGTTCCCTGACTGGGAATCGAACCATGACCTCCTGGTCCATTGGTTGATGCCCAACCACTGAGCAACACAGGCCAGGCAATAAATCAGATTTTGATACCCTCCTGCTTAAAGACCTTCAAGAGCTCCCAATCAGTGCCTTTAAGATAGAAAAAACAACTCAATTAGCAAAACTGCACATTTCCCTAGCCTCTTCTATTGTCCCTTATACCTTGAAAAGTATTTCTTCACAGTATCATAAACCTGAGTTCTGTGAAAATGTACCTTCACTTCTCTGGGCACCTGCCACGCCTCTGTCAGGGGTCTCCACCCAGTTGCCTATGATCTATCTGGCTCCTTCCTACTTCCCTTTGAAGAGTGTGTCACCTCGTCCCAGGAGCTATCACTGAGCCCCTCCCTCCATTTCCACCCCCAACCCCCAAAGTCAGGTTTATCTGTCCCTCTTGGGCCCTTCCCCCTCCCAGCCCTGCTGTGGTCCCTAGCAGTTTGAACTTTCAGAGGCCAAAGTCCATATCTTGTATGCCTTTATCTTATGCACTTACCAAGTACTTACACAAATTTGTTGAATGAATAAGTAGCTCTTCTTAAACGTCTGAAAGCACTTGATTTTGTATTTATCAGCAGGAACAACTTTACACTTTATTTCTTGGGTTTCTCCCCTCCGTCTAGCTATGTGATTTTCTTTAAGCTACAGCAAAGTGTAACTTGATTTACTTGTTTACCCAGCCTAGTAGTAACATGGCACTGCGGTTTCAATTAGAAACTGATTTAGATTAAGGGGCCCATATGCCTTCCAAGGCATAGGCATTTTAAATAAAACTAAATAGTTCATTAAATGTAGATGAAATCAGCTTTATGTCTGACTGATAAGGTAGTTTTATTTCTAGTGCTGTGTAGGTCTTCCTTTAAACTCAGTTTTGGGGATTTAGTAGCAGAGTGGCTAGAGCAAGTTACTCAGTTTCATTGAATCCTATTTTACTCACCAGCAAAATAGGATAATAACATCCACATGGTCCATGGGAGGTTATCCTAATATATAAAAACCCAGGGTCCATAATGACTGACCAAAGGCTCGACTTAACACCAGAAGTCAGTCCTGCAGTCAGACTGCTGAGAGGGCTGTGGATCAGACCCAGAGAGAGGCCTGAAGAGAGAGGCAGGGTCTGATCCGCAGCCTCTATGGCAGCTGTTGATCAGCCATTGCCTCTCTCTTTCTCTCCGAGCTTCATCAGCAGCCATGCCTCTGTTTCTCTTCAGGCCTCCACAGGGACTGCTGATCAGCCCTGCCTCTCTGATAAGGCCTGGAGATATACCTGGAGACACTGACTGGCATAGAAACTGACCAATCAGAACCAAATCTGTGTGAACTGTGAAGAAGCAATGGCTTCCTAGGAGGCAGAGCTTTTGACAGACTGGCATAGAAACTGACTAATCAGAACAAAATCTGGGTGAACTGTTAGGAGCCAATGGCTGCCTAGGAGGTGGAGCTTTTGATGCTGACTGGCATAGAAACTGACGAATCAGAACCAAATTGGCCAGCAGGAGAGGGTAGTTGGGGGTGAGATCAGGCCTGAAGGGAGGGCAATTAGGGGTGATCAGGCAGGCAGAGGCAGTTGGGGGCAACATCAGGCCATCAGGGGAGGACAGTTGGGGGTGAGATCAGGCCAGCAGGGGAGGGCTGTTGGGCCTGAGATTAGGCCAGCAGGGGAGGGCAGTTGGGGCAACCAGGCTGTCAGGGAGTGCAGTTGGGGGTGAGATCAGGCCAGCATGGGAGGAAAGTTGGGGGCAACCAGGCCAGCAGGGGAGGGCAGTAGGGGGTGAGATCAGACCAGCAGGGGAGAGCACTTAAGGGTGATCAGGCAGGCAAGCAGAGGCAGTTAGGGTGATCTGGCAGGCAGGCAGAGGAGTTAGGGGCAATCAGGTAGGTAGGCAGGCAGAGGCAGTTAGGGGAAATCAGCAGGCAGGCAGGTGAGCAGTTAGGAGCCAGCGGTCCCAGATTTCAAGAGGAATGTCTCATTGGAGAGGGTATAGGCTATGCTGTGGAAACCCCCCCTCCATGCATGAATTTCGTGCACTGGGCCACTAGTATGAAATAATATCAGCAAACTGTTCATCCTGTGCATGGCCCTTAGTTGGAATCAATATATGCAAGTGATTTACACTCTAATACCATTTACATTTAGAGTAAGTACTGACTATCATAGAGTGATTTTCCTGTAGGTGGAATATCTTGAAATCCTTAAATTCTCCTTTCACATTAAAGCCACTGCCTGTCTGCCTTTTTATGTTAAGCAATTCCTTTCTAGGATATTTTAGTGATCACCAATATTTTAAAATATTTTTATTTAACTTCACAAAAGGGCCTACATGGAAAGAGGGTGAAGAGTATGTTCACAAGATTTCTGCGTGCCAATTTGGATTTCCAGCTGGTTTGAATTTTCACTCAGCTCTACTGTCAGCATCAGCTTTCCTGATAGCAATAATGTTTTAAAAAGACACAAAGCTGCTAAGTGTTCCTTTGCCCCTTTGAGATGACTGGACAGTCATGAGAGAAGAATCTGTGTGGGATGATTAGGTATTTTCTCTTAGTGTTTAAAGGTAAGTTTACAAAAAAAAAAATAGAAAAACCTGAAGGGCAAGGTCATGTGGAACTGAATGGTTATTCACTGAACAGGAATCTGTCGTGGGTTTCCCTCAAGATCATTTTCGAAGGATATGGTTCATATGAACTCAGAAGACCTGAACTCAGGACTGATTACTCTACCTGTGTCTTGGTAACTTGCTTTCCTGGCTCTGGGTAGCCAAGCCAGTTGGCTCTCATCCAAAGCACATTTGGGCTGCAAGGCAACTGCCTGCTTCACTAGCTGGCATTTGAGATTAAAGAGAAGATGGATGTTGTTTTTGGCAGCAGCTGCTGTTTTGTTCGGGCCAGTCTTAATGCCATTTTGTAAGTCTGTGCATACAGCAAACGGGCTGCATGGACTACGCACTACCTTTTTGACTTGGAGGAGCCTACGATGTGGACGCCAGCAGTGCATATTTGAAAGCCGCTTCTCACACTTATAGAAAAGTCTGGTTTTTTCTAAGTTTACAAGATTGGGATCTTCAGGTTTCTTGAACAGCACAAGTTCCCCCAATGTTCTTGGGCTGCACCCGTGTTCATTTCTACCAGAGGAAAGAAGTCTGCAAAGTCACCTCTGTGCTCTAACACATGTTCAGATCAAGTGAATCATTGGCGTTAGGGGCACTGCAGCTCCTTTTCCTGGCAGGCGGCGTTTTACTGTAAGGAAGGCTCTTAGGTTCAGGAAGAAGCGATAATTGAGTGAATATTCCACTGGGGTCTGATGAGATTGATTCTCAACAAGAATGAGATTTAGGCAAGACCTTTGCCTTCGGGGTCTCCAGCCTCATCTTCCTGTAACCTTTCCCCAAGGCCCCTTTAAAGTGCCTTTCCAGTACTTTCTGCCAGTGTTAAAACCTGCTCCCCCCAGAAGACCTGCTGGCTCTGTCATTCACAACTGAGTATGAATTTTAGTCACTATTGCTTCCCTTCACCAGGAAGGTTTCCGTTGCAGTCCTAATAATGCACACATATTTCTCATTAGTTTTTTTTTTTTTTTTTTCATCATGTAAGTATCTTGAAGGCCAATTTTAGCAATGAAAAGGTTATTGGAATTTTGTGTGCCATGGGGAGTATAGGGGAGGACACTTAACAGATGTCTATAAATAAAAAATAAAATCTAGAAAGGTCGACAATAAGATTAGTTTACTATGTCTGTGTAACGAAAGGTTATCATGAAACGAGAGGTTATCACACAACGATCGTGACCTACAGAAAAAGTTGTAGGGCGCTAAACAAAGTAGCCAAAGAAACATTAATGTGCAGAAGCAGAGATTGTTACAGAAAAAAAAAGAAGAAGAAGAAAAAAAACCCCACAGTGAGATGATTACGCAAACTGAAAAGATACATCTGAGAGAAGTCACAAACCCAGGGACATTTAGTTTCATCCTCCTATCTCCAAGGGTGTGGGTGCGCACTTGCCCACATGCTTAGACAACCTGTATGGCTTATTGGAGTTTCCAGAACTTAGAGAAAGAGGAAGAGAAAGAAAACAGAGATAATTACTTTTTCTGATATATTGGAACACCTCGCTTAATTGGGAATAGGTAGTCTATCAACTGAAGCTACTCTACCCACAGAACCAAGAAATACATTGAAGAAAAAAAAATGCATCTGGACCCCAAATGAGTGTCAAAACACCTGCCGCAAAGGCCACACTCTTTGTTCATGGACTGACTTACCAGGTCCTTTCTCTGACAGTTTCATTCCAATGGTTTCGAAGCACCCGTTTCCCTGGCTCCCTAGCACTCGCAAACCCAGAAACCACACAGCAAATAGCTGCACAGCACCTGTAGTTTGGAAAGTTTTCGTTTGGTTCCCATCAGCACTCTGTGAGGCAGGTGAGGGGAAAGTTGCCCTTTTCCTCATTGGAGAGACTGATAAGCAGCTACTCAGCAGGATTAACTGGCTTGTTTGAGGTTCCACGATAAGGGACTCAGAGGTTTTCCTGGATACACGTTCTGTACTCTCCCATCACACCAGCCGTTTTCAAAAGCCTGTGTCTTTTGTATGTTTTTTTCTTCCCTTTCTTGCCCTTGGAAACCTTTGTTCAAACAAAATCTTACCCAGAAGCATGAACAAATAAAACAGAAAAAAGGCTGAGCTGCTTTGCTTGAAGCAGGGGCGGGGCCGGGGTTGGGGGTGAGGGTGAGAGGGGGAGACACTGACTCGGGCAGTTTCTTTTTCTTACGAGGAACAGCTTGGACATTGGGCAACTACTCCGCTCATTCATTAATTCATTCAGAAAGTAAGTTTATTGAGCTCTGACTTATTTTTATGTTGCTGCTGTAACAAACCATTGCAAATTTGGTGACTTAAAATAATACAAATTTATCATATTAGTTTTGGAGACTCAGAAGTCCAAAGTGGGGCTTTCTGAGCTAAAATTGAGGTGTCGGAGGGACTGTGTTCCTTGCTGAAGGCTCGAAGGGAGGCTGGTTCCTTGCCTCTGTTCAGCTTCTAAAAGCCACTTGCATTCCTGGGCTTCTGGCCCAGCCTTTCTGCTCAGTGCCAGCAATGTCAAGTCCTTATGCCACCTCTTCCGGACCCTTCTCTCTGGCCAGAGCTGAGAAAGGTTCTGTGTCTGTAAGGACCTGACTGATTCAATGGGTGGGGCTTAGAGAACTCGGGATAATTTCTTTATCTCAAGATCCTTAATCTCATCTCATCTGCAAAGCCCATTTTGCCATATAAGGCCCTATATCCAGAAATTCCCAGAATTAGGACCCGCCATCCTTTTGCCCTTACTCCGCCTACCACACACCCACCCTACGTGGGCCATGTGCTGTGTTTGCCACCAAGACTCTGCCAGCTAGAATTGGACACTGTTAACAGGTAAACTGAGAAACACATTGACAAAAACTAAAATAAAAATTTAAAAAAACAGTCATTTAAACAAGCAGTCATTTAGAGCCACTTGGAGGATGACAGGCACAGCTTTGTTACTGCGATGCTCCCGCCCAGCTTTATGGAGGTGTGAGGCACAAATAGAAGTTACAGATATTTAAGGTGTGCAGTATAATGTTTTAATGTATGCATACATTGTGAAATGATTACCCCAATTTAGTTAGCATATCATATTCATTACCTCACAGAGCTCCCGGGTACTTGTGAGATCTACTCTCTTATTAAATTTCAGCTGAACATTCAAGTCTTATCAATTACAGTCACCATGCTGTATTAGTCTCCAGAACTTACTCGTCTTATAATGGAAAGTTTGTACCCTTTGATCAATATTTTCCATTTCCTCTCATCCCCTGGCCTCTGGTAACCACTATTCTATTCTGCTGTCTGTTACTGTGAGTTCAACTTTTTTTTTTAAGGTAGGTTCTATAAGTGAGATCATGCGATATTTGTCTTTCTGTATCTGGCTTATTTCACTTAGCCTTCCCTTTATATGATGAACTTGACTCGTCGACGAAAAGCAGTTTAATATTTCTGCCCACTGTTTAAGAAATCAGGGAAGTGTTTGTACTATATATTAGAAAGGTCTCTGTATAGAATAAGTAATACTGAAAAATTACTTTTCCATATAAAGAAGTAAGCTCCGCATTTTAGCCCTCTCCCAGGAATTCTGACAAAGGGAGTGAGTTACCATGGCTCTGCAGAGTTCTCCGTGCATTTCTGCCTTCACTGCTTCTCCTTCCTAATGTTTACTTATGCCAGAGTGAGTTATTAGATTTTACGCAAGGTGAATATTCCTTATTGGTAGCAAAGTATATACAGAATTAAATTACAATTTGAGTTTACTTAATGCTTTAAAATAAAGTGCTTCAAGAAATATAGGTGTGTCTGGGATGTTTGAGTGTATTAAGTTACAATGTACATTGTATACAGTGAGCTAAATCCTATCTGTATAGATGTCTGTATATAGCTGCTGCAAAAAGCAATATTGAAGCTGCCCTCTGCTTGAGACCTAGATTTCACGCCTTCTTGCCTTCCTAAGGACATTGCTGAGCCAGTCCCCTCCTCCGACCTGCACTGCCAATTGCACCCTCCTCTGGGGCCATCCCCACAGACATAGGGATATCCCGGTATTTCTTGCCAACTGACACCCCACTTTGTTTTTTGTTTGTTTGCTCTCCTTTGAAGGACACCCTTTAAAAGACCTGTCTATATTCACTGCGTGTAATTACTCTCCTCTCATGTTCTCTTAAATCCACTCCAAACTGGCTTTTTCCCATAACTGCTTCAATAAAAATGTTCTTGTTAATGTCACCAATGATGTCTGTTCTGCTAAATCCAAGTGGTCAGTTCTCCGCCCTCATCTTACTTGACCTGTTGTATTTAACGAAGTTTGACAGTTTGGCTTTCAGTTCTTTATTTTTCCCCCCACTTGGCCTCCTCCTACTTTTTGGTTTCTTTGTCAGGGTCCTTTGTAAGGTCTCAGTCTTTTGCCAGACCTCTTAAGGACACAGCACTTGGGGCTCCATCCTTAGTTCTTTTTTCTATTTGTACTCAATCCTTGATCTCATCTACTCTTTTGCTTAAAATTCTATTCTATAGCAAAGACTATCGTATGGATATAGCCAGCCCAACCTTTCCTCCTCCTGATCCAGTAACATCAGGAGGATATCTCAAAGACATTTCAAACTTAGCACACCCAAAACTCAACTTCCGATCTGTCCTCCAAACCTTCTCTATCCTCAGCCCTTTCCACCTTTTCAGTTGTTTAGGCCAGAATCACTGGAGTCATCTTTGACTCTGTCAAATCATATTCCATCTGTCGGGAAATCCTACTGGTTCAGCCTTGATGAGACATCCACTTCTGGTCAGCAAATGCACTGCTACATTCCTTTCTTGCTTGGATGAGAGCAGCGATTTTTAATGGTATGCCTCAAGAATTTTAAAAACATATAATGTCCAACTATTTAATCAGGAGTACTGACCTCTTTTCCCTTAAATTGTCAAATAAAAAAAGAACAACAACCAACACAACAATAGCTGTCCAGTGTGAACAAATCAAAATTATACCTAATTTTTGTCAGATTGGGAAAAAATATATAGATTTTTTTTTTTTGGTGTGCTGCAGAATTTTAGTAATTAGTTATGTATGCCATAAGATGGAAAGATTTGAAAATTGCTGGATTAAAGCAATAACTCCAAGTTTCTTTTTTTCTACTTTGTTAACCTAAAGGCTCTCACCACAGTAATCAAAGTTATCCTTTTTTTAAGACTTTAATTTTTTTTGGAGTAGTTTTAGGTTCACAGCAAAATTGGGAGGAAGGTAGAGACATTTTTTATATGCCCCCTACCCCACAAATTCATAGCTTTCCCTTTTATTAATAGTCCCCACCAATTTGTTACAATAGTCCCCATACATTTGTTACAATTGATGAGCCTACATTGGCCCATCTTAGTCAGTTTATGTTAGTGTTTACTCTTGGTGTATATTCTGTGATTTGGACAAATTGGTAATGACATGTATCTACTAATACAGAGCATATTTACTACCCTAAAGTTCTCAGTGTTCTGCCTATTCATCACTGCCCCTTCCAAACCCTGGCAACCTCTGATCTTTTTACTGTTTCCATAATTTTTGCCTTTCCCATAAAGTCATTGTCATTGGAATCACAAGTATGTGGCATATTTCACTGGGTAATATGTGTTTAAGGTTACTCCATGTCTTTCATGTCTTGATAGCTCTTTTTGTTTTATCACTGAATAATAATTCCATGTCTGGATGTACTCCACCTGAATGCTTTATTTAGCCATTCACCTCCTGAAGGACATCATGGTTGCTTTCAAGTTTTAGCAACTATGAATAAGCTGCTACAAAATCAGCGTGCAAGCGGGCTCTGTAGCGCAATAGATAGCGCATTGGACTTCTAGTGACAAAATCAGCGTGCAGGTTTTTGTGTGGACACAAGTGTCCAGCAAATGGGGTTGATACCAAGGAGTGTGATTGCTGGATCGTATGGTACAAACGTGTTTAATTTTGTCAGAAACTGCCAAACGGTCTTTTTTACATAGGTATATTTACATACATATACATACATATACATAAATACATGTGCATGTGTTATGAGAGGGTTAAGTTATGTTTTGCACAGAGGTTTACACATGACGGGAGGGCCGGAGGTATGACCGAAGTGGACACGGTGGGGTACCAGACTCTGTATGCTCTGGCCTCTCCGTTCTCTCTGACAGTGTCTTCCACGCCCCTGTTTGCTATTGCTGCTCCTTAAACACAGCAGACACCGCTAGTAGACCTTGGGGCCTTCACACCCCTTTTCTCTCTGTGGCACTCTTCCACAGACACCCGCCTGGGCCACTCCCTCCGCTGCAGCCAAGCTGTGATAGAGCAGAGCCTTCTCAGTGAGGCGCGCCAGGTATCATCCTGCTTACACTTTCAAGCCGTACCCCCACATTCTGCCGTCCTGGAAAGAAAGGGGGCCTTTTCTCTAGATGCAGGGAGGCCTGGGGATTCGGCTCTCTCTGTCATCCTTTTTATAAGAACTCAAGCAATGCATAGGCATAGGGCTATACTTGAGGGGAATCCTGCAGGCATTTCTAGGTCGCAGAACAAACACCCGTATGTGCGTTATTATTGAGATTTACTAGTGATAAGTAGCTGTGATGGAGAATGAATGGAAGTTCATTACATGCTCCTGATGGGGATGCTCAACTTTCAAGGTATGAGCCCCTAAAGGGGCCTGCCCACCCGATATCATCTGTCACTGCCATACACGTGCTATGCAGACATTAGAGACTGCCTGCCGGGGTCCTGAGACTGGGCTCTGCTGATGCTGGGCATGCCCCTGTTGCCTGTCCTGCTTCCTTTTTAAAGCTTGGTGCTGAGGGAAGCCTCTGATGCCTCGTGAGTGTGATTGTCAACTTGAACCTAAGACTGCTGATGCCAGTAGAGCAGAATAGGCATTTTAATCCTAAATTTCTTACCTTGATCTATTTTGTATTTTTCCATGGCATGAAACAGCTTTTGACATTCTGTATAAGCTTGTTATAATTTTGGTTATGGTCTGCCTTCTCTCATAAGCCTCATGAGGGCAGGGATTTTTGAGCGCGCCCGCCCCCCCCCCCCCCCCCATATTTTACTAATATGTCCCAAGCATCTAGAACAGTGCTTGGCACCCACTAGGTGCTCAATATTTTCTGAATGAATAAGTGAACAAACAAATGTTTGTTTAGTGTTTCTTCAATGCCAGGAATAGGGCATGGTGAAGAGAAGAAACTGGGTAACAGAATTTTATTTCTGAGAGCCTAGAATATGAATATGATCATTAGTGAGATTGGCCATTTACATAGACTCTTTCGGGGATTTCCCAAGTCATATCACAGATGAGATATATTATATGTTATATTGCATGTTTTATAACATACCACACATCTCAAATTTATTTTTATTTTCTTTACACATTTCATGTTACATGTTGTGTGTTACACATTACACATTACACATTATATATTATATATTATATATCATATATTATGTATTATATAATTATACTAGGTGCTCATGAATTCATGCACCTTGAAAGAAACTATAGGCTGTGAGGCTGCAGTGGGCACAGGGACAGGTCTCGGCCCATCCTCTATGTGTCTGCCCGGCCCCTTCCACCGTGGTCCCTGGTCCCCTCTCTGCTGGCAGCCCCACTCCTGCCACCACCTCTGATGCTAGCTCTGCTTGCACCCACTTACAGCATGGAGCAATTGGGGTCAGCACTGTCAACTGGTGTGAGGGGGGACTGCTGCCCCAGTTGCTCCTCAGGAGCAGGGGGAGGTGGAGAAGCCCTCAGGAGCAATTGGGGTCAGCAGCCACCACTCACACCTGCTGATGGTGCCAAGGAATTAGGACCAGCTCCAGGAGGCTCTGGCACTGGCAGCAGGTGCAAGAGGTGGCTGCGGGCCCCAACTGTCCCTCAGGAGCAGGGGTAGGTGGAGAAGCCCTGAATGGTGCCGGGCGCTGGCAGTGGGTGTGAGTGGTGGCACTAGTGCCGTTCCGGCAGCGGTGCGGGCAGGTCTGATGCCGGCAGCAGGTGTGAGCACTGGGTGGGACTCAGCTCACACAGGAGCAAAAAGTTTTCAGTAACCACCAGAAGCTTACCCCGATGACGGCAGCCAGTGCCCGCCTTGGTCTGGTGCCCCCACTCACCTGCTCTACGATCCCGCTACAGCTAATGGCCACCATGTTCCATGTGCACCCTCTGGTGGCCAGTGCACATAGCCACTGGTTGTTCCGCCATTTGGTCTGTTTGCATATTAGGGTTTTTATACATATAGGTATTAGAAGGGTTGGATCTTAGCAATTATAATGTAAAAGAAAGCTTGAGTTTCACCAATTATATTTACATATACGAAGGAAGACTAAGTTATTGGAAGAGATTTTATATGTTGGCATTGCCCAGTAGTAGAATCCCCCAAACAGAAATCACTTACACAACTTCCTCTTCATTTTGTTCCAAAAGGAGATGGTGCTATGAAGAGAGTGGTGCTTTAAAATAGCCTTAAACAAAATTAAGTAGGATTACTGCTAAAAGATCACAATAGTAAAACAATAAAAGCATTTTAATTTTGTTTACAAGACACTATTATTTATGTAGGTAGCATTGCAGTCTTAGAAATTTTAGTAATGACAATCATCATTTGGTCCAGTGTAATATCTAGTTAGCTTGCAGATGATAATTAAAAATAATAATCTAGTTCCCTTTAAACCTGACTTGCTACATAAAATAGGAAGGATTTCTAACCATGTGCAGATGATTTTTTGTGCAATTTTAAGACATCATATCTTCGCATCTCCATGCCTTCACTCATGCTTTTTATTTTTCCTGGAATTATCCTCCCTTCCTTCTCAAACTCCTCCTGGTCCTCCAGAATCCAGCCAGAGTCCTATTTCCTCTCTGGCTTTTCTTGACACTGTCTTCCTGCACAGGTTCTCCCCTTAAAATTGATGGATTAATTGCTTCCTCTTTTGTTTTCCCAAAGCCTCTGAGTTTCAAGGGCATCTCTGTCACCTTTATTTCTCTAGTGACTGGCCCAGTCCCTGTCTCTGAATACATGTTCAATAAATAAGTATTCAGTTTGAAGCATTAGACGATTTTTACCTTGGTCACTGATTCATCCAACCAAATATGTATTAAGAATTTTTTATATGCAAGTTTCTGTGTCTTATGTTGTAAAGGTACTGGGGGGAAAATCAGATGCTCAATTTCTTAGAAACTTAAAATATAGCGTAGTAAGGAAAAAATAAGTCATGTGTAAAAGTAACTACAATGCATGGTTTGAAGTGTTATTTTTAGAAAGAGAGTTGTGTGTGATTGCTTCCTGCTGGGGTTCAAGAATGGGGAAATAGTCTTCCTTATTAAATAGCTCAAAAGCTGTGATTCAAAGCTATATTTCTTTTGATGAGTCACAAATTAGGTTACATTTTATTCTAGATCCAAAAAATGCCTCTCTCCTTCACTTTAACTTGGAGTATTATTGTGGACTATTGGATTAAAACACGACTCAGGGTTATGCTGCTACATGCCAAACAGTCCACCTTTAAAGTACAAAAAGTTTCATTTGGTGCCTTAAGGTATGAATTTAATGCATTCCCTGGTTTTTAGAGAACACCTTAAGTGATAAATCCTTTACATGTTGCTACAAGTTACTCCTAATTGCCATTAGTAATAGGCTGTAGAAAGCTTTTGACAAAAGTTAACAGTAATGTCATTGCAATGAAAAATCCAAACGACATTTCGCTGAGAATTTTTTTAAAACTTCAGCCAGCATAGTTCGAAAGATCAGCTCTTAATTGTAGTATTTAGGCCAATGGTATTTAAAAAATAAGCAGATTGCATTTTTCCACAGTAAGGGGTAAGATGTTAATAGTGTAAATGATTACAGATGCTAACTGATGGTCACCAGCAGTTTTTCTCTTTTTGTTTAGACTTGGATTATCACTTGCATTTATCTTCAACTGGTCCTCTTTAATCCTCTCGTCAGAAGTACAGGGATCTGCAAGAAACGTGTCACTGATGATGTGAAAGACGTTACAAAATTGGTGAGTACAGGGTGCTTTCAATAGCTGTGACCCTTTTTCTTGTGCTTTTTGAAAAAATATTTCATTTTTCCTTGCTCCAAATAGGCATTTTTCTAAGACAAGGAAGTCATTGAGTTATCTAAAGGGTTTATAGGGAGAGCAGGTGGAAAGATACTCAAGGTCATAGAGAATCTGTTGATAAGATGGGCCCCATGGCACGCTGCTGTATTGACTTTGGATTTTTGCTGGTCTTTTCATCTCATTCACAGGCTGTGAAGTGAGGTCCCTCCTTGTGTGCTGATGTGCCAGCCCGGCTACTTCCCCATTAGCTCTGTATTGGGTTCTTCAGCATGTCTTATTTCCCTTCACATGCCTTCCTACCTTTCTCTATCAAGCCTACCAAAAGGAGATCTGAGAAGGTCATTCTCCCCTTTCCAACAGCTGGGAGACGCTGTCCCACATGGGTGTGTATTTGTTCCCTCAGTGAAGATACTTGGAGGAGTGGCTAGTTGCCCAGATGTTGACCAGACTACATTTGTCAGTGGAACTTCTCCCTCAGCAAAAGCCATTTCACACTCATGCTGTTAGGCAATGCCAGCTTCATGCCATACTTCTTTTAAAATGCAGACCACAGAGGCAGGGGGCATAATACCACATCTGGAATGCCTTTTTCCCAGCTCTGACGATCTAGGGGAGGTTGTACATGCTCATTTGAGTTACGGAGTATGATTTCAGGATGAACAGCATTTGAAAGGCATTTTTTAAAAAATTTCTGGTTCAAAATAGTTGAGAAAAGTTAGTTATTTGACTATTTTCTAGAGAACAGAAATATGTGAGATTAAAAAAGAAATGAAGATTGTTGTAATATCTACAAAAGAAAGAAAAGTACATTTGAGGAGATATTTATTTTTCTTACTCTAGATATACATTTTCTTGTGTATATGATTTTGGGTTCATTAAAACAGAAATTTAATGCTATGATCAGAGTTTTGCTAGCTTAGCCTTAGTGCAGAATTAGCAACCCACACCCACACCCACACCCACAGGCATACACACAAAGTGTATGAAGATAGGCCAAGCATATCCAAGATTAATATAGTATTTAAGAGGGTACAGGTTTAAAAGTATTCTTGATCATGTTACTACATGCAGAAGATGTAGAAACATGTGTTATTTGAGGGGATGTATTATTTTTCTACCATATACCAAGCTAGGTACTGAGTATAGTGTGGGGATAAGGGTGGGGTATTTTTATTTTGTATTAGTAGAAGACATTCATTAAATGTTTGTTGTTGAAAGAATTAAGGATGTGCTCTACTGAGGGAAGAATTATAGTCACCTGTGGTGCTTATTAATGTTACAGTTGTCATGGTTCTACTGATTCGTAGGTCTGAAGGAGGGCTCAGGGTATTTACATTTTTAGGACATTTCTGAAAGGAAGTTTACTGCTCTTAATGGACTGTTCTGTTAAACTTTAAAGACCAAAGCATCTTAACTTCTATTTAATCTCATGGTTTTTTTTTTTTATAGCTAGCTTTATCTTTGTTATATAGATTTATATGAATGTCAGATAAATATGTGTCTCCAGTATATGCTAAAGGTGGTAATTCAAGGGGCTGCTGGTAGAGCTGTGAAGCTGAGAATGAGCTGGGCAATCTGCAGGCATCCTGGGGAGCAAGTTTCAAATATCTGGGCAATGAATCATAGTTGGGAAATGATGGTGTATATGACCACAGACCAAGCATATCCAAGATTAACATGGTATTTAAGAAAAATTACCTGTCCAAGTTGGGTTTTTTGTTTGTGTGTGTGTGTGTGTGTGTGTGTGTGTGTGTGTGTTAATTCTTACCCAAGATATTTTTTTCATTGAGTTGTAGATGGGATGAAAGGGAGGGAGAGAGAAGCATCAATTAAGAGACACATCCATTGGTTGCCTCCTGAATGTGCTCCGACTGAGCAGGGGATTGAACATGCAACCCAAGTTACATGCCCTTGATGGGGAGTTGAACCTGGGACCCTTCAGTCTGAGAGCTGATGCAACCATGGCCCAGGGTCATTATTTTTTGCTAAGTGTTTGAGGATGCTACTTGATGACCACCACTTCCTGTGAAATGTCAAATCAGTATTTTCAAATGGCATACATTTCTATAATAATAAAAAGGTAATATGCTAATTAGACTGGGAGACCTTCCAGATGTCCTTCTGGACAAAGCCATGGTGGTGGGGCTGAGGCAGAGGTGGTTAGGGGTGGTCAGGCCAGGAGAGGAGGGCAGTTGGGAGTAATCAGGCCAGTGCAGGGGGGAACTAGGGAAGTTGTAAGCTAGCAGGCTTCCAAAAGGGGGCAGCTGGGGGGTGAGCAGGCCAGAAGGGAGGGCAGTTGAGGGTGAGCATGCCAGCAGGCAGAATGGTTAGGAGCAATCATGCAGACAAGCAGGTGAACAGTTAGGAGCCAGCGGTCCTGGATTGTGAAAGGCATGTCCACAGGGTCGAACATCCCCCGAGGAGTCCCAGATTGGAGAGGGTACAGGCCCTGCTGAGAGAGACCCCCTCCTGCATGAATTTCATGCTCTGGGCCACTAGTATAATAATAAAATCGTGATATGCTAATTAGGCTGGAAGACCTTCCAGATGAAGCCATGGCTGTGAGGGAAGCCTGGGTCCCAGGTGTCAGAGGGATGTCTGTGCCAGTAGCCAGGGGAAGGAAAGCCTACTCTTGCACGAATTTCATACGTTGGGCCTCTAGTAGGTATTATAAGACCCTTTCAAGCTTTTCCAGTCTTGTCTTTAACCATTTGCTTATTTTCAATCTGTTACCTATTTGTTGATAAAATGAAAAGTGGTAAGAAGCTAAAAAGAAAGAAGTATTAGAAAGGGATAGTTATTAATATTGACATTAAAATATAATTCCTCCCCTCAAAGACAAGTGTGAAATCATTAAACTAAAAGGGTTTTATCTTCCTTCTAGCAACTGGC
This sequence comes from Pipistrellus hanaki, assembly GCF_964339955.1. NCBI lineage: Eukaryota > Metazoa > Chordata > Mammalia > Chiroptera > Vespertilionidae > Pipistrellus > Pipistrellus hanaki. The sequence continues at coordinate 114,414,148 of NC_140505.1, forward strand.
TCATGAATAAATTTTTAATTTCAAGTGTTGATCTAGTGAAATTAGCAAATTTATTTCAGATTACTTAAAAAATCAAGTTAATAAAAAATAAAACTCAGAAGATCACTTCTAATTGAATAAAGACCTCCATAATGCACAGCCTGTATTTCATAGAGTAGAAAACGTAAAAATATAAAATAATTTCTGACATCAAAGTGGAAGATAACCCATCTCTATGAATATATGAATGCATACCACCAACATCACAGTAACAACACACAAATGGATACCATTTAAAAGATTTCATGGTATAACATGGGACCCAATCTGTGTGAATACAGGGTGTCCCAAAAAATGTATACACACTTTAACAACTTATAGCTCAATTTTGAAAATGAAATATATTTTAACTGCCTTTATAATTATTCAAAGTTTGTACACATTTTTGGAAGACACTTTATATACTGGTTAAGACAGTGGTCAGCAAACTCATTAGTCAACAGAGGCAAATATCAACAGTAAGACAATTGAAATTTCTTTTGAGAGCCAAATTTTTTAAACTTATTCTAACGCCACTTGTTCAAAATAGGCCCAGGCCATGGTATTTTGTGGAAGAGCCATACTCATGGAGCCAAAGAGCCGCATGTGGCTCTCAAGCTGCAATTTGCCAACCACGGAGTTAAGAGAATGGATTTTGGAATCCAGCAAATCTGAATTTTAAATACCAGTTCTTTGGCCTTGGACCAATTTTGTGGGCTAGATTAAATACGAGAATGCATATACAGAAAGTCCTTGGGTTATGTCGGAGATGTGGAGATCTGTTCCTATGGCTCGATGTAAAGCGATTTTCACTCTAAGTTGGAACTCACCTACATAAGCACCTACATCACTCACATGGAACACATACACAGCAGTAATGAAGAGAACAAAAAGTAAAACAAATTTAAAAGAAAGATAACAATTCCTGACCTTTACTGTGGTAAATAAATAATAAGAAGCATAAAGCACATATGTACATTTGTCAAAATGATGGAACTATATTTTTATATAAATAAATGGGAGATGGTGACAAAACCACAAAATGATGTACACCAAGTCCGTTGTAACCCGAGGGCTGTCTGTATAAATCTTTACCCCAGTTATTATCCCATAACCTCTTTGTGCCTCAGTTTTCTCATCAGTATAACATATATATATATATATATATATATATATATATATATATATACACACACACCCATACATATATAAAAGCTTTTCGACGGGACAACCAGAACTACTGGAATGACCAGTCACTATGATGCATACTGACCGCCAGGGACCAGCATGCCAGGTGATAGTTATTTGCATAGAAGTGCCAGGACTGCTTAGGTTATAATACTGATGATGTTGGGATTTTTGTGTTTTTTTTTCATGTTTGAAAAGTTGTGTTTCCCATCCTTAAACTAAAATTCATTAATTTTACTAATTCAAACAGCAACATAAGTGACTTGAGCTTTAGGAACGTAGATCATCGAAATCTCTCTCTAAAAAACAGTTGGGCTAAGCGCCTTGCCCCCAGTTACCAAGGCTGCTATCACACAGCTGTGTGACCTTGGACAAATAATCTTAATCTAGGATTCATCCACTTCAAACCTTTGCAAAATGGAACTCCAAATGACACCTCTGTAGGCCCTGTGTGAATTTCCGAAAGAAGGGTGCCTAGCGTTCATCCGCTTCCCTGGGAAGTTCCTGATCTCAAAAAGATAAGAACGACTCAGATAGATAAACTAGGAGGCCCTTTTTAGCTTTGAAGTCCTTTTAGTACATAAGGATACTTCCTCAGGATGCATCTTTTGGAGTAATTCAGTAATGTCTTACCTAAAGGAAGTTGTATAGAATGAGAGAAATCAGTTTTTCAGGCATAACCTTGTTAAGTCCTATTTGAGTGAAAATGAGTTGATAGTACATTTTTGCCCTGTGCCTCACAGTCATTTCAACTGGAATCATTCCTTTGCAGTCTCTGCCAGTTCTGCCTTTACATTAGGTGGCAACTTGTACTGTGCCCACAAACCTTAAGTATCTTTGCTTGGGTCATTCTCATGTCAGAGAAGCACATGACTTATGACTTGACTGTCCTTTTTTTTTTTCCTCTTGGGATTTCTTCTTGGACACTTTGTTCTACCCCTCCAGTCCCCAAGGTTTTCATTCGAAATCCTTCTGGCATGATTACTTGGGATAATAGTTCATCTATTTACAGAACGTTTTGCTTTGTTTCTAAAAAAAATGTTGCAAGACTTGTTTTAAATGGCACACTCAGACTTACCTAAGGAAAGGGTCAAGTATCTGGGAAGAGGATGAAGGGAACTTTAAAAGCTTACATCTAGAGGACAGTTAGGCCCCAGCTTTTAGTGACTGTGTTAATGGGAGGAATCCAAATATTGAAATAGTTCAAATTAGTTTCCATCTTATTTCTTCCTACTGTTGCTTTCATTCGTGATATTTTTCCTTCATCTGGGGAATTTAATTAAATGTGACTTTGCTCTTTAAAAAACCCTTTTTATCTTTAAATATCTATTGAGTGGTTATTTGTCTTTCTCAAAATGCTTTGAGGCAGGTGGCTATCCCATCTGCATCTTGTAGAGGTGAAATTACTCTGCCTTTTCAAGGTCAGGGTACAAATCAGTAGAAAGAAATGAAACTCAGAATGCCTGTTTTTCCCGGTCTTGTGGTAGCCACTTATTTTAAGTAGGTTATATTAATATTATGTAACTCTTTGAGTTTCACATAGTGGGAAATTATAAAAATTTCCTCAGATAACAAATTTTCACACTTTGGGCAGTTTCGGATAATTCTGGGTTTTATTCTTCTTCAAATACAATTTCTTTCAAATAGAATTACCACTGCATTAAAATGGAGGATTGGAATCTCTTGAGTCTTTCCATTTCTAGGTGAATTCTAAACCTTTCTAAGCATATATTCTCTTTAAAAGCAGAGGTCTCATATACTGTTTGACCCTTGAAAAACAATGATTCTGTAGCTGGAGTGTTTTTAAAGTTTATTTTTATTAGTTTGCAATACTTGGCATTTTAATTTCTGTTCCTGTGGTCAGTAGATATGTCTTTATTTAAAAATAAAGTTAGAACTTTTAGCATTCAAAGAAAGGTCAGAAGTGTACTGTAAATAATATTTGTGATGGCTTGCTATATTGCCAAGCATGTCAGTTTTATGATGAAGAAAACATTGTGAGTTCTTTCTTTATGGAATAAACCACTTACATGCTATGTCTCCCACTCCTTGCCTTGTTAAAACAGTAGTTCTTATCTGAGTATCCAGACACCATGCAAAGTACCTGGTATGGATTCTTTAATTTTCATTACCCTAAGGTAATTATTTTTAGCACCAGTTTATTGGTTAGGAAGCAGAGGCCTCTAATAGTAAGTCGGTTGACTATCCTCTCTTGTAAAGAGGAAGCTGAGTAGAGATTTGAACCCATCATTTCCTGTCTCTGTCTCTGGGTTGGAAGCACAAGAACCCAGTTCTTAATTTACAAGATCTTAATTGAAGATGTAAATGTCAACTGTATTGTAAGAATTATCATTGTAACCTATTGAGTTTTATTTCCTAGGTGGTAGTCACCTATTTTATGATTAGGAAGCTGTCATATTGTAGAAGTGCAATTAGTGCTACCTAACTGAAGTCAAAAGGTGTGTCTGTGAAATAGAATTTGTTTTCTCTTCTATTTGAAAGAAGACAGGGGTCCTAACTTTTTCTGTATTCTTCACTGAGAAATTATGATCCAGAAAAGTCTCATGAAGTTGTCATCTAACTTTTTTAATCATTAATGAAGGTATTATTAAAAATAATCTAAATGCCTTTGAAAACTAAAGGTAATTGACCTGGTTACTTAGATTTTTTTTAATCAATATTAATAGGAGATGACTTATAAGGAGAATTTTAAAAAGCAAAAAGCTTTCTCCTTGTGTTATTTCTGAAGCCTCAACAGCCAATATCACTCTAAGCTGTTATACATGAGTGAACTATGACATTTAATTACAAGAGTACAGTTTGCTTGTTTTCTCTCTACAGCAGTGATTTGGATTGATGAGACTCTGAAAATTGTGGACCCTTCCCCTTAAAACGGCCACATCTGCACCACATTTTATGTACAATGTCAAAGGGGTCAGGAGCTACAACTACTGCATTTTCATTCTTACCTAGAACTTGGGAGAAACAACTGAGATAAAGAAGTGTCTTGACAAGGATATCTAAGCAAACACTGAGTTAGGGACATTTGGGGACCTCAGTCACATTTGAAGATCCAAAGGTTTTCAGGTCCATGACATTCAGAGGGAGTTAAATATTCTGAGTTGAATATTTCTACTGAGTCCAGATACCTGCAGGGCATGGTATGCAGCCAGTGTCTATCTGGCTTGCAATGATTTTTTTTTTCTTTTTGGCTCAGTATCCAGCAATTTTGCATGCTGTTCCTTTATACTCCACCCTCCCCCAGTGTCACTGTGTATGATCAATTCTTAACACATTTCAAAAAAGATAGTAAATGAACCCACATAGTAAAACCAGCCCATTATCAAGTGACTTGTTTTTGCAGTTTTATGCATTTTACAGTCTGGTATAGTATTGACATCTTTGGAAATCAAACTACAAAGTTCATTGGGATAACCTGGCCTTTGGTAAAATTTTCCATCAATTAGGCTCGATTTTATTTAATTTTGCCTTGAGCTTATTTTACTACAATATATTTATTTTCAAAATCTGTAGCCTTGGTTACTTATCCACTTAACCTACCAACAGGATACTTCCCTGGAGTCTAAACCACATTTCTGCTTTTTCAGCTCCCAGTCTCTATATAAATATTGAACACATGCTCAGCACTTGCCCAGTGGGCTTCTAAACTGTTTCCAATCCTCTTTTCTCTCCTTGTTCCAATCTATCCTTCCAGACTGATCTTCCTAAGCTTACTATCCTGTTCCCTCTTAAACATTCAGTGCAATACTCCTGCTTATATGAGAGTTAAATCAGACTGATTTTTCATAATTATCTAGTTCACCCTCTTCATTTTACAGACGAGAAGTAGAAGTTCCCCAGAGAGGAAGTGATGTCCCTCAGGCAGAAGTGACTTGCTGTGGGCTCTGGTGGCAGACCTGGTCCCACTGAAACTTCCCGGCCACCCATTGGGCCTCCTTAGCCCAACATTCAGGGGCTCTCTAAGGTGGCTTCCTGGTGTATTTCCTGCCCTCTCATCTGCAGAAGCCTGATTTTTCTGTCTCTGGTCTCCCAAAGACACTACATGCTTTCCCATGACTTTGTCTTTGCCTGTGACCCTTCCTCTGTCTAGTCCAATGCCCTATTCCCTTGTGACATCCTCATTCGCATGCCATGCTGGAGCACTATTTAAAATGTTGTCTTTAATTCTAAATTAGTCTTTATAAATCCACTAGTAAGATTCCATTATGATTTCCATTTTACACATGTGGAAATTAAAACTAAAGTAGATTACTTGCCGAAGAGTTAGCATGTGGCAGGGCCTGGATCCAACCCGGGTCATGTGTCCCCCCAAAACTAACTGCTTCAAAGGAATATCTTCCAGTTCCAGGCCATAGGCTCCCTCTGCTCAGAGAAGCTGAATTTGTCACAGGGTTCTCTGTGCTTTCTGAATGCTGTTCAACATACCTTAATGCTTAGAAAGTAATAATTCATGAACTGACCATAAAAATCTACAACTTGACTTGCTAAATTCTTTTCCAAATGAAATTGAAAAGGAATCGGTGTACACCAAGAAAGTCACGAAGGGGAGAGAGAACTGGGCTGAGAGCAGCACACAGAGCCAGGATTTGCATCCCATCCCCACCAGGAACCCCTGGTGCCTGTGACCTCCAGGTGCCAGTTCACCTCCCTGAGCCTCCAGCTCTTCATCCGTACACTAGGTTTAATGATATACACCTCATGGGGCTGTGGTAGAGACCGTGTGTAAAAACTTTTTATTAATTGTATAGCATTTTTCAAAAGTATCATTACGTTTAAGTCCCATCAGAAATTAAATATTAAGTCACTTTAATGGAGAATTTTCTTTATTATTACCCATCCTTCAAGAGGTAAGGTATGGAGATTTTAGAATGTTGGCCAGATAACTTGTTATGAGGTTTCTTTGACTTTTTAAAACACTTTTTATTAGATAAATTTCTAATAAAATGGAATTGGCCAGCATATCCCTTCCATTTTCTCTGCACTTTAGGTGTATATGACTCAGATCCTGAGTTTCTTAATACTGACTTGACCAGTTCTATATTTTTGGTTATGTAAGTTATATATAAAAGAAGGGCCAGATTGTCAAGCAACTTGTGCTCTGAGGAGCTTGCAATGTCTCTCCATCTAGAATGGCTTTAATGTACATGGTTGGTTCCTAATGAAAAAATGTTGCTGCTCAGTCTGATTCCAGCTTTTATACCTGCAAAGGTGTCAGCTGTGTCAGGGCTGACAGAACAGGACCAAGTCACTTTGCTTTCCAAAGATGAGAATGAAGATCCTGAAGACCAAAGAAGTTAGGGAAGCATGGTAGGGGAGGAAGGAAATTAAGTGTAAAAGGCAAGAGTGTAACTCCTAAATTAACCATTAAAAATACTGCCTCTGTGGCAACCCAGACACGTTTTCAACGAACAGCAGTGTTGCCCATTATTTCATTAATTTGGTGGGGATGGCATGAGGAGAGATGACGGTGGCCTCATCAGTGGAAAATGCCCGGGACAAAGGAGCAGAAAGTAGATGAGAACGTGCAGTGGAGCCAAGAAGCAAGGGAGGCCTTGCTGTCAGAGAGCTGAGTTCCATGGCAGACTTAACACTGAATAGTGTAACCTTAGTCAGGTTCCTTCACCTCTCTCAGCCTCAAGTTGTTCATTTGTGAAATACAGATAATATGTCACGAGATCTGGGGATTGGATACAATCCTGCAGTGTAAGTCCTTAACGAGCACAGTGCCTGACACCCAGTAAATGTGTGTTAAATGTTAGGCTGGAGGATGAGATGAGAGTGTGAGGAGGTACCACTGGAGGTAGAATTGTAGTGAGCTCAGTGGCTACTCCTTGACTACACATTTTCTCTCAGCAGTTGGGAATCTGTATTTGGAAGGCTGACCAGCAGTTAAACATGGATCTTCAGCTTCATGGGGGTCAATGCCCCTAACCCTTGCATTGTTCCAGGGTCATCTGTACTTACTAGTATGCCTTTGCCTGGGTTACTTTCTCACCAAATTATTCTCAGATTCTAGAAGCTATTGGCAAGGCCAAGAAGAAGCATGGGTTGTGTTATAGGACACGCTGACTAGGTCATCACCTGTCAGAGATGACATAGTCCAGCAAAAGGTCCTAGCTTACTTTGGGGAACAGTAAAGATTTTAGAGAGAGGGTGAGAGGAAGATAAGTCTGCAAAAGCAGGGCAGATCCATTGAAGATGTAACAGTGCAAAACCACATTTTCACATTATATATTGTTTTAAGAACCAGTGGGCTAAATCAATTGCTGGCTGTATTATTCAGATGGAAATTTTAACAAAGCTAAAAGGGCGAGAAGGCAGAGCTGGTGCTAGGTGTAAGAAAGGATATGAGAGATCTCAGACCTCTGGGTGCTTGAAAGTCAGCTGTCACTATAGCTTTCAATATAGATGGAATGCTTATGATGTGTTTGACACAGTCCCTTACCTCAGTTCATGACTACTTGGCCTGAGTATCTTTATCTCCATTTTGTATGTGAGAGACATCAAAGTACAGAATTTAGATTTGTTTCAAATTCCCTGGTTCCAAACCAGGTGCTTGTTCAATTTATGCCACAATGACGGATGGCAATGTGTTAGATCTATTTTTAAAGCCTTTAAAAGAAATTAAAGAAATATTTGAGGCATCTCAAATGTTCAGCCCTAGGAAAGTGGATGAATTGGACTTTTATAAATTATTCAAATTATAAAGCATCTCCAACCCATAATTAGCATCTTTTTGAAGTTTTGCTGACGTTTTTCCTAAGAACAACATAGAACAGTAGTTCTCAGACTTGAACACTCATCAGAATAGCCTGGGGACTGTGGAGTGAGAGTCTGCAGGTCTGGTGTGACTGGGAACTTGCATTTCTAACAGGTGCTCTAGTGATGTTGACATAGTACTTTGTGAATGACTGATAAGGAAACATGTTGTATTCCTGATTGTAGGGAGGAGCCGTAGGAAAAAAAATCCCAGAAGGGAATTTCCAAGACCACAGATGGAAATTGCAGTTCAGATCATGTGTCCATAAGTGAATTTGTAGTCCAAAGGATTTGTAGTATGACTTTATTTTTTTGGAGATTGCTTTTCATTTCAAAGGGAAATCAAGAATGAAAGTCATTTTATGTGTAAATATTGAAATTCTGTGTAACTTAAAAACATAATAGGTTTGTATGTGTGTTTCTCCAAACTATTAAAAATAGCATATTAATTGTTATGTGTGGAATTTCTTACACTGTGTTTTTTTTCTTTTTTCTTTTTTTTTTCTTTTTTGTCTCTATAGGTGGCAAATCTTCCAAAAGACTATAAGATAGGCCTCAAGTATGTCCCCGGAATGGACGTTTTGGTATGTAAACTGTACTTTTCAGAGTTTCATTTTGGTAGCTGGAAAATGAGATGGTATCACTTTATTAAGATAAAAATTATCTGACATTTAGAAGTTTGCAAGTTGTCTCCTAAACCTCTTCTCCCAAATTTGGAACTAACCACAAATTTCTCTTTTTCCCCTAGACTCTCCTCCAAAAGGCTTCAGTGTAAAATTATGCAAGTTTTTTCTACACTTAAATAGGTCCTATATAAGTCTCTTTTCTATTTAATTTGAGAACACAAAATATTTTATCTCAGAATTTATTAGAACCTTACAATAGATTCTCAGAACCTTATATTAAAAATATGAGGTTATGATTATAAATACTCCTTTGTTACTGCAACCAAGAAATTTTAATGATTTTTCATTGGGAAGAAATATTTGAAGAATTCATATATGAAGAAATATTTCAAGCATAGGAAATGTAATGCCCATGTATCTATCACATAGCTTGTCAAACCTTGCACTGTGCTATATTTGCTTCAAATAAGGTTGTTGTTTTTTTAAAATAATGAAGCGTTATACATACACTAAGTCCCTTGTATTCCCTTTTCCTATCTCCATTAGTTTCCACTTTGCCTCTTAGGGACAATTCTCTCTTATGAACAAGTATTCTGAACTGAATATTTTATTCTAAGGCATGTTTTTAGGAGTTGGTGTGAGGTTAGCTTCCCCTGGAGTTTTGTGGAGCACAATAGCACACAGTAGTCCTTGTGCTCTTATAGTTTTACTACTGCAGACTCTGCATCCATATATAATATATTGTGTGTGTTTTTTTGCATTTTTTCATATTTATGTTAGTGCCATTACACTGCATGTACCACTTTGCAGGTTGCTTACGATTGAAACATGTCTTTGAGATATAACGTGTTGTCCATATTGATTCATTCTAACTAACATATTGTGTTGAGTTAATTTGAAACCATTTGGGGTACTCTACTCTTCAAGTAGACATCTTTTCTTAAATTACCAAGTACTACACACCCACCTCATGCAAATTGTCTGAGGCTTTGAGTCAATCAAAATCATTACCAGTTTAAGTGTGTTAAGTACATCACTAAGTGCTTGTACTTAAAAACATGTTTCAAAGACTATAAGGTTGTCATTACAAGAGAAGGTCTAAAGGCACATTTATTTTCCTTAGTAAACTTTTTAGCATGAACAGACTAATGTTCCTTAGAATACCTTTGAACATGTACCTTCATGCAGAACCAGTTATCCTTGAGTCTAGGTCAAAGTCTGGCCTATCGGTTTAGGGGGAGTTCTCTAGAGATAGGAATGTAAAACCACAGCATCCCAAAAGTTAATTAATGTCATCACTCAGTCACTCAGGCAGCAAGTATTTGTTTAGGAAAAACTATGGAAACGGCACTTCACCAGACACTTTATTAAACAAATACATGTCGATTTAGTCTTATGTTCAAAAACTGGGGAGAAATTACCTGGCCCTTTTCAAAATGAATTCACATATTTGTCTCCTTGGATGGTTACAGAAAAACCTGTGAGGACAGCAGGATAACTAAGGTGACTCCTCTTTTACAAATGACACACTGTGGTTTGCAACCCAGAAGTATTTTGCCCAGGCTTGCACACCTAGAAAGTGACCCATCTTATAAAGAAACCTGGGGTCTCATGACTTACCCCTGGGTTACAGAATGTGGCTATCTAAATAATTACACTGGTGAGGGAAAGTGCTCTAAGTGAAGCCTCCACACCCCGTTCTGGGCTAGAGATTGCCGAACTTTGGCCCTCTGATTGCCGAACTCACTCAAAGACATCAGGCGGCTCTTTGAAAAACAGGGTTACACTGAAAATAACGGAATAGATGATTGTGTACGGTATGATCATAGATTACACTAAATCACACATTTTGGTACTGGCTGGTGAGAGCAAGAGCCAAACTTGTAGAAATAAAGCCAGCTCTTGGCCACATGTTTTCTTTCTGTTTCGGTAATTGAGAAAAGTTCACTATTATTTGATCTTGGCACTCCGTCCTGGCATAGCTGGGGAGTAGCTCTGTTTTTGGCTACCACAGTTGGCAAGGAAAACAAGCCCACACATAGGGCTGTGCGCAGAAACCGGTCTTAAGCGTCCTTTTTACCTTCCTTTTAAAACCGTAGTTGCTGCCAAGATCAGAGGAGTTTCCCAGTGGACAGGCCCCTGATTATTTGTCAGTGGTCAGAGTCCCAGCTGCCTTATCTTTTGTGTTTAAACAATAAAGGGTGGAGTGGGAATCAAAATGGGCATCAAAAACTTCTCTGGGGCCAAGGCAATAAAATTCCGACTGCGGCACTGGGCAGAAGAAAGCTCTAGAATAGAATACACATTATTATTATTATTACCTGCTTTTGTTTTAAAAATCAAATGAATACACCTGAAAAGGAGAGCTTGCTTTTCTAAGGGCCTTCCTAGAAAATTACTTAGTAGATTCTATTTCACAAATAGCAGGGTGTGATCAACAGGTTGATACTTAAATCTGAGGATAGTTATCTATTCTATTTTAAGCTACCTGAAGCTGTAATACTGCCAGGCTTAAGATTTCCTTTAAGTTCCTAACCTAAAAAGTCTCAAACATTTCCCAGCCTTTCCATTTACTAGTAATGTTACTATAGAAAGAACAAATATTAAGCCCACACATCTTCGGTCATTTTCACATTTATAAAATGATATAGACTGTGAGTTGTTTGTGGTATTTAAGTAAAAAACTCTTTATTTGTTTTTAATAAAAGTAAATTATGTATTCATCAGTTTTCTTTTAACTTTTTACTTGGGGATAACTTCAAATTTACAGAAAAGTTTGCAAGACTATTACTCAAAGAACACCCATATACTCTTTAATCCAGATTCATCTGCTTTTAATATTTTGCCTTAGTTGATTTCCTAAATGCTTGTTTTCTTTGCACACATGTGTTTTATTATTTTTCCAAACCTGCCGAGTAAGTTGTATACATAATGTCTGTTTACCCCTACACACTTCGGTGTATATTTCCTAAAGTAAATTATTTTCTCTTACATAACAACATTGTAAGCTGTCAACTTCAATACGTTTAGGAATACATAGAATATTTCAATCCACTGGCTGTATTTCAATTTTAACGACTTTTTTTTTTGGGGGGGGGGTGCATTATTCTGCATTTCTTTTATATATATATATATATATATATATATATTAAATGCATTATTCTGCATTTCTTTTTCTCCAATACAAGAAGCGATCTAGGAGTATAATTTATATTTTTATATCAAGTGTGATAGGCAGAATAATGGCTCCCCACGCATGTCTCCTGCTGTGAATCTAGTATTGCCTGACAAGGCAAAAAGGACTTTGCAGATATAACTAAGTTAAGGATTTTGAGGTGGGGAGAGTATTCTGGATTACCAGGGTGGGCCGAATCAAATGACTTGCATCATTATAAGAGGGAGGCAGGAGTGTCCAAGCCAGAGAGAGCGATTTGAAGATATTACATTGCTAGCTTTGAAGATGGAGGAAGGGGCCACAAGCCAAGGAAGGCAGACATTCTCTAAAGCTGGAAAGGGCAAGGAAAGGGGTTATCCTGTAGAGCCTTTAAAAAAACAGCCCCATTGAACACCTTGATTTGCACCTGCTAATACCTATTTGGACTCCTGACCTCAGGGACTATAAACTAATAAATTTTTTCAAGTGCACTAAGTTTATGGAAACGAATACGTCATGTCTCAATAGTCTCCTTTAAGAGCTCCTAGCCTTGCTTTGTATTTATGGGAGTGAAAGTCTTCAGTAATACAGCCCTCCCCAGTAGTACAGTTTCTGAATGGCTATATTCAGATTAGGCATGGCCAGCCTCTATGTGACGTAAGTGATGATGCCTCGGGTTATCATCTCTGGAGGCACGTGTTGTCCATCTCCCCTTCCTGGTGCTCCTTTTTGTGATCACCTGGTGCAGGTGTTCCACTGTTCCTGTGTATTGACTCATTGGCGACTGATAAGCAATCTTTGGGGAGACACTTTCAGATGATGTCCAATTCCTCATCAAAGTTCCTCCTGTAGGTTTAGCAGCTATTGATGATTCTTACCTGAACCAATCTTTACTATCACGTCAATTTTTAATTAAGTTAAATTAAGCAGGGTTGAACAAGTTATTGGCAATATGTAATGTTCCTCTAACCATATGCCTCCCAGCCATCTTCCCTCTGCAACACCCTTCCTCAGGTATGCATGATTTCACTTATGGACTAGTCTCCTCTTCTGCTGCTGCTTCTGGGCTCCTCCAATCTCCCTGGCCATTTCAGAACTCATCACTGAACATATCAATTTTTTTAGTCGATGCCGATTAAAAAAAGAAAGATTTCAAGCGATCGTTTAACTCCTCCTCCATGTACTTTGAATGGCTCTGAATTGCTCTTGGGAAACAGGAAAAGGATCTCCTTAAACAAGGCCTCCGAGAGCTGTTTGATCTGGCACCTTTCCATATCCTGCCCCGTCCCTCATCTGCACATGTTCCCGCTGCGAGGCACCTCTGTGCATGGCTTTCTCTGTCCCTGGAATCTGGTCTGCCCTCTTGTTTAGGTAACTGCTGACTCTTTCAGAGTCCATCTCACTTCTTTAAGGAAGCCTTCCCTCTCCTTGATGACACCAAATCCTCCTATTAGAAAGTTTTCCCCCAGCACACCCCAGAGTAGTACTGGTTTTTCATTTATCTGTGGAATTATTTTATCGATAATCGTCCACTTATAAACTTCATGAGGGCAGGAATGGTGTGTTTGCTTTTTAATATCCTCACTGCCTAATGGGTGATAGACACTTAATAAATATCTTTTGGAAGAAAGTGAAGGCGGAAGGAAGGAGGAAAGTTCCCCAACATGTAATCACTTGTAATTTCCCTGAGGTATAAATGTGACCTGAATAATTAATCCACACGATTAATATGATGAGGTGAGGTGAATGCCTATAACAACATATAATACCTGCTCTGCAATATTACTCGTGTCTTTTTTTTTAGGTAGGTGTTCATTTTGTAAAAGATCTTCAGTGTGAGAGTTGTAGTATGCAAATTTTGAGGAATCATGATTTCTTTGAGCCTTCTATTATACTACTTATTACTGAGTTATTTCCATATTCAAGAACTTTCTCTTTGCTCCCAGTGACTGAAGGCTGAAAGCCAAATTCCTGAATCTGACGCTTGCTCCGGACTCTCCACAATCTTGCCCCACCTTAACCACCTCACCTTAATACCCATATTCCCCAACACAAACTCACCACCCCAGCCAGATGAGTCCCTGCCTTCTAAAACCGCTGTGCTTATTCTAAACTCCAAAACTGTTAAGTACTACTTCCCTTCACCAGGGATGCCTTTCTCCCTCCCATTTACCCATTCAAATTCTCCCCACAAAATCATGTAGTTATCCCGGGGCTCACAACCTCTTATAATGGTTATTTCCTCCAAGGTCAGCCTAAGATCCTTCTTTCTCACCAAGTCTTCTCACCAGGCCATTCCTTACTGTTCATATCATGCTCTTCCCTGTATCACTCGGACATCATACCTACTGTGCTCTTGCTTGGTGCTGCTACATAATACTGACATGGTTTCTCTGAATTTCTATAGAATTTGTCCAGAAACTCTTCATTTTGGGAACCTGATCATATATTGCTTACCCAGCTGTTTAAAGTTGCATGTATTATGCATTTGCCTCAAAGTATTATTGTGAAAAAATAATTAAGACACAAAAACTGGATTTTCCTTTCTTCATTTCTGCATCTCTGCCTCATTCTATTCTGTTGGACAGAATTTGTCTTCTCTGTCCCAGACACCCCAGTGCTCCCAAATTTTCATGTTACAGTTTCAGCCCTACAGAGACTGGTTATCAGTTCCTATCACCACTACTAGTTTGGGGGAGGGACTTTTTGATTGGCCCATCAAGCTCAGGGTCCACCATTGTCCAATCAGCTATGGCCACAAAGCAAGTTCCCTAATTGTAAGTACAGATCCTGAGGGTTGAACCTCAGATTTGGAGTACTTACTATAGAAATATTATAGAAGTCAGCCAAGTAGACATGGTAATTATCTACCTCTACCTCTCATATAATAAGTATTTTTTTAAATGATTAAGTATAAATGTTATGGCGGACGACGTGGACGAGCAACAAACTACCAACACTGTAGAAGAGCCCCTGGATCTTATCAGGCTCAGCCTAGATGAGCGAATTTATGTGAAAATGAGAAATTACAGAGAGCTTCGAGGTAGATTACATGCTTATGATCAACATTTAAATATGATATTAGGAGATGTGGAAGAAACTGTGACTACCATAGAAATTGATGAGGAAACATATGAAGAGATATATAAATCAACAAAATGAAATATTCCAATAATTTTTGTCCGGGGAGATGGTGTTGTCCTCGTTGCCCCTCCATTGAGAGTTGGTTGAAACAAAGAATACATCCTGTGTGGAAATCAGGAGACTTTGTATGATTGCGTCTTTAAAGGTGGAAGATATTCAAAAGAGAAACCTGTGTGAATTTTGATATTAATAAATGACCAAGGAATCTTCTGCTCCTGAAATGTTTATGTGCACATAACACAAATTCTTAAGCTAAATGGCATTTTTATTTTTCTCCAACCCTTCCAATAAATGTGATCACTAAAATGCAAATAAATAAATAAATGTTAGTTAAATGAATAAAATACAACACTAAATAGTATTTTTAAATGGCTCTTATGTGTATTTAATCTACAGGGTCCATCTTAATAAATAAGTGATTACACTAAGGCACTGCTCAGAACACTTATCCCATTGCAGTCTGAAAGAAATATAATGGAAGCCACATATGTAATCTTAAATTGTACAGTCATTACATTAAAAAAAAAGTTACAAGGGAAAGGTGTAACTATAATAATAAATTTCATGTAGTCCAAAATATCATTTTACCTTACAATCTATATAAAATTATTAATTGAATATTTTACATTGTTTTATATCATTCAGAACCAACCTACAGCACATTCTAGTTCAGACACTAAGCTTTCATCAGAAATATTTAGTCCATATTTAGATTTTCATGAAAATACAGGTTCACATACCTAGCTTTTCCAAACATACTTAAAAGCTTTCTAGTCACTGAATCAGGTACTGATTTTTAAATTAACAAAAAACAAAAAAAAACAAAAAAAGTTAAGTGAATTTAAAATTGTAGTCACACTGGCCACATATTGAGTATTGGCCCCATTTTGGCTACCACAGATTAGACAGACCTTCTTTTCAAAGACAGAGAAACTAAAGCTCTGAATAGACTTGTCTAAAATCTCAAACTGTGTCAGCAGAGTTGGGACTGGAGTTGAGCCGTGGATCATTTTTGCTGCCCTCTCCTCCCCTCCCCCGTTCCCTCCTCACTGTGCTATTTTGTGTCTGCCTTGGGAGCCATTTATAGACCTGCTCTGGGAAACAACACATATTTATAGTGTTTGGGCTGATTACCATCTTAATCAGATTGAGGTTTCTACATCACTCTAACTCAAACAAGAAAATACAAAGTTACATAGCCTAAAGTGAACTCTGAAGACCCAAATTAATTGTTTAGGGAGAAGACTAAAATAAATCCGGACAAAACCTATCTCATCCAAAAGGAAATTAAGATTTTGGAGTCTCTACACTAGTAATGGGAGCACACAGTATTTTGCAAAGTACTTTTATAGGAGTGTTCTCACTTTGCCTATCCATGGGATGTTTGAGAGTGGAAGGAGGGTGTGTTGTCTGCTTTCTAACCCTAAGAATAAAAACCAGAAGGAGAGGAGAGAAGGTTTTATCATGGCAGTTGACATTTGCTATTTGGTTGTGATAGTTGTTCAGAGAAAGTTTATTTCATTAGAATGAGACAGAATGAGCCATGCCATTACCCAGAGGTATCTTAGCTGAACGTATGGACCAATGCAGCTGATCCAGATGTGTGAGCAGAGTCCTGGTGAACCCAGCAGAAAAAAATAGTTTATGTGCTTTGACTGTATCATTGATGAAAGAACTAGCAGGTGTTCTAATCTTGGTTTCTCATATTTCTGTTTAAGTTCTTGGTGTAACCTTGGACAAACCACATCGCTGGTTTTCTCATTTATGATATTGAAACAACTGGGCCACATGGTCTTTAGTATTCCTTCCGGATTTAAATGATTGTGCTTCTAATGGCATGGCTCTAGATCTGATGGGTTGCTCAATTAGGGGGTAAATGCTGGAAGCATGAGAGGAAAGAAAGGGAATGCTTTGTGCCCTGGGCATTCACAGCTCTAATTCTGGCAAGACTGAGGTTTGACACATATTAAAGAAAAAGAATCAAAAACACTCAAACTGGACGGTAATTCTGGTAATTCGATTAATTGGATTAGAGGACTGGGTGAATACCACTGTCTCTCAGAAGCCTCACAGTGTGTGAGCCAGGGCTATTCTTCCTCAGAATCTCCAATGGGTGTTTTACCTCAACTCCTTTGTGGAGAACTCTCACCGCATAGACACCGACCTTAGACCCACTAAGGAAGCACACAGATATCTGTGGGAATAGCTACCAAATCAGAAGTGGTGCCAGGGGCATCAACAAAGAAATGTTATCTAGCAGGTCCTTGAGTAATGTCATTTCATTTTATGCTGTTTTGTTACTAAAATATTGATGAGATGCCATAGGAATTTAACTCTTGTTAAATATAAATAGGTAAACCAATTAGCCTGTAATAAAATTGGCTTCATTATATGTCATTTTGCTTAAAGTTGTAGAACCTATCGACAAAGTTGAGGACGTACTATTAGCATGTATTGTCCATTTTCAGCTCCTATTTCCATAAAGCTGTGGTGACTCTGCATTGAGCCTGGTGGTTAGTGTCATAGAGTGTCAGGTTCTTTCAACTAATAAACCAGAACAGTTTCTTGAAAGAAGCAAGAAGGTGGGAAGGAGAAAGCACGCCCAAATTAACAAGTTCCCACAATGTTTTCAAAGCACACAATGTATTTCAACTAGTTCTGAGACTGCAGAAGGGTTATATCACATGTCTTATGAAATTCATATAACATCTATTTTAAATTTATGTGTAGCTTTAGAGTGTGCATGGATATTTTATTTTTTTATAAATATATTTTTATCAATTTCAGAGAGGAAGAGAGAAGGAGAGGAAGATAGAAACATCAATGAGAGAGAATCATTGATTGGCTGTTTCCTGCATTGCCCCTACTGAGGATCGAGACAACAACCCAGGAATGTGCTCTTGGCCAGAATTGAACCTGGGAACCCTTAGTCCACAGGCAGACACTCTATCCACTGAGCCAAACAAGCCAGGGCTACATTGATATTTTCTTTGTTGGTTTTAGGAAGCAGTCATATTCCTAGTTATGTTTAGAATGCTTTTATTTATAGTAGTTTTTAAACCTTTTGAAGGTATCATTTTGTTAAATCATTAATTTGGTGCTCATGGTACTTTAAAAATCCCTAAGTAAGCTCACCCTGGACCAGTACCTCAGTTGTTAGAGTGTGGTCCCGAAACACCAAGTTTGCAGTCCATCCCCAGTCTGGGCACATACAAGAATTAACCAATGAATGTATCAGTGAGCAGAACAATAGCCCAGGCAGCCTGGCTCAGTAGTTGAGTGTCAACCTATGAACCAGGAGGTCACCGCTAGATTTCCAGTCAGGGCGCATGCCTGGAGACAGCCAATCAATAATTCTCTATCTCATTATTGATGTTTCTAGCTCTCCCTCTCTCTTCCTCTCTGAAATTAATTATAAATATATATATATATATATTTTTAAGTGGCACAATAAATTGATATTTCTCTCTTTCTCCTCCTTTCTCTCCTCTCCCCTCCAAATAAATAAATATGAATTTTTTAATTCCTTAGGAAATTCAGTTTTTAACCAAATCTTCAGTGGTAGGGGCATGCTAGCAGTTCAAAGATATTGATTCAGTAAGCATTCTAGAAAGATACATGTTATATATGAATACAAAGGATATGTGTTTTAGTAGTCCTAGCTAGAACTGCTATAATAAACCCAGAAAATGTAAGACAGAGGTCACCAAGAAATTGAGGTAAGAAATTGAGACTCTGAGTTAGGGAAAATCCAGACATGTTTTCCCTTTCAAAGCAAAGATTATATTATAGTATGTATATGGCTGAATACAACTCAGTTATATGTACTTCAGGGATTTGAAGGGTAGTCTTTGCCTCACTGCTAAGACATCCTACATGGCTTTCTCAACTTTCCTAAGCCTTCACATTCTTCCATCAGTGAAAGAACAGTATTTATATCATACATTCTTCTACTGAATCTTGTGAGTTCCTATTTATAAAGAACTATTTACATTTAAAATGGTCTCTGAAATATAAGAAATAGTGGCCACCATGCCTGTGATTAAGGCAAAGAAAAACTTACATCTGTGAACTTTACAACCTTTAATCACCCCTTTCTTAATCATAATCTTGAAAGAGTTGAAAAATAGAAAGACCTATTACCTCACAAATGAAATATTCTGTTGGCTATGTTTTGTTCTCTTTGCAAATCATTGACTATATTTAATTAAAAAGAAAATACGAAACTGCTCCACATTCTAGTAAAAACTGGTTACCTCTCCTGCAGGCAGACAGGTCAAAACTGGCTGACATTTAATATTATTTATTTGCCTCAGTTTTAGCTTTAATAAATCCAAGAATCTTGAAAAGCTAAAATGTAACTATTTAAACAAACTAAGGGAAAGATACAACTTTTATAGCCTTTATTATTCAACATTTTCCAATGAAATTGTGGCAAGAATGAATAATGAATGAAATGCAATTGAAAAACTTTTAGAAGTATATTTTTCAGCAGTATAGTCCAGAAGTTCATATCTTGTCAGGTAACAATGAATTGTTCATTACTTTGAAAGGACAGATACTGGGGTAGGACTAGGGAGTGGGCATTTCATGGTTGAACTGCAAAAAAATTACAGCTTTACAGTTGAAAATGTTACTGGAAAAAGTTGATTGTGTGGATTGTTGATTAGGTATGTGAAAATGGGAAGTGTAGTTATAGATAAATGAGAACTTGAATACAGAATGTAAACATGGAGTTCAGATGAAAGGAGAGATAAACAGAAGTGTCAGAAAGCACTGGCATTCCCCAGTGTAAAAATAAGATTCATAGATACAAAATATTTTTTACTTTAACTACAAAAGCAAAACAAAAAAGACCACAGTAACAAAATGAGGCCCTTAGTTCAATTCAAAACAAGGGAAGTTAATTTTGGTTCCTACATGTCAGAGATCCAAGACAAGGATAGGCAGAGTGTATTCAGACAGTAGAGCAAAGAAAGAATTTAAAGATATTGATATGTGCATTTTCCTTGCCAAAATTTTTTGCACAATTACAATGGAGTGAACGAATTGGTAAAGGCTGTTCTGCCATGTAAATACTATTCAAACTGTACTCAGAGTATGTGCTGAATTCCATATATTAGGAATTCCAACCCTTGCTGATAGGGCTGACTATATAAAAGTAGTTGTCACTGCCTACAGAGAGAAACTTGGAGAGCAGTTCAGCCCCAAAGGAAAGACTGACAACTTGGAAAGTGACTTGTAAATGATGCAAATATGAACTTGCAGATGCTTGAGATAAGCATAAGCATTGATTTAACAAGACAAAGAATCCATTCTGAACATTCTTGGAAACACATAGTCTTTAAGAACTTAGTTGATGAGTTGAATGAAGTGGCCTAATTGAATTAATGCACAGTGGTGGTTTGTTTATTCTACTTAAATGAAGCCAGAGCCAAGGATCCTAAAAGTTTTTATTTGCTTGTTTGTTTTGTGACAGGGATAAGAAAGGAAAAGAGGTTGTAATCTAGCAATAAAGCAGGCAGAACAAGGCATAGATCTGGGGGTCTTTAAAATGGTAGAACTGACAGTATTTGGAAACTGATTGCGATTAAGCTGAGATGTGATGTAGAAGAGGAAGAGTAGAGTCAGGACATGTTAAATGTGAGATTTTTTTTCTTTTTTATTGATTATATTGGGGTGACACTGGTTAACAAAATTATACAGGTTTCAGGTGCACAATTCCACAGCACATCTTCTGTACACTGAATTGTGTATTCACCACCCCAGTCAAGTCTCTGTCCATCACCATTTATACCCCCTATACCCTCCTCCACCTCTGCCAATTCCCCACCCCTGCAATAACCACACTGTTATCCAAATCCATGAGCTTTTTCTCATTTTTTTTCTTTTTTTAATTTAATTCCTCCATCCCCTGGCCCCCAAACTTTTAAATGACATTTAATGCTTCCAGGAATTAGATCTTAACTAACTATAGATAAACCAGTTTCTTTTTTGTCTGCATTATATTAATTGAAATTGTTCTCTTAAATAAGTTTAAAATGGCCCCAATATCTAATTTAGATTAAATAAATTACATTACTTTCCTAAATAGAGATACTTTGCTGGTAAATAGAAAAATAAAGGGTAATAGTTTGATTCATTTTACGTGGCTTTAGTTACTCTACATCATTCCAATACAATAGGTTCTAGAAGATATAGTAAATTATTTAGGATCTTAATAAGACAAGTCAGTTTTAGCTATCCCCAATCATTGCTTTATTCTCCTCTGTAATATGTTAGCAGAATTAAAAAAAAAATCAGAGCCTCTACTTACAAAAAATATAAAAATATGTGAAATACCTGAACTTATGATCAATTACTAATTTTAAATAACACCACATTAATTTAAGAACTATAAAAACCCATTCTAATATACTAAGAAGTTTTTCCTAATAGTCTAAACCTCTGTTGATCCCCAGCCATTGATAGCAGCTATATTATGTAGCCCAGAACCTGTCTGTTGCTTGATTCTGCATACATAGCCAGCCAGCTGAGATTGGTTTTTATAGATGAACACTTGTGGTCTATATGATGATAGAGAATGCTAACTTTTGATCCCCAAGTAAGCAAAATGTGAACCCCAAATAGAGAATCTTATTCTTCTTGTTGGTACACCTGTATTACATGGAAAATTAAATTAAATTATTATGCAAAAGAAGTTATATTCAATTATTATATTTTTAATTTTGTGATAAATTTTTATGGAAATTTGTTTCCCATTATATAAACATACCTGAATAATAGCCTTGATTTTTGCCTCTTGACATGCATAAAATATTAACTATCTAGCCTTTCTCTTTCATTTATTTTTTTAGTCATTCAGGCATCAGATCAGCAAAGAGTTTCTGTGCACTCCCATATGCCAGACACTGTTCTAGGCCTTTGAGACACAGTTGGGAACAAGACTTGATAAAAATCCTGCCCTCATGAAACTTATATTCAAATTATATACTTTATCACCTCACTAGTGCCCTGTTCCATTATTCCTATTCCATATATAGGCAAATTGAGGTTCAGAAAATTTGTCTAGCTTACCTGGAGTCTCTCGGCTGAACTGAACCCAGTTATGCCTGATTCCAAGGCTTGAACCTTTGACCAGTGAATTGGGCTGGCTTCATGGTGGGGCTCCTTCTGTCACCATCTTCAAATTCTTTATATATATATATATATATATATATATATATATATATATATATATATATATATATATATATATATATATATATCTTTCTATTACCCCCCCCCAAAAAAAATAATTCTTAATCATTTTTAGACAAATTTTTTAAATAATAAGTAAATTTTCATTTTGCACTTGGCCCTCAAAATTATGTAGTTGGCCTTTCCACTGAGGCAAAAGTGCTTCTCTGTCAGATCACATTTCTACCAAATTGTTTTTCTTTTCTAAAAAAGGAATCATCTATGAAGGAGGCTTGTAATATATCACTCTAGGAAAATCAGCTCTTATTAATCTACTAGAAGCCCAGTGCATGAAATTCATAAACAGGGGATCCCCTCAGCCCAGCTTGCACCTCTTACAATCCAAGACCACTCAAGGGATGTCTGACTGCCAGTTTAGGCCCGATCCCAGGGATCATTTTGTTAAATCATTATATTGAAATTATATTCATTATCACCCAGGGATCCAGCCTAAACCAGCAGTCAGACATCCCTCTTGTAATCTGGGACTGCTGGCTCCTAAACACTGGCCTGCCTGCCTTCCTTATTGACCTGAACCACTCGCTTGCCTGCCTCATTGCCTCTAACCACTTCTGCTTGGGTCCCTGCTGCCATGGCTTTGTCCAGAATGACGTCTGGAAGGTTGTTCAGCTGTCCATCCTAATTAGCATAGTATGTTTTTTTTATTATAGGTTGTTTTATCTTCCAGCTCACCAAAATACTAGAAGTTCCTTAAGGACTAGGACTCTCTCACACAATAGTGTTCTGTTAAGTCCCACTATACCTAAAGCTCTTTTGAGAACACATTGACTAAAGAATAGATATTTTTCAGTGGGGCTTCATGCTTGGTATAATGTTAATTCCATTACTATCTGAATTTTGTCAAGGGTAAGACTCTGTCTCATCTTATTTTAATTCCATGAAAGAGAAAAATGTTTACCACCAACACTTTCTTCTAATCTATATACATTTGTAAATTTTGAAATAGATTTTAGATCTAAATTAAATAGAACACAAGAACTGACCTGTTCTAATATAAGGAAATGTTTTATCTGGTAGTCAGTGACTGCAGCATTTATGTCTTTGAAGGATACTCCCAGTTGACAGTATGTAAACAGATGCTTTATCTTCCTCTCTTTCAATTTTTTGCAGCCAAGTCATTGTTGGATAAGTGAAATGGTGGAGCAATTATCATTCAGCCTGACTGATCTTCTGGAGAAGTTTTCAAATATTTCTGAAGGCTTGAGTAATTATTCTATCATAGACAAACTTGTAAAAATAGTAGATGATCTTGTGGAGTGCTTGGAAGGACACCCATTGAAGGTAACCTTATATTCATTTGGATTGGTTTCTACTACTCTTCTCTAAAACCTATATGGATGGGGAGGGGGTGCGGCATCTTTGTTGGTGTGATACTTAATGTATAAATTTTAATTTAAAAATATTTTGAAACATGAGTACAGAAATACATGTTTGTAGTTACACTGCAGTGTTGAAATGTACATTAAAACTTAAAAGTTGTCATTTAATGTAAAAATTGATTTACACTACAATGTAAGACCAGCCCTAATTTTACCTTTATTTCATAGGTGAATGAATTTATCATAACTTTTCTATTAGGTTACAAATGTTCTTTTACCTTTAAATGGGAAACTGTCTGTAATGAACACTGAAACTTGGCCTCTTATCCATAGTAATCATGTCATTACAAAGTAGATTTTCATATCTCCAAGTCATTTTCTGATTAGTTGTTGTCAACTTCAGAATATCAGCATGGCAATGATTTGGGACCTAAACATATTGAAGAGACACTAGGAGTAAGTACAGTACAAGGTTTTGGAGTTCAGATCCTGACTTGGTCACTAATTAGCTCTGTGAACTTTAGTAGAGTTGATATGAGATGATCTGTGATGAGTGCTTTAGCACTGTATCTGGCAAAATAAAGATTAATAAATATTTTTATGATGATGGTTTTATAACTTTGGATCTATAATAAAAAAGGATTTGGGAGACATACTTGGACATAGAGTTCACAAGCCCAGGTTTAGCCTACAGGCTTTTTAGAAGTTTAAACCTAAGATTTTAAATATGATTTTGTACCATAATGTTCAAATACTTCCTCCTCTTCGAAAGTGCAATTACACTGTAAGGCCCAATATCAGTCTGATTTGTATTCTCTAATCTCAGAATTCTTGTCATGCTAGTAAACCTAATCACTATATTTATTCACTTCTCATTTCTGAGTCAGAATGTATTTATATATATATATATAAAAGCCTAAGTGACAGTTCAACTGTTCATCTGGTTGCTATAACACATACTGACCACTGGAGGAGAAGACACTCAATGCAGGAGCTGCCCCCTGGTGGTTGGTGCACTCCCACAGTGGGAGTGCTGCTTGCCTGATTGATGGGCACCAGATGCTGGGCTCATGGTTGGCAAGCACAGCTGTGGTGGCATTAGCCTCTCCCACAGACACACCCCTTGCATGTCCTTCCCCCATCCAGAATGGATCAGGATCAGGATCAGGATAGGACTGACTGGGTGCAAGACCACAGCCTCTTATTGGTCATGGGCACGCTGGTATCAGCCTAGGTTGGGCACGAGCCTACTGAGCTACAGCGATGCAGGCATAGAGGGGCAGGCGCAGAGGGGACCGGATGAGCGGGAGTGGCACAGCACCCGGCCTGGGCTCAGGCTCCTCCCTGGCCGCCTGCCACTTTGTGTACTACTACACTTCTTGGGGGATGTCAGACTGCCAGCCACACCAAGGGATCCCACCAGTGCACAAATCCATGCACCAGCCTCTAGTCCTATATAAAAAAAGGCTAATATGCAAATTATATCCTCAACTGGTAGTTCAATCAGGGGGTGGGGCTGGCTGGCCAACTCCTGTGGCCCTTCCCTTGTGTGGCCCCCTTCCCAGTAGGGCCCCCCCTAGCCCAATCGGGGGCGGGGCTGGCCAGCCAACCTCCCACATCCCCTTCTCTCAGCTGGCCTGGCCTGATTGGCCCCAATCAGGCCAGGCCAGCTGGACCCTACCTGTGCAAGAATTTGTGCACTGGGCCTCTAGTCTTATAATATAAGAAGTCTTAGAGTTAATATCTCTTTTTACATCATATTAGTATCATGTGCTGATAGCATTGATAAAAAGTAGAGTATATCAGACAAGGTGTCATAAAGGAAATAATATATGCAGTATAGCTTGAAGGATGAGTTAGGTGTTCAGTAAATGGTGATGTCAGGAAGAACATTCCAAATACCAAAGAATGTGCCTTTAATAATTATGATGCTTTGGCTGGAACCCAGGAGATTCGTACCAGGTGGTATATCTCAGTTGTTTTGGAGATTGAATAAACATATACAAAGCACTTAGAGAGGCACATAGTGCTACATAAGTGTTAACTTGTATTATTGCCTGGTTTTCTTTATAGATAGTCATGCATTTCTGAATTCCTAAAATATAGCTTTGATTTGCTTTTAGCGGGACTTCGGAACTTACTCATATTCTTCATTCTTTTGTGACTTCTTTCACTGAGCATCGTGTTTGTAAGATTTACACACTTTGATGTATATAGCTGTGGTTACATTTTTACTGCTTATATAATATCCCATTGATTGAACATACCATATTGATTAAACCACTCCCCTGTTGATTGATGTACATATGTATAGACACTGCTGGTAAGAACTTTCCTGTATGTCTCATGGTACAGAAAGGCAAAAGCTTCACTAGAGTCCCTACCTAGAAGTGGAATTTCTGGGTCACAGGATGGGCTCATGTCCAACTTTACCAGCTAGTATCAAACATGCCAATTTACATCATCCCATCAATGTGTAAGAGTCCCTTTGCTCCATCGTGTCCTTGCCAATATTTAGCATCAACTGTGTTATAGAGGTCTGTTTGTTGTTGTTGTTTTTTTTTTTGTGTGTGTGTGTGTGTTTGTGTTTTTTTGTTGTTGTTGTTGTTGTTGTTTTTTTTTTTTTTAGTAAGGAATAATGATTTTAATGAGCACCTTAAAAGAGCAATTTGTTAGAGAATTTGTTGTTAGTATTATTTTGTTGTTATGATGTTGAATTCACCTGCCCACCCTATCTGGAGTTGAGCCTCAGACTAAACTGGGCAGGATCACTATTGTGCTGTACCTATATGAATTATGTATATTAATAAAATTGTTTAAGAGAGTTCATTTTCCTTGAGTCATTGAAGGACATAGTCTTTTACTTTGCCATCAGTTAAAATCTGTAGACTCCTTGAAAAATATAATTTTGTTTTTGTCTTCTTCTAGAATGTAAAAAAGTCATCTAACAGCCTAGAACCCAAGATGTTTACTCCTGAAGAATTCTTTAGAATTTTTAATAGATCCATCAATGCCTTCAAGGACTTGGAGATGGTGTCATCTAAAACTAGC
Organism: Pipistrellus hanaki; assembly: GCF_964339955.1. NCBI lineage: Eukaryota > Metazoa > Chordata > Mammalia > Chiroptera > Vespertilionidae > Pipistrellus > Pipistrellus hanaki. The sequence continues at coordinate 114,440,688 of NC_140505.1, forward strand.
GAATGTGTGTTTTCTTCAACATTAAGTCCTGACAATGGTAAGACATATAAGAATTTCTAATTTAACTATAAAAGCAAGCTTGATTCTCGAACGTGTAGGTAAGAATCTACCTCTGAATCAGATATAAGTGTAAAGAAAGATGTATGTGTGTTTTGTCTAATATAAAAGCAAATGTCAAGCATAAAAGAAATGGTTATAGATTTGTTTTTCAAGCCAAAACAACTAATGATGGTCACATTAAAGAATTTTGTGTGAGTAAAGAATGAATGAAATCATCACTCATTTTTCTTACCTGCTCCATTTATCAGTAATTTACAATTCTCTTATTCTTCACCTCCCATTTTCTTATGTCCCCTTCTCAAATCTTTTCTAAAGGATCTAACTCTGAGGGATGAATTCTTGTCTTTACTAGTTACTCTGTCTTGAGATTCTTTCTCCCCCACTCCCTTCCCTGGGGTTCCTATAATACAAAATCTTAATTACAGTGCTTTTTTTTTAAATGGCCAATTATGAACAATTTGTAATTTTACATTTATCGGCTTATATAGGCAATGAATTTTTGTTCTATAAGGTGACTGGTGAATTTCCTAATAAAAATAGAACAGCAAGACCCATGATGAAATAAATAGGATATGAATCATCGAGATTTGTAAATCTGAGAAATATTGTACTCTACCTTTTGGGGACTCTGTAATTTATGTAAATCACCGTGCAACACTGACACATTATTGCTTTCTATTTAGATTCCAGAGTCAGTGTCACAAAACCATTATTGTTACCCCCTGTTGCAGCCAACTCCCTTAGGAATGACAGCAGTAGCAGTAATAGTAAGTACATATATCTGATTTAATGCATGCATGGCTCCAATTAGCACCTCTGGGAGTATTGCATGGGCTTTAAAGGAAATTCTGCAATTATTGCTGTGAATACTGTTTCATTACTGTTCTTCCTATTATGGTCTTCCTGAGAAGTGAGGATTAAGCTTGTAGAATTGGGTTTCCCTACAGTTTGAGATGACAATGAGAGAATTGAGCCAATAATTTTTTTTGCTAAGATTATTTTAAATAAGGCATTAAATTACTTTTATATATATGATTTAATCTTATGTTGACATAAAATATATTCCGTGTAGAATTTGCCTGAATTTTAGAACAGAAAGTACAAATGCTAGTTGTGTGGAATTCCAAGGATATTTTCAGTTTTGTATATATCACTAGTTACTGTTGTGTGTTAGGAAATTTGATGATTTTCTTATTTCACTATAAAATTATATGTTAAAAGAATATCCTTTTCCCCCTGCAACCCCTGTCCGCTTTGACCAAGAGCTTAGTTTCCTGGAAGTCTAATATCCTGTTTTTAAATCTAGGCAAAGATTATTAGATTTACTAAATATTTTGACCCTCAAGTCTCATGCAAGAGGAAAAAAATCAGCCTTTGATCTTAGCTAAGAAAATCATTCCTTAAACTTTATTAATAGGGTACTGTTATATGTGTAGGGATATAGAAGACCTATCTGTAAAAAGAAGTAATCTATTAATTACAAATCCACAATAGCAATTCTGCATTTCATAAATTTTTTAAAAAACCCTCTAATATCCAGTTTGTTTTGGAATTTTTGCCTCCAAAACCTGACCTTAGTTGAGATGAGGCTATTTATAGTCTTTATTCTTCTTAAAGTGACTATGCATTTCACTGTAGAAATATTAATGTATTTAATTGCAGGTTGCTATCCAGACCTCTCTGAGGAAATCATATAATAAACAATGTATGCAGGACAGAACCTTCTAAAACCTAAAATTCTGAATTACAGGATACTTCAGATCTGGAAAGTTTGTAAAGAGATTGTATGTTTATTAGATGATTTAGGTCTTTCCTACTAATTATAGATTTTATTCATCTTTTCAAAGAAGCAACTTTTGGCATTTTAAATTATATATATTTATATTTCATTGATTTCTAATTCTTATTATTTCTTTCATTCTGCTATGGGTATAATTTGCTCCACTTGTTCTAGCTTCTTAATGTCACAAGGGGGAAAAATTAGATTGCTAATGTTAAACTCATTCTTTTCTAATAGAAGCACCGTAACGATATAAATGTCTTTGTAAGCATGTTTAGCTGCACCCCACACAATTTGATATGCTGTGTTTCCGCTGAAATTTCTTTAATAATATTTTAATTTCTCCTTGTGATTTCCTCTTTGATTCAAGTGTTGTTTAAAGTATAAAAATGGATTTCGTCTAGCTGTCTTATTGTTATTGGTTTCTAAATTAATTATTGTTGGAGAACATACTTTGTAATATTTTAAAATTTGACTTATTTTATGTCTATTATTCATATATGATGTGTAGCATTCTCAGATTTAATTAGATTCAGATTAGTGTAATTCAGATTTTTATATCATATTTTTTATCTAACTTTTTATCATTTATTGAGAGACGGGAATTAAAAAATCTTCCCATCATTGTAGATTTTACTTTAAAAAAAAAAAAAGCATCTCTCTGGTAGGCAGGATTTGGTTGGGCCTTGCTATTGTATCTAGTTTTTCTGACTTTCAATTAGAGTTTTTTTCATTCATTTATATTTGATACAATTATTGGTATAGTTGATTATGGGTTTACCGTTTTGTTATTTGTTTCCTGTTTGCCCTGTTTGTTGATCCTCTGTCCTTCCTTTCCAGCTCTCTTTCAGGTTAAAGCATGTGTGTATATATATGTTCATTGTATTTTAATTAATCTGTTCTGAGTAGCATTATAAAATTTCTCACTGTCCTTCTTCATCCCACCAAGACATCCTGTGTCCACTCTATACATACTACCTGCCTTTTAAGTCACTTAATAGCCAGAAACATCTCTCCATTCTTGCTCATCAGAACTCCATTGTATCTGAGTGATGGCTAGGGTCTCAGATAAAGTCACAGCTTCCCAGGCATCATTCAGTGTATCGGCAGGCTCCGTGAAGTCTCTCCCTGTGCATGTGCAGCCTATTATTTGACCGATGAATTAAGCAGACTCTCCTGGAGATTTCTGGCACTCCTCTGCTCAGCTCCTTTCCTGCAACTCACCCTGCTCCACAAACTCCAGCCACATCAGCAACCCTGAACTTCAGTCTGAGTCCCTGTCTCAGTGAGAATTCTGAGTTCTACTTGGGTCCTGTCTTCTATGCCTCGGTCTAAAGGTGCCTCCCAGCCAGAAAATTAGGAGCATTTTGAGTTTCACTGTGTGTGGTTTTGATCTTTCTTGTGTGGCCTGTTGGCTAATGTCTGAAACAGTTGCCTGAAATAATTTGTCTAGTATAGTAATTTTATCTTGTATTGTCTAGTATAATAATTCTTATCATGGTTGGAAGCAAAAGTCTTTTCTACTTACTTTAAAAGACAAACTGAATGCAGAACCCCATTCAGTCCTATGCTTCTGAGTCTGAAGGTGCTTTTTAAATTGCAAAAGGAATGGCCAGTCTTTTTGTTGTTTGTTTTGCTTTCTTTTTTCTTCCTTTTTGTAAAAAGTATGGGTCTTACATAATAAGCAGCTTTTGGCCTAGGTGATGTCACTCACAAATGTGGCACTTAGATACCCATGCACAAGACCAGTTTTTAGGGAGCTTGCATTATCATAAGAAAAACAGACATAAATGAAATACTTAGAATTTTATCATACATATAAAATACACAGTTGACCCTTGAACAACATGGATTTGAAATGTGCAGATCCATGTACAGTACACATGGATGTTTTTTTCAATAAATACTTGTACTATTTTTTATCTGCAGTTGGGAGTTCATGGATGGGAAGGTAAACTATATTAATTGATCTATGCCTTTTACAAAGGGGACTTGAGCATCCTCAGATTTTTGTATCCACAGAGAGTCCTAGAACCCCTCGCTGTCGACCTGTCCCCCTTGGGTAACAAGAATAGTTAAGTTTTGGGAAGTCAAAAGTTACACTCGATTTTCCACTGCTTGGGGGGTTGGTTCCCCAAACCCTGCATCAAGGGCCAACTTTATATTATTTTATATATATATAATAATAGACATATGTAACTGTTTTAGTCGTAGCCTAAAGGAAGGAAGACTGCTTTGGAAACAGGGTCAAGAAAATATGAAGATAGCATGCTAATTTTCAGGGATAACAATCAAAATGTGACCGTGTTAAGCAGAGGACTGGGCCATATGAAGGAGTAGTCCTCTCTGTAGCATGTAAAGGCGATCCAAGTTATCCAAAGGAGTTGTATTTTCAAAGTCATAGTAACACATCTTTGTGCCAGGCTAAAAGGATATCTAAAAGTGTTTGAGATCCTTGCAGACAGTATTTAGGTGATATAGAGAGATATCCTTACTTTGACATTACTGTATACATCTTCAAGAAATATAGTCTTAAGTCAGACTGCCTTGGGTTTATATCCCAGCCCCTGCCTACCTGTGTGACCTTCAGCAAGATACTTAATCTCTCTGGACTCCTTAGTCAAATGGCACACAATGCATCCTTCATAGGGTTTCTGTGAATTTCAAATGTTAGCACACATATACTTGGAGCCATGTCTGACCTGTAGTATGTGTTCATCATTAATTATTAGAACAACTGGATGCACTGAGGCAGTGGGTCACTAATTGGATGAGCTTTGGGTCTGAACCAAGGAGCAGCACCGAGTAGCATGTTTGCTAAACACCAAGAGATCCCTGTTCACGGGTGTGGTACTTACAGACTCACTCTAAAAAGGAGCTCCACAAATTTGAAGCATAGTTTTTGTGTGTTCTATATTTGTACAGATGTTGGGTATTACTAGTCAAACCAAACAAGTCAGTTCCCACGAATTTTGGACAGTGGAAAGTTTTTGTAATACTGAGATACAGTTAATATGTTAACAACCCAAAAATTTGGGATTACTCAAATCCTATCCAGATGAGCTCCCTGACTCCATAAGATTTCTCTGAGCAGTCTTTACTTCAAAGCAAAGCTTTGTTCCTGGCTTGGGCTTTGGCCCCAAACACCTTTACGTAGGCCTTGAGATGCCTGATTCAAACCTTATCGATCCTTGGAAAGCAGCGGGAGCAAGTGTTGAAAGTCAGGCTCTAGAGGTGCAAGCAAGCCTTTTCTGACAACATGTTTTCTCTCCCTGCAAGAGATAGGGCAGTATCATTAGACAGAACCAAGGGCTTGGATATTAAGCTACTTGAATTAACAAAAGCAATAACAAAATTGAAGAAACCTTGACCTCTAGACCTATGGGAGGTGAAGTTCAGTTCCAGTGCTCCCATTCCCTCCCAGTCTTCACCAGGCTGCTGCTGGCAGGCTTTGCTTGGGGCCAGAGTCCTGGGATGGGACTTTCCAAGTGGTTAAAAGGGCACAGTACCCAGAGAGAGAAGTAAGATTTCCTTGTTAGGTTTCCTTGTTAGCGCTTTGTTTGGGACACCTCCTTTAGGGGCTTGTGCTTCTACCTGAGAAAGATTTTAGTGGGGAAATCCCAGAAGATCTCACTCTCTAGTGAGTTCCTTATGCTTTTTGGCTAGTGGCCGTGGTCTCTGCTCTGGTCTGAATGGCGCAGTTCAAGATTTGGCCTTTGGATAAAACAGGGCAAACAGGGCATTCCGCTGCCTTGATTCCCGGGCATGTGACTGCCCAAACGTAGCTCGTGGCATTCCACATAGCACCATCCTAGCTCATTGGTTTTCCATGGGGGCTGGAGGGCAAAAGTCAACAGCTTTCTTTAGACATTGGTCAGGGCTCCTCAAGGAGGTGACCTGGTCAAATTTATCAAAATTACACTCCAGCAATCCCAGTATCGAGTGTGGGTCACAGCAGGTTGACTAGTAAGGAAAATTCAAACACATTCCTGGAGTGCACACAAAGAGTTTAATCATTTATAGACAGTAAAATAAAATTCCCAATATGGTAGGAATTGCATGTAAAATTCTGAACCCATTTTCTTTTAGGAAACACTTTTATAAAAATGATGGTTAAATCCCAAATTAGTGCCCATAACCCTCAAAGTAACTATTATTGTAACAATAGTAACACTTCAGTTATACCAAATCTCATTTTTTAACTCAGACTTATTTTGGTGAGAGAATTCACATTGAGCTCCAATTTAAGATGACTAAACTGTATTTCCCATAGGGATTGTAGGATGTGGGCTGGACCAGAAAAACTGCTAATCAAGTCTGAAGGAAGCGATTCATTGTTATATGAATGGAAGACCCCACTTCCCTACCCAGTCCCACTGTCCCTTACACTGCACACCCACTACCACTCACTGCCCCCAACATGTGCACACACACATCCTATTACCAGAGCCTCATTGGAAACAGGAATCATAAATTTGGCAAATTTTCTACTTTAATCATAAATTTGGCAAATTTTCTTCTTCTTTAAATGATGGGGAAATAGGCAATTTCTGTTCTCACAAGGGTAGATAAGATTTGTTTCTTGCCTCTCAGGTTAAATTTATGAGTTTATTTTTTCCTAAATGTTGCTGCATGTACAGTGATTCAGTTCTTTTGTATTATGTTCTATATTTAGGTGCTTTTTATGTTAAATAGGTGAGTGTAGGCTGACAGAAACTCAGATAACATGGTAAAATATCGTAGCGAAAGCAGTTGCTTTATCTTGGATTAGTTTACATTTTGATCAATCATTGAAACTGTATACTTTCCAAACTTACTGCATCTTTAAAAGAAAACTGAGATTTTTAACTTCCAAAATGGCACGCGTCAGTGTTTCCAAACAACAAAGCTGTTCCCTGTCAAGAAACTGAGAAAACTCTGTCAAAATGCTAAACTTTGTGTTGGGAGGTAAAGACCCTTGGGGGAGAAGTGTTTTGTTTAAATTATGAATCATCCTGCTTCTATTGAAAGATCAAAGCAGGAACAAGGAAGGTGTTCTATGATAATATATGTTTTTTTCTCTTACTAAGTTATTATTTAGAGTAAGCAATGGGAGACACTGGTGCTTTCAGTTATTTGTTAATGTTCAATAGTCTCCGACTTTTCAAAATAAAAAGTCTGTGAAATCAAGTCTTAGCGGCTAGATGTGGGGGACATCCCGCCCATGGCCGTATAAGGCCTGCAAAATCATTTGGTCTGGCCCTGCCAAGGCATTGGGAGTGAGTTAATTAAAGGTTTGACCAAATATAGCAGGTTAATTTTTAAGTTAATAAATTTATATTGCCTGTGAATCATGTTATAAATATCCAAATGGCGCTTGGCAGGAAAAAGGTTCCCCACCCCTGCTTTAGCCCATAGCACAGTGCCAGTTACTGCCTGGCATCCAGCAACTGTGTGTTGAAGATGCAATGAGGAGACACCATGATTCTAAGCATAAGATGCCAAAAAGTAATCTAACCACTATGCATGCAGAATGACAGTGCTTGCAGACCTTGATCTGGATTACAAAATGTCATCTTTACAAAATTGCTTGGGTAGATACCAAGAATGAGAAAGTGAAAGATATTAGAAGATAAAGCCACAGAAGATGGATTTGCTTGGTAATATAAATCACCCTCCCGTCCCCAAACCCAGGAATACATCTCGTCTGCGTTCCCTATGCATCAACATTAACCAAGTCAAATTTCTTTTTGTCTGTGTTTTTTTTTCTTTCTTTTTTTCTTTTCTCTTTTTCAATATATTTACCTTTTGGAAACTACATGGATTTATATTGCCATTCCCAAACAATACTCAGCAGAAAAATCAGTGGTTTAAATATTTCAAACAGAGATAGGTCAAGAGCGTGTTACAGAAACAGGCGGGAGCTACCAGAGTGATAGAGCAGAGCCTCCAGCATGGATATGCTATGCTCACCACTGTCCTATTTAAATTACAGGGAAGGCCTTGAATTCCATTGGTGACTCCAAGCTGCAATGGGCAGCCATGACATTGCCAGCATTCTTCTCTCTTTTAATTGGCTTTGGTTTTGGAGCCTTATACTGGAAGGTAAGTGTTGTTTTTATTTTCCTTGATCAGAAACTGTCTGAACTTTATATATCTATTTGTTCTTAGTATATTTACATAAATGGTTAACAAACAAATTGCCCTTTTCTGAGAAAAGATCTCACTAAGAAAATGATAAAATAAGTGAAGCTCAACCTTAACTTAATTACAACAAATTTAAAATCTTAGAAAGGTTTCTTTGCATTACCTATTATGCTTAGGAGACCAGTCCTCTGGCCGAGAATGCAGACTGAAGCAATGCAACGGTGTTAATATTATGCTTTAACTAATATAAAATGAAAGGAGAATATGTTGAAAATCTTATAAAGCCAAATGGAAACGACATTTGTATTATCTGCTAATTTAGATTTCTACTCCTTTGTTCTCTTTTTATTGAAGCCTGTCTAAAAGTTTAAAATATGCTAAATCATTGTGACTCAGCTTTTTGAAATGTCTTTTAAATGTGATTACTATTTAAATCTTTCAGTTTCTTTATTATGTTTTTGCCTCCAATAGTCTAAAAATGTTGAGTCGATAATACATGCATTTCTTATCATTTCTTAATGGAAAAATATCTCACATGCTGCATGCTGAAGAAAATTGTTATTGGAGTTATTGACAAAAGATAAAGGTAGAGACCACTAACCTCTGAAATAGTATATTATGCATTGATAATTTTATATGTATCACTGTTTTTTGTTTTTCTGTTTTTTTCCAGAAGAAACAACCAAATCTTACAAGGACAGTTGAAAATATAGAGATTAATGAAGAGGATAATGAGATAAGGTATTTTGTTTTACTAAGTGTGTGCACAAGTAATCTTGGCATTGGCATTTCATGTACCATACACGTGCTCAGAATACCTATCAGAAGTGGTTCGCTCTTAAAATAGCATCCCCCAAACAAGGCCCTCCAGTCTTTATCCACACTTCTAACCCCTCACTCCTTCTTCAAGCCTACCTCTCCATTCAGCTGTAGAATCCCTTCACAACCCTTGGGTGTCAGAAGTGGTCCTCTCTACTTTATTTCTTGCTCAGACTTCTGGTCATGGAGCTCTGTAGGCACGTTTACTTATCCTTCTTTTCCACACTGTTGCCAAGACATACTGATTCCTCTCTCAAATCTCTCACAAGCTGAGCTTTTAGTTTGGCCATAGGGATTATCTTCATCCAAATCTTTATTATGTTTTGCCTGAGTTGCTGCCACAGAATGTTGCTTTTTCTTAGCCCCTCTAAACGCTCCATTTGTCTCATTCTTCTTTAAACTTTGGCTCATAAGATCATTTCCAAGTCAAGATACTTGCTACTTTGTTACTTTTCTCTCGCATACTTATTAATGTTTGCCATCATTCTCATTTTTAGAGCTCTCAACTTTTCCAACCTGTTATTTTCTCCAAAGACAAATATAAGAATTACTTTAAGATACCTTTCCATTTACTGTAGGTGACCCTGATCACGTGTTTATCTTATGCCATATTTCCCAGTACTGATACCTTGATTTTATGTTCAGGTTTGATTTTCATTTGTCTTGTTACTTTCTCTCAGATCATGCCTGTACATACAGATTCAAGTGTTAAATACATATTAGCATTTTTAGTATGTGTATATGCATAGAGAATTTAAAAATCTGCTTGGGAAATTATATTGATACAGATAAATTCTTCCTTCATTCTTATAGTTATACTTATGAGGGTAAGCTTCCTACTCAACTTTGCCACCTTTTGTTACTGTATTTATAGGGGGGAGAGAGGGGTCTGCCTTTTAAAATGCTTAGATCATTTCAGAATTTCTGTCCAAAAGAAAATAAGCATTTTTCTTGTTGTTTTTCAGTATGTTGCAAGAAAAAGAGAGAGAGTTTCAAGAAGTCTAATTGTGGCTTGTATCTACACTGTTACTTTCGTATATTGGTAAGTTTTTCAAATTCAAGCTGAAATATTCAACAAAAATTACACAGCAAAAATTTAGAAACCACATGTATTTTTTTCTATTGAACTGATATCAGAATGTTAATGGTAAGGCTCTGTTATATTTGAACTGTACATTTCAAATCCATTGTTACTCTGAAGCTTTGAAAGGCAGAGCAGTGCTCATCCTGACCAGCGGGTTCATCTGGTATGGGAGATATGTAAAAAATCAACAGATAAATGTTTATTATTTCTGAGGCCAGAAAATAAATTACACAAGGGAATAGAGTAAATTAGGACTAAAATAAAATATTATTAATAGAGGAAGAAAAAATAAAATCAATTTCAATTAGGTGTAACTACTGTAACGATAGAAAAAAGTATTTCATCTATTAAATGCTGAACAAACTAAAAACACAAGGAGCACAAACTAAAAACACTTTCTTGCCATTTTAAGGAGAAGGAGAAAAGGTCAAAATATCTTAGAGTCAGGAGAGGGAAACTGTCAAGGTAAAGTGTCACCTGCCACATGACTGGTGATCATTGTCCCTCATCACAGTACAGAGTCCAGGAGGCACTGAATGTAAACCAGTCACAGATAACCTGCTGTGGTTGTGTGGGTCGGGGGCTTGGAGGACGAGGAAGTGAGAAAACACGTCCAGAAGACATGGGTGTTCCAACTCCAGACACTGTTGGGGGAATCACTCTACATGGTACTAACCTGGTCCAGCATGGAAGGGTTCATGCTCTTCTCACTTTCACTTCTGCCAGCTGGCTCTTAATCTTGCTACGCCCATGGAGTCCTGGGTGCATTTATGACCATGGGGTCTGCATGTTCTCTCATGCTCAGTAGTTCTTCCCATCCTCTCTCACAATCACTAACCCTCCAAGATGGCATATAGATTCAGTGGTGATCCTGGCCTCCTTCCAACTTGCACTTCTGTCCCAGATTCCAACATTTAGCTCTAGATTGAAACCTCACCCAGAAAACTGGGTCACAGAGCCTTCTGCCTCCTCCAGGAGTGCTCACTTTTATAGGTACAGAACATCGCTTTCAACAATCCAAAATCACATGATACGATGATAATGATGCCCCACATTTCTCTAACACTTTAACCTTCTACTGTACAGACTTCATTTTTGCCTATAAACATGCTCTTGATCTGTGCCCAAAGCATGAATCCCAGCTTCTTTCTAGGCTCAGTTTTCCTGTGATATGATATAAATGAATACAATCGTAGTGTGGCTCTTTTTATTTTCTGGAGTCACATTCCCCAAGATGAAGTCATTGTCTTTGCCTAGAAATCTATTTCTCTGTCCCACAACCCGAACACAAGCCTCACTGTATCTTCCCTGTCTGCCATTTCAGTCCCCTCAGCCAGACATCCCAAATTGCACATTAAACAGTTAATTGAGTCATAAAAGTGCAAGCAATGTCCTCTGCTGCTTGGCTTTGGATTGCACTGCTGGGACCCTGTTCTGGCACACAGGCCTTTAATCGTGTGTTTTTAATTGGAGCCTTTGTCCTGTGACATTTAGAGAGTTGACTATGTGATGAGAAAACCCAGGGCACTTATTTAAGAGACAAAAAAACATGGCATTTTAAAGTAATTGTAATCAAGCAACTTTTGCATCAGTCTACTAGCCGGGGAGCATTAAGGACAGGAACCACGCCTGTCCTGTTCTCGCTGTAGCTCCGCACTTGTTGGCAGTACATTGCAGACTCTCAGTAAGTGTTTGCTGAATGAACAACTGAGTGAATGAATAAACCCTGAGTGAAAGTTTACCAAGTAAGGAGAAGACCATGAGATCTACTGCACATTATATCTACAGTTAACAATGCTATTGTGTGTACATAAAATAAAAGTGTGTTGAGGGGAGATCTCACATTAGGTGTTCTTGCCTCAATAAGATAAACAATTTTAATTGTTGATTTTGGTCACTAAAACAGTAAAGTGTGCAATACTCATGGGAAATGACTAATTTAGTTTTTCTAAAATATAAACTATTATCCATGTATAAAACAAATTAAAGTAGACAGGTTAAAAACCAAGCCCTGGATTTTTTAGAAATAAACTTATTGCATAAGTTTAGTAGTAATCAGTATAAAATGAAGGAGTGGCATAATCCTTCATAAGGTACCTTCCTCCTCATCTCTGCAAAACTCCCTTAAGACTCAGCTCAGATACCACAAACTCCAAAGCGCTAACTACCTTCATGAAAATAATCCCCCATGATGGCCTTCTGTGTTTTGTTACTTTCCATATGGCCTTTAATACTGATATATTAGCAGTTACTTACACAGACATTTTGTTTCCTCTTCCAATTGACAAGCTTGTAAAAGGCAGGATTTGTTTCTCACCAAACTCCCTGGGCATGTAAGTGATGAGTAGGAATTTGTTCAGTAAATAAATGGGGAGATATGAATGAGTATCTCAGAGCATTGCAATAATATAAGAATACAATTGATAGAAATAAGCCCTAGACAGTGTTGCCAAGTGGTTAGACTGTCAGCCCAAGCACTGAAGGGTAGCGGGTTCAATTTCCAGTCAAGGCCATGTGCCTTGTATTGCAGGTTGAACCCCAGCCCTGGTATAGCAGGCAACAAATTGATGTGTCTATTTGTCTCACATATCTCTCTCTTTCTCTCTTCCTTTTTCTCTTTTTCTCTCTCTCTCCCTCTCCCTCTCTCTTCCTACCTCTCCCTCCCTCTCTTCTTTTTTTTTGGCTTTTTATTTTTTTTAATTTTTTTATTTTTTTAATGTTTTTATTAAATTATTATCTCTGTACATATAACATTGCCCCCCCCATACATGCCCTCCCTCCCCAGAGTTTTGTGTCTATTGATTGTACTTATATGCATGTATACAAGTCCTTCGGTTGATCTCTTATCTTCCTCAGATCTCCCTACCCTCCCCGCTGTAATTTGACAGTCTGTTTGTTGCTTTACTGTCTCTATATCTATCTTTTGGTTCATCAGTTTATAATGCTCTTTATTATCCATAAATGAGTGAGGTCATGTGGTGTTTCTCCTCCTTCTCTTCTTTTTTTTCCCTCTCCCCTTCCTTTTCTCTCTTCCACCCTCTCTAAAAAGAAAAAAAAAAATCAATGGAAAAATTGTACTCAGTGAGGATTAACACACACAAAAAAAGTCCTGGAAATAGGAACAAAAGTAGACTTTTATATGTCAAAGTAAGACAAATGCTGAAGATAGGAAAAGGGAAGAAAAAAGGGGCAACTCATTATCATGAATCTGCATATTCCAAAGTCAAAATATGTATCCGCTGTATAGAGGAAAGCATTTTGCTTGTCCCTATACCAACACAAGTTTAAAACTTCTGAGGAACTTTGATTATAATTTGGGGAAAAGGATGTGGTTCAGGGAAAGATTTGGAAGAGCAGACTATGACATGGGAGAAGAAATCTGCTGTAAACTTAGAATAACAGTAGTAAAAAATACCAAGATAGAAATTAAATGGGGAGTTATAATTATACTAGAGGCCCAGTGCACAAGATTCATGCATGGAAGGGGGTTCCCTCAGCCCATCCTACGCCCTCTACAATTGAGGACCCCACCAGGATCGGGCCTAAACCAGCAGTCAGACATCCCTCTTGCAATCTGGGACTGCTGGCTCCTAACTGCTTACCTGTCTACCTACCTGACCACCCCTAACTGCCTCTGCCTACCTGCCTGATTTCCCCTAATTGCCCTCCCCTGCCAGCCTGATTGCCCCCAATGGGCCTCCCCTACCAGTCTGATCTCACCCCCAATTGCCCTCCCCTCCCGGCCTGTTTGCTCCCAACTGCTCTCCCCTGCTGGCCTGATCTCGCCCCCAACAACCCCTCCCTTGCCAGCCTGATCTCAACCCCAATGGCCCTCCCCTGCAAGCCTGATCTTGCCCCCAACTGTCCTCCTCTGCTGACCAATTTGGCTCTGATTGGTCGGTTTCTATGCCAGTCAGTTTCAATAGCTCCACCTCCTAGGCAGCCATTGGTTCTTCACAGCACCCACATTTGGTTCTGATGGGTCAGTTCCTATGCCAGTCAGCATCTCTGGTCCTATCAATGGGGCCTGATCAGAAAGGCAGGGCTGATCAGCAGCTACAGTGGAGGCCTGGAGAGAAATGGAGGCATAGCTGCTGGCCAGACTGGGAGAGAGAGAGAGGCAAATGCTGATCAAAAGCTGCCATAGAGGCAATAGATCAGTACCTGCTTCTCTCTTCAGGCCTCTCTCTGGCCCTGATTCGCAGCCCCCCCAGCTGTCAGTGCTGGGGCACCACACCTGCAGCGGAAGCAATCAGTGCTGACTTCCAGTTGGTTGAACCTTGGTCACTAGTGATCATTATGACCCAAGGTTTTTATATATTAGGATATTTCAAAATTTAGACATGATTTTAATTATATTCATTTTATTTTTACTTTGCTTTGTTTTGTTAGAAAGGAGTAAATACAGGGGGAATGACTCAGATTTATGGTGAATATTTCTCCCTGAAATGGAAGTTTCACTCACTAAAACAAATTAAATCAGGACAAATATTAGAACACTAGAACAGAAACAGTGGAATAGTTAGTTCTCCAAAGGAAATAGCCTATAATTTGAAATAAAGAGGGGAATTTGATATTTTTATTTTATTTTTTAATCTTCACCCAAGGATATTTTTCAATTGATTTTTTTTTTTTTTGAGAGAGAGAGAGAGAGAGAGAGAGAGAGAGAGAGAGAGAGAGAGAGAAAGAGAAGGAGGAAGGCAGTAGGAAAGACACACAGAGGGAGAAAAATCCATAAATATGAGAGAGACACATTGACTGGTTGCCTTCTGCAGAGGGACTGGGATTGAGCCTGCAACCCAAGGCTCAGGGTGATATGCAGCCTTTGGGACTAACCAGATAGTGGTGCCCTTACATGGAATCGAACCCAGTGCTCTATCCAGTGAGCCAAACCATCTAGGGCAAGAGTTTGAGATTTTAAATACAAGAAAAAATATGTAAAATAATGAACTAGAAAAAAAAAAAAAAAGTGCCTCTAAGAGAAAATATACTAAAACTGTGTTTATTTGACATCAGACATGAAAAATTAAAGAAAAATTAAAAATCCACTCAGTCGATTAGCTGATGCCAAGTATCCATATTTAAAACACTCCTGTATAATTTTTTATTTATTGGTTTATGTACACCACAGTTTAAGGGAGAGAAATGGAATATATTATAGGAAGATTTTGCTCCTCACTCTTCACTCTTTGCATTATTCAATGCAAAGCTTAATATAACCTAGTTGTATCCTCAAATTGCTTATAGCCTACAAAAGGAAATAGGACATATGCATAATAACCTATTCAAAAACAGTTTTAAAAGTAACTAAAGGAGCTTACAAGGAAAATGCAATAAAGAGACCCGAGGTAAGGTCATTGCAAATGGTTGTATAGGCGGTGCCTGCATCATAGCTCTAGATATTGGTCTGGGTGGAATCCCTTAGAATTGTACCATGCAAACCCATAGACGGTTGCTTTATTTGAAGGGAGAGAAAAATCAGCAATCGGAGAAGGGCTGTACAGGTAATGGAGGTAAACATTGGTACTGAGTTAGATGTTAAATTTTCTTAGCACTAGGTGAGGGGTAATCTGGATGTTGCAAATGGTACAAACTAATTCCAAGAGACCAAAAGTATAGGCTGTGTTCCAGAGTCAGTTTGTCCAATTGGGCTCTAGGAGAGGTCACACATAAAGCATTAAAGGAAAGAAGAAAGTGTGGGGATCAGTTTAAAAAACTCCAAGCATTGGGCTTTCCACTCTGTTGAGTAACATCAGGAGCTGTTGGAGGGCTCAAAAGAGATGTGAGTGATACAATCAAAGCAGAGTTTTAGGAAAGGAATCCGAGGTAGTGAGGCCAGATAACACGAGTGGTGAACTGGAGTCCGGAGGTCCGGTTAGGAGGCCCATCTTCTAAACAGATGTAAGAGAACCATGACCTGGACTAGGGTTGGGCCATGGAAACAGGAAAGCCTGGGCCATTTTGGAGACATTTCAGTAAAGGAACCAAGAATTCCTAGTTACTGATGGGATGCGCGTCTTAAGATTACAGGGAGGACTTCAGGGCGATATGGAGCCTTTGGGACTAACCAGATAGTGGTGTCGTGAAAAGAAAATAGAAGGAGCTGACTGTGGCCAAATACGTGAGACTAGAATACAGAGAACAGTCAGGGCTGCATTTGGGAGTCATCTACAAAGAATTTTAATTGAGACCTTGGTAGGAGGACTGCATGGTCACCCAGAAGGCCCTGGGTGGTCGACAGTAAATAGCATGAGTTTATAGACACTGGGTTAGCAATGCTTATTGACTTCCCCCAGCATGGTAAGAGCAGAAAGCAGTTCTTATTATAATGAGGCTGGTAGAGAGAAACCCAATCTGGAAGTTTCCTATAGATCTAAGCCAGATTCTATTATGCAATAGAACTGGAATACAGATGGGCACGAGTGAAGCAAGCAGGGCCATTGAGCGAACAGGACCCGGGAATGTGTGGTTACCAAGTGGCAAGTATAGGACTCTTCACCAGGTATTTCCTGAGAATTTCTGAGGCTTTGGAGTTTATGTTTTGAGCTCTCTGTCTATAGACACATTGTAAAGCTGAGGATTAGAAGGGATTAGACTTGGGCTCAAGTCTTGACTCTGAAAATTTAACTAGCTGTAAGTTCCTGAATGAGTCAGTTGTCTTTTAAGCACTAGTTTTTCACATATAACAAGGGGATAATAATACTCACCCTGCTTATTTCATGAGGTTGTGGTAAAAAGCCAGAGTATTATTATAAAAATTGTAGTTTTATTCTCTGGGAAAACAGTTGCCAGCTTTCAAGTTTCTTTTCTTTGCTAAATAACTCAGGGACAGAATAAGAAATAGATTTGTAATCTTGCTTTTCTATATTTAAATTTATAATTTTAAATCATTCATAGTTTTATATATATGTATATATATATATTCAGATATATAGATGTAGTTATAGATATTCATGTAGATATACATGTAGATATAGATATAGATATATGATAGATATCTTTGCTCTTCCCTCTTGCTTTTCTAACTAAACTTTGTTTTTAAAATATCTGCAGTGTATTTTAGATTTCTGAAGTTTTCTCTTAATGCCTCTTAATTTTCCTTCAGGATTTAATTCTGCATTCCTAAACACAGGTTCTCTAGTTCCTAAATTTCTCTGTTTGATAAATTGTCATATAATATGGTTTTTAGTATACTGCATTTAGGAAGACTGGGAAAAATACTGCACTTCTTATCACTCGTACTATTGAATTTCATACATAGCTTAAAACCAGTGATCTGATTCTGGGATTGATAAATAAATACGGAGATAAGGGGAAAAGTAGTGATTAGAGAAGAAAAGGAATGCACATTTATTTAGGGTTGTGGTTGACAATACTGTCTATAATAAAAATAAATAAACAAAGAAGTACAAATATTTCA
Organism: Pipistrellus hanaki; assembly: GCF_964339955.1. NCBI lineage: Eukaryota > Metazoa > Chordata > Mammalia > Chiroptera > Vespertilionidae > Pipistrellus > Pipistrellus hanaki. The sequence continues at coordinate 114,457,977 of NC_140505.1, forward strand.
CTCAAAAGTTGCAAAATCTGAAAGCTAAGTCCAAAGCTTAGTGGTCTAACACCAGCGCAGAAGAACTAAAACAAAGCCTGGCTTTCATGCTTGGACAAGTACAGTAAGCTATGCCCAGGCAAATGAACCTCCCAGAGGTTTTGTCAGGATGTGGTGCCAGGATTTCTGTCTTTCTGCTTTCTGTTTGACAGGGTTGAGTGAGATCTTGCTGCTGCTATTTCCTCCGTTGGGAGAAGCCATTGCTAGAACCTGGCGGGCAGTCCAGATGCTGGCACTGCACAAGGAGGCTGTTACTGCCTGGGCCTCTGCCCAGCTTCTCCACTTGTCCCAGCTATCTCTTTCATGCTACTCCATCTCAGTCCACTTCACCTCTCTTTATTTTATTTATTATTTTTTTAAATATTTTATTGATTTTGTACAGAGAGGAAGGGAGAGAGATAGAGAGTTAGAAACATCGATGAGAGAGAGTCATCTATCAGCTGCCTCTTGCACAGCCCCTACTGGGGATATGCCCGCAACCAAGGTGCATGCCTTTGACCGGAATCGAACCCGGGACCCTTAGTCCCCAAGCCGACGCTCTATCCATTGAGCCAAACAGGTCTCGGCCACTTCACCTCTCTTTAAACATTGCCTTTGTCCATCATGCCCTCTCCCCTCACCACCTGTCTGCTACCTTTCCATAGCCTTGTTTGAGAAATTCAAGGCTACATAGGTTAAGTATCCTCTTACCGCAAATAATAGAGATAATGTATGGGATGCTTTGGGTATGAAAGCCACAGGATATCCATTCATCCTTTCTTACGTGCAAGAAATAGTTATTGAGTATTATTTTACGTCAGGCACTGTTTTAGGTATTGAAATATGGCAGTAAGTAAAAAAGATAGACAACACTCCGTATATTCAATAGGAGCAGACAAGCAATAAACAATGAAGTCATTTCAGATAATGTTCAATGTTACCAGGGAGAGCATAGAGAGTGACTGATCACTGCATCTAGGAAAACAATTGTCAAGTCATTTCAGTCTGTGTAAGTGAAACATACATTATAACCTGAAACTAATTCTCTAATTACATGAGTTCATATATTGAGAATGAAAAGGAGGCACAAAGCAGATATACCATAACCTCTCTTTTTGTCTTTCCTCTCTAGGTTGGTAACAGTTCATGTTTGCTTCATAAATGAAGCCGCTTTAAACAAATTCATATTCTGTCTGGAGTGACAGACCATGTCTTTTCCTGTTCTTGCTACCCATGACTCTATATGGATGATTCAGAAATTGGAACAAAGTGTTTTAACTGTAAAACTGGCACTGAATTAATCATCTATAAAGAAGAACTTGCATGGAGCAGGACTCTATTTTAAGGACCTGGGGGACTTGTCCTGTCATCTTAGAACCTGCAACTGATGTTGGGAGAGAAAGCACGTGTCCCAGACTGCACGCCCGCTTTGCATGCCTCCAGAAATGTCTAGTTGCTGAAAAGCCACATAGTTTATTTTTAGTTACAACCTGCAGTTTGTAGTTACCTGGGTTCCTTCAAGTAGCGTTCAAGCTGGATAGTTGCGGTAATAATTTTTCTCAAAGGGAGCTAGAAGAATTTTAAAGACAAAAACTCAATAGCATCAGCCACTGCACATATTCAAAGCGGTGGAGGAAAAGTGATGGGAGTAGGTATCATGTCAGCTTCTTAGCCGCTAATGATTCGGGTCTGATCTCGGTCTCTTCCCGATATAAACCGTGCTCACCCACATCGCATGAGACAAAGGGGCGTGGTTGGCTGGTACCGAATGGGAACAGTGACGCCTTCGCAGGGGGAGATTCCCCCAAAGAGTCACCGCACGAAGAAGCTATGGACACTGAGCAGCGGGGCAGCCGCCACGGAGGACGTTTGTCACCCCTGGTGAGGGCGGCCTTTTCCCTTGACCACTGGCGGGTGTATAAATCATGCTTGCAAAATATATTACAAAATGTTTATATTCTAAAACTATTACAGAGTTAAGAGAAATTGCTGAATGTATGAAGGTCCTGTTTTTGATTTCCACCATGGGAGAGAGTAAAAATAAATTATGATATTTAGTATCTAAGGTTAGAAAACCACAGCACTCACATGCTGAGATGGGGTGTTGAAACTAGGTTACTTGGCTTTTATAAGAATGCAAGGAATCAGGAAACTCTACTTATTTATAGTATAATCACCATTATCTGTTTTAAAGGATCCATTTATTTAAAATCAGGCACTCTATATCCATTAAGGTTTGTGAATTAAATAAAAAGAGAGTGTTATGTAGTTATGCATGTCAGTTTGCTATTTAAAATGTATGACAGCATTTGTCATATTAAAAGTGAATTTGGCAGGAATTCCCAAGATGGACATTGCGCTTTTAAACTAGAACTTGTGAGACATCATGTGAAGTTCCCTTGCCAATTTTTTTTTATTTTTTTTTTATTTTATGGTCAAAGAAACATCTGACCAAAGTGAAAAAATGATTTCTGATGACTTATCTTGAAGGAGGTTCTCTTACTATATCATGAACATGCACATAAAGGAATCCAAAGCCTGCCATTATAACTTACTTCTTATACCAACATTAATGACATGAACTCCCACCATCAGATGACCATCTTCAATGTAGTGATACAAAAGGGCATGAAAAACTGCTACTTTCCTTTGATTTTTAAAGTCTAAGAATTTCTAGTGTAGTTGGATTTTAGCTTATGTTCAAAGAAAATCCAAATACAACTTCAGTATGTGGCCTTTGATCTTTTTTTGTACCAAAGAGCCCAAATGATTTATACAATCCCTCTCTTCTTTAAAGTTCTGTGGTTCCTCAAACACTAGTCATTTTTTTCCCCCTAAAATACAAGCCAGTGTTTGGGAAGCTGCATTACCTTATTAAGGCCCTCAGATATCCCGTTGTAATGGAAATCAATTAGTAATAGAACCAGAGATCAGTTTAAATGCTGAAAGGACCTGTCTCAGGCATGTGACAATGATTGTTTTGAGGAAAATAGACACAGGTGAATATGACTTGTGTGAATAGGTCATAAGTAGATGGAGAAAACTGATAATAGTTCGACTATTTCACCAATGGTTTCGGTTTTCTTAGGCACCTAAGTTGCTGTTTAATGAGCTTGAGAATACAATAAGTGTACTTTTGTTCTCAGCCAGTAGCTGGGTTTTAACACTCAACATCAGGGTCCAAATCAATAGAGTTTAAGAAACAAATTCAGCAACTTATGATATCTGGCATAGTTGCGAGGGAAGCTATATTCTGCCTAATTAAATGTATTGATTCATTGAGAGGTACACGGATTACCAATTTTTAAAACACTGAAATTTCATAAAATTTATGAACAATAGAAAAATGCTGAACATTATTTTTAGATGCTAGCTGCTTGGGCATTAACTGTGTCATATCTGCTTTAAGGTAAGAAAAAATATATATTATCTATATTTTTGCTTTGTCTTATCTGATATATGTTTGAATAGTCTTCTTTATAAATCAGTGGTTTCAAAATTGCCTTTTAAAATTATCTCAGAAGTCTACTGATTCTAAATTATACCTAAAGCTTTGCACCATTTTGGTAGAACCCAAGTTTATAAAGAATTGGCTTGCCCAGACAGAGTGGCCTGGTGGTTTATGAACCAGGAGGTCATGGTTCATTCTGGGTCAGGGCACATGCCCAGGTTGCAGGCTCAATCCCCAGTGTGGGGTGTGCAGGAGGCAGCCATTCAATGAGTCTCTCTCATCATTGATATTTCTATCTCTGTCTCCCTTTCCTTTCCTCTCTGAAATCAATTTTTTTTTTTTTTTTAAGAAAGAAACTGGCTCTGTGATAAACTATTCCTACCCAGTGATATCAAAGTGTTCCTGGATTTTGTATTATTATCAAAGGTGCTCACCACACTGCCACTTTTTAGAGTCAGAGACAAATTGTTTTAAAATACAATAATAGAATAAATAGCCTATCCTTTTTAAAAAGGATTAAGCATGTGAAAAATGAAAATGTATGAAAAAGCATGTGTCCATAATGAAGTGTTTGTTTTTAGTAACAAACACCTTTCATTGAGCATTAAAATACTTTGGATAAATTTTGTGGCATATTTTGGAAGACTAATTCAATTAAAGTTAAATTAACAAAAAAAATATTCAGAATTCATGGATATTTCTTGTTTTTCTGAAGCTAGGTTTTGGTTTCAACGTGTAATTCCAATATAGGCTTTTAGCCATCCCATATCTATGTTTTTAACTAAAAATTATTTTTCCAAAAGGTAGTTTGGCATAATGGGATAAATGTTGGGAAAAACTGTAAGAAATCTCTGCTATTAACTTAAACAGGTCAATCACCTCCCTCATTGGGTCTCAGTTTTGTAATTATCTATATGACAAACTCGGAGGGCTCACATTAAGTGAGAAGCCTATTGATATATGACTGACAATGAAGATAAAATAGAACTGAAACTGTCGCATGAAAAATATCCAACTCTGATCTCCGTGAATAAGCAATTTGACCATTGCTGTTCTTGTTTGTAATGTAAATAGGGTCCATTAGTAAAAGTGAAATTCAGTCTCATGTACAGTGAATAACTATGTACACAGAGATGGCATTTGCTTTGCTTAAACGAATGTTTTTGGATCGCTTCTGAAGAATGAACAGCATTACTGCGTTTTAGTCAGGAAGAGATACTATAAGATGAGTGTAACATTTGGAAATGTACCAAATTAGGCATTTAAATCTTCTCATTTTCTTAAAAGCTAACAGCAGAAAACGTAAGATGCTCATAGTTTCTTGAATGCCAAAAGGTAATTTAGACTCCATTTGGAAAGAGGAAATTCATAAATTTCATTTTAAATTGGGAAGTGGGAAAATAATTTTTAAAATAAGCTAGCTTGTCTTTGAAACAATATTTTTAAATTGGCATTAAAATATAAACATTCAGATGGAAATTCTAATTAGTTCATATATAGTATCAGCTCACACATGTGAGGTGTTGCTGCTTTCCATGAACAAGCCCGGAAATGCCCTTGTTGGTACTTCCGTTTCCTAACAGGCTACTGTTTTAGAAATAATACATATTAAAATGGCATTCATGATCCTAAAATGTTCACTAAGCATTATAAACTGACAACTGCCATCTCCAACTACATCCTTATGATTTTGTTTAAATAAAATTAAGATAACTGTTTAAACTAAAAACCATAGTATTTTCAGTTACTTGATTTCTGAGCTGTAACACTCACTAAAAAACATTTTCCAATCAAAATATCTTATTCTTCTATGTTCTAAGGGTTAATGTGTGAGTATAGTGTCCCACTTGCCACAATTTTTTAAAATCAGTAGACGTGAAAAGTATTCAGACATGTAGATGGATGCACAGATATATTGCTAGTTCAGTCTGATTGGAGTTTGCATATTGTAATGTAAATGTATGTCAACACTATTCTAAATAGTTTTATTATGACTGAAGTTTAATTAAATAAAAAAGATTGTAAAATGTGATGTGTATGTGTATATACTGTATGTGTACTTTTTAAAATAGGTATATGTCCTGACCTTTTTTATACAGGTTTGAATTTGAAATTACATTATATATACATATACTTTATTGTTCTAAATAAAGAATTTTATGCACTCTCATAAATTTGCCCTGTCATTTGCTATTTTAAGGTTACCTCATACATTCACAGCATGGTTCAGTATTTAAGCTAAAATCAAAATTTTCTATGGAAACTTTGTCAGGAATTTAGATTTTAGTGTAATATGGACAGAAGAGAATAAGAAATCATTTTAATTCAATAATTATTTATTGGTCACTAAAATAGGTAAATTAATCAGGAAAGATAAAGTTGAATTAACACACTGTTTGATCTCAAGAAATTTCTAACTTAGTTGGAGAGAAGATATGAAAACCACTATAGATATAAAGCCACATTGAAGTAACTATCTAAGTGTAAATGTGAGGTTCAATTAATATGCTCAGGAAAGAGAAATGGTCATAGAAGAGAGAAGATCATGTAGAAGTTGGTGTCTAGGCTAACACAAGGATGAAACAGATTTTCATAGAGAAGGAGAATTATGCCCACTATTCTTGAGAGCAGAAACTTCTAAAATTTCTCAACTTATTTCCTGAAATCAAACCAATGTGTTCTAAGCCTCTCCTATTTAATAAAGGGCTAATATGCAAATTGTCTGCTCAGGAGTTCAACCAGGACACTGGGAGTTTGATCGCCAGCTATGAGGTATGCTGACCACCAGGAGGTGGCACAGAACATGGCCGGTGACCAGAGGTGGTGGTGGTGGGGCGCTGAGGGAGCAAGAGATGGAGTAGGCAGGGAGGCCAGGAGGTGAGGAACCTGATCGCTGGCCAGGCCTACAGACCCTACCCATGCACGAATTCCGTGCATCAGGCCTCTAGTAGAGCATAATGAAACTTATATCAGAGCCTTGAATGCCATAACGAGGGAAGACATTTTTCTTAGGGGCAATGGGAAGCTGATATATGTTTCTAAGAGGAATGGCAAGGTCAAACATCCTTATGCTTATGTGATTTAGACAATAAGTGATCATCCTGCTTTATCTCGGGCTGGTATTTGACTTTTTGACCACATTGAATTTCTTACAGTTTTTTTGCTGATGCCCCCTCCTCAGCTCACCCTTTATATTAACTCTCACCAGTGTAAGCCTGGCTCATTACAATAGCCTCCTAACTGATCACACACCATGATTCAGACCTTCCTCAATCAGTTCCTCAGATTAAAATGGCTGTACAGAAAGTGAATGGAGACATCTGATGATATTTGTCTCTGGTTAAAACACTTCATTGGTTCCATATTCCTTTCAGGATAAAACGCAAACTCATCCACATGGCTTCCAAAGCCCTCCTCAAACCATCTCCATACTATGTTCAGAGAATTGCTAATTTGCTTTTCCCTTTAAATGATAAATAACATGAGAGCTAGAACCCAGGAAACTTATATCACTGCATTCCCAAATTTCACACAAATATTAAGTATAGAACTGAAATAAAATTTAATTTGAATATATATATTTATTTATTTCCTTCTTTATTGATTAAGGTATTACATATGCCTCCTTATCCCCCCATAAGCCCTCCATGCTCCCCCCCACCAACTCATGTTCTCACCACCCTGATGTATGTGTCCATTTATTAGGTTTATATGCATGTATACAAGTCCTTTGGTTGATCTCTTCCCCTTTACTCCTCCCTTCCCCTACCTTCCCTCTGAGGTTTGACAATTTGATCTCTGGATCTGTTTTTGTTCATCAGTTTATGTTGTTCATTATATTCCACAAATGAGTGAGATCATGTGATATTTATCTTTCTCTGATTGGCTTATTTCACTTAGTATAATGCTCTCCAGTTCCATCCATGCTGTTACAAATGGTAAGAATTCCTTATTTTTTACCACAGTGTAGTATTCCATTATGTAGATGTACCATAGTTTTTAATCCACTCATCTGCTGGTGGGCACTTAGGCTGTGAATAGAAATTACCTATTGCACCTTTTTATTATGGACATTTTGAAATACAGTTGACCCTTGAAGGACACAAATTCACATACATATGTACTTTTCCCATAAATATACAGTCAGTCCATATTCCCAGGTTACACATCTATGGGTTCAACCAAACATGGATTCCACAGTTGGGAACAGTGAATGCTAAGGGCAGACTGTATGCATTGTTCTATGCCATCTTATATAAGGGACTCAAGCATCCACAGATTTTGCTTGAGCAACCACAGATTTTGCTGGAACCAATCCCCTGAGTATTCCAAGGGACAACTGTTTATTGGGAGTTAAAATTAGATTCAGATTTTTGATTGAGTGGGGGGGGGGGTGTCAGTGCCCTAATCCCAGTATTATTCAAGGGTCACCTGTATATACCAAAGTAGACAGGGCAGTGTGATGAACCCCCATGTAACCATACCTACCTATCTTCCACCTCACTCAACTCCTGAATGATCTTGTTTTACCTGTCTCCTATCTATACCCTTTACTCTCTCTTTAAGACAAATACCTAAAAATATTTTATTTGTAAATACAGTATTTATATGTGTTTCTCTAAGTGCTGAAAACAATTCTATCTCCCTAGTCTAGTCACTTGTTCATTCTCATAGTTGACTATTCATACATTATCTTTTCTCACAAACTGCCCACCTCATTTTCCATTCTCACTTCTAGCTGATCATCTTGATTGCCATTTCACCTTGGAAACTGAAAAATAAAAGATAATTTCTAAAGACTCCTAGCTCCCAAAGGCTGATTTTCTGTGAAGCTAAAGAAGCCAAAACTCTGGGCCCCTCACTTAGAGAGCTTCTTGGTAGGCCCTAGGAGGGAGTCTGGCAATATGTTCACATAGTCATACATTTTTTTTTAAATTCATAGCCACTTCCGTTTATCATTAAGGTATTAGAAGGTGTTCCGGTGTGGGAATAGCTTCCAGCAACACCCCCATTGCCCACTGTGTCAGTTCACTAGAACACCATGACCCAAAGGTGCTTTGCCAGAGGCTGTATCATAATGCAGGGCCTATGGATCTGGCACCAGAAGTCTGTGGGTGATGAAGGAGAAACAAGGTTTGAAATAAGCAAGAAATTTGTGGAAATTTCTTAAAATCATCAGTTACCTAGTGTGCAAAAGTGTAAGTGGAAGTGTCATGTATACCTGGCCAAAACAAAACATATTTAGTAATTCAGAGTTTATAATCATAAACAAACCTTATTTTTTTTCTCTTAATGTTAAGGAAATGATAAAATTTAACAAACTGGCTGTTTTTAGAACAAAACAAAAAAAAAAACTATATGTGAGGACACATGTTTTAGGCTTCTCGATGTATTGGTCTTGCCAAATGCATAGTGTTGTATATCCACCATTGTATACAGAATGGTTTCATTGTCCTAAAATCAAATCCCTTGTGCTTTGTGTATTCAACATGCCTCTCTCCCCCACATCCCCTGAACCTCTGGAAAACACAGATTTGTAATTATCTTTACAGTTGTTATTTTTTCTAGAATTTCATATAATTTAAATCCTACAGTATATAGCTTGTTTAGGCTAGCTTCTTTCACTTAGCAATATGTATTTAAGGTTCATCTATGTCTCTCATGGCTTTATAACTCATTTCTTTTTACCATTAACTAATAATTCCATTGTATGGATGTGTCAGTTTATTTATCCATGCACCTATTAAGAACATATTGATTGTTTCCAGTTTGGGGTGATTATGAATCAAACTGCTATAAAACACTTTAAGTTTTCAAATCAGTTTGGTAAATACCAAGGAGCACTATACCTGGACTCTATGGTAAGACTGTGCCAAGATTTATAAGAAACTGCTAATCTGTCCTCGAAAGTGGATATTCCATTTTGCATTCCCAGCAGCTCTGAGTAAGAGGTCTTGATGTTCCACATCCTTGCAGCAATTGTTATTGTCAGTTTTTTGGATTTGGGCCATTCTAATAGGCTGGTAATAGTATATCATTATTGCTTTAATTTGCACTTTTCCTAATGACAAATGATGTTGAGCATCTTTTCATATGCTTATTTGCCATCTGTAAATCTTCTTTCTTTTGTCCTTTGAATTGGGTTGTTTTCTTATTGATGAATTTTAAGAGTTCTTTGTATATTTTAGATACAACTCCTCTGTCAGATATGTGTTTTGTACCTATTTTCTACCAGTTTTTCATTCTTTTAGTTTTTCACAGAGCAGCTGCAAGAATTTTTTAAAAGCACATGAAAGAACACAGAGTACCTTGCCCAATTTATTTTTTAATCTCATCAGAGTAAAACCACCTCCACACCACCTAAAATTGTTATTACTTTCATATTTTGAAACTCTTCAGGCTTTTCTTGTTAATGGAGTATTTTAAATACATGCAAACTTGAGACTTTCTAAAGAGTTTCTTAGTAACAAGGTGGTCTTCCCAGTGTAATGCTGTTGGGCATAATGACATTTTAAAGACTTTTAACATATATATATTTTAAAGACTCAAAATAAAAAGGTCAGAACACCTGAGAAGAAAAATGTTGGTTAAAATTTCAGACAAATGCCCTGCCATCTGGGTGGCTCTGTTGGTTGAATGACCTCCCATGCACCAAAGGGCTGCAGATTCTATTCCTCAGCAGGACACATGCCAGGTTGTGGGTCCAATCCCCAGTTGGGAGGCAACAGTCAATGTTTCTCTTTCACATCAATGTTTCTCTCTCTCTTTCTCATTTCCTCTCTCTAAATAATCAATAAACATACATATCCTCAGATGAGAATTGGAAAAACTAAAATTCAGACATTATTTAACTTTTGTTTGGAAAGATGTTTTGGGATATTTATAAAAACAACTGAGAAATTACAAACTCCTGATTTGCACATACAAAATAGATATAAAGAATCCCTTTCTGGCCCTAGTCAACTTTGCTCAGTGGATAGAGCAGCGGCCTGCAAACTGAGGGGTCTCAAGTTTGATTCTGGTCAAGAGCACATGCCCAGGTTGCGGGCTCAATCCCCAGTAGGGGGTATTCAGGAGGTAGCCAGTCAATGATTCTCTCTATCATTGATGTTTCTATCTCTCTCTCCCTCTCCCTTACTCTCTGAAATCAATAAAAAATTGTATCCAATGTATTAGGGTTCATTTTATATTATTATTGGAGGTCCCTAGGCCTGGCTGGCAACACAGAGCCGATCTGTGGGATGATCGATCTGGGGCCCCTGCTGGCACCTGCCTTGTCTAGCCTGGCGCTGCCTGCTCACTGGCCCTGCCTCCTGCCACCATCAGTCACCTCCCTCTGAGGTGGTGGGGAGGAGGACACTGGCACCCACCTTGGCTGACCTGGGGCCTACAGACTGGGGGCAGCTCCTGTAGTGAGCATCTGCCCCCTGGTGGTCAGTGTGCATTATAATGACTGATCATTCCACTGGTCTTTTGGCCCTTCAGTTGCTTTGCATGTTAGGCTTTTATTATATAGGATGATTATTATTATTATTATTATTATTATTATTATTATTATTTTAAATCATTATCTTACCAAAATTTGTTAGGGTGCTAAGGTAGAAATACAGCTTGATCTTCATCTAATTGGCTAGCTGCTGTCTCAACACTGCCTATTAAATAATTGATCTTTCCGCATTGCCTTGAAAAAACAGCTTTGCCACACATTAAATCCCCTATTCATGACAGCTCTATGAATAGAACTGTCAATTCTGTTTTATCTGTCACCTTGTTTCTTTTCAAGCAAGAACCCTTTGACTTCCTGTGATCTTGAAAATTGTTTTTAGTTTTGTCACCAACTAATGGATTTTAATTTGGGGAAGCATAAAATATCACCCTTTGAAACTACTTTGAAAGTTAATTCCAACAAAACAACTTGGCAAGAATAGAAACCACATTTTACAGAGAATCCAAACAAAAGTTCTCCAATAGACCTCTTTTTTTAATTTCATATTGTGTGGTTTGTTTGTTTGTTTGTTTGTTTTATCCATTCAGCTATCATAGGTCCAGGCATAGTGTGGGCGCAAAGAATTTCAATGATTCAAATACTCCCTAACACTGGAAACACAGCGGCATGAATGAACTTCTTATCCATGAAGTACAGTAAAGACTGGTGATGACCAGATTTTCTGGATACAACCAGAAACCTGGTCAGTTACCCTGTCATGATCTTTTAAACACAAGGACAGTGATGTCATTAATTGCTATCTTGTTCTCAGTGAATACTCCAAAACCACACAATACACAATTAAAAAACACAAATAGAAATATAGACAATCTCTTATTCTATTAGTATTTTTTAATGGACTTTGTTCACATCAATATATTTTATATGAAATATCCCAACTAAAGCATGAAATATCAAAACTAATGAGAACATTATCCTTTAAAGACTCACAAAACATGTAAGCATCCACTTAAATTCAAAGAAGACTCATATGCATACACCCGTGCAAAGATTTCAAGGTAGCTTTTGGCAATTTGACATAAACTTTCAAAATGTTGAGAGTGGCTTTGAAAGGTCTCAATAATTTACATACTCAGCCTAAGTGCTCTTTGCCTGTCACTATATACATGCCCATTAAAAGCAGGCAAGACCTAAAAATACAAATTAGAGAGGTGTGTGTGTGTGTGTGTGTGTGTGTGTGTGTGTCCTTCAAAGAGTTAGGCTTTTTGCCAGTGACAAATATGAGGACAATTTTCTCCATTTTGGCAAACATCACATGTTTTCTTGAGCTGATGGAAAAATATTCCTTGGAAACCAACCACAACATTTCCTCTTATGTATAACTAAGTAGCAAACAGATTAAACATATAATCGTGCAAATGGACCAATTAAATTTAAGAGCATATGAACAGAAAGGCACTATGCGCAGCATTGATCAAATTTAAATAACTATATTTCAAATGCCATTTTTTTTAGCACCCAATTTCAGAGGATTCTTACTTGGAACCATTTATTCTGTGGCATGAAGCTGTTTCATGCTGAAATATCTGGGGCACTCATGCTATTGAAAATACAATTCTGTCAGCACAGTTGGGTAGAAGCATTTTGAACTTCTATAGAAAATGGACAAAGCATGGGCATTTCCTGTGCCAATTAGCAGTTTCACTGAGCAAGAAGGAAGTGCGTCTAAAAGTGCCTGAATGAGAGCCCAGCAAGCACAGTGTTTGAATGAGAACAACCCAGCAAGCTTTCTGGGGCTTTTGGCACCCACAGAGGCCACAGTAAAGAGTTCCCAGGAAGGTCATCCAATTCCAAAGAGCCAGAGAGATTGTGTGGGAGGGGAACCGTTATGAGGTGTGTTCCCTTCAACACAAATGAAATATCCCAACTAAAGCATGAAAAAAAGCAAATGTCCCAGAGAACATTTGCCAACGCCCTGCATCACAGGGCTTATAAATATTTTCTAGCTAAACTCATGAACACAGCTTTTCAAATGCCAGACAAATGATGCTGCAAACGAATGCGTTCAGTGAAACCTGAGTTGTCTGACAAGTCAATAAAGTTGTGATCTTGTATTTTGAAGTAACACATGTCTCAGACATACAGCTTGATTCAGATTCACAGATGGGTTTATGGGGACGATTTTATTTAACTCATGACGCTTATCTGATAACTTGTCTGTGCTACGGTTTTATAGCCATTTGGGAAATGACTACCTTGCCAATGTTTCAGCAAGATCTTAATTTCAATGGAGACATACAGCATTATAGCATAGCTGGTGTCAATTTAGATGTTTAATTAATACACTGGATTAAGCTAGAATTTTGCACTCCCTGGGATCTTAATTTGTTTAGAAATCTAGGCACAAATTATGTTTTATTTTAAAACTGTACCCTATATTTATTTACCTATGTGTAAGTTTGTTTAATTTTTTTTCTCTTTTTCCCTTTCTACACTCTACTGCCTTTTTCATTTTAGTGTTGCTCTTCTAAATGAAATTAAGCTTTATGTCACCTTTTCAGGTTTGTTTGATACATACATTTCTCTTATGGTTTTTTTCTTCTTTTTTTAACTATGGAACGCTTCACAAATTTGCATGTCATCCTTATGCCTGATGAAGGAAATCGAACTAACTCAAAAAATATATGATGCCTAAACCGATTTGGCTCAGTGGCTAGAGCATCGGCCTGCATACTGAAAGGTCCCAGGTTCGATTCCGGTCAAGGGCATGTACCTTGGTTGAGGGCACATCCCCAGTGGGGGGTGTGCAGAAGGCAGCTGATCAATGTTTCTCATTGATGTTTCTGACTTTCTATCCCTCTCCCTTCCTCTCTGTAAAAATCAATAAAATATATTTTAAAAATATATATGATGGTCCATTAAGTCTCTCAAACATTTGCAAAACACAAGTTGTAGCTTTTTCAATCACAGGAGGAAGAGATGCCAGAAATAAATAAAAAATAATAATAATTACATAATATGATCAGTTTCCCCAAAGTTGATTCTAAATCCAGTAAGCAGAATGAGTTTTTAAGAAAAGAAGTCAGATCCTATAAGTTCTCCTCAAATTCTTTATTCAATGGCTTATAAGATCTTGTAGGATCTGACCTCAGTTTTTATCATAATTTGACCCTTTCTTCTTCCATTTTCATCATCTCTCCCTCCTGACCCATGACACTGGTATACTTGCTCTTCAATGATACATTAACATTGAACATGATATGTACTCTCCAGCTTTACTCCACCACCTCAGCTATTCCCCTACTTTCTTGCCTCTTTTAAAACTTTGCTCAACTTCTACCTTTTTAGTGAGACATTCCCTGACCACCATATTGTACATTGCAGCCTCTCCTTAGAACTCCCTGTCCCATTTTTCAAGGTTTATTTATCTCCATAGTACATTTATCCTTCTAATTCTCACCTTTTTTTATAATGAGTTTCTCTTTCCCCATAAAAAATAAGCTCTATGAGAGCTGAGACTTTGGTCAACTTGCTTATTTCTATATTACCAGTAGATAATAGAGAATCTGGTACATACAAAATACTCAATAAATACATATGTCGAATGAATGAATAACATCTGGCAGTAAAAGCAAAGAGCAATGGGAGAATAAAAGCCTACATAATCATGGGATTAATAAAAAGCTTCATCAAGGTTGTAAGTTGGCTTACAAAGAAGAGTGGATATTTTCCAAGTAAAGACCTGCAGGAAGAGGGTATCCTAATCATAGAGAAACAGTGTATCAGGATGCTTGGAACAACTAAGAATAGGAAGCTTCACTCAGAATGACTTCACTCATGCATGACAAGGCACATTGATTCACATAATTGGAGGTCATGAGTCAGGCAGCATCCTTACACTATAATACCCAGAGGAAAGGAGAAAGTTCTCAGAAGAGTGGGTCCCTTTTAAATTAGTTGCTTTGGCCTTGGATATGGCACAGACCAACTTTTTTAAGCCTGACTTATATGACTCAGTCACAATGGCAAGTAAAGAAGGATTGTCACGATTGAGTAAAATAACCAGGGCCACCATTGGATGTGGGGTTTGGGCCATTTTCCCTCCAAATCCATGATTACTATCCAAATGGGTGAAAGAATTGTTAGAAAATCCATCATAATATCCCTAATAAATAGCAGGAGCAAACATAAAATATTGGGATGAGCACTGTGTATTCTTAGAAGGATGCTTAAAGAAAAATGAAGAGAGTTGATGCTGGAAAGGGGATAGATACTGCACAACAGTGAGGACTGCACTTTATCAGGGATCTGCTAGAAATCCACTGAAGTTTTTTAAAGCAAGAAAATGTCATGATAAAATTATTGTTTTTCTTTTAGGCATTTTGAGTACTTTAGAAAAATAATCCTGGAAGCAATATCAAAAACTAAATTGGAAACATTTGTAGGAAAATAAATCATCTAAGATGTCATTGTAATATTCCATGACAGCATGACAGCTTTGAGTGAGGCAAAGAGAAATAAACTGTGAAGAAATATTTTTCACATAATTTCAATAAAATTTTCAAATCAGTTAACTAAATGGTAGCAATAAATAAGAGAAAAGAGACAAAGATGACTCTGAAGTCTATAATGTAAAATGATTTTCCACTGAAGAAAAAAATTTAAAAAAAGGAAGACCCAGGATTAGGAGGAGTATATTAGAGAATAAGGTTAAGAAGAAAAAAGTTAAAGGAATTCATTACCACCAAACCAGAATTACATGAAATGTTGAAGGGTATTCAAGAGGAGGAAGAAGAATAAGAAATATGAACAGTAAAATGGCTACAGATACATATCAACAATCAATCTAAAAAAATTCAAAATAAACAAATAAGAAATCTAATGAACAAAATAAACTGATGAATAAAATAGAATCAGAGACATGGAAACATGGAACAGACTGACAAATCTCAGAGGGAAAGAGGGTGGGGTCAGGAAGATATTAACCAAAGATTGTACACATATGCATTACCTATGGACACAGACAATAGGGTGATGAAGGCCTGGGGCAAAGTGGGAACCCGGTGGAGGGGAGCAATGGGGGAGACAGGGGGGCATCTCTAATACTCTCAACAATAAAGATTTTTTAAAGGATTAAATAAAGAACCTTGTGGGAGAATTAGAAAAAAACAACAACAGTAGAACCAATTCTTTATTAGAGAGAAAATATGGTGAATTCTTGTTGTGCTTTGATTGTATGACATTCATTTTCCCCTCTTCATACCACCCTGATTCTCTTTGGGAAACTATTGCTTCTCCATTGGTTACAGTCTGATTGGTGTGTAACTGGAAGCCCTGTTTCCACTTAGAAAGAGACAGTCTCTGTAAGCCAAGCTAAGTAATTTGGATGCTTTCTTCCTGAAGATCTAATAGTGGGCATACTGACAAAGGACTAGAAACAACTGGATTCATCCCAGAGGTCAGGCAGGCCTGGAACACCAAGCTGTTTTGCCATCAAAGAGATTTTTATAATTTCCTTTGAGGCCTCCTTGGTTCCTGTAAATTTCCAATCCACATCTACCAGACTTCTTTTTGATACTATAATCTCATAATATCCTCCTAATAAATTCCATTTCCCTCCCCAGGATAATCCATTATGTCATTCTAGCCAAAATTTTTAGATAAAGGGAGAAAGATGATGAAAGAAAGAGTAAATAATGAAATTGAGGGTATTCTTGTAAGACATATAAAGTCTAGGTTTCATAAAAACAAAGTTATCATTTTTTTTTTTTGTGTGTGTGTGTGTGTGTGAATCAGGAGCTTGAGAATAACCATAAAGTTTTGAGTGGCTTGGCGGGGGTGGGGGGGGTGGGGGGGGTACCTTTTTTAACTGTTACGGGGGGGAAATGTGTGAGGGACTAAAAATAAGTGAAAGAATTGCTTATCTTATTGAGAATAATTAATGGAAACCAACAAAAATAATTATGCACTTTTCTTTAAGAGTGTTTAGAAATCCTGGAATGGGATTAGAGAATATAAATAAATAGGGTGATCCGGATTTAGGGATTAATGGAGTATACAGTACTTCACTAAAGAATCAATTGAATAAGAGAATGAAGTGGGTTGGTGAGTATATAAATGACATATGAGCCTGGTATTCTGCCTGGATAGGAGCTATCTAGGTCTTATATATGGGGGTGCAGGTGAAATCTGTAACAGCTTCACCTTTATAGGGCTGTGCAAGGATAGGATTCATGATTGAACAATTCCAGGGAGAATATTTGCCCAGATGCCTATAGGCAGTACAGACCAAGGGAAAATCCAGCCCACAATTCAAGATATAAGATATAGTTAGAAACCTAAGTGCAGTGCTGAATTGCAAGCAGAGAGAGTAATAAAATACAATAAATGTGAATATTAGTGATAATTTCAGAAATCTGAGGGAGTTGGAACAGATTGAGGAATGATCTGATTTAACAAATGTAGAAGGTATTTATAGCATTGAAAATGGATCTGATAAGCAGAAAAGGAAGCCTAGACTCTAATAAACTTGAAGCTAATAATTAATAAATTGGGAAAAACAAAATTCTGTAATGAAAGCAAAAGCCAAATTTATGATAATTTGGTAGGAAGATGAAGGAAGCTCACCGAGAGAGAGAAACCACAGGATTCAAGATGTAAGTGTAGATAGCCGTGTGAATGGTTATAGGTGAAGGTTATTAATGTAAGTAGAACAAGGAAATGGATCTACAGTCATACACTTAGAAATTAATTATGGTTGTTGGAAAACTATTAGAAGGAAGGGTGGAAAAAAAAGTGTCAACATCCTCAGTGAAAAAGTTACTGACAGATGAATCAATGGTGTTGGGACAAACTAGAAGACGCCAGCCAAGAGGGAAATGTTTGAAACTGGACAGCATCTAGATTAATAGTGTGACAGATCTGTGCCAAGAAGAATCCTGCTTCTGTAGTAACTGTGCCTAATCTCATTCTGCCTTTACTTTCTTTGACTGGATCTTCAGGTTACCTTAATTTCTTGAAATGAAATGATGTCCTGCTCATATGAGACCCACATTATCACCTTTTTCAAACAAAGTTTTTTTAAAAAACCAACAGGTTTCTTCTGAAGGGTTAGTTTAATCATCAAAAGTTTTCCTCAAGGGATTAGGAGACATCGGGGGAAGACATTGAGTTTTCTGGCCTGAGAAGTGGCCAAAGAGGAAGGTGAAAAATTCCTTGTAATAGAGGCACAAAGGTGCTGGGCACAGAACTTCAGGAAAGGGACTAGAGCCTTGGGTCTGATGTCTGCAGTGAGGACAACTAGCATCTTGAAGGCATAACTCAGATGCTTCATGGGGAAAAGATGCATTGTAAGAATAAATTTTTGATGATTCACAGTGATAAAAAACAATATGAACTTTTGAATCAGACAAATCTTAATTGTGTAACTTTGATTAAATTATTTACCTCTCTGAAACTGTTTTATTATATTTGTAATTGTTAATACTCTTTCACTACATTCATTAATCTATGTATATAAAATAAAACCAATAATTCTTTTCTCACCAGCTATGTTCAGAATGTGTGCAGGATGTTGAGCACATGTGTCTACTCATGAAATAGTAGCTGAAAGCAAAGATCTAGCCAAGCCGATCTAGGTAGCTTTGTGTTTTCAATTCCTATTTCTTTTCTATCTTATCCTTATATTGTTAAAAATATAATCTAATTTACTTTCACTCATTCTTTTTTTTTAACCTGACCCATTCAACCTATGGTCATATTTTCAATTGAAAATGTACCCTTCATCTGGCCCTGACTATCTCTAACATAATTCCCTCCAGTCCACTCTATCCTACCCCACCCCTATATCTGCCCTAGTTCACCCTGTTCAAGCTCCTTGTTGTTTCTGGAACATAGCAAATACCTTCTCTTTTCAGACTATTTGATCTTGCTCTTCCCTTCTTCTGGGATGTTCTTTCTAAGATTCTTGGATATCCAGCTTCCTCATTTCAATTGTGATCCTCATGAAATGTCATATCCTCCCCATAAAGCCTTCTCTTCTCAACCTGTCTAAAGGAGAAAACCTCATTAATTTCCCTTTCCTTCTTTTTTCCTTTCAGAACACTTATACCAGACAATACAGGTTTATTTATATTTTATCTATTGTCTCCAGTAGAAGGAAATCACCATGAAGGTAGAGAATTCACCTATTTTATGGATGTATTTCTTAGTACCTCATACAACACTGTACATATAAGTAGACCCTCCAGAAACATTAGTTATAATTTACTATTCTTTTCTTAATTAGTACAGGTGGATCAGGTCAATATCCAAATGGAAACTAACCTCCTGGGACTGATAATTACTGCAAAGTTATAGGATACAAGGTGTATTAGTCTGTTGGGGTTGGTATAACAAAATACCATAGACTGAGTAGCTTATATACAACAAAAATTTATTTCTCATAATTCTAGAGGTTGGGCAGTTGAAGATTAAAGCACCAGCAGGTTGATTGTCAAGATAATGCCCACTTCCTGGTTTGTAAATGGCTGTCTTTCTCTTGTGTCCTCAAAAGGACCAAAGGAGCTCTCTGGGATCTCTTTAATAAGGGCACTAAATTCATACATGGGAGCTCTACTCTCAGGACCTAAACATCTCCCCAGTGCCTTGACTCCTAATCCCATCACATTGAGAATTAGCTTTCAATATATGAATCTTGAGGAACATAAACATTCAGTCTATACCATAAGGTTAATGTACAAAACTCAACCACTTTTCTATGTACCAGCAATGAATAAATGGAATTTAAAAATAAAAACACATTAAAAATAAAAGTAACATTTATATTAGCATCCCCCAAAATTAAATACTAATGTATAAACCTAACAAAATATATACAAGATCTACATGAGGAAATACTATAAAATTCTGATAGAAAAAAATTTGAAAAGAACTCAATAAATGGAGAGATATTCCATGTTCACATTTAGGAAGACTCAATATTGTCAAGATGTCTGTTCTTCCCAACTTGATCTATACATTCAATGAAATCCCAATCAAAATCCAAAAAAGTATTTTGTGGATATTAATAAACTGATTCTAAAGTTTATATGAAGAGAGAAAGGACCCAAATTAGCCAACTTGAAGGAGAATAATAAAGTAGGAAGACTGATAGTACTTGACTTCAAGACTTGCTATAGCTTGAGAAACATATATAGTTTGACAACAAATGGTGCTAGAACAACTGGATACTCACATGCAGGAAAAGAATCTAGACATAGATCATACACCCTTCACAAATGTTAATTCAAAATAGATCACAGACCTCAATGTAAAGTTCAAAACTATAAAACTCATAGAAGATAACACAGATTTAAAACCTAGGTGTTCTAGCTGGTTTGGTTCAGTGAATAGAAAGTCATCCCATGGACTGATTTTGGTCAAGGGCTTCTTGGTTTCAGGCTCCTCCCCAGCCTGGGTTCTGGTCAGGCCGTGTGAAGGAGGCAACCAGTCGATGTTTCTTTCACAACGATATTTCTCTCTGTCTTTTATCTTCCTCTCTCTTTCATTCTCTCTAAAAAATCAATGGAAAAATATCTTCAGGTGAGGATTACAAAAAACAACTAGGTGATCTTGGGCATTGCAATAATTTTTTAAATCCAACACCAAAGACATAATCCATGAACAAAATAATTAATAAGCTCAGCTTTATTAAAATTAACTTCTGATATGTGAAGGACAATGTCAAGAGAATAAAAAGACAAGCCATAGACTTGGAGAAAATACTTGCAAAAGACATATATGATAAAGGATTATTATTCAAAATATACAAAGAAGTCTTAAATTCAACAATAAGAAAATGTACTAGATTTTTTTTAAAAAGCCAAGACATTAACAGACACTTTACCAAATAATATATATAAAAGGTAAAGATGCACATGGAAAGATGTCCCAATCATAGTTATCTGTGACATGAAAAGTAAAACAACAATGCTATACCCCTCTACACTTATTAGAATGACCAAAATCCAGAACACTCACAACCACCAAATACTGGAGAGGATATGAAGCAATAAGAACTTCCATTCATTGCTGGTGGGATTGCAAAAAAGGTACAACCACTTTGGAAGATAGTTTGACATTTTCTTATGAAATTGAACATACTTTAACTATATGATACAGCAATCACACTCCTTGGTATCTACCCAAAGAAACTGAAAACATATGTCCATACAAAAACCTGCACGTGGATGTTTATAGCAGCTTATTCATAATTGCCAAATCTTAGAAGCAGCCAAGATGTCCTTTTGTAGGTGACTGGATAAGCTGTTACAACCAGACAATGGTGTATTATTCAGTACTAAAAAAACATAAGCTGCCAAGCCAGAAAAAAGTTGTCGGGAAGAGTTAAATGCATATTACTAAGTGAAAGAAGCCAATCTGAAAAGGCTATCTAACTGTAGCATTATAACTATATGATATTATGGGGGGAAAAACTATAGAGACAGTGAGAAGATCAGTGGCTGCCATGGATTAGTGGGAAGGGAGTGATGAATACGCAGAACACAGAGGGCTTTTAGGGCAATGAAACTATTCTTTATGATGCTATGATTATATACACATGTTATTGTAAATTTATCTAAACACATAGAATGTAAAGTGTTTAGATAAATTTATAATAACATGTGTATATAATCCCAAAGAGTGAATCCCAGTGTAAACTATAGATTTTGGATGATAATGGTGTGTCAATCAATTGTAACAAATGTGCTGCTCTGGTGGAGAATGTTTACAATAAGGGATTTTGCATGAGTGGGGGCAGTTAGTATACAGAAAATCTCTCTGCCATCTGTTCAATATTGCTGTAAACCGAAACTGCTCTAAAAATAAGGTGTATTAAAAATCAACAAAATTAGGCCAAAATATTCAGGAAATTTTTTTTTTAATAAGAAATTGAATCTTGGAGATCAGAATGACTCTCTAACCTTATAAGAGTGAGTAAAAACTCACTAGAGAAATTGAAAATAGTTGTACACTTTCTAAAGATCAAGTTTAAGTGACCTGTTTCCAAATGCTCGCATTTCTGATACATGACTTCGACATTTCCGATCCTTATGATTGTGCAATACTTGGCATATTGGTACTCCTCAGAGAGTTCTTGCTTACGTGCAAGAGTTTTTCTCGGCAAAGTTTTAGGAGTAATTTAAGTTATTCAGCTGGATGGATATCATAGACTGGAAAATAAAATTGGTACAATTCTCACATGCTAGTTGACAAAACATGATCATTACAAGGAAGAAGTGAACTCAATAATTCTCAAAATTATTACTAGCACACATTTATTCACCAATTACTTTGTGCCAAATAGAATGCTGAGTATGCTATACATTTTATTTAAATATCCTAACAAGTTAGGAGATAACTATTATTATCATCTTTACTTTATAGATGAGGAATAAATAACAAAGTTAAGTTTTTGTTTACACTCCTTATGACTAGTAAGTGAGTACACTGGGCTGAAGAGTGTTCCTCCATATTTCATGTCTGCTCAGATTCTCAGAACATGACTTTGATTGTAAATAGGATCTTTTCAGATATAATTCTAGAAGAAGATCAAAGACACAGTGACATGCAGGAAGAAAGCCGTGTGACAGACAGCATAGGTGGAGATGGGAACAATGCATCATCCACAAGCTGAGGAACATCGAGGATTGCCAGAGCAATCAGAAACTAAGAGGAAAGATTCTCTCTCAGAACCACCAGAGGGAACCGACTCTGCTAACAGTTTGAAATTAAATTTCTGTCCTCTAGAATTGTGAAAATATAAATTTCTGAGTTTTAAGCTACCTACTTTGTAGTAAGTTGTTACAGCAGCCCTAGGATAATAATACACTGAAGAACTACCTTAACACTCTTCAAAGGCTAAGCATTTACTCATTTTATTGTGTTACTTTCAGAAGGTCTTGACAAAGGTCTGTTATAGTACTAATCACTCTTTATAGCAGTTATCTGCAACTTAGGGTACAGAATACATCTTATTCATCTTTTTTACATAATGCCTAACACATAGTACATATAACTGGCTGTAAAGAAATAAGAAGAATATCCATTTCTATAAACAGACACATTCTTCCTGCATAGTTTGCCCATTTCTTACAAATTAGAGGCAAATGTTTTGGTTACTATCATCAACAATAAAAAATATAGTAAATATAATTATGTTGTTACATATATTTCTATAGTTTATGAGTTTATTATTTTTAAGTTAATTCTTCATTCTCAAAGTCTTATTTTGACTGAATGATCTTATCGTTGGATTTTCATTTTATTCTTTAGATCACTTCTTAGCCTTGTTATAGTAAGAATTTGAAGCAGGTACTTCATAACAATGCAATGAAATAAACTAACAAAATATTTGCATGCAAAAATGGAACAAAGCACAGGAAAAAGTTAACAGAAAAACAGAAGCAACTTTGAATAAAAAAATCAATAGAGCAAATTTTCCACTTTGTTAGAGATGGGCTACAAAATTGACTCTAAATATTGTAAGAGGAAAGCTAGAAAAAGAAGATATGCTCATATATACAATGGAATATTACTAGGCCATAAAATAATTAAATTTTATCATTGCAACAGTATAAATGGACTTAAATGGATTATGCTAGTAAAATAAGTCAGTCAAAGAAAGACAAATACTATATGATTTCACTTATATCTGTAATCTAAAAATAAAATAAATGAACAAACAAAATTGAAATAGACTCACAGATCAGGGATCAGACCTAAACTGGAAGTTGGATATTCCCCAAGGACTCCTGGATTGGAGAGGGCACAGATTGGACTGAGGGACCTCTCACCCCACCCCACCCCATCCCACCCCCACACCCGTGCACAAGTTTCATGCACCGGGCCTCTAGTAGTCAATAATATCACAATAACTATGTATGGTGCCAGGTGGGTACTGAATATAATGGGGGGAACATTTTGTAAAATATATGATTGTATAACCTCTAGCTGTACACCTGAAACCAATCTATATATATAAAAGCCTAAGCAACCAAACAACTAAACGACCTGAACAACCAGTCGCTATGACACGGAACGACCTGAATAACCAGTTGATATGACACACACTGACCACCAGGGGGCAGACACTCAACACATCAACACAGAGCTTCCCTCGGTGTTCAGTGCACTCCCACAGTGGGAGCACCACTCAGATGACTGACCCATCCCAGGGCCCACCAGACCAGTGACAGCCACTGATTCCCTCAGTAGTCCTGCAGGTCCAATCTCTGGAGAATGGGCCAGGCACCAAAGGACCAGTGCCACCAGAACAATCCTGACAGTGTTGCCAGCCTCTTGGAAGGTAACCTTGGGTGTTGCGACCACTTCCCCCCTTAGACATTCCGCATTTTTATATTGTTTCTATAATTTAAAAGCAGCCTCCAGGTGGCTCCCGACAACCAGTGTGAATATCAGTGAAACAGATCTGGATCCTGGGCAGGCAAGGAAGGCCTACCACCTGCCTGGAGGGCTGATAGCGTCCCAGACCCCCCCACCTTGAGACCCCTCCCATGCATGAATTCATGCACTGGGCCTCTAGTATAAAATAATATTAAAAGCAAAATATAACATATAAAGACCGCTGATGTGTGTTAACACATCTATCTAGATAGATGGATAGATAGATAGATAGATAGATAGATAGATAGATAGATATGTGTGTTTGTGTGTGTGTATGTACAGGTATATATACTAGTTTGTGTGTGTGTATGTACTAGTATATATATATATATATATATATATATATATATATATATATATATTAGTATAGTCTATATAATTAGAGAGGAATATGTTAATTATCAGTTACACCCTGAGGTATAATGACTGACCACGTAACAGAACACGGATCTGCAGGAGGGTGGGGCAGCAAACTACAAGCAGGCAGCACAGAGCTACAGGAAGGGACAAGGCAGCAAGCTCTGAGGGGAAAAAGGAAGAGGGGAGAGGGGGAGGGAGCGTGGGTGGGTACTACAGGAGGGGAGGGCAGCAGGCAGAGAGCTACAGGAAGGCGGCAGTGACCTACTGGTGCATGGATTAGTGCACAGGGCTTCAAATTTATATATATATATATATATATATATATATATATATATATATATATATATATATATATATATATATATATATATACTAGAGGCTCGGTGCACAAAACTTGTGCACAGGGGAGTGTGTCTCTCAGCCCAGCCTACACTCTCTCCAATCTGGGACATCTCTCTCACAATCCAGGACTGCTGGCTACCAACCGCTCACCTGCCTGCCTGCAAGATTGCCCCTAATCTCTACTGCCTGCCATCCTGATCACCCCCTAACCACTCCCCTCCCAGCCTAATTGATGCCTAACTGCTCCTCTACTGTCCCAATTGCCCCTAACTGCTCTCCCCTGCTGGCCTGGTAACACCTAACTGCTCTCCCCTATAAGCCTGGTCCTATCCCACAACTTCACTCCACTGCTGGCCCAGTTCTCCTCCCCACAACTGTCCTCCCCTGCAGGCCTGGTTCCCCCCAACTTCCCTCCCCTGCCAACCATTTTGTGGTGGCCATCTTTGACCACATGGAAGTGGCCATCTTGTGCGTTGGAGTGACAGTCAATTTGCCTATTACTCTTTTATTATGGATATATATATATATATATATATATATATATATATATATATATATAGAGAGAGAGAGAGAGAGAGAGAGAGAGAGAGACCACAATTTCTCAGGAGGTGTTTATAGTAATAAGGGACTCCTGGGGACTCCTGCCCTGGCCAGTGTAGATCAGTGGTTAGAGTATCAGCCCACAATCCAAAGGGCTGTGGGTTCAATTCCAGTCAAGGGCTTGCATATTCCCTGACCTAGTTGGGGTATATATGGGAAGCAACTAATTGATATAGGTCTTTCACATTAATGTTTCTCTTTCTCTCTCCTCTCTCCTCCTCCCTCCTCACTTCCACTTTATCTGAAATCAATGAAAACAATATCCTCCAGTGAGGGTTAACAAAAAAATTTAATTTTTTTTTAAATAATTGACTCCTGGCTGGAGGCCAAGAAGAAGGTTTTTCATATGTCTCTACATATAAAAGGGAATAGCATGCATTGGATCTTGAGTTGTGCTGTCTTATTGGGGAGTAGGATGCTGTCATCTCAAGTACACAAATTTCAAAGTCACAAAACTGTGCTCAAATTCTGGCTCTACCACTTACCAACTGTATGATCTTGGGGAAGTTCTTGAATTGGTTCTATTTTTATTAACTAGGGCAATTAAAAGTTATCTCATGCAACTCTTACGGGACTTAAAAGTAGATATGTAAAGCATTTGGCAGGGAGGAGATGCTCCTAACTAGTTAGTTCTCTTTTCCTAATAAATTATCATCTTTCACAATTGACCCCAAAGCATTCTTCATTTGGAAATTGTTTCTCAACCTTTCCTGCTACAGATCTAAATTGATATTTATTTTTAGCAATGCACAAGCTACTGAATTGTAATTTTAAATTTACACCATAGGCCCAGTGCATAATCTCATGCTCAGGTGGGATCCCTCAGCCTGGCTGGTGATCCGGGCCTATCAGGGCAACTTGCCCAGTCCCTATGGGGGCTGGCCGGGAAGGGGGATGGTCTGCGGAAGGTTGGCTGGCCGTAGGAGACTGACTGTGTGCGTGCACTGACCACCAGGGCACAACTCCCCCTGGTGGTCCATGGGCATCATAGTGACCAGTCAATTGGTCTTTTAGGGTCACTTAGGCATATATATATATATATATATATATATATATATATATATATATATATATATATATATTAGAGGCCCAGTGCATGAAATTCATGCACTTGGTGGGGGGCTCCCCTCAACCCAGCCTGCACCCTCTCACAATTCAGGACCCCTTGGGGGATGCCCTACTGATGGGCTTAAGCATGAGCAATGGGCCTAAGCCATCAGTCAGATAGCCTCAGTGCTGCCATGGAGATGGGAGAAGATCCTGCCACCTCCACTGCACTTGCCAGCCATGAGCCCTGCTTCTGGCTGAGTGGTATTCCCACTGTGGGAGCACACTGACCACCAGGGGACAGCCCCTGCATTGAGCATCTACACCCTGGTTGTTAGTGCGTGTCATAGCAACCGGTTGTTCCACCGTTCAGTCGATTTGCATATTATCCATTTTTTTATATAGAATAGTCATATACACACTAGTTTATCTTTAGCAAAGTGGCATGTATTTATATTTAAGTTATAAGTATTCTTTTTATTAGTAAAATACTTTAAAAAGAAGAAAGCCTCAAAAGTAGCATATTTCAAAAGTGTGAGCAATTGTGCTCTCCATTCTACTCAATAAACACCAGGCCTCAGACAGAATTTGAGATGGAAGATTGGATGTTGCTGTTTAACCCTCAAAATTTGCCTTGATTTCCATCCGTACAAGTGTCTCACGATAATGAGTTTGTAAAAATAGCATGTGTTAACAACCATGGCCCCTAAACCAAAGCCAACTGTTTCATCTAGGGCTCATCTGGGAAGCCAGACATCCATTCTAATTTTGGAGGAAAAACTAGTTACATTGGACTATGGTGAGACAGCTGATTTTCAGAAAACTGTGAACTATAATTTTGATTCTTTGTGATAATATGTACAATCTAGAAGCAGATTTTAGAACCTAACTCATACAGAAGATAAAATTTCAATTTATATCCTAGTAGAGTCCCAGTGCACAAAATTTGTGAGTGGGTACAGTCCCTAAGCCTGGCTGAGGATAGAAAGAAGCATGAGTGTCTGGCATGGAAGGGCAGGTCCCAGCTGATCTCTGGGTCCTGGGCAGCACCTGGGCCCTGAGCCCCTGAGTCCCGATGTGAAGATCCAGTGAGTGTGGCCAGACACTGCTGGCCAGGGTGCAGTGTAGGCCTCTGGGCTGCCCAGCTGCGCTGCATGGGAGCTGGGTGGGCAGCACGCTCTCGCCTAGCTGGCCTCACAGCCTGGCTCCTGTGTGAACCCACAGGGAGCCCGACCAGCCCCAGAGGTCCCAGCAGCTGCCACCCAACTCACCTGGAAGAGGCTTGGTGACGGCAGGGTGGGCTCCTCGCAGGCGACCAGCACCTGAGCATGGGGCCTTCCCTGACATGCGATATCCCGGGGGAGGGTAGTAAGGGAGGTGAGAGCGAGCTCAGCAGACACCCCACATTCTCACCACACTTCTGTCCCTGTTACCCCTACCCCCAGGTAACCAGTGAAAGGTCACAGCCCCCGTCCTAGGCACCAGGGAGGGTTGGTCACCACCACCCACCCCCAGTTCCCTGACCCAGCTTGGGGCCTGGCCCTGATCAAGCCATCAGGCCTGCCAGCTGATGGTCGCCATCTGCCATCTGCAGGGCAATTGGCAGGGCGATTGGGCCCCCATTTGCATCCCCCTTGGCCTGGTACCACCCACTCACCAGCTGCACCATCCTGCCATGGCCCTGCTCTCCTCAGGGCCCATTAGAGCCAGCAGCACCTCTACTGCCACTGCTGACAGCACCACGTTTCTGATGCCTGCCATATTCCATGCTTCCCCCTGGTGGTCAGTGCACATCATAGTGAGCAGTCGAACTCCTGGTCAAACAATTTGCATATTAGGCCTATATTTGCATATTAGGCATATATATATATATATATATATATATATATATATATATAGAGAGAGAGAGAGAGAGAGAGAGAGAGAGAGAGAGAGAGAGAGAGAGAGGCCTAATATATATATATAGTGCCAGGTAGAAAATAGGTGCTTAATAAATATATGTTGAGAGAGAGAGAGAGAAAGAAAAGTGCAGGAGGAACAAGTCTAGGATAGGCTTGCTGACCATGTAAAACCAAGCATTCATACCTATATTATTTCTCTCTGTGTTCATGATATAGAAATCTTTCAGCTCTGGTCCTCCTTTCCTAGCCAGAGGTTGGACTCTCCAAAGAATTTTCTCTAGTGTCCTGTCTGCTCTCAATAGGAATTAAGAAAACTCATTACAAATTCCTTTCTCCAAATTGTTGGACTGCCTCAGCCTTAGAGAACTACAAAAAACAAAACAAAACAAAACAAAACAAAAAAAACTCTGACTTGGGGTCAGGAGGTCTACCACCTCTAATAATTTTCAGCCTCTGGCAACCTGCTTCATCTTCTCTCTGTGGGCCTCAGCCCTTTCATATCTGCAAAGCTAGACTAGTTGATCTCTATAAGGTCATGTTGATGAATAGTTTTTGGGTTTATATTCCACTTATTTTATGCTTTTCCCAGATCATGAAGACAGAAACATGGTATCCTCTATCCCTTAAGGACTTTGGATTGGATTTTCTCTCTTTCATTTTAGAATGAAAATGTTTCCTTCTTTCCAACATTGAAAGTTTTTAATTCCCAAATGGGACTAATTTAATAACCCATCTTTGATTAAAAAGGATCCATTGTGTTTCTGTTTTATATTCATATCTGAAAAATATGCTAACAATGTTTTTCAAAAACTGTTTCTCAATTGCTTAAATATTAATAGTAAACAAGTCAGGAACATAATTTACTTGTAAATCTTAGGTTGATTTTTTTCCAAAAGGAACTGGTGATAAATTAATATATTACATTTTAAAAGGCTGGAATTTCATTTCTGAAGATTGGAAAATAGTCATGGCTAATTTTGACAGAAATCATCCAGGGCTACACCTTTCCGACCCCCTCCTCTTCTTCCCTACTAATAAAATGTTCAGTAGACATGTCAAAGGCGGTCCTACTGAAAGTTGGTCCCTGTCCCATGTTCAGGCAATAACAAAAGCCACCTGAATTAATTACAGTAATGCCATCCCTCCTCCCCTCCCTGATTTATCTCTGGGAAATCATGTGATCCAGTTCTAACCAACTTCCCTAACCATGATAATAAGGATGTCCTCTGAGAATCCCCAGATCTCTGAATGATTACATTAAGACATTTAAAGGTCAAAATTCCACAAATTCAGTGTTTGACACAATTAATTGCAATTATGATAAGAAAACAAGAATGTACAGTTTTGGTAACTAGGGTAGGAAGAAGAAGTCTTACTAGCCTGCTAGGTTGTGAAATTTTTAATCAGGCTAAAATATATCTCTGACCTTCAGTTATTGTATAAAAGTAAACATTAGATCATTTTAAGGATTTTGATGATATGAGTAATGATAATAATGTTAACTAACTTTCATTAGCTAACTAAGTGGTAAGCGTTTTGCTAAGCTCTTTACAACCATTATTTCAATTCTCACACAAATCTATGAAGTACTATTATGCCCATTTTTTTAAAATATATTTTATTGAGTTTTTACAGAGAGAAAGAGAGAAGGATAGAGAGTTAGAAACATCAATGAGAGAGAATCATCCATCAGCTGCCTCTTGCACACCCCCTACTGGGGACTTGCCCGCAACCAAGGTACAAGCCCTTGACTGGAATCGAACCCGGGACCTTTCAGTCCACAGGCCAATGCTCTGTCCACTGAGCCAAACTGGTTTTGGCTATGCCCATTTTTTAGACAAAGAAACTGAGGTTGAAATGGGTTTAGTGACCCATCAAAATTCACACAGTAAGGTAAGTGGTGGATCTCAGCCCAAGGTCTGCTGAATTACTAGACTAATTCAACATAACTAGTCCTCTCCTTTGTTCATTTTTTTCTAGCTTTGAAACCGTGTCAACTCATAAAAAATTTGTAAGTACAATACAATTTTTTTTCTAAACTATTTTAGAATAAGTTGTCAGCATGATCCCTGAATAGTGAACTTTCAAAAAATACCTATGAGTCCAGCTGGTGTGGTTCAGTGGTTAAGTGTAGACACATGAACCAGGAGATCACAGTTCAATTCCTTGTCAGGGTACATGCTCAGTTTTCAGGCTTGATCCCCAGTAGGGGACATGCAGGAAGTAGCTAATCAATTATTCACTCTCATCTCTCCCTATCTCTTCCTCTCTCTGAAAATCAATAAACACACATTTTTTAAAGATACCTATGAATGTGACTTTCTTTGGGAAAAGGATCTTTGTGAATATAATTGAGTGAAGAATCTTGAGATTACTTGGATATAGGATAAAGTCTAAACCCTCCCTATATGAGCAGCCTGCTCACCTGCCTGGATGCTGATACCCCTCCTCCGAAGAGCTTCCTCATCTTGTTGTGAGGGGACAATTTACTGCAAGGACATCCCCTCGCCCTGATCAGTTCCTACACCCCAGGTCAGCTTACCCCTGACACCCCACAAAGACACTCAGCATAGTCTCAACTGACTCGGATGCCCTATACCCGGTCACCTCCATGTGTGGACATCCTTTTTCTCCATCCAAGCCCTGACAGCCTATATTGACTTGTCTCACCAGGTGGATGCCTTCCTTATCCCACCTGACCTCTGACCACTTGGACCACGACTGACACTCACACTTAGGCAATAGCAATGCCTTGCACTCCCTGTGAGGACACCTCATTAAATGTTCCATGCTCATGCTCCAGGCTGCTCTCCTGTGTGATGCCCTCCTCATCCTGCTAGGGACTTCTCTAAATTAGTATTTTCTAGTACTTAAAAAAGAACCTTCTGGGGGTTAAATTTAAGGATCTCAATTGCTCCTCAGTCTATATTTATATTTCAAAATTTACAAGCATTTTTCTTTTCCAAAATATAAAATTAAACTATATGTTGAATATAATTTTTCTAATCTCATCAGTTTCCTGAAAAGTCAGAGACTTTTCCCTCTCTCTCTGTTCTCCCCAACCCCTATTGCTGTTTCTCCTTCCATCAATAATCAATGCTCTATCAAATGGAAAATAAAAGTATTGCTATTCTTCAGCAGCCATAGCTAAGTAGTAATGAGAGATAATGAGAATGATGACCATTAAAAAAAAAAAAAAGTTAACTTATTTGTTGGGATCTTGTAAAGAGATTAGGAAAGAGAAAAAATCCCACTGACACATTGAAAATACAGGTTCTTGTCCCCAAATTAGGATAGTTCCCAGATTTTTAGATCAAAAGTACTAATTCATTAAAACCCATTTTAAAGGATACATCATATGGCTATAATTCTGACAGTCTTATCTCAGAAATATATTTATTTAATTCTGTCAAATGAGCTTTCTACCAATGCCATCTCAAAGCTGTGATCACTGATATTCTAATTACTGCCATTAAGACTGCTAGAGGGGAAAAATAGTGCTGGAACACTATGAACAAGGAGCATCTGAACTGGTCTGGCTATTTAGAATCCAGGCTTCTAATCCTGTCATTTTCTTCTTAAGTCAAATGCTACCATGCCTAAGTCATATACAGTTTTGTTTGCATTATGCATAAAAAGCGGGGCTGGGATGGGGTTAAGAATTCGTGATGCAAATTATTCAAACACCAGTGAGTTCCCAAAGAAGAGCAAGAATATATAATTTTGAATGAACAATGCTTTCTCAGATCAGCAAGTGTGTAATTACACGGCTTCTGAATGATACATGGCTTGCTGCTAAATGGTGCTTTACCCTCATTCCCTTATCCCCACCACAAGGTCTTGTTTTGTTTTGTTTTTAATAATTCCCAATTTACTCCTATTCTTACTCCCCTCTCTAGCTATTCTGAATCTTAGTTCTTCCTTCAGTCCTTCAATTACACCACTGCCTACTTCACTCTCAACTAATGAGCTAATCTCCTACTTTACTTTACCATGAAAATATTGTAGAAACCAACAGGTTTTAACACTGTGGTAGGCTCTGGCCACGCTCTTATTCTGGTAAACTTTGAGTGTGTTGTAGATGTGATGAGAGTATGAACCTTGAGATAGAGGATTATCCTTAACTTGGGCCCAATCAAATCACTTGACTCCTTAAAAGTAGAGCATTTTTCATGGATGCAGGACAATAGAAGACAGGACAATAGAAGATGCAAGAGAGGGCTGAGGCATGAGAAGGACGTGCTTTGCCATTTCTAACTTCAAAGATGGAAGAAGAGGGCCACCAGCCAGCAATGAGGCATCCTCTTGAAGCTGGGAATGGCCCTCAGCTAACAGCCAGTAAGAAAGCAGAGATGTTAGTCCTATAAGTACAAGGACTGAATTCCCTCCTAGAGCCTCTACTAGGAAAAACAGCTCTGCCACAGCTTGATTTGGGGTTTGTGACACTGGAGCGGAGGAATCAGATGAGCCCATCAGGCTACTGCCCCACTGTGAGATAATAACTTTGTACTGCTCAAGCCACAAAATTTGTCATGGCCGAAATAGGACACTAATACAAACACTGTTTCCTATGCGGTCAGTTTCATGCTTGACTGTTTCCAGACAATGTTCAAAGTGATCACTGTTAAACTATATGATGTCTACTACTTTGTAGTAAATATCCATTATAACATTATCTCTCCAATCTCTATTGACCCTTTTCAGCTTCAATGTTCTGGTTGAATAGTTTACTTGAGCTTTGAAGCTCAAAGAAGCTTTTCAAAGTTGATTTTCTTCATCTTAAAGATCTTTGTGATAAAGAATATTGCAACTAATTGTTTAGAAACTAATTGTTTGTTTATAACCACAGCATTTCTAGTTCTCTTCCCTCTAAATCCCTATGATTCTAACTAGTTTATTGAGTTGTACTCATTAGGGTTCAAGTTGAAGGTAAATTTCTTATTTCCCAGCATTCCCCCTTTAATTTACTCTCTTGGCTCATTCATCTTCATTCCTGCTTAAAATTTCCAGAAGATGTCATAGCTTTAAGACACTATATCATGTGAAAACATAATCTAATTTATTTCAACCCAAAATTTCCAACCAAATAAATAAGTACTAATCCCACCTAGCCTCAGACCACTTGCACCATGACTGACACTCAAACTTAGGCGATGAGGTTAAGAATTCATGATGCAAATTATTCCAATGCAAGTGAGTTCCCAAAGAAGAGCAAGTATATATAATTTTGAATGAACAATGCTTTCTCAGATCGGCAAGTGTGTAATTACATGGCTCTTAGTGATACCGACACTCACACTTAGGCTCTGGCATTCAATGCTCCAGCACTCCCAGTGAGGACACCTCATCAAATGCGTCCTTACATGATTACAAAGAATAAGTAAGTGCAGGATGAATACTGTATCAATTTGGGCAATGCACTTCCTAAATCTGGGCACTGTCCCTCACTTGCAGACAAAGCCTTTATCTCTTCCTGAATTCTAGTCTCTATCTCTTCCTGAATTCAGAGCATATAGGCCAAGCACTCTTAGTGACTCTCTTGAAGTCTGCCTCTCTTGGGAAGGCTTCCTTAAGCCAAGAAATGGGTGACTCTCTCTTTAAACAGCCCTCACTCTCCCATCACTTACCGCTGACTGAATTCTTCTTTGATAGAACTGTTTATGCGACTTGCTTTATAAATAGTCTATCTTCTTTAACCATGGGGGAACTTTACATTTGTTACTCTCAGCTTTGGGGACGTGGCCTGAATTTCCAGACAGGAAGAGCCATATTTTGATATCCTGTTGCACTTCTCCAAAAGCTCTATTTCAATGATCGTGCCTTGTGGAATGAAAGTTAAAGTTCACCTGAGATCAACGTAGCTGCCCTTAGCTGCACTCTGGGAGTGCACATTTATAAAGTATTCACCCAGTGCCTAATCTTGCCATTTGCTTTTATTAAAAGGAAAGGAAACACAAAGCTATGTGCTGAGACTTCTAGAGAAAGTTCTGCTGTTTGAGGTTAACTAAGTAAACTCCTGTAGAACTTTGAATTGTTTTAAAAATCCAATGGTTTAGGGAAGTGCTTGATACCATTGCTCTTCCAAATACGTGGAATTAGCTACTGTTCACTGAAGAATTTTCCTTTTTCAGTGTGTATATCATCGAGATTAAGAAGGCTTAAATTTTCAGCAGTTCTTTGCCCAGATTTATGGTGTACAGAACCAGTGAACTACTAACAACAACAGGTAATTCGTGTCTAATACACATGTAAAATGTCATTGGACAGAGAAAACAAAAGGGATTTACTGATTGAAGGGCTCATAAGATCAAATAGATATAAAACGATGCTATATATCTTTATAAAAACATTTAACCTGAGGTTCTATACATGAGGATTAATGGAAATATCGCTTAAACTAATTATTCTTTATTAAAAGCTTAAAAGGTAGAGGGTTGGCAGGCATGAAATAAAAAGCAGACATTGGCTGTCATACAAAAAACAGCTGGCTTAAAGGTTGTATCTTGAAGCAACATTTTGATCCTCACAGGAAGGAGCACTTCAGTTCATGGGGAAACTTTGATGTTAACAAAAATAATTGCTAAAGCAAACTATGTAATAGATTCCATTTTGCATTAGACTTACACTATAAAATTAGAGATTATTCTTCTAGATAAAAGAAAGCTATCTAAATTGTGTTTATTAATAATTCCTCTTAAAATGTTCAGCTACAGCTGGAGAAATTGTTCATCCCAATGATATGCTGCAAAATGAAATATAGAATATAAAATAAAATAATTCTATTCAAATTTGTCCCACGTCCCGCAGAGTTTTTTAAAGGTCCCGATTTTTAGAAAGATTCTTTTAAATCTTTCGGACTTTTTTAAAATGCCGTGGGACATAGGACAAATTGTTAAAAATTGGGACTTTCCCGCCAAAAGCAGGACGTCTGGTCACCTTACCCAAGGGGTCCCGGATTGGAGAGGGTGCAGGCCAGGCTGAGAGACCCCTCCCCTGCCCCATGCATGAATTTTGTGCACTGGGCCTCTAGTATAAATATAAATAAGGACAAAGTAATGAAGTGATAAAAGGTCTGGAATTAACAACTTTGAGTCGAAGCTGCCCTGAAAATAAAGGAGAATTTGAAACTCAAATGGCCCAATAAATTCTGTGTAAAATATTAAATGCTATAAATTACTTAAAGATAGGAAAGGTCTGCCCTAGCTTGTTTGGCTCAGTGGATAGAATGTTAGCCATGGACTGAAGGGTCCCAGGTTCAATTCCAATCAAGGGCATGTACCTCAGTTGCAGGCTGAATCCTGGCCCTGGTCAGGGCATGTGTGGGAGGCAACCAATCAATGTGTCTCTCTCACATCAGTGTTTCTCTCTCTCTCCCTCCTTTCCACTCCCTCTAAAAATCAATGGAAAAATATGATAGGGTGAGGATTAACAATAAATAAATAAATAAATAAATAAAATAATAAAAAAAATAGGAAAGGCCTCGTATATTTACTATTATATAAACAGGAGAGGAGTAACTGGTTGGGAGAGAGTATAAATTCCAAAGAGAATAATAGTAATTAAAAAAGACATTTGCTTTAGGAATTCAGGAGAAAATATCAAGTAGGGAAATGGAAAAGGGTTTTTTATCTTTTTTAAAAAAATTTAATGCTGGTGATGTTTTGAGATAAGACTAGAAACAATGCAAAACTTGGATTCAGACAATGCTGAATGTGTAGATACAGTATATGCCATGGAATTAAGGTTAAGTTCAAGTAGATGAAAGGTACGCAGTGACCTTTTGAGGAAGCTTAGTTTAGAGAAAAGTAGATGGGTTGAGAGTCGGGAGCTCTCAGTTTAACCTGAGCTTATCTGGGTGGCTCTTGATTAATCAATTTTGCTCTCTGAGGCTTATTTTCCCCACGTGTCAAATCCAGTTGTTGAACTCTATGAGTTCTAAATCCCCTTCCAACTGCAGAATTCTACAACAGCTGATGAGGAGGGGTGCCACAAAGCAGCAATATTTTGTGTGTAGCAGATCAGTATGAATTTGTATTAAATAAATGAGTACCGGAATAAATGTCCTCATCAGCTAGTCTGAAGTTCTTGGAGCTCATGGATCTTTGGTGAGTTCACAGAAATCATGCCTACAGCTGAGTCTGGCAATCCTTCACCAGCTCCATCAATCTTGACAGATGCTGACCAGTGCTGTGGGGATTGTAAGTGTGCTGGCAAAGTTGTTCAGAAAATGCAGAGTATAATTTTGGAAGACTGGCTGACATGCATGGAACTGTGCCCCACATGGAAAGCATGTGGTCTTACCATGCCTGCATTATCTTGCCCACAATGGAGCTGCAATATTCACAGTCACGTCTTTGTCTGCAAGTGAGGGACAGTGCCCAGATTTTGGAAGTACATTGCCCAAATTGATACACTGAGTTGGCAGTAGAGTCCTGGCTTGCAGTAATTGCAAAAAGATATAGTGCTTTGTACCAGAGAGGATGAGGTCATGGGGTAAGAAATAAAGATCTGAAAAATAGTGACTTGTACAGATTTCTCACTCCTATAAAATAAATCCAGGGCGAGGCTCTCCAGGAAAATAAGAAAGATTCACATTGTCATGGAGCCAGGCTCCTTGTATCTTTTTGCTCTTCTGAATGTGGCTTGCATGCTAAAACTCACTCCATAGCCCAAGAAGGCTGGTGGAGCTCTCTACTTATTGCATTTCCATTCCAGGAAACTTAAATAAAGAGAAAAGGTAAGAGAACCATTATCTTTTTATATAAAACTAGATGCCCCTTGCAGGAAGATTCCTGCAATAGGGCTTCCTGCTGTGGTCGCTGCCCTGCCTGCTTTCCTCCCTCTCCCCACCCCACCTGCTTCCCTTCCTTCTCCCCTGGCCCCACTTGCTTGCTTTTCCACAGCTTCGCTCCCTTCTGCAACTCTTGGCTTCTTTCTACACAGTCTTCAGTCTTTGCTCTGGCCTGGATATGCAAATTAACCACCATCTTGGTTGTGTTAATTTGCATACTCTCCCTAATTGGCTTGTGGGCGGGGCTTATGAGCATAGGAACGGTGTGGTCAATTTACATGTTTCTCTTTTATTAGGTAGGATTTTTTAATCCTCATTCAAGGATGTTTTAATGATTTTAGAGAAAGAGGAAGAGAGAAAGAGACGGAGAGAGAAACATTAATGTGAGAAACATTTATCAGTTGCCTCTCATAAACACCCCAACCAGGGATCAAACCTGCAAACTAGGTATATGCCTTGACTGAGAATCAAACCCATTACTTTTTGGTATACGAGATAACACTCCAACCAACTGAGCCACCCAGCCAGACTTGAAAACCACCATCTATTAAGGAGATTTATTGACAATGAAATATAATTCCCACCAAAACCGGTTTGGCTCAGTGGATAGAGTGTCAGCCTGTGGACTGAAAGGTCCCGGGTTCGATTCTAGTCAAGGGCATGTACCTTGGTTGCAGGCACATCCCCAGTAGGGGGTGTGCAAGAGGCAGCTCATCGATGATTCTCTCTCATCGATGTTTCGAACTCTCTATCCCTCTCTCTTCCTCTCTGTAAAAAAATCAATAATATATATATATATATATATATATATATATATATATATATATATATATATATAATTCCCACCTGTACCTCACAGCCCAAACTTAACATTATCACTATATCTAGCTAACAAGTAGGCTGGAAAATTACATCTTTTAGCTTGAGAGTAATGTGACTGACAAAATATTGGTGCTCTCATAACTAAAGAATAAATAAATACAGGAAGGTAACCAGCATCTTGCCAGTTTTCCATTTTGTCAGATGCATTGTGGATCAGCCAGGACCCTACTCCATCTCATCATCATGCAGGAAGACAGGCTGACAAAGCCTCCACTATCTGCAGTGCAGATGGTTCCTGGCTCCAAGGAAGGGAGCACATATCACTTCCACTCACTTCCATTAGCCAGTGGAAGTCACATGGCCATCTGACCTCAAGGAGACAGGGAAGTACAATTCCATCATGTGTTTTTGTTTTTGTTTTGTTTTGTTTTAATATATTTTTATTGATTTCAGAGAGGAAGGGAGTGGGATAGAGAAGTAGAAACATCAATGATGTTGATCGGCTGCCTCCTACACACCTTACACTGGGGATCAAGCTCACAACCCAAACATGTGCCCTGACCAGGAATTGGTCATAGATTGATGCTCAACTACTGAAGTCTTAGTTTATAGATTGATGCTCAACTACTGAGCTACATCCTTCAAACTCATCATGTGTTTTGAAGAAGAACCAGGATATTTGTGAACAGGCTTACTGACTACCAGAGGCACATCCCTGTAATACTTGATGCTGGATCAAGACCTTGAAGAGACAGATACTGGTAAATAACAAACAGGAAACAACAAACCCAGCAAAGGTCTAGGAACTCTTCCAAAGGCTAACTTTAGTTTTCTTCAGAATCACATCTAAGTTTTAGTTTTAAAATGTAGATGTCTTAACACTTGTGATTCTGATTCTGTAGGTCTCGGATGGGGAACAGAACTCTTCATTTAACAAACATCTCAGAAGATCCTCAGGCACATGACCACTCTTTGAGTAAAACTGCCTAACAGGTATATTAGAATTCCCAGGGAAAAGTAAATTTACCTGAAAATATGGCCCAATAAAATATTAACTTAAGGTATTTTTAGTATTATAAAGATGGAGTTGCTTTTAACATTGGGAAATGGAAAAATAATAATAATAATTCCCAAATTGTCCAAACATAGAGATAGAATCCCAGTTCATTCTAAATTTGAGAGAATTGTTAAACATGATTTTCCTTTATTTCTGGTTTTCTCTTGCTTACCAAACTACTAACTCTAAAAGATAAAAAAAAGCTGGTTATTAGCTTTTTATTCAGCATGCCCAAGTTTAAATATTGGATCCACCAATTATTTGTTATGTGAACTTGGGCAAATTTCTACCTTATCTGAGGATCATTTTCCTTAAAACTGGAATAATGCTGCCTTCCTTAAAGTTATGTTATGAGAATTAAATGAAGTAATATGTAAAACACTGAGTGCAAATGCTTGTTTCATATGACTACATATAAGAATTAATTAGAAACTGAAGAGCTTCTTCAGGCAGTCATTCTTTGATAATCTAAAGATTCTGAACGCAAGCATAAAAGAAATTTGTGTCATTTTATCCAGTGTTGGAAGTTTGGATGACTTTCAGTGCTGTAGGCAAAAGCTTTTTACTCGTTTAGAATAATGAACTGCTTCTTTAGTCTGAAAAGAAAGAAGATACTCAGCACAGAATATCATTAGACTGCAAAAATTAATTTGTTAGGTAAATATTTTCCCTATGCAATCACTCTTCTGATACATGCTTGCAAAATCTCTGGTAAGCACAAATGTAGGGCATATTGTTAAGCAAATCTATATTATGGGGTGAAATGGAATAAAAGTTTTGAGTAATTTTTTAGGGTGTAAAATAGAGTCAGGAGTCAGTACATATAAATAAAAGCAGTTCCTGTTTGGGCAAGTGATGAAATGAATCAAGAAGAGTGTAATTAGAGTGAAGAGTAAAATTACTGCTGTTGCATGTGTATCCATAGAAGTTCCACCCTATTCACTGGTATCAAATCTACATCAAATGGCAAGAGAAATCCATTAAGGCCTTGAAGCATAGCCAGTTTTGCTGCATCAGAGCTTAATGGCTGCCTCCCAAATGTGCTCAGCTGGTCACAGCTGGCCCTAACAATAAATGATAACAAAAGCCAGAAACCTCATCAGCTGCTATTCACGAAGCTAAAATGGGCCATCCAAGGGGCAGGCATATAAAATTCTGTAACAAGCCACTGAAGGAGAAACTTAAACAGTGCACACAACTTGTTTTAACTGGGAAGACAAAAAAGCTGACAAAGGAGCCAACCGTAGGTGTGTGCACTGTTTTGAAAGTAATTAGAGATGAAGAGCTCACTTCTAGGAGAAGCGAATTGCAACCAGTGAGGCAAAGTAGGAAGCTGAGGAGGATTGACAGAGAAGCAAATGAAGCTTGCGCCAGCGTCTTCCAAGGCACTAGAACGGGAGGTAGCACTTGAGCTCGTATGGTTACTTGTTTTTGTAAAATTTTCAAGAGTATGGCGTTTTAATGGCAGTTGGTTGAGATCATTGTCTCTTTCCAGCCCACCTAGGTGGCCACCACATTTCTTCTAGTGTGGAGGGTGGTGAAGCAGTTATGGGGATTTTCAACTACAGGGAAGTTGAGTTGGGCATACATTTAATTTGGGTTTAGTGGGTATATAGGTCAATTTAGTCTA
Source organism: Pipistrellus hanaki (assembly GCF_964339955.1). Taxonomy (NCBI): domain Eukaryota; kingdom Metazoa; phylum Chordata; class Mammalia; order Chiroptera; family Vespertilionidae; genus Pipistrellus; species Pipistrellus hanaki. The sequence continues at coordinate 114,498,889 of NC_140505.1, forward strand.
TATTTAAGTTCTTGTTAGCTGTCCTTGTGCAGACACTGAGGAATACTCCAATTACCTGATGTAGACTCAGCCAGAGTTTCAACACAAGATGTTTGTATTATAAACGTGCCCTGTGTTCAGAGTCTGGAAAAATGCAGGCAGTGGAGAAAACATACGCCAGTCTGTAGGAAATGTTTCTTGGTTTTAACTAAAAGGTTAAGTGGAGAATACACTTCTTAAAAATTCCCAGTTAGTCGAAACCGGTTTGGCTCAGTGGATAGTGTCGGCCTGTGGACTGGGTTCAATTCCGGTCAAGGACATGTACCTAGGTTGTGGGCACATCCTCATGGGGGAGTGTGCAGGAGGCAGGCTGATAGATGTGTCTCTCTCATCGATATTTCTAACTCTCTATCTCTCTCCCTTCCTCTTTGTAAAAAATCAATAAAATATTTTTTTAAATCCCAGTTAAATGAAAGTTCTCTGCTATAGGGGATATATTTTATAATACAAGGTATAAAGTTATAAAAGCACCACACATTTTTATAGTCATTGACACAAAAATGGGTGCCATATCAACTGAATGAAAGAAAAATGGAAAACCAAAAAGTCATCAGTAAAATGTTGTTTCAGTGGTATGAAAGACTTTTTTTTTTAAGACTTTTTTTTGTGACTGTTGATGAAAGTGAATTTATTTTGAGACTCCCAAATGCACAAAATCATGGGTTGATCCAGGTCAACCATCAACATCGACTGCAAGGACAAATTGCTTCAGAAAGAAGACAATTGTCCCAAGGTGATCCTGGGAAAGGATGTGGGGTGTTTATCTAAGGCATCCCTTTTGATAAACTAACCGTGCAGGTGTTGGGACATTCAAGTAGTTGACAGCAAAGAGGCTACTCTAAGCAAGCAGAACCAAGGGCAGGCTTAGGACCGAAAAGATCAGAAGCTTTAATTTCAATTTTAAGCACATGCAAAATAATTCAATTAACTGCTGGAGGAATTACACCACATAAAACATATGCAGTTGCAAATCACATAGCACTTTATTACTCACACAATTCCTGGTGCTGTGGGTACAGGCTTAAGGGATTCCAGTGGTGCTGTCCTCTGGGGTTCACAGCTAAGCCGGCATTTCTCACTCGAGAGCTTGGTTGTGTCTCCATCAGGAAGTACCGTGTTTCCCCAAAAATAAGACATCCTCCAAAAATAAGACCTACTTACAGGTTTCCTTCTGAGTGAAATATAAGGCATCCCCTGAAAATAAGGCCCCCCCAGGCTGAACATGAGAGATTTGGTCCACTGATTCTGAAAGAAATGGAGTCACAAGAAATTCACCAGGAAATTCAGGAATTGAGTTGTTATGATGATGTTCCAGAAGATGATGACATGATTGTCATTGAATAAATGAGTAAATTCTTGATACTGTAGGATTCACAGTTTGTTTGGTTTGTGTTGACACTACCGTACTACCGTACCGTATACAGGTAATAAATTTCCTTTATTTTCATTTAACAATAAATGTGTACCGTATTCTTCTTCATGGAAAAATAAGACATCCCCTGAAAATAAGACCTAGCGCATCTTTGGGAGCAGGATGCAGGCAAACTGAATTCACTTGTTTGCTTTTATTTATGTGTACTTAATTTATTGGGGTGACATTGGTTAATAAAATAATATAGAATTCAGGTGTACAATTCTATAACACGTTATCTGTATACTGTGTTATAGATTCACTACCCCAACTCAAGTCTTTTTGAATTCACTACTTCCACTTACTGGTTACATGATCTTGGGCACTTAACTTTTGGGGACCTGTTTCCTCTCCTATAAACTGGAGCTAATAATGGAGTTACCATGAGGATTAAATGATATAATCCATTGAAAAGTGCAGCACACTTGTTTGGGGTTCCACAACGTTTTTCTCCTCAGCCTTGTTAGGAAAGGAAGCAGCCTCAAAGCATCATCTATTCTCAGCTCTTGCCTCAAGATAGATCATAACTATTCACCTCAGCCCAGGGATGTGTCCATTCTCCAGGAACAAAGCTAGTATTATCACCTGACAGTCCAGTCTTCCTCAAGGCTAATAAATGTTCTGATTAAATAAAAGCTTTTTTTCACTTGCTGATTTTCACCTAACATACAGAAACATTGGAAGTGGTTTTCTTATAAAGGTTTTCCTTCTACACAAATTTGGAGCTTACAGAACTTATCTTCATTCAACAAATACTTAACATTTATTTTCTGTATTTTTTCTAGCTAGATCTTTCATAAGCTGCATTTATTTGTATTTTGTGCTTTGAATCCACATATAATGATCTATTGCAGTTTCTTGTAAGTCCAGTACCATCTCTAATTTGTAGGTTTTCACCATCTCCTTCCCAGTAGATCTTTTGTGTTTCCCTATGGGCAGCTGGCACATCATAGAATTTGTTTACCCATTGCTTCCCCCATAAGACATTGAGCAACTTGAGGACAAAGACCATGTGGTATTCATGGGTTTTGATTGTCAGCTTGTTTATTGCCAGAGTGTCTGGCTGATGTGGTCCATAGTAAAAATACTAGTTGGTTGAATCAGTTTTGTTGCATTAATAACTTTGACTCTATTATAATTGTGAAAATTCACAAATTAAGTTTATAATCTAAATTATGTGTACTTCATGAGCTCTCTTGACCCATTGTGGGGACCCTATTCAGAGTATGCGGGATGCTCAAGGTCATTTGAAGCGTGGGAATCTTAATCAGGGTGTCCAAGGACTATACACAGGTGCAAAAGCAAGGCCACAGTAATCTGTATGTACATTGTGCAAGCAAGTGTGCCCTTCTATAACCCAAAATACTGAGGTCACTATTTGGAAAGAAGCCTCTTTTGTTTCAGTAGTAAAAGTTGTTACTGACCAGCCAGTATGGGGTTGCATTATGGAGAAGATGTATTACTGTCCAGCAGCCTGCTGCTGTGGGTACAGAGGCTGTGAGGGAAAGATGTATTGTTACCTAGCTAGTGTGCGGCTACTGTATTGGATTTTTCTTTGAAAAACCATGGCTCCTTGTTAGCAACGGATACTTGGGCTACAATAAAAACTCTCCTATACCCACAACTTCTCATGGCTTCTATGTTGAATGCCCGGTGTCTAAGGGGGTCCAGTCCCTGGCAGAGGAGCTTGCCCCTGACACCCATATATTAAAATTATTCTAAAATTCAAGATTAATGTTCAAATTTTCCTCTAGTTAATAATAAGTAGTCAGTCACAGTGGTATGTATATTAGTCAATGTTCAGTTAACTATAGTAACAAGGAATTCAACAATAATTTAATGGCTCAGTGAATACAAAATTTTATTCTCTCTCATGTCACAATCTTGTCTAGGAATTCCATATATTTTCATACTAATAATCAGGAACACAGACTGACATAGGCTCTACCATCTTAAAACCTTTATCTTCTAAGGTTAGTCTCTTCATTCACATTTTACCCAGAAGGAGAGGGGAAAGGCATAGAGGAATAGACTTGCATTTTCTTTTTTTTTTTTTTTTTTTTTTACAGAGAGGAAGAGAGAGGGATAGAGAATTAGAAACATCGATGAGAGAGAAACATCAATCAGCTGCCTCCTGCACACCACCTACTAGGGATGTGCCCACAACCAAGGTACATGCCCTTGACTGGAATCAAACCTGGGATCCTTCAGTCTTCAGGCCAATGCTCTATCCACTGAGCTAAATCAGTCAGGGCTAGACTTACAATTTTATATGAGATTGGCTAGAAGTGTTGAAGTGAAATTCATCACTTCTATCCACATTATACTGGTGATATCTTAGTCATATGTCCGCCCTAACTACAAGGGATGCTGGGAAATGTAGTCCATGGCTTGGGAGCTATATCCTACCCATAACTTTACTACTTGATATTATATACTGAATTATATGCCTCCCAAATTCATGTGGTAAAGCCCTAACCACTAGTATCTCAGAATGTGACTATATTTAAAAATAAAATATTTAAAGGCATGATTAAATTAAAATGAAGCCATTAGGGTGGGCTTTATCCTAATATATAATGACGGTTAATGACCAAAGCTTGACCAACCAGCACTGACTGCTTCCGCTATAAGCATGGTGCCCCAGCACTGACTACTGAGGGGGCTGCAAATCAGGGCCAGAGAGAGGCCTGAAGAGAGAAGCAGGGACTGGTCTGTTGCCTCTGAGGCAGCTTTTGATAAACACTTGCCTCTCTCTTTCTCTCCCAGTTTGGCCAGCAACCGAACCTCCACTTCTCTCTAGGCCTCCATCAGGGGCTGCTGATCAGTCCCGCCTTTCTGATCAGGCCCCATTAATAGGTCCAGAGATACTGACTGGCATAGGAACCTACCAATCAGAACCAAATGTGGGTGCTGTGAAGAACCAATAGCTGCCTAGAAGGTGGAGCTTCTGATGCTGACTGGCATAGAAAGCAGCCAAGCAGAACCAAATCTGGATGCTGTAGGAAGCCAATGGTTTCCTAGGAGGCAGAGCTTTTGATGCTGACTGGCATATAAACAGACCAACCAGAGCCAAGTTAGCCAGCAGAGGAGGGCAGTTGGGGCAACCAGGCCAGCAGGGGAGAGAAGTTAGAGGTGATCAGGCTGTCAGGCAGAGGCAGTTAGGGGTGATTGGGCAGGCAGGCAGGTGAGCAATTAGGAGCCAGCAGTTCCCCAATTAGAGAAGGTGCAGGCTGGGCTGAGGGAACCCCCACTCCGTGCACAAATTACTGCCTCTATTCTATATAAATAAAAGCCAAATCAACTGTTACAACTGAATGACTGGTCAACTGACATGCACTGACACCAGGGGGAAGGCACTCAACACAGGAGCTGCCCCCTGGTGGTCAGTGCACTCCCAAAGCCAATCTCATCATGCTGTCCAATCTCCCATGGTCCCTCCCCCCAAGAATGACCTCACCCATGCACGAAATTGTGTACCCAGTCTCTAGTTCCCATATAATGGATGTACTTACAAGGAAATAAAATTAGAACACAGACACATTCAGAAGAAAGACCAAGTAAAAGCATATGGATTAAAAATAGCCTTCTACAGGGAAAAGGAGAGAGGCTCAGAAGAAACCAACTCTCTGATACCTTGGTTTCAGACATCTATTATCCAGAATTGTGAGAGAATAAATTTATCTTGTTTAATCCACCCAGTATGTGGCACTTTATATGTCAGCCCTAGCATGGTAATTTACTAAGGAAGGAGCACAGATTCAGGGACAACTAGCAGTGACTATTGCATTATGTGAGTAATAAATTGATTAATGTCTTAATTCAGGCTGTTATAACAAAGTACCATCGCCAAAACCAGTTTGGCTCAGTGGATAGAGCATTGGCCTGTGGACTGAAAGGTCCCAGGTTGGATTCCAGTCAGGGCATATACCTTGGTTAAGGGCACATCCCCAGTGCGGGGTGTGCAGGAGGCAGCTGATTGATGAGAATTATTCTCTCTATTGATGTTTCTAACTCTCTATCCCTCTCTCTTCCTCTAAGTAAAAAATCAATAAAATATATATTTTTAAAAAATTGTTTTAAAGTACTATTAACTGGGTAAGTAACTTAAATATCAAACACCTCTCAACTTTTGAAGGCTGAAATTCTGAGATAGGATGTCAGTATTGCAAGTTCTGGTGAGAGCTCTCTACCAGGTTGCAGAGGTCTGACTTCTTCTCTATCCTTATACTAGAGGCCTGGTGCACAAATTCGTGCACAAGTGGAGTCCCTCAGCCTGGCCTGTGGTATTGGGCTGAAACTGGCTCTCTGACATCCCCTGAGAGGTCCTGAATTGCAAGAGAGCACAGGCCAAGAGACCCCACTGGTGCACCATCAGGGCTAGGAAGGGACGCGGGAGGTTGGCCAGCTGGGGAGGGATCTTAGGAGGGCTCCAGGGTATGTCGCCCATCTCACTCAGTCCCAATCAGCCAGATCCCAGCAGCAAGCTAACCTATCAGTTGGAACATCTTCCCCCTGGTGGTCAGTGCACATCATAGTGACTGGTCAACTGGTCAACTGTCTGCACCCTGATGGCCAGTGCGAGTGGTTGAGCAACCTTAGCATATCATTAGCATATTATGTCCTGATTGGTTGAACAGATGACTGGACACTTATCATATTAGGCTTTTATTATATAGGATGACAGAGGAGAGCTCACTAGCCCCCTGGCATCGTATTCTAAGGATGAAGTTCGTGCACTCATGAGGACGCCATTATGATCTAATTACCTCGCATTAGAATTGGGGTTTCAACATAAGAATTTGAAGGGGCAAAAACATTGAGTCTATAACAATTACTATATTACCTGCGAATTTAGTTAGGAATTATAAACAAATTATTCAAAGTTCTTTAAAAAGAGACCTCCTGATTGGTCCCCCTGTTCTCAATGGTCAGTGATATTTTAAAAACATAAATTAGATTATGAAATGTTAGAATGTTTCCAATTTCATTCAGCTCTTTGTGTCTTAAGAGGATGGACCTGATGGCCCTGTACCAACTCCAACCTTGGCTTCTGTGACACTTCCCTCATTCATTTTCCTCCAGATGCTCTGGTCTTCCAAGCATGCTCTTCCCTCAGGGCATTGCTGCTTTCTTCATAGGAATGCTCTTTCCCAAAAGAACCACGTACTCATTTTATTACTTACTTTGGGTGTCCCCTTAAAAGCTATTTCATTAGAGAGACCTTCTCTGACTACCCTATGTAAATAACAACCATCCTTATGTCTTTGCAGCACCCTTGTGACCTTTACCTTGCTTTGCTTTTCCCACACACACTTGTTGTTCCCCACTATATCATTTAATGTATTTATTTGTGTAGTTTGTCCTGCATTCTAGAATGCACCATGAGTATATAGAATTCTATTTGTTCATTGCTGTAACCCCAGCATTTAGAGCAGCTCAGACAAAACTCGGCTGATAGAATAACTCAAGCAGATATTTAGACAGTTATCCAGGATTTTTCTGGCACAGGTAAACCTGAATTATGAACCAAATGATAAAAGATATTAAGGAGATACAGAGAGGAGCCAAAGAAATGTGGGAAAAGTTACCATTAGTATCTATACTAATAAAAGGACAGTATGCTAATTAGATGGACATCTTCTAGATGTCCTTCCTCACAAAGGTGGAGCAAAGGCAAAGCCACCCAAGGTCCTGGGCACCTACAGCCAGTCCAGGTGGAGCTTACCCTGTTTCTATTACTATGTACCCTTTAGAGATGTTTCCAGGCCTCAGTGGCATTGGCCTTGGCATTGGCAGAGGTGGAACAGTGAGGGGCATGTTTTGCTTCAAGGAAATTTCTAAATCACCCATATTTGCTTGCAGATGAAATTTCAAAGTCTGACAGTGGGTGGCCAGCCTGGGGATCCCAGCTGGCCAAAGGAGGGAAGCCTGGGTCCTAGGTGCAGGGGCCAAGGCAGAGGTGGTTAGGGGCAGGCAGGCAGGTGGGCAGGCATGTGATTAGGAGCCAACAGTTTCAAATTGTGAGAGGGTGCAGGCAGGACTAGGGACCTCCCCCCACAGTGCATGAATTTCGTGCACCAGGCCTCTAGTTTCCAAATAATTAAAATACCTTTTTAGTCCCTTTTGTCTACACTATCAGTCAAATGAAAGATATCATAAGGGTGAGGACCATTTAATCTATTTTATACATGGGACATGCACAATATATGTTTGTAGAATAAATAAACAGCACAAGATCTCTGTGTATTTCTTTTTTCATGGTCAGAAAGAACCTTTCTCTCTAATCTTTCTCTTTGTTTTTCTGGCTCCACCTAATCCCACCACTTCATTTTAAGTTCATTTTTCAACTTATCTCTTTTGATTGTATTTATATATTTTAGATTCTATGTTATCACAAGTTAGACTAGTTTTTCTCTGTGTGATAGCTTCCAAATCAATCAACCCAGCCTGAATCTTCTTTCTCTTTCCAAACTTACTTTATAATATGTAATAAGTTTTACATATTATACTGTCTTCAGGATATTTATACATGGAAATCCTTCAACATGTGGTCACTTCAATCTGACCCATTAACAACCCCCCAAAACTTATTGCCCTTTAAAATTCCCTATTGTGGCCTTGAGAACCACCAAGGTCTTTGTAATTCAGGCTGTAAACCTAGGGAACCTCCTTGCCTCATCCTTTGTTAGCATTGGATTTAGGGAATATTTAGCAACTTGGCCTGTGTTTAAGATTAGGGTTTTATGGCCCTACTGCATCTTTTTACTATTTCTTCAAATGAGTATCCCCTCTCAAAATGTCTAAGAGAAGTTGAGATCCTATATAAATGTACCAGATAAATCATGTACTGACCTATTCTGATGGCTACTCTACTGGCACCGAGGCAAGGGCTACATTAATTTCCTTAGGGAGTGAAGTCTTTGGGATTGCCCCATCACAATCACTGAAAATAATATCTTCTTATCTACCATTCTATTGGGAAGTCTGTCAAAGACTGCAGAAGTGTATTTGCATTTCCAATTCTACTTAGGAGCTCAGCCAATGTAAGTATTGAAAACAACTTCAGATAAAAATTTGTTAGGAAACTTGTAGCCAGTTTATTAAACCACTCCTTAAACTCTTCGCCATAGCTTCTCCCCTCCTTCCCCCCTAAAAGCAATTATTTCCTTCACTCTTCTCATTCCTGTCCTTATCCCACTGAATTATCTGAACCTGCCCACCCAGCCTTGCACCCCTTACAAAAGCCCTTTCTGATCTTGGTGTATTATTCTTTTAAACCATGTTATGTGATTTGTTATATTTTTTCATTTATATTTTTGTAATAAATGAATCTGAGCTATAAATTATTTTTGTGACATTCTTGCTTATATTTTGCTAGCATTGTAAAATAATTTTGGGACTTTTCATCTTTTCTGATGACCTGGACAATATGAGAGGTATCTGTTTCTTAAAGGTTTGAGTGTACCCATTCATAAACTATATGAGCCTACTGCTTTTTCGTGTATGTATTTGAATTCTATATCCTGAAAGGCAAACACTTTAGCCAGCTGCCCTATATAGAACTGATCTGGTGATTTCATAATTCTTTAAATTAATCATTTTCCAATGTGTCTATTTTTAGGTCAGTGTATTCTGACTTAAACCCTACAACCCTCTCCTGTGCTTCTTTCAGGTTTCTGAGCTTTGATTCTTTATCAACCAGATCTCCAAACTTCCTCTTGTGTGCTGATTGACACTTTCACTTTTTCCGCATTATCATGAAATTTGAACAATACATCTTTTTGTGTTTCAAGAAATGTTGGGACACAGAGCAAGAAAATGTATATATTTCCCCACTATCTTGAACCGGAAAACTTACATTTTATATACTCAGTTGAAACTAATAACCCACCACATACCCAAACAGAAGTAATTAACAACTTTTCTTAGCTTTTTATTAGTGATATGTCTCTCTTTGCACTGGCATGGTCAAGCACAGTCAAATCCTGTATTATCTCCTGCATAATGGTTTTAGTAGTTCCCCAACTGTCATGCTTAGTCACTTCAGCCTCTAAATGATTCAGCATAATATCCAGGTTGCAGTATGACTTCAGTGGGCCATAGGCACTTTTGTCCTCTCCTCTACTTAAAAAAAATAAAATAAAAATTATGTTTTATGACTATGTTGGTATAAAAATCAGGCTATATTCATTATTTTTTATTCATGCTTGTTACATTTATTATATCCTTCTGATTTAAATAAATTAAAATTAAAACATTTTGTGGGACCCTAAAAGACTATACACTGTGCCTACTATGTCTAATGATAAGTTGGCTTTGCTAATATCCCTAGCTTAATCTTTATAAAAAGTTCTTTGTCTCTATGTCGATGAGTGTGTGTGTGTGTGTGTGTGTGTGTGTGTGTGTGTGTAAAAAAAATTGTTGATACCCTAATACATAGAGATTAAAGCTGAAATTATTTTAATACTCTTCCCAGTTAAAATTCAAGACCCTTCATACCTTGTTATAAATTATTTTTCAAGCCATACCTCCCATGGCCTTTTAACCCAAGTCTGCTTCCCTAGTTAACTTCCTGACCTTTTGAATGAGATTAAAATTTTGTCACCTCTATTGTTATGCCCCTTTTGTTTTTTGGATCTGCCCACACACACACCAAAATGTGTGTTTATTTACCAATCTTACTTATTCATACAATATAGTGTATGGTTAAGACCACAGACTCTGGAATCTGTCTGATTTCAGACTTACCAGCAGTATGTCTTATACAAGTTATACAACCTTGATGTGCCCCAGTCTTCTTAACTATAATATGGGAAAATAACTGTTCCTACTAAAAGTTTTTGGAAGGACTAACACAATTATAAGAACTGTAAGTAATACTCTTTGACATTTATCTAGTGCCACAACTTGTCTGAGTGCTTTACATATAATATGTATAAAGAGCTTAACACAGTTCCTGACACAAAGAAAGTACTTGAGGAGTCTATTATTTTCCTATAATATTTTATAATAGAGCAAATACTACTTTGAAGGAAAAAAAAAAAAAACACAAACACCTTTCTGCACAAAATCAGCCACAGGGATTGCTTTCTCCTCTGATGCCTATAGCTGTATTAGGCACACTTCTTGTTTGATAGTGATCCTATACTACTTAAAAACATGAATATTGCTTTATAAATCGCCGTTTCATCCCTTGGACAATTTATCACAGAGCCTTGCCATTATAATTTGTTCATTGCTTACTTCATTGATTATATGATTTCTTCATGTCCAACAGCCAAAAGTCCACTCAACTGACATATATTGGGAGAAAGCAATGAGGTCAGCAGCAAGGTCAGCAGCCATATATGGAAGCATCTTGTGAGCTTCCATTCCCCTTGCTCTGCTCTTAGCAACACTTTAGCTTCTGCACATTAGTATGGAATTGAATCTGGGATTGGGCCTTTCCTCACATTAGCTAGTGGAAAACTATTTCCTACCATCTTTGGAGTGCTAACTGGAGAAGAGAGATCTGGAGGCTGATTTAGTGGTGTAATTTGCCTCCTAAATGGTATAACTTACTACAAAAATAATTCCCTTAAGCAGGGGCCCCAGTGGTTGAAATACCACTATTAGTCATCACAATTACTACAGATTTATTCTTTTGAGTTATATCCCTTGGGGATAATTACAGATCCTTAGACTAATTCTTCTTAAAGCATTCATGATTAATTTCCTTCTGGACACTTGGAGCAGAGCGCTGAGAACTAGGGAGGGAGGGCGGTGGGGGGGGGAGCGGGCCTGTGAAAAGGGGAAAGGGCTTCACAAAAGGGAAGTGTGTAGAGCAGAGGCCACGCTTTGCTGATTCGCCATGCGGTTCTGCTCACAAGTCACATGGCTCTCTGCAGGAGAATGCAATCTAGCAGTTCTTAAACTGCAGACCACAGGCCAGAAGTTCCAGATCAAAATTGGTGACTATGATCCCACACTTCTCACTTTCTATGATAACTCTGGCTAGCATAGATTGAAAAGGTCAAGAGCATTCAGATGTCTTCCTCTGAACTCTTCTTTCTCCTTGTTATAAAATGTTTGAGTAAATTTATCATATTTTCACAAGACACATGTCAAGAATAATTACTGGCTGATCTTTATAGAAATTTTGCAGGCATTTCTCAAGCAACAGGATGTATATTTGCTAATGTTGTCTGTTTACCTCTGTTATCTCAGTAGCCACAATTAAATGCCTTTCCGAAGGCAGCCCGACCACCAGAAAATTTGTATAAAGTCTGGATACAGTGAAAGGAGACAAGCTCCAGACAGTCACCACTGAGGTGTCATGTGAAGGAGACATTATATTGCAGCAACTGGAAATAAGGCATGAGAGGCACACAGGTCTGGGTAGAAGTATGATTCTATGCATCATGCCTTGCAAAAATCACATAACTACCTAGAACCTTGATTAATTTACCCATAAAATGGGACAACAATAAATGTCTTAGAGTGTCTTATGAGGATTAAAAGAAATCATATTTGTGGAGCCCCTGGGGCAGTGTCTGAAGTGGCCTCCTTGGTGGTAGTGGTGTCAGTAACAGCTTCCTCTAGGATCCTAGTAGGTCCTGTGGAGAGCGCTGAAGTGTGACTAAATCCCACTGCTTCTAGACTACCAGGGAGACCAGAAGAGTATGTGAATGACCATACCACAAGTTGGTGTGTGATAAAAGAAAAACATGCAGGGAGAGGTCATTTTGGCTTTAATAATCAGAAATAGTTTCTTGGAATTTACATACCTGAGCTGCAACTCAACAGATGGCCACTGTCATACAAACTTTTGTTTTTCTACATTGAATCAAAAGGCAACTCCAGCTACCCAGCCAGCATGACTCAGTGGTTGAGTGTCAACCCCAGAAGGTCAGGGTTTGATTCCCAGTCAGGGCACATTCCAGGGTTGTGGGCTTGGTCCCCAGTGTCGGGTATGCAGGAGGCAGTCAAACAATGTTTCTCTTTCATCATTGATGTTTCTATCTCTCTATTGTTCTCCCTTCCTCTCTGAAGTACATCTATAATAATAAAAGCATAATATGCTAGTTACACCGGACATCCTTCCAGACGTCCTTCCAGGATGAAGCCAAGGCTGCAGCCCCAGGATCAATACAGCTGTAGCCACTGAGGCTGCGAGGGAGGGATCCAGGTAGCTGCCACAACAGTGAAGGCCTACTCTTGCATGAATTTCATGCATTGAGCTACTAATATCCTATCTAATAAAATAGTAATATGCAAATTGACCATCACTCCAACACATAAGATGGCTGTCCCCGTGTGGTCAAAGATCCTGCTCCTATGTGGACATAAGATGGCCATCACAAGATGGCAGCATAAGAGGGCAGTTGTGAGGGACCAGGCCTGCAAGGGAGGGCAGTTGTGGGTAATCAAGCCTGAGGGGAGGGCAGTTAGTGGTGACCATGCTGGCAGAGGAAGTTGGGGACGACCAGGCCTTCAAGGAAGCGCAGTTGGGGGGAACCAGGCCTGCAGGGGAGGGTATTTAGGGATAATAAGGCTGGCACGGGAGCAGTTAGGCATCAATCAGGCTGGCAGGGGAGTGGTTAGGGGGTTGTTAGGCTGTCAGGCAGAAGTGGTTATGGGTAATCAGGAAGGCAGGCAGGTGAGCAGTTGGGAGCCAGCATTCCTGGATTGTGAGAGGGATTTCTGACTGCAGAAATCAGGCCTAAATGGGCAGTGGGATATCCCTTGAGGGGTCCCAGGTTGGAGAGGATGCAGGCTCAGCTGAGGGGCACACCCCCATGCACAAATTTACAAATTTCATATATATATGTATATATATATATGATAAAAATAATAAAAGAGGCAATAGCAGCATCCAGGAATGATTAGAACCCCCTCAGTAAATGTGCTTCCAGGACTCTCCAAATGTGTCCAAATCTCTTCCTGTGGGGAAACAAATAGTCCCAGTGTCTCAAGCATCAGAACTTCACTGTGTCATCATGGCACATTGCTGGAAGCCAATTCCTTTCTGGTCTGTCATAACCAGTCTGTTACTACTAATTATTGAAGTTCAATGAGTAACTTTTCCATGTGCATTAGAGTAGATCCAAGGCTGCCACTGGGGAGCAGATAATATTTAGCAAAGTTATTAAGTTTCTTCTTGTCATTCTTCCCTCTCCTGTGAGAGCTCTCAGCATTTCGGCAGAGTGCTTGTTGGCTACATGCACTGCCACGGGGAGGGTGGCTTTAGCAAGATCACAGAAATCACTGCTTAGCTTTGAGTTTCCAAATAGAGGGTATCAAGTTCATATTAGAAAGATTATGCTAGATCCTTGTGGCCCAGAGGAACACAGGAAAAATTTGTATCTCTCTCTCATACAAATTTTGGCAGAACTGTAGAAAAGAAATGATTGAGTGAGGTACCCAGAATCCTGGACTAAAGGACTACATCATTAAGTCTTTAAAAACTAAAATGGAGTATTCCTGAAATCTCAAAGGCAAGTATGGAAGTACTGACCAAGCTCATGGTACCTAATGAAGACAGAAGGCAAAGCCTGCTTCTGTGTGAGGTCTACCAGTGCCCGTGGCACGCCAGGACATCAGAAGCAGATGCAGCAAGTGCAGAGAGTGCCGCAGAGAGACAGTAAAAATATCACTCATGTGGCTTCTTATGTGGAGCACTGTACTAAGAGCTTTCTTCAGTTATCTTATGGAATCCTCACAACAATTCTTCAAAGTTGCAACTACTAATATGGCTATTTTACAGTCAAGGAAAGAGAAGCATACACAAATGGCAAGTAACCAGTCTCTGGTAGCAGAGCAGTTAAGTAATAATAGAGTTAAAGTTGAATACAAGAGTCTGGCTCAGGAGCTTACTGAGCCAGACTCTTGGATTGGCATCAGGACAATGCCCCCAGGAACATGAAATCCAGGGAGACATGCAGGAGGTGAAAGGAAGGAAAAGACTCCTGGATGGACTGACTTTGCTTATAAAGTATGCGTTTTAAACTGGAGGTGATTAATACTCCCCCAAATGGCAAGATGTGAGTTTACAAGCTAAGTAGTTGATAAATAAGAGTTACATATTTTTGGAAAATCTATTTCTTGACTACAAAAGTTCATTCTTTCTATACTTATAAAAATTTTAATTTTGTTATCTGATCTGTTGGCTTATTTGGTATAACTCTGTTTTTTTCAGTGGTGCCTTTAGAGTTTAGAGTATATGTCTTTAAGTCATCATAGTCTACCTTAAGTAATATTATACCATTTCATATACAGGATACTGGAAGCTAATTCCAGCATGTCATAATTACAAGAGTTTCATCAAAAGGTTGATGAAACTTGGGGGCTCAACAAGGGCTGAGTCACATATGTAATTACCTGTTGGAGTGGCTAAAGGGCACTTCCCCCAAACCTGAAAAGGATGATTGTTTATTGCCAGACAGCTCAGGGCATCTTAATCTACATGTTATTGCCTCCTGTTGGCCAAATACCTGAACAGCTGTAGGCTATTCTCCAATCTTACAATGCTTCTTTATGAAACCATACACTTGGAAGTATATTATCTCCACCTTGCCTTAGAACAAATTGTATTAATAAAAAGCGGGGGTCCTGAGACAATGGAAACTAAGAAGGAAAAAGTTGGACCTTTAGCTCCTTTAGCTGAAGCTCTTCTGACCTCCAATGCCTTTCAAAATTATTTTTCGTCATTGGACTCTTTCTTAATTTACACACAGCCTTTCTCCAGATTGCTGAACCCTTCTTAATGCTGGGACAAGAACACTGACAGGATAAGAACCTTTCAGCAGCATACTATCATCTTCTATGTGCGTTTTAAACCCCACAATATGCTAATTTTGGTTCTACTTTAAACAGTCAAATAGCTTTTAAAGAGACTTTTAAAATAAAATAAAATACCTTTTATATTTACCCACAAATTTACCACATGCTTTTCAAAACTTTATATGAATACAGATTTTCACCTGGTATCATTTTCTGACTAAAATACTTCCTCTGCTATTTGTGTTGGTGATTCATTCTTTCAGTGTTTCTATATCCAAGAAATTCTATTTTAGTTTTCTTTTTTCAAATACAATTTTGCTGAGTATAAAATTCTATGCATACAGAATTTTTTTTTTTTATGTAGTTTAAGGATGATTCTCTACTGTCTCCTTGCTCACATTCTTTCCAATAAGACATCTGTGGTCTTTCTGATTTTTTTCTCCTCTCTATGTAATGTGTTCTTTCCATCTGAGTGCTTTAAAGATTCTCCTGTTTTATTACCGCTTTTAAATAATTTGATTATGTTATAGCTAGGTATAGTATATTCATGTTTCTTACACTTTAGCTACATTGAATTCCTTGGACCTATCTATTATAATTTTCATTAAATTTACAAAATGTTCAACCTTAATTTCTTTAAATATTTTGTCTGTTCACTATTCTCTCTTTTTTTCTTCAGGATCTTTAATATCTCTTATACTTGGCTTCTTGAAGTTGTCCTATAACTCTGATGTGTATTAATTCATTCTTGGTCTTTTTCTGTGTTTAATTTCAGATAGTTTCTATTGTTGTGTCTTCAAACCACTAATCCTTTTATATGCAGTGTTTAACTTGCTGTTATTCCTATCCTATCTAATAAAAGAATAATATGCAAATTGACCATCAGTCCAACACACAAGATGGCTGCTCTTATATGGTCAAAGATTGCTGCCCCCATGTGAATACAAGATGGCCATCACAAGATGGCCAGCAGGGGAGGGCAGTTGTGAGGGACCAGGCCTGCAAGGCAGGGCAGTTGGGGGTGATCAAGCCTGCAGGTGAGGGCAGTTAGGGGTGACCAGGCCAGCAGAGGAGGGAAGTTGGGGGCGACTGAGATTGCAGGGAAGGGCAGTTGGGGGGGCCCAGGCCTGCAGAGGAGAGCAGTTGGGGGGACCAGACCTGCAGGGGAGGGCAGTTAGGGGTGATCAGGCCTATAGGGGAGGGCATTTAGGGGTGACTAAGCCTGCAGGGGAGGGAAGTTAGGGGCAAACAGGCTCGCAGGGGAACAGTTAGGTATCAATCAGGTTGTAAGAGGATGATCAGACTGGCAGGCAGAAGCAGTTAGGGTTAATCAGGAAGGCAGACTAGTAATTGTGTATTGGATGCCAAATGTGAATTTTGCCATATAGGTTACCATCTATTTCTATATTTCCATAAATATTTTCTGGGCCATAATCTAGGATGCAGTTAAATTACCTATAAAGAGTTTGAACCTTTTGGGGCTTGCTTTTAAGCTTTATTGGGCAAGGTCAGGCCAGTCTTTATTCTAGAGCTGATTTTGTCCTTCTACCAAGGCAATTCCCTATAAATTACATCCACACTGGCTGGTGGGAGCACAGACTTTTCCTGGTTCTACGTCAGCTCCAAAAATTATTCCCTCTGCTCCCTTTGGGTGATGTTTTCTCTAAACTTGAGTAAGTTGCTTTTTACATGTGCTGCTTAGTACTGAGCTGAAGACTGAAGGGAGGCCTTCTGCAGATCCCTTTTACTCTCTGCAGGGTGCTTCTTTCTGGGACTCTGTCGTGAAAACACTAGCCAAATCACCTTTCCCAGATCCCAGTTCTATGTCCTTAACTGAGGTAGAGCTCCAAGCTCCACCAGGGTATGCTCTCCCTACACTGAATTTTAGAAATGCTCTGCTGTAAGGGGCAATGGAGTGCTCACCTGGTTCCTTGCTATCTCCCAGGGATCACCTGCACTGCCTGCTATCCAATGTCTGAAAACTGGTATGTTTTTTTTTTTTAAATATTTTTTGATCGAGTGTTTTAGTAGTTTTAAGTGAGAGAGTAAATCTAGTACTTATTACTCTATTTTAACTGAAAGCAAAACTCCTTCCCAATATGCCACTTTTAATCCTCTTTAGTCCAATATGCTTAGCATGGAAGGGAAGAAGTTACAAGCAGATGGATTATTCTTGATTTTGAGTATTCATGTGCTACTTGTATATTGCACAAAGGGATTTTTATAATGGCACATATGGAGAAGCAAGAAATAAACTCAGAAAACTGCTGGAGTCAATAGTTGTTTTCTTATCCATCTGAGGATCATACATCTAACTATATACTTTAATGTTATCGAGACCTTACTTCTAACAACAAATTGAAATATTTATTCTGAGTTTTTTGACCTAACTGACATATTTATACAAATTCTTTCACATAGCAGTTACATGACATCTTTCTAGAAAATAGAAAATAGTTTTATAGAAACTCTTTATTACTGAATGTATAAACTATGAACCTATAATTCAACAATACACACACACACACACACACACACACACACACACACATATATATATATATATATATATATATATATATATATATATATATATTTCCTAAAGATCTTCTAATGGAATTTGACACACATCCCCACTCATTACACTGAATGTCAATATATATGGACAAGTGTCTTTAGACAATGATTTTTATGCACATGCAACAAGTTTTAGCCAAGTGAAAATTAACTCCTTTCTAAAGAGACTGTACTTTCTGCCAAGTGTACAGAGAATCTTAGCCGCCAAAGAGCTTTTCTGTTATTTAAAAAACTACTGGGGATTTAATTGGTTAAATGAATTTAATTGAATCAGAATGGCTTCACATTCCAATAAATTTTATGTTATTAACTATCATTCTATATTATAAAAAGGTATTATGCAAATTGACCATCACTCCAACACACAAGATGACTGCCCCATGTGGTCAAAGATGGCCGCCCCCATGTGGACACAACATGGTCTGCAGGGAAGGGCAGTTGTGGGTGATCAGGCCAGCAGAGGAGGGCAGTTGGGAGAGACCAGGCCAGCAGGGGAGAGCAGTTAGGGGCAATCAGATTGGCAGATAGGGGTGACAGGGCCAACAGGGGAGAGCAGTTGGGAGATGACCAGGCCAGCAGGGGAGGGCAGTTGGGGGCAACAAGGCCAGCAGGGGAGAACAGTTAGGTGCAACCAGGTTGGCAAGGGAGGGCAGTTAGGGGTGACTGGGGCAACAGGGGAGGGCAGTTGAGGGCGACCAGGCCTGCAGGGGAAGGCAGTTAGGGGTGACCAGGCCAGCAGGGGAGGGCAGTTGGGGGCAATTTGGCTGGCAGGGGAGCAGATAGGCATTGATCAGACTGGTAGGGGAGTGGTTAGGGGGTATTCTAGCTGTCAAGCAGAAGCAGTTAGGGTCAATCAGGCAGGCAGGCAGGCGAGTGGTTGGGGGCCAGCAGTCCTGGATTGTGAGAGGGATGTCCGACTGCCCGTTTAGGCCCGATCCCAGTGAAACCAGGCCTAAACAGGCAGTCAGGCATTCCTCAAGTTGTCCCATATTGGAGAAGGTGCAGGCTGGGCTGAGGGACACACATCTCTGTGCACAAATTTCGTGCCCTGGGCCTCTAGTTATTAATATTTCTTTAATTCTTTAAGCTACTATGACATCATGTTAGCTATATTATGAAAAGAATTTTTTACCTTTATCATTTAAAAATTTATTCCATTTTTGAAGTAATTTCACTATGCATCAAAGTTAATTTTTCAACAAAAGCCAATAAATATTGGTCAAATCCTTTAGAAGAAAATTTAATGCACCTAATGATAATCACAATAACCATTTACTGATCATTTACTATGTTCTAGGTATTAAAGGCTATAAAGTTTTCTGAATATTTATTTTGCAAAATATCACTACAATTAAGTTCATAAACCTGGTATGTATGAAGCTTAATACCTGACGAATTCTATAGAAGCATGCATGTTTTTTTCTATTCTAGATTCTATATGTTGGTACTGACTGCTGCAGGTGAGATGTAGATGTGGATACAGATACAGCAATAGATATGTTGATTTATAAATATATTAATCCATGAATAATCCTATGAGGTGGCTATTATCAGTTAAAGTAACCAAGCAATGCCCTAGCAAATGTCAATGATTGGGTTTGAAACTAGGCCACTGACTAACATCTGTCCCTGAGGCTTTAACCAGAATCCTATATAATAAAAACCTAATATGCAATCGACCGAACGGAGGAATGGCTGGCAGAACGATCTGTTGCTATGATGTGCACTGACCACCAGGGCACAGACGCTCAATGCAGGAGCTGCCCACAGCCTGGGCATCTAGTTCAGGGGTCTTCAAACTATGGCCCGCGGGCCACATGCGGCCCGCAGAGGAGTCTGATCCGGCCCGCCAGGTTTTTTGGGCAGTGAGCGCAGCCGAGTTGTTACAGTAGGAATTAGTAGTTCATATAGTCCGGCCCTCCAGCTCTCTGAGGGACCGTGATCTGGCCCCCACTTTAAAAAGTTTGAGGACCCCTGCTCTAGTTGCAATATAA
Organism: Pipistrellus hanaki; assembly: GCF_964339955.1. Classification (NCBI taxonomy): domain Eukaryota; kingdom Metazoa; phylum Chordata; class Mammalia; order Chiroptera; family Vespertilionidae; genus Pipistrellus; species Pipistrellus hanaki. The sequence goes on from NC_140505.1 coordinate 114,518,674, forward strand.
TAGTTGATCCTATCGAATACTTACTCTGTTAGACACTATTATAAGTGCTTTATATACATCAAATGACTTAATCTTTACAACAACCCTATAAGGTAAATACAATTATTATTTTCAGTTTTACAAATGAGGAGAGTGAAGCTTCAAGAAGTAAAGTAACTGCCCCAAATTATGTGATTGGTTAGTGACAGAGCTTCAGCCCAGGCAGTCCCACTACAGGGCCCATGCTCTCCATCTCTGTCTTCTCAAGGCTTCCTGAGGACATTCCTTCTTCTACTGACTGATGTACCAAAGGTGAGCTGTGGCTTTTCTGTTCATGCCCTATAAGTGAGGTAAAGGTTAGGTTAAATCCAAAGGATACTCTGTCATCACCATATCCAGGTCAATCTCATAATAATAGATCTGTAAAACTTTAGGTGTCATTTAATCCAATCTCTTCATTTTACAAATGGAAAACTGAGGCCCAGACTAGTTAAAAATTTTGTCCAGGGTTAAATATAGATTTTCTATTTTTTTTTTTTTATAAAGCAGGGTATTTAGCAAAGTTCTAAGTTCTCTTGTACAACAAACATTCAATGTTCTTGCTCAAAAAATATTTGAGGAATTGAAGTGTAAATCAGAATCTTTCTTGAGATTAGATTAGCTCAAAGCACCAGTTAAAAATGTCTTGTAGATTACATCCACTTGACTAGGTTCTCCTCATAAGTACTAGTCTTTCTAGAAATATTTTCATAAATATTAGAGTTACACTGCTGACTTCTATACTGATGTTCTCACACAATTTTCCACTGACTTAAACTGGAGTTATTTTATTTTTGTATTTAGCTTTAAATCTCCATAATAGCAGAGACCTTGTCTTTCAGAACAGCTTTTCTCAGGTTTAACAAATTCAAGTTTTTTATTTTTATTTTTTTAAGTAAAGGGTATTGCTGTGCACTTAAGACAGAGATGGGCTGAACTTTACTCCAGTGAAGTAGAAGAAGTGTTTCAGGAAGATTGGGCAAGAAAGACTATTCAAACACCCAGCAATTTGAAACAACCTTAATGAATTTGATAGGAAAACTTCATTCATCAGCAAGAAATAATGTCTTAATCTTCTCATATAATTAACATGTATTGATCTGAATGTTGCTCTTCTTTTTCACTCATTGATAGAATTTGAAAATGCCTTTAGATTTATTTCTATTAAATCTCAAGTACTTTAGATAGATTTAAAAAATATTATAGATTACTTTCCCCCTATTTTAATCATTATCTTTTTTTCAAATATTTATATAATGAATAGTGTTCTGTTGGCATGCACTCAAATACAAACTAAATACATAAAATATGGTTACAATAGTTTATTTTTATTTGTCTGAAGATCACATCATGAATAGGGTGTTAGATAATCTTCAAAAACAGTGCCTTAGTAACTCAAACACATTAAGCTCTGTGTCTTCTTATAGTGCATCATGCCTTTATGAAACAGTTCACCCTGATAATCAAGTTAAGAATTTTAAAGGTCTTATTCCAACATTTAAAACATATGTCTAAATTTTAGTAATTACAGATATTTTTTAATTATTTCATCCAAAAATGTATCACAATTCCACTCTATATAATAAATAGATTTTTTAAATAAAATTTTTTACAATCAACAGCTTAGTATTTGACAGTGTAATGCTCCAATTCTAGGGCTCCTTGGACAAAGAATGCTTTACAATTCTAGAAATAATGTTTCTTTTTGCTTTGTTTTTTTCTCCCAAGATTTGTCTTGAGTTTACTTGATTTTTCTTGGAAAGGCAGATAAATTATTATTTATTACTAGAGGCCCGGTGCATGAAATTCAAGCACGGGGGCGGGAGGAGGTTTGTCCCTCAGCCCAGGCTGCATCCTCTCCAATCTGGGACCCCTCGAGGGATGTCTGACTGCCTGTTTAGGCCCAATCACGGTGGGATTAGGCCTAAACAGGCAGTCAGACATCCCTCTCACAATCCAGGACTGCTGGCTCCCAACTGCTCACCTGCTTGCCTTCCTGATAGCCCCTAACCACTTTTACCTGACAGCCTGAATACCCCCTAACCACTCCCATGCCAGCCTAATTGATGTCTAATTGCTCCTCTGACAGCCTGTTTGCCCCCAACTTCCCTCCTCTGCTGACCTGGTCACCACTGACTGCCCTCCCCTGCAGGGTGGATCGCCTCCAACTGCCCTCCCTTGCAGGCCTGGTGCCTCCCAACTGCCCTCCCTTGGCCATCTTGTGTCCACATAGGGGCAGGATCTTTGACCACATGGGGGCAGCCATCTTGTGTATTGGAGTGATGGTCAATCTGTACATTACTCTTTTATTAGATAGGATAGAAGCCTGGTACATGGGTGGGGGCCAGCTGGTTTGCCCTGAAGGGTGTCCCAGATCAGGGTGGGGATTCCCTTGGGGTGTGAGGCAGCCTGAGTGAGGGGCCTGTGGTGGTTTGCAGGCCAGCCACGATCCCCAGTGACCCAAGCAGAGGCCCAGGTATCTGGGATATATTTACTTTCTACAATTGAAACTTTGTAGCCTGGAGCAGAGCCAAGCCTCCTGTTTGCTCAGTAGTGGCAGCTGTTTCTATTTGGATTTGTTTACCTTCCACAATTGAAACTTTGTAGCCTTGAGTGGAGGGTTAGACTGGCAAGGGCAGGCAGAAAACTTGGCTTCCTCTGTTTCCGGGGAAACACCTCCCTCCTGCTCTCTGTGGCTGTAGCCATCTTGGTTGGGTTTATTTGCATACTTGCTCTGATTGGCTTGTGGGCATGGCTTGTGTAGTGGAGTGATTATTAATTTGCATATTACTCTTTTATTAGGTAGGATTTTATTTATTTAAATCCTAATCCAAGGATATTTTTTTCCATTGATTTCTAGAAAGAGAGTGGACAGGAGAGAGAAGGGGGAGAGAGAGATGGGAAGGAGAGAGGAGGGGGGAAAGAAAGAACTACATTGACGTGAGAGAGACACATTGATTATTTGTCTTTCCCATCGCCCTTACAAGGGCTGGGGGATCTGCAACCAAGGTATGGGATCTTGACTGGAATTTGAACCCATGACCCTTTGGTCCATGGGCCATCACTCTAACCACTGAGCAAAACTGGCAGGGCTAAAGTAACTTTTTTGAAAAGGATTAGTTTCTTTAGGTATATAAAAAACAAATTTTCCTAGATTCATACATTTACATATCTTCTATATAAAAGCATAGTATGCTAATTACACCAGACATCCTTCTGGAAGAAGCCAGGGCTGCGAGGAAAGCCCCTGTGCTGGGTACCAAAGGGAAGCCAGTGCTGCAGCTAAGAGAAGGAAGGCTTACTCTTGCATGGTTTTTGTGCATTGGGCCTCTAGTATAGATACGATTTCTGATATTTATTTATTTATTTTTTTTTTTGAATGAGAGCAAATCATCATTTTATATTCTACAAAATGAAAATGTTCTTTAAAAAGATCACATTATTCAATATTTCTTTTTCTCATTAGCAGATTATAACTATTTAGTTAACTCAATTAAAAACAGAATAAATATTTTGAGATTATTTTTATAAAGCTATAACTTAACAAGACCCAATTTTCTTTTTCTTTTCTTTTTCTTTTTTTCCAAATAGATCAACCAACCTCATCCAGGCCCCACACAAGGCACTCATAGATCAACACCCCAGCACTATACTAACTCAACACATCCAGATCTAAGCCTTCCTCATTTGATTCAACAGACCCTCAAGTTCCCCCAAAAGTTTCCAGCCATGTCTGAGAGGCAGCCTTGGGGCAGGGGCAGGCGAGAAGTGAGCTGTTTCGGGCCTGGCTGCTCCGGGCCTGGCCTCTGTTGCTCTGGTCCGTTCCACAACCAGCTGCTCTGGGTCTGGCCACTGCCGCTCCCGACCTGGCTGCTCTGGGCGTGGCTGCTGCTGCTCCAGGCCTGGCCGCACCCGACCCGGCTGCTCTGGGCCCAGTTGCTCCAGGCCCGGCTGCTCTGGGCCTGGCTGCTCCCAGCCCGGCTGCTGCTGCTCCGGGCCTGGCCGCACCCGACCCGGCTGCTCTGGGCCTGGCTGCCCCTGGCCCGGCCACTCCGAGCCTGGCAGCTCCCGGCCTGGATGCTCAGGGCTTGGCTGCTGAGGTTCTGGGTCTGGCTGCTCCCGACCCGGCTGCTCTGGGCCCGGCTTCTCCAGGCCTGGGTGTTCCTGGACTGGCCACCCTGGGCTTGGCCGCCTTTGCCTCAGGCCTGGCTGCCACTGCCCCAGGTCTGGCTGCTCCAGGCCTGGCTGTTGCTGCTCTGGTTCTGACTGCTGCTGCTCTGGGGCCTGGCTGTTGTTGCTCCAGGCCCAGCTGCCACTGCCTTGTGCCTGGCCACTCTAGGCCTGGCTGCCACCGTTCCAACATTCTGTCCTTTTTTTAAAAAAAAAAAAAACGCTTTTATGTTGCAATGTTGGCTGCTGAGTTGAGTTCTGACTTAGTCTTCGATTTTTCAAGATCTTCTTTGTATTCTTTCTTAAGTAATTTTACTATCTTTTGCTCTCACTTGATTTCTTCACATTGAAAACTTCCTTGTCCTGGAAGCTCAGCAGGTTGGCCTGTGCCACCCCTTTGTTCTCCGTGAGCTCCTGTGCTGCTTCAGCCTGTTGCAGGGGTCGGCGCTGCCCAGGAAGCAGCCCCCGGCCTCGGTTCCGTGGCCCGCGCTCAGCGGTCGAAAGTACAGGGGCACCCCTCCCGCCCCCTGGGGGCCCTGTCGCCTGGGTCCTTACTGGCTCCCGGCTGGCCGGTGTCCGGCAGGGGCTCCTGCTCCTTGTTGCTTTCTGGAGCTTTTTTTCTCCTTCCCACTAGGAGCATCTAGCATCAGAGTCAACAGACTGTCCTCTGCGCGCAATGTGCGCCACTCCGGGGGCTCTGCTTTTCCCTGCTCCCCTGGGATTCCGCCTCACAGCCCCATCTTCCCCTGCCTGTGCCTGGGTCCCCAGGGTCTGGCCTAGAACTGGGGTTCAGAGCAGTCGAAACTGGTGCCCAGCACGGCTGGAGCTCCTGTTTCCTTCCCTCCAGGGCAATCCCGCATCAGAGTCAACATTCCTTCCCTTGCAGGCAATGTGTGCGACTCCGGGGGCTCGGCCTTTTGCCGCTCTCCCAGGACTCCACCTCACAGCCCTGTCTCCCTCTGCTTGAGCCTGGGTCCCCAGGGATTGGCCTAGAACTGGGGTTCAGAGCAGTCGGGAGTGGGGCTCAGCACCGCCAGAGGTTTTGTTTCTTCCCGCCAGGGCAATCCAGCATCAGAGTCAACATTCCGTCCTCTGCGCGCAATGTGCGCGACTCCGGGGGCCCTGCTTTTCGCCGCTCCCCTTGGATTTCGCCTCACAGCCCCATCTTCCCCTGCCCAAGCCTGGGTCCCCAGGGTCTGGACCATAACTGGGGCTCAGCGCTGCCGGTTCTGGGGTTCAGCCCAGGCCAGGGTTTTTATTTCCTTCCTGCTAGGGAATGCCAGGCAGGCACCCAGCCTTCTCCTCCTCTCCGGCTGTGTCCTCTCCGCGTGCGTGCGTGCGCGCAGTATGTCTCCATACCTTAGGCTTTTTTTCAGCTCCTCTGATTTTCCTTCTGGTTTTCTCTTTCCTTCTTGTTGTAGAATTTTCAGTCAGTCGACTACCTGTAGCTCTGGGCAATGTCCACTCTACATTTTAGTTGTATTCCATTGAAATTGTTGTGTGCTGCTGCGGTTAGGTGTCTACCTGAGCAGCCATCTTGGATCCTCCTGATATTTATTTTAAAACATATTGATAAAACGTATCAATTACCTGATAAAAACATATAAATCATATGATAAAATATAACTTAGTAACCTGCCAGTACAAGAACATTTCAAAGAATTTTTTTTAACCTAGAATGCCTAACTATAAAACCCCATGGCTGTAGACACACAAGAATTTTTTTGTCCATCAATTAGTAAGATTCTTTTTTGAAAATTTCTATGATAAATTACAATGCAGACACACTTTTGTTGAATTTGAAACAGAAGATAAAAATAAATGTTACCCACCCCTTCCCCCGCTCATTGCTCAGAGTGCTCAGTTATCAGGGACGGCAGATTATTCATCTTCTAACAGCAAACAATGGCAAGCAAAAAATAAACCAAAACCCCTTTATGAAATGGTTATTAACAATGACCTTTTGTTCAGCACAATACATTTATAATAAAACAAGGACTGGGGGGAAATGCTTATTCATATAAAAGAACTAGGAATAACATCAACAAAATAATATCTCAAAGGATGAAAAAATAACTTCTTGAGGGTGTTTACTGAATGAACTATGCAAACTTACAACCCATCCTTTAAGATGAACTTGTCACTGACCAAACCCCATCAATAAGCTACTAGGCAAAGATAACTATTATGTCAGATTTTAAAATATTTGTTTGATGATTAATAGTTTCACCCAGTTCACTTACTGTACAAACATAAACAAAACAAAAACTATCATTTTTGGATAACTAAGAATAAAATACACAATTTATTTTTTTATATACTTAAAAATGAATTTAAAGAAGATATTTGCCTTAATTTTTTTAAAAAGCCACTAGTTAAAAAACAAATCACTACATTAATATAACTATTGGTGCAATCAGTGATCTTGATATACTTAGAATTTAATTCATAACATTCAAATTTAGTGATAACATAAAAAAATTGAATTGCAAACAGTTCAATTTCCTTCAGTGCATGCAAAAAAATGAAATAGACCATCAACCTACCCCTTACACAAGAATAAACTCAAAATGGGTAAAATATTTAAATGTAAGTTATAAAACCATAAAAATTCTTGGAGAAAATATAAGCAGTAAAATCTCAGACATCTCTCATAGCAATGTTTTTGCCAACATATCTCCTAGGACAAGGGAAACAAAGGAAAAATAAATAAATAAATATATAAATAAATAGGGTCATATTAAATTGAAAAGCTTCTGCACAGCAAAAGAAACCATCAACAAAATGAAAATGGAATCCATTGGATGGAAAACATATTTGCAATGGTTTATCTGATAAGGGGTTAATTTACAAAATATATAAGGATCTCATACAACTCAACACCAGAAAGAAGAACAATCCAATTAAAAAATAAACAAAGGACCTGGATAGACATTTCTCCAAAGAGGACATACAGATGGCCAATAGACGTGAAAAAACTAGAGGCCCGGTGCATGAAATTCCTGTACCGGGGGGAGGGCCCCTCAGCCCCAGCCTGAACCCTCTCCAATCTGGGACCCCTCAGGGGACATCCTTCCCACAATCTGGGACTGCTGGCTCCCAACTGCTTGCCAACCTGCCTTCCTGTCTGATTGCCCCTAACTGCTTCACCCTGCCAGACTGATCACCCCCTAACTACTCTCCTACTGGCCTGATTTCCCCCAACTTCCCTCCCCTGCCAGCCATCTTGTGGTGGCCATCTTTGACCACATGGGGGCAGCCATCTTGTGCAAGGGCATGAGGGTCAATTTGCATATTAGTTCTTTATTATATAGGATTATAGTTTGGTTGTTCTGCTGTTAGGTCTATTTGCATATTACTCTTTCATTATATAGGATGCTCAATGTCACTAATCATCAGAGAGATGCAAATTGAAACTACAATAAGCTATCATCTCATACCTGCCAGAAAGGCTATAATCAAATCAACAAACAACAAGTGCTGGCAAGGATGTGGAGAAAAGAGAACCTCCATGGTACAGCCACTGTGGAAAATGGTATAGAGATTTCTCAAAAAATAAAAAATAGAACTGCCTTTTGATCCAGTGACCCCACTTCTGATAATATATCCTAAAAATCCCAAAATACCAACCAGAAGGAATATATGCATCTCTATGTTCACAGCATCATTATTTATAACTAGAGACCTGGTGCATGACATTCGTGCAATGGCGGGTGGAGGTTGGGGGTCCCTCAGCCCAGCCTGTGCCCTTTCACAGTCTGGGAGCCCTCATGGGATGCTGCAGTCAGATATCGTTAGTGCTGCTGGAGGTGGGGCTTTGGGCTGGGCAGTCCTGCTTGTGGCGGAGTGTTGCTCCCCCTGTGGAAGCGCACTGACCACCAGGGGGCAGTTCCTGCGGTGAGCATCTGTGTGTCAGTGCACGTCATAGCAACAGGTCATTCCACCATTTGATCATTTACATATTACTTTTTTATTATATAGGATAGCCAAGATCTGAAAATAGCCCCAGTACCCATCATGAGTGGATGAGTGGATAAAAAAGCTATGGTACATTTATACAATACATACTATGTGGCTATGAAAAAGAAGGAACTCTTTCCCTTTGCCACAACATGAATGGATATGGAGATTATCATGCTAAATGAAATAATCTAGTTAAATAAAAACAAATACCATATGATCTCACTTGTGTGTGGAATCTAATGAACAGAATAAACTGAGGAACAAAGTAGAATCAGAGGTATGGGTACGTGGAACAGACTTGACAAATGTCAGAGAGAAGGTGGGCAGAGGGATATTGCCTAAAGAAGGTGAAGAGATTAGCAAAGAACATATACCCATCATCCATGGACACAGGCAACAGTGTGGTAAAAGCCAGGGGAGCAGGTGAGGCTACATGAAGATGGGAAAAGGAGGAGTACAAAGGGGATATCTATAATAGTGTCAAAAACAACAACAAATTTACGTTTTTTAAAATGACTTTTATGTTTTATTTTAAAGCTAGAAAAAAATAAGACTACCTCAAACTAAAAAGAAAATTTAAAAAAAATCCAATATGATAACATCATTTATGTCCAAATTTCTTCCCCAATATCCTACTGTTGGCACACATGCCCATCTAACTAGACTGAAATTATTACTCTATGATGTAACCAAAATAGTCTGTCACAGAATTGAGGGTGGAAAGAGAGGGAGGCATGGGAGTCAAGAGGAAGGAAGTCAGTATCTCTAAAGATCAGTCAAAACATACATAATCAAAGGGCAACTCCTCTAGTCCTTTCCATTAGAGCATTAACTTATCAGAGAAGGTAGAAGATATCTTCAGACTTTAGAGGAGGATCCACTAGCCAGATAAGTTATTGTGGTTCTTGGGAAAAGTTCATGATATTACTCCCCCAGGAAGTTAGATCTAGGAGAGGAGGTTGGATGTGTTGATGAAGCCAGATAATTTTTACCTCTAACATTATTCTAAATTTCACTTCTCTAGACAAACAAGTGGGCACATGACAGATACTTGATAATCATTTTCCAATCAATTGAATTTCAAAATTTGTGAAATTCAAGTTACCCATTAGTTTGTGTCTGAGGTACTTTGGGTACCCATGTTAGGTATTTTATCTGAATAGATGCTTCCATTCTTTATGAAAAAAGCAGGCATAAAGGTATAAATAGATTAAAAACTTTAAGTCTATTTACTTATTAAGTATTTATACTTTAATTGCTTCTAAAATATGGTGTAATACATAAACTATTAATTCAAGTATAAAAAAAACAAGAACTGATACTGAGGTTAGGGGAGGAGAGCAAAAAGGAGAGAAAAGAGTGACATCCAGTCCATGTCCAGATCAGCTCTAGCTGAGCACCCCACGTACAGAGGATGCATGAGCTCCATTGCCCCACAAGGTACTACTGAAGAGTACTTTCTGCAGTCCTCAGAGGTCACGCTGTGGGGTACTTGCCTCTATACCACAAGTATGTCTGTGCTCTAGGACTGACAACAGCTAAAGAGAATTGAGTCTCTGTTTGGTAACACTATGTGGTATCAGACATATAATTATCTTTCCACTGTATCTGGAGAAAAACTTTTATAAATTCATTGAAAAATATGTGAAACAGTGCAGTTTCCAACAGAAGATCAGAGGGGCCAGCTCTAAACTGTCTTTTTCCAGTAAGAGAAGGTGGTTCTGAGCTTTGTGGAGATGCTGAGGGACCTACAGACTGACAACAAAGACAGACAAACTTACATAGGCCCGACAAACATATAGTCAACTATTAGCACTTCCTCTATAAGCAGTTTCTACAGGGATCCACCTTTATGGCAAAGAGGTGACAAGGACCTGCTGCTTTCCAGCACCCTTATGATGGTTGGGATAAAATTGGTAGAACCAGTGGAAGGAAGTAAAGATCATAAAAACAGATATTAGGAATCACCATCATCAATCCAGTTGCTAATGACTACATTTTTCAGGAACCTCTACCCATGATTATAACATACAATTAGAGAAAATATCAGCACCAAGGCTCTAATATTCATGTGGACAATCAAGTAATAGTGACAGACTGGGATATCCAGAGGTCTCTGGCCATCTAATACCATTCTAATCTGAGTAACTGTTAATAACTTGGAAGACTAGAGAAATGGTCTTTTAATACACTTACAGGATCGCCCTAGCTGGTTTGGCTCAGTGGATAGAGCATTGGCCCGGGGACTGAAGAATCCCAGCTTTGATTGCAGTCAAGGGCACATAGCCGGGTTGTGGGCTCAGTCCCCATTTGGGGGCATGCAGGAGGCAGCCAATCAATGATTCTCTCTCATCATTGATGTTTCTATCTCTCCCTTCCCCTCTGAAATCAATAAAAATATACACTGAGTGGCCAGATTATTATGATCTCTGAATGCATAATAATCTGGCCACTCAGTGTATACAGTGTATATCCTATATAATAAAAGGCTAATATGCAAATTATCCCCTCAACTAGGAGTTTGAATAGTAGGCAGGCTGGCCAACCGCCCATGTCCCCTCCCCCTGGCCAAGCTGGCTAGACCCCACCCATGTATGAATTCATGCACACACATACATACACTAAGTGGCCATATTATTATGCATTCAGATATCATAATAATCTGGCTACTCAGTGTATATTTTTAAAAAATACACTTACAGGGTAAATCTGATTGGTAGTGAGTCTTCAGTTTCTATACAGCAGGCTTCTCTGGAGGACATGTGGGACCACAGACTCTCTAGAAAAATAACTTATTTCTAAGGAAGATATAGTCAAGACAAACAGCCTCAAAAGGGAAGAATTGTCAGCTGCATGCCCTTTATTGAGATCATGAGCTGACCTAGCCTAATAGATGTCTAGGCCTAGGTAAAGAACAATTATATTTAGAGTTTCACAAAGATCTTTGTAGGACAATGGAACTTCAAGGCAGTGCTGATTTATAACCATTAGAGGTAGCATCTAGAGGAGAAAATGTAGGAAGAACATATATTCTCAATTCTGGAATGATGTATCTTGGAAAGGACACTGGCCAAAGCAGCAGGATTGTCCTTAAAAGAATATATTATATTCTATTAGAGGTCCAATGCACGAAATTCATACATGAGGGGCGAAGATCCCATCAGCCAAGCCTGGAACCTCTCCAATCCAGGACCCCTTGGAGGATGTCTGTTGCTGGCTTAAGCCCAATCCAGCAAAAACCAGCAGTCAGACATCCCTCTTACAATATGGGACTGCTGGCTCCTAACTGCTCACCTGCCTGCCTGCCTGATTGCCCCTAACTGCCCCCTTGTGCCAGCCTGATCACCCCTAACCTCCTCTGCCTGCCAACCTGATCACCCCCAACTGCCCCCGCCCCCCAGCTGGCCTGGTTACCCCCAACTGCCCCCCTCTGCTGGTCTGGTTGCTCTTCACTGACCCCCCTGCTGGTCTGGTTGCCCCTAACTGCCCCCCATGCCAGCCTTGTCACCCCATGCAGCCTGCTGTTCAGTTGTTACTATGAGGGCATAATGACCAATTTGCATATTACCCTTTTATTAGCATAGTCATGAAATCCAGAGGGTGTTGGTGACTTCAGTAGAGGAACAAACAGCTTCACAGAAGCATTGTGGAGTCCTTGGCAGTTCGGGGATATTCTCAGTTGGGGTAGAGGCTTCTTCAGCAACAGACATTACTATAGAAAGAAACAGCAGGAGAGAAGGAAAAAGCATATAACAACTAGAGAACAGTACTTGTGAGTATGTGTACTTGGGAGATGCCCAGAGGTAGTGAAAGGCTGTCAACTGGTTCAAGTGCTTGTGATTGGCAGTGGGCAAACCAGAGATAGAACTTATAAAGCACAGGAGACATGGACTGTATACACTTCACAAGTGATAAAGGGCACACACATAAAATTTCATCAGTTTTTAAAATTTTGGTTGTATTCCAGTCCTTGGATTTTCCTTGAAGGGTATGTTCTTGTAAAGAATGGTATACTGCCTGTATTGTTAAACTCAAAGTGGAGAATGGACATTCCTTAATTGTTTTTCAGGAAAAACTTAACAGTGCCATTACCCAATAATTTTTTAAACTTTATATTCTAAAGTTTTTAGCAATCTATTGCTATGTAGCAATGGCCCCAGAACTTTTTGGATTACGATAACATGAATTCATTTTCATGATTTTCCATGTTGGCTGGAATCAGTTGGGTGATTCTTCTGTTTATTCATGGTATCCGATGGATCACTCTCATAACTGAATTTCTCTGTTGGCTCAGCTGGGGCTATTACCATCCAAGATGTCATCACTCACAATGTGTGGCAGATGATCCTGGCAGTTTCCTCAGGTGCCTGGCATTTTTTCCATGTGGACTTCAGACTCCAGGGCTTTTCTCTTAAAGTTGCTTTTCCAACTGGATGATACAAACTTCCTTACATAGTAGCTGGCTTCTAAGAGGTCAAAATTCAGAGTTTTACTGCATATTAAGGACTAGGATTAGAAGCCATTCATGTCATCTCTACAACATTTTATTGGGTAAGACAAGTCAGAGGGCCTGCTCAGATTCCGAGGGAGTCTGATGAGGGGAGTAGAAAGTTACATTGCAAAACAGCCCGCAGAATGGGAGGGATTGCTCTATCTCTTTAGAACAATCCCAAGCAAACAAAAAACCTTGTGTAATAAATTTGAATTCTGGTTCAATACTATGCGTGACTATTTTCTATGGGGAATAGAATGATTAATGATTCAGTCAGCAGAGCATCTGCTTTCCATTGATGCTCTTTATTTTATTATGTGAATTTAGTGATACACAAAAGAAGCCATAGTAGACTTTGGATAAATGTTTACTCTAAAGAAATTAGATGGGTCACTGAAGACCTCTTAATTCACTCATTCCTCATTCAAGCATACAAGTATTGATAGGCCACAAATCACAGGTTGCCTCAAGAGGAATATTGAGGTCTGGGTAAAAAATTTACTACCTTACTACTGTTTAGTGTTAATTTTTCTAACCAATGTCATTAAATAAATTAATATACCTATTCATATAACTGGGAAAAATTAGAAAATAATAGAGAAAAATAAAATTCAACAAATGAAAGTCACTTTCTATTTATAATTGCTGGTTAAGATGAGGACTTTTTCTTTCCTTTCTTTCTTTCTTTCTTTCTTTCTTTCTTTCTTTCTTTCTTTCTTTCTTTCTTTCTTTCTTTTCCTTCTAATGCTGCCCATGGAATCCTATGCCATGGAACCACATCTTGGTGGGAGGCTCCACTGGCAGCTCACAGGGGTTCCATATTGCTTCTCCTGGACTCTGGAAACTAGATTGTGAGCATATGACACAGGTGACCTCAACTTACTGACTGGCACCCCAAAACTAGAAGAAATGTGCAATGATATGGGAACAGTAAGGACTACTCGTGGTGGTGGAGGAAGAGTAAAGTATCCATAATGCAACACTGTCATGTTCTCAGAGTCTGGATGCTCTGCCCAGCTTCTTTGATTCCTAACCATTTTCTGAGTCTGGTATTTTAGTCTTCTAATCTCATTGCAATAAATCATTTGTTTGCTTAAACTATTTAGAACCAGGCAATACTTGTATTATTGTAACTATAAGCCCTGAAGCCACAGTCAGAACTTTGGCATTTACTAGTATCCTGAGTAAGCAGGAGAGCAATCGGAGGACTTCAATCAGAGGCTTGTTTCAATTTAATTTAGCTTTTCAAGGGATAGCAGGCTAATTTCAGGACAAACTGAGAAGGGGAAGTATGTACTAGTGAGAGTGGAAACTGGACACCAATTAATTATCTCAATAATTCCAAGGAGCAGGGGATGATGGCCTGGGCTAGCTACAATAAAGAATGAATTTGTTTATTTTTCCCACTCTGGTTGCCTGTAGCATTAATGTGAGTTTAAAACAACAACAGTGGCTGGCCAACCCTTGCCACATTATTACTATAAAGTCTTTCTTGTGTCAGTGTCTTCCTAAAGCTCCATTTCCTAATGGAGAACGCACTATGGTGCATATTTTCTGATTCAATTCTTCGCTTTTGTTTTAAAGCTCTCCTGACCCACCACCACTGTGGCTGGCTGGCTGGCTGGTGCAGGAGGAAGCTGCCCTCAGGGCATTCTCTGGCTCCCTTCAGAAGCCAAGGAAGTTACTACTCTGGGTTAAGGCCTTGCTTCCCACATATACATTGTAAAATAGTTTAACTTTGAATTGCCATTAACACATTAGTTTAGATTACCAAGAAAACATCAGAGATAAGGTTTAGGAAGAAAGTCTCTAAAGGAGAAACCCTGTGCAATAAGGATATGGCCAGAACAACTAACAGGCCCAGTCTTCAGGCTCATAAGAACAGTGCTCCCTCATCTGCGAGAGCAAAGAGAAGGTGACACAGGCAAGAAAATCTTACATTTAAAAATTTATAACTAGAGAAGGGCCCACTCATAAACATACAATCATCAGGTTCCACCTCCCCCAGGACCTCAATTTGTTTAAATAATCCCCTTTTAAAGGTCAAGCAATATTTAAGAACAGAAATGTAATGGGTTCTTTGTTTTTCATTTCTCTCCCATTTTACAGGTATTCTATGAGGTTTCAAATGAAAAGACTGGAAAACATTTACTAGTATCATTTGCTGGAGGCAGACTTCCAAATTCTTGTAAGACCCTGGACTTATGAGTAACTAGAGGATGGAGGATTAAGAGGTAGAGCTGTAGGGTAGATGTAGAGCATGGTATAAAGTCTTAAATATGTAGCTTCCAACAAACAAACAAAAAATGCAAAGCTAAGTTTCTATACATGAGACTCAATATCTAATTATAACTAATCTCTCACCTCAAAATAGAAATATCTGAAATCATTCTTACCCTTGCCAGTTTTGCTCAAAGGTTAAAACATCAGCAGGATGACTGGTCCAGGGTTCAATTTTGGTAAAGGGCACATACCTTGGTTGCAGGCTCAATTCCTAGCCCTGATCCAGGTATGTGCAGGACATAGCCAGTTCATGTGTCTTTCTCACATCAATGTTTCTCTCTGTGTGTCTCTCTAAAAATCTCCCTTAGACTTTCTCTAAAAATCAATAGAAAAAATATCTGTGGGTGAGGATTAATAAAAAATAATAATAATAAAATCATTCTCATTTTTTTTAAAAAAAAAGTCATGCAACAAAAATTGCCTTTTGTGTTCAAACCCTACTTCTTACAGGGCTTGCCATAGTCTTAGAACAAAGACACACCTGCCTCTATGTTCCTGGTCAGGCTCACACACCCAAAGGTAAATATGGGCAGTTACTCAGAGGCAGTGAGATACAGCAGGACAGCAGAAAGTGAATGATAGTTGAAGATGCACCGGTATGCCAGGCACAGGCATGTAGATGCCAATCCTGCACCAAAGAGCTTTGGGACATCGGACAAGGCCCTTCATCTTTCTGAGCCCCAGCTTCGTCATCACTGAAATTAAGGGATAACGCTTAGCCAACAGGATGATTATATACATCCAAAGAGACCATATTACAATTGTCAGGTGCAGTGCTGTTCAGTTAGCATGCCTGTGGATGCCAGAAAAAAATACTCAACTAAAAAAGACTTCACGCCGAAACCAGTTTGGCTCAATGGATAGAGCGTTGGCTTGGGGACTGAAAGGTCCCGGGTTCGATTCCGGTCAAGGGCATGTACCTTGGTTGCGGGCATATCCCCAGTAGGGGGTGTGCAAGAGGCAGCTGATCGATGACTGTCTCTCATAGATGTTTCTAACTCTATCTCTCTCCCTTCCGCTCTGTACAAAATCAATAAAATATATTTTTAAAAATCGTTAAAAAAGACTTCAATGCTGGGGGTTCTTTTTCTCAAAGAACAGGAATGCCCCCTGAGTTGAAGCACAAACTCAAAGGCATCAGAGATCTAGGGCAGTTTCTCTGGAATGTTTTGGCCGAAGTAGCTCCAGGTATCATGTCCCATATAGGACAATGTCCAAAGCAGAAAGGTGGGCATTCATCTCTGCGTGTCTTCCACCAGGAGAAGTCTTCTCGGGAGGCCAGTACCTCCCTCTGACCCCATTCGCCTCCACTCAACCATATGCCTGCGTCTGGGCTGCAAGAGAGGCTGGGAGAGTGTGTCCAGCATTTGCCTTCATTATGTGAAGAGGGCTCTCTCTGAGCTGGAGGAAAGCTGGGTGGGACATGGTAGTTGGAGAGAAAGGCAAATATGTCTACTTCAGATGCTTGGCTTCACAGGCACTTTTTTTTTTAATTTTTATCTTTATTGTTGAAGTATTACAGATGTCCCCTTGGTTTTTTCCCGCCATTGACTCCCTCCTCCCTGTACCCGCCCTCCCCCTTCACCAGACTATTGTTTGTGTCCATGCACTATGCACATAGATTCCCTGGTTAATCTCTGCCCCCACACCTCCACTCCCATCTTCCCTCTGAAATGCATCAGTCTGTTCCATGCTTCTAAGTCTCTGGATCTACTAGTATTTTAGTTTCCTTCTGGCTTCAGCT
The DNA here is from genome assembly GCF_964339955.1 of Pipistrellus hanaki. NCBI lineage: Eukaryota > Metazoa > Chordata > Mammalia > Chiroptera > Vespertilionidae > Pipistrellus > Pipistrellus hanaki. Next base: position 114,535,344 of record NC_140505.1, read on the forward strand.
GGAAACACAATACGGCAGGTGCTGGCAGGTGCTTCCAGACCACTGCAACTTCTGTGAGTGCTGCAGTGTGCTAGCTCACTCCCCTGTTTCATACCCAGCTCTCTCCTTGACTCACCATCTACATTCCTATTTCTGAAATATTACTAAGCTGCCTATTATAAAACAACAATAGTAACAAACAACAGCAAAGGCTTACCTCTGCAGGCACATGCTGTGTTAGACAAAGGTTACAGACATGAAAGAAGAGCTGTGGTTCCACACTATTTCTTGTCTTAAGATTCCAATAAAAGTGCACGGCTCACTCAATGCTTTTCCCAGATGGATTTACCTTTGATAATGTGATGTGTTACTTCCTGCTCATGCTGGTCATACTCTTTTGCTTAATCTATTCCACACAGTGAGGTGTGTGTTTTCTGTGTGTGTTTTTTTAAAAAGAGGATATTAAATATTTTAAGTAAATCTCCTTTCTCAATTCCCAAGTGATAGGGAAGGGCAGTGAAGAATAGTGATTTGGGAAGAAGAGCTACCAGGAGAAAAGAGTCCTGTACTATTTAAGCTTAGCGGACAGCACTGCAGTAGGCTAGAGCCAGTGACTGTATTTAGAAAACAAAGCAGCCAGTATTTTGCAAAGGGCATAGGAGGAAAGCAAGGCCCTCATTAAAATTGCCTGATGTAGACACAGGTCTTAGAAGCTATACTTAGAAAAGTACACAGACACACTTAGAATTAAAACCAAACAATAAGATGTGGACTTCCTGGAGTATACAGCATGTGTAAATGTGTTATAGGATAGTTAGAAGAGAAGACAGAGACATTACCTTGACCATAAAGCTCCAGGTTTCTTACTAATCCTTTAATGAGGAGGAAATGGAGGTTAGTCACAGAACCATCAATGACCCCTTTATAGTTGATTCATGTATAGTTCTGTAACTACACATGAATCAATGCAGAAAATTTATATCAATATAAGTATGTGTGTATAAATATATATTTACTATTTAAAAATGAATCCTTTAGTCATTTGATACCTGAATTACATTGCTTATGCAACAATCAAATTTTTTAAAACAAAATGGGAAAAATAGGATCTTAGATCCCTTTTTAAAAAACCAGGCAAAATTTCATCTCAGTGTGCTATTTTTAAAAAATATGTTTATTGATTTTTTACAGAGAGAAAGAAAGAGGGATAGAAAGTTAGAAACATCTATCAGCTGCCCCTTGCACACCCCCTACTGGGGATGTGCCCTCAACCAAGGTACATGCCTTTGACCGGAATCAAACCTGGGACCTTTGAGTCCACAGGCCAATGCTCTATCCACTGAGCCAAACCAGTTTCGGTCAATGTGCTCTTTATTATAGTAACTGGAGTTTTTACAGTGTCTAGAGAAGACATAATTTTTATTTTTAGGATTGGGAGACCTGAGTTTATTTGTAGGAAGGGAATATTCCACATTATTTGGTGATTATTTTAAAAATGTGTCCTGCATGTTTAGTTGTTTCCTCCAAATATATTATAAGCACCTTGAGTTAGAAACTGCTATTTGTTATTTTACTCTAATTCTATTTAATACCTCTTAAAATAAACATATATTTTGGGGCTGCTATTATTGGTCTGTTCCAATTCTTAACACATTCTTACACTTCAACATGTTCATGAATAATGTAACTGTACTTATTTACATTTATTTTATATTAATTTGGACCCTACATTTGCTCATTGATACATGCCCAATGGATGTTAATACAGTGAAAATTGTGTTAATTGGCTTGTCCATCAACCATGTGGTCTGCAAAGCCATGGTGACCAAATTTATGCATGTGTTAGCTCTTTAAGAAAATCACCAATAGCTATCACCATTCATATGTAAGATACTGTATCTAATCACACACAGAAAATATAACCTTCAGGATCTTTGCATGCCTTTTCCTCATAATTTTAAGACTGTGTGTGTGTGTGTGTGTGTGTGTGTGTGTGCATTTGCGTGGCTAGGTTTTCACTCCCCTAAAGAGAATATGTTTTGCCTTCAGAGGATGTACCATGTATTGAGCTGGGTACACACAGATCAGTCTAGTAATAGAATGCAGCCTAGGAATGCTGGTGCCCCCACCCAAATCTGTAAGAGATGACATGCTGGGAGCTGTCCTTTCTCTCTTGTCATTTAGGACAGCTGAAGGCTGAGTACCATCCTGTCCCCAAATTGAGTGAGAGGAAACAGGTTGAAAGGCTTGCTCTCCCTATTTTAAAGCAAAGAGGAACCCTATTCAAGCCTTTACAGATGTGCTCATCACCTCAGCAACCACAGAGTTAAGAGTTAAACACTAAAATGTATAGAGAGGAAGGTGCTTGTTTGTTTACTCTTACACCATGTATTTTCAAATACAATGGTGAGAGAAGGTTTGTTCATTTTTCCCATAGGAAATGCATTTAAACAGAACAAAATAATCTTTTTATGACTCAACAGAATCAGAATTTGTACTATTATTTGAGCTTAATTGTGACTAGGTGGGAACATCCCTTTGTTGTTTGTTTCCTGTATGCTAAAGGGGGAAGTTAATATAGTCTTGTTTCACTTGGGTTTCTCTCTGACAAATGGGAATGATTAATTTTTCTTTAATAAAAGTTAAAATATTTTCCCACACATCTCTAAGAAGACTACTACTTTTATTAATAAATGAAAATATTTTGTTTCAAAGATCTAAAAAGACTAAAATATTCTTGTCATTATAATATTGCCAGGTGTATTGGGCAGGCATTATGAAGTATTCAACTCTTTTTTTTTTTACAGTGAAAAAATGTGAGCAGTACAATGAATGGCTGAGCACTTTACATGTCATTACACACAGATACAAAGGGATTAATTACAAGCTTAGATGCTCCCAAATATGGCTTTTTAAAAGGATGCGGCATAAATAAGAGCAAGTGAGAAGCACAACCTTTAATAAAGGATATGACTGGGAGCCCCATCAGAGCTGGCTTTTAACAAAAATGAAGAATCATCAAATCTTTGTTTAGTGCTTCTATTCTTGCTATTTTATAGTATTTATTCCTCCAGCACCGCCTTGAGTGCTGTACCCCTCCTACTCATCACAATCTTTCTCAGCAGTTCAACTTTAACTTAATATATTGTCTGTCTCAGAGACTCCTCTAACATGAAGTTTCTCCCATAAATAAGAGGAATAAAGTAAGCCTTTGCAAAAATAGTGCCCTTTCCTTTCATATTGCATTTTTTATCCCATAATTATTTTTTTATCCTATTGATTGATGTCTTAATAATTATTTAAGTATCTTTCAACAAAATGTATATAAATCTTTATATAAAGCCAAAATGAAGGGCAACAGTAACCATTATCCTGGGGAAAGGACTTTCACAAGATATTCTAAAGTTAAAATTATCTTTTTCCACTGGTTGTTCATCTAAATGCAAAGAGATAAAAAAAAAAAGAGTAGCAGTAAAAGAGTAGGACTTTAGAAAACATCCAGCAACCTGCTGGCCATGTGTAGCAGATTTCACAGTACACACAACTAATCCTGCAGATCTGATGTATATTATTGCCTACAGAACAGAGCATTTCTGCAGTTCATTTTGAAGAGACAGACCAATAAGGGCATTGTTGATGCTACCAAAGTATAATAAAATATAACATAATTCCTTGAGATTAAAATAATAACAATATCTCCACTGGGGAAAGGAGAAAATTCTGTCCACATTACTCCTTTCATTTTTCAACCTTGATTTTTTTTTAAGTTTGTAAAAACTTCAAACTATACATTTAATATTTTAAAAGAATAGAATGTTAGTGCTTATACCTAGAGCTAAAATAAGATTGGACTACCATTAAAAAAAAAAATCCTCTGCTAAAAATGAACTTGTAGACTCCTCCAAATACAATTTGTGTCAATGGAATTTTTTATAGCAGAACTTCTGGAGCCGGCACATCACAAGCATATGTTTGCAAACTAAACCTGCCATTTTACATATATACTAGAGGCCCAGTGTATGAAATTCATGCACGGGGGGTGAGGGAGGGGTTGCCTCAGCCCAGTCTGCACCCTCTCCAATCTTAGACCCCTTGGGGGATATCTGACTGCTGGTTTAGACATGATCCCTAGGATCATGCCTAAATGGGCAGTGGGCATCTCTCTCACAATCCTGGACCACTGGCTCCTAATCGCTCACCTGCCTGCCTGCCTGGGCACCTCTAACTGCCCCCCTGCTGGCCTGATCACCCCTCACTGCCTCTGTATGCCAGCCTGATTGCTCCTAACTGCCACCCCCGCCCCCGCCCCCGCCCCCGCACTCGTTTGGTCACCCCTGACTGCCGGCCAGGTCACCAACTACCCCCCTCTGCTGGCCTGGTTACCCTAACTGCCCCCTGCTGGCCTGATTACCCTCAATTGCTCCCCTTGCTGGCCACTCACCCCTCATTGCCCCCTGTGCCAGCCTAATCACCCCCAACTGCCCCCTTCCACTGGCCTGGTTGCCCTCACCAGTCTGGTCACCCCCAATTGCCCCCCAACTGGCTTGGTCACCTCTTACTGCCCCCCCTGCTGGCCTGGTCACCCCTAACTGCCCCCCTACCAGCCTGGTCACCCCACACAGCCTGCTGTTCAGTCATTTGGTCATGTGTCAGGCCAACCCTGAGCTGCCGGGCATCCGACATCTGAGGTTTGCCTTTGCCTTAGGCTGGCCCTGGATGGATAGGGGGTGAGGGGACTGGGGAACTTGGGAGGTAGGTGCACAGAGCAGCTGGACTTGTCTGGGGGCAGGCCCGGCAATGCCGCACACCTGCTGCCCCAGCGGGGCTGAGAGGACTGGGCACCACCATCTTTGAGGGCGTGGCAGTCAAGTAGCATCCTTCTTATTGGCTGTGAGTGCAATCATCTTTGTGAGGGTGTGATGATCAATTAAGATATTCCCTAGAATTACATAGGATTTTTATTGATTTCAGAGAGAAGGGAGAGGGAGAGAGAGAGAGAAATATCAATGATGAGAGAGAATCATTGATCGGCTTTCTCCTGCACACTTACACTGGGGATTGAGCCAGCAAGCCTGGGATGAGCCCTGACCAGAATCAAACCTCCTGGTTCATAGTTGATGCTCAACTACTGAGCTATGTTGGCTGGGCAAAACCTGCCACTTTTATTCATTGCCATGACATGGAGGTGGTGCCCCAGCCTCAGCCAAGCAAGACACCATTAGCATTAGGCATAATTGGAGGAAAAAGTGCACTATTCCTGTTTTTACAAGAAATCAAGAGGCATAGCTTCTTAATAGAATGTAATACAGAAGTTCCTGGGGTTATGTCAGAGATCCATTCCTACAGTGCGACATAATGCAGTTTTCACCGTAAGTGGGAATCCATCTACATAAGCACCTACGTCACTCACATGGAGCACATACACAGCAGTAATGAAGTGAAACAGTAAAACAATTTAAAAGAAACTTAACAATTCCTGACCTTTACTTGTGGTAAATAAATAATAAAAAACATAAAGCACATATGTATATACATCTAAATGATAGAACTTTTTTTAATAAATGAATGGGAGATGGCGACATAACCATTAAACAACTTATGTCTGATATAACCCGAGGATTGCCTGTTATCATTTCATGTTCTGAGTAAGATCTGGCTTTCCAATGATCATATATTTCAACCATAGAGGCAAAATTGTATTTGTTAGACAAGAATGTTTAAAAACATCAACCCAAATCACTATGCTCAATTAATATTTGACAAAGGAGGCATGAAAATACAATGGAGTCAAGACAGTCTCTTCAATAAATGGTGTTGGGAAAATTGGACAGATACATACAAAAGAATGAAACTAGATCACCAACTTACACCATACACAAAAATGAACTCAAAATGGATACAGGACTTAAACATAAGACAGGAAACCATAAAAATACTAGAGGAATCCACAGGCAGAAAAATCTCAGACATATGCAGAAAGAACTTCTTCACTGATATTGCCCCTAGGGCAATGGAAGCTAAAGAGAAAATAAACAATTTGGCCTACATCAAAATAAAAGTTGAAGATAATGTAAAAAACCTCTGGGACAACTTCAAGTGAACCAACATCAGAATTATGGGGGTCCCAGAAGATGAGAGAGAGCAAGATATCAAAAACATACTGAAAGAAATAGTGACAGAAAACTTCCCCCACCTGGTGAAAGAATTAGACTTACAAGTTCAGGAATTGCACAGAACTCCAAACAAAAGGAATCCAAAGAGGACCACACCAAGAAAAATCATTAAAATTAAAATTCCAAGAGCAAAAGACAAAGAGAGAATATTAAAAGCAGCAAGAAAACAGCAGGTAGTTACCTATAAAGGAGCACCCATACGATTGTCAGCTGATTTCTCAACAGAAACCATGCAGGCCAGACAGGAATGGCAAGAAATATTCAAGGTGATGAATAGCAAGAACCTACAGCCAAAAATAATCTATCCAGCAAAGCTATCACTCAGAATCGAAGGCCAGATAAAGAGCTTCACTAATAAAAAAAAAAGCTAAAGGAGTTCATCACCTCCAAACCAGAATTATATAAATTGCTGAAAGGGGTTCTTTTGGAAGAGAAAGTAAATAAAGATAAAAACTATGAACAATAAATACGTAACTATCAACAAGTGAATCTAAAAACCAAGGGAATTAAAAAAAAAAATCTGATGAACAATATTAACTGGTGAATATAATAGAATCAGAGGTATGGAAGGGGAGTGAACTGACGATTCTCAGGGAAAAGGGGAGAGGGGGTGTGGGAAGAGACTGAACATAAACTGTGCACCTATGAATGAGGACAGTGGGGGTGGGGAAAAGGCAGAGGGTGGGGTGGGAACCTAGTGGAGGGGAGCAATGGGGGGGGGGGGAAGAGGAACATTTGTAATAATATGAACAATAAAGATTTATTTTAAAAAAAAAAAAGCTTTTTCACAGCAAAAGAAACCATCAACAAAACAAGAAATCCCACTGTATGGGAGAACATATTTGCAAATGTTATCACTGATAAAGGTTTAATCTCCAATATCTACAGGCAGCTTATAGAACTTAATAAAAGGAAGATAAATGACCCAATAAAGAAATGGTCAACGGACCTAAATAGAATCTTTTCAAAAGAAGACAGAAGAAAGGCCAAGAAACAAATGAAAACATGCTCAAAGTCACTAATTATCAGAGAGATGCAAATCAAAACGACAATGCGGTACTATTTCACACCAGCCAGAATGGCTATCATCAACAAATCAACAAACGACAAGTGCTGGAGAGCATGTGGAGAAAAAGGAACCCTCATACACTGCTAATGGAAATGTACAACCACTGTGGAGAACAGTATGGAGTTTCCTCAAAAAACTGAAAATGGAACTCTCATTTGACCCAGTAATCCCACTCCTAGGAATATATCCTAAGAAACTGGAAACACCAATAAGAAAGGATATAGGCACTCCTATGTTCATAGCAGCACAATCTACAATAGCCAGAATTTGCAAACAGCCTAGGTGTCCGTCAGCAGATGACTGGATCAGAAAACTATGGTATAGCTACACAATGGAATACTATGCTGCCATAAAAAAGAAGAAATTCTTACCATTTGCAGCAACGTGGATGGAACTGGAGAACATCATGATAAGTGAAATAAGCCAGTCAATGAAAGAAAAATACCACATGATCTCATTCATTTATGGATAATAAAGAAAATTATAAACTGTTGAACAAAAAGACAGATCTAGAGACAGTAACGCACTAAACAGAATGTCAATTGACAGCGGGAAGATTAGGGAGAGGTGGGGGAGATAAGAGGTCAACCGAAAGACTTGTGTGCATGCATATAAGCATAACCAATGGATGCAAAACTCTGGGGGGTAAGGGCATGTATGAGAGTGGGGTAGTGGGGGCAATGGTAAGATATGTACACATATAATACCTTAATAAAAAAATAAATTAAATTAAATTAAAATTAAAAAAGAATGTTTAAAAACAAGAATGATTTTAAAAATCAGGATGAAAACCAAGTTGTGTAATGTTAGTTGGTTCGGCTACTATTTTTCAAGATGTGGTCCAAAGATCATCTGTGATCTCTGTGGTTATTAAACATGCAGATTCCTGGGCCTCCCTCCAGACTTACTGAGTCCAATGGGAGCCAAAGTGTGTGTGTAATTATATATTTATACATTTATATATTTATATATTTATATATTTATATATTTATATATTTATATATTTATATATTTATATATTTATATATTTATAGATTATATCTATATCTATTTCTATATCTACATCTATATCTATATTTTGTGAACCCTCCCTAATTTAAGGATTTCAACAAGTTTTGTATGCTCTTTTAAAATTCTTTCCTTGATATATTCTTTTTCCTAATCATTTTTAATAGCACTTGAAACAGAAAGCCAAAATATAAACAGTCATTTATTTTTCACAATAGTAACTTTATAAGCCTATGACTAATAAACAATGCTGTTGTTTTTTTCTGATGTTCTGCCCTGGCTCTAATGGTGAAATCTTGATTTCTACATCATAAGAGCTGTGACTCAGTTAGTTGATAAACAGATCAGACAAAGGTGGCATGGAAGCTAGAAATGGGATGAAGCAAACTCTTGGGGGGATGTCATAGCAGTCTGTGCACATTATTAAAAAGTGAAAGACTTGACTTTAGTCCTGACCTTCTAAATCCAAATCTAACTAGGGTATGGCTTAGGAATCTGCTTTAGAAACCTTCACAGTTCATTCTGATGAACATTTTTGGTTAAAAAAGACAAATATAGGAGGATATTGGGATAGAAATTAAGGCAAAAGACAGGTAATCAGGCTTTGGACAGATAATTATTCGACCAAGGTACAAGGGAGTGTGTTGGTCAAAAGGAAAAAGTGGAGATATGAACACACACACACACACACACACAGTAAGATTTTCTTTATTAAGAAATAGTTTCCCCTCCTAAGAGGAAAATTAGATTTATATTTAAGAATAGAAGTGAGCCTCCAGATATAAGATAAACTGCCCTTCATATAGAATTTGAAGGAAATTTAGGTATCACGGACTCAAAGAGATGATTTCAATTTGTCCTCTTTCTGGAATTTTCACTGCAGTGAAAAAATATTTTAATTACTAAGTTAAGTTAGCAAGAGAGTGAAAAAGTATGGACAGACTTTCAATTATAGCCTTTATTTGGAAAACACCCTCCTTTGAACCTTCTCTAAGTCAGTACGCAGGAATTCAAAAGGAACAAACCACTGGCAGCAATTCCTGGCACACACTGCAACCAATTCACAGATCCTTGTCCACGTTCATCTTCACACCTTACACTGCTCTGTACAGTTGACTTCAAATGACAAATGATCAACAAATACCTACTCGCTCAGTATTAGACAAGCAAACCCAAAATAACTACCTTTAAGTTTGCCAGTAACTAAAGCAGCAAAGTGTACAAAATAGGGGACTGTGAGTTTTCCTTAGTTGTTAAAAAACACTATGCTGATTACAAAACGAAATGAAGTCTGTTTTCCTATTGTATCTAGCTTGGATACCAGCTGGCCATTGGTTAGCTGTGCTTACCCAAATTCAATAGAATCCTTGTCTTTAAATTTTATCTTCTCCAAAGAAGCCTGATCATCCTACACAAGAATTATATGTTACTGCAGCATGTGTTCACACTTCAATAGTGCATGTTTTTTCCTTCCTTGCAAGGCACATTTTCTATTTTTCCTGAATAAACTGAATAAGAAGCTGCTTAAAATTCAGCATCACATCTAGCATCCCACACCTCTACTGAGTGCATAGTGCTTTGAAGAGGTAAAAGCTTCATAGACAAAATGCACTGACACACATTATAAATTCCAAAATACTTTAAGAGTAATGAAAATATTTTTTACCAAAGCACCAGTCTCTATTAATAAGCATTAAAGTTTTCAAAGTCATTTGATGGCTTTACGTGGAGGTCAACCAAATAAATATTAAAGCAAATGTTTTATAAACATAATTGTAATGTTAGAAAATATCCCACAATGTTTTCTCAATCTTCTAATTTTAAATAACTATCAAAACATATGTTATCTACTAGGAAACCATGGCAAAATTCAAGGGCACTGTTTGAAATAACAAAGGACCAAAGTTTATATATGGGTTGTGATTTTAGTTATGTGAGGCATTAGTCTCAACTTCAATTCTATGACTATAGTAAAAGATTCTGTGAGGTGGAAATCATGGTGTCAATTTTAGAAAGATATTTTAAGAATTTAAACAATTATAGTCCTTGAAATGCACTTTGTCAACTATTAAGTACTGATTACTATTATTATTTAAACAATTCAGAAACACTTCTAAATGGGACTTTTAAAGGAATGTCATCAGCAAGATAGTGGAATAAGAGGTTCCAGCCCTCAGCTCCCAACAAAAACACTGATTTGGCAACCATCCTTAGATTAGATTATCTGTATGGGAGCCCCAGAGGCCAGCTGAGAGGGGAAATATCAGGGCCAAGAGAGGCTTCCATGGCCCATAAGTTCTTCCATTGGGAAGAAGTGAGAGCAAAGGAACACCTGGCTTCCTCAGCCTTGAGGGATGGGGCTCAGGAGGCTCACTTCTGTCCAGCATCACTCCAAAAACTAAAATAATGGGCCTGGGAGGATAGCAACTCATGTACCAATCTCAATAGCTGGGTGTGGATCTTGCTCAGGAACTTTACCGAGAGTTTCCCTCATGAATTCTACAGGATAACTTGCCTGCAGACAATCCCACTAACCAACCAAACAACCAACCAACATGCACCCTCAGTGTCTCTCATGCCACCCCATGGCTGGCACCCTATGTATCCCAATGTACTGCACCCCATGCACCCACACAGAGGGCATGTGTAAGTCCCTGCACACAGCACATGGAACTCAGTAGCAGATGAAGATCTTAGTAGCCAGCTCAATTTGCAGGATTGGGAAACATATAAGCTTGAACACTTCAGACAATTGCCCTAGGGAAAATAAACAAGAGGCTCTCAGCACCTGGCCTGATTTTGCAGAATTGAGAGAAGGCATAGGATCCTAAGATGGACCCCAAACTCCATTTTATTCAGGTTTGGGATACACCCATTGCCCTAAGACAGTTAATTCCAGTAACAGTCAGATTATTTTATCAGTAAAGATTTACATGATTATTTGGTGGGCAAGTGGCCTTAGTTACCATTGTCTTAATTAGATAGGGAGTGGTTGGCTCTGGCCTTTCAGAGCTTAAAGGTTGACCAGCCTTCCAGCTTCCTGTTCACATCTTTCTATTAGTGAGACAATGATTGATTTCTGGCAAACTGGTGCATGGATTCATGCACATTGAAAGGAAATTAATTAGAAGGTGGCCAGTGGGTGGGGACTGGGCAAAAGGGGCCAAACATGCCCTTGAGCCAACCTCCCATGGTCCCTCCCAGGCCAGCCACACCTGGGATGGCACTGTGGCTTTAAAAGTGTCTGCAAAGTGAGTGGGATTCCTCTGGCAGGAGGCTTCTCTTGACCTGGCCTGTGGGAATCAGGCCAAAACCAAGCCTCCAACATCCCCTGAGGGGTTCTGGAGTGAGAGAAGGCACTCTGCAAAGTTGCTGTCCTACAGTGTGTAGAACGCAAATGCAAAAGCAAGTGGGTGGTAAACCAGATTAAGGGCTGACAGTGCCCCAGCAACAACATAACCCGTGGCCAAAGGTGGAATCACAGGGCCCTGTGAGGAATCGGACTCCCTCCTGTCTGATTTCAGGGTACATCACCTAAGAACCACTGTTGTCAAATCACTGCAGCTCGGCAGCTTCTGTGTTGAGTGTCTGTCCCCAATGGTCAGTGCATGTCATAGCGAACAGTTGGTTAGTGGGAAGGACACTTAGCACATTATCCTTTTATATATATACTAGAGGCCTAGTGCATGACATTCGTGCATGGGGTGGGGGGGTCCTTCAGCCCAGCCTGCACCCTCTCCAATCTGGGACCCCTCGAGGGGTTGGACATCCCTCTCATGATCCAGGACTGCTGGCTCCCAATTGTTCGCCTGCCTGCCTTCCTGATTGCCCCTATCCACTTCTGCCTGCCAGTCTTATCACCCCTAACCACTCCCATGCCAGCCTGATTGATGCCTAACTGCCCCCTGCCAGAATGTTTGCCCCCAACTTCCCTCCTCTGCTGGCTTGGTCATCCCTAACTGCCTTCCACTCAGACTTGATTGCCCCCAACTGTCCTACCTTGCAGGCCTGGTGCCTCCCAAATGCCCTCCCCTGCTGGCCAGATTGTGGTGGCCATCTTGTGTCTACATAGGAGCAGGATCTTTGACCACATGGGGGCAGCCATATTGTGTGGTGGAGTGATGGTCAATCTGCACATTACTCTTTTGTTAGATATGATAGAGGCGTGGTGCATGGGTGGGGGGCAGCTGGTTTTCCCTGAAGGGTGTCCCGGATCAGGGTGGGGGTTCCCTTGGGACATGGGGCAGCCTAGGTGAAGAGCCTATGGCGGTTTGCAGGCCAGCCACACCCCCCAGCAACCAAAGCAGAGGCCCTGGTATCTGGAATTTATTTATCTTCTACAATTGAAACTTTGTAGCCTGGAGCAGAGCCAAGCCTCCTGCCCACTCCATGGTGGTAGCCATTTCTGTTGGAATTTATGTATCTTCTATAATTGAAACTATTAACATAGAGTGAAGGCCTGAGATGGCCAGGGCTGTAGAAGCTTGGATTCTTCCATTGCTGGGGGCAACACTAGCCTCCTGCTCTTCCAGCTCAGTGGCTGCCACCATTTCTGTTGGAATTTATTTAACTTCTATAATTGAAAATTTGTACCCTTGAGTAGAGGCCTGGACCTGCCAGGGTGTGCAGAAAGCTTGGCTTCCCCCATTGCCACGAAAATCCAAGCATCCCTCCTGCTCTCTGTGGCCACAGCCATCTTGGTTGGGATTAATTTACATACTTGCTCTGATTGGCTGGTGGGTGTGTCTGGTGGGCATGGCTGGTAGGTGTGGCAGGGTGGTGGTTAATTTGCATATTACTCTTTTATTAGATAGAATAGATTGTATCTTAATAAAGCTATGGTTGGGGGAAAGACAGATTTCCAAAAAAAAGCTAAGATCTTAATTTTTCTGAATTATATATAAATGTTGGAAACAAAATGTTTTTCTATATATTTTGAGTGACTTTTTTTCTTAAGTTCTTCAGATCTAGGACTGAGATGAGAAGGTGGAGTGCCCACTTATGTTTATCATAAGAGAGTAGGGAAATTATGTTGTTGATGGTGACAGCTTTACTTCTACTTTCAAAATCACTAATTCAAACAATTGAGATTCTGACCACAACCTCCAATCTTTTCATCTTGTTGGTCTACTTCTTTCTATCATGACCTCAACAGTGGGAAGCTATTTGTCTTCTTTATTCTTTCCCTATCTATAAACCCCATCCTGGATTCATTTAGAATTCATCCCATCTCATTTAGATTTTATGATTTGTCATTTCAATCATTGTATTGGCAATTTTTATATCTTTTATTGGTCCTCTGTCCTTTTAGTAATCTGTATCTGGAAAAAACATTATTTCTATATAAAATGATACATCTATCTAATCTGTGCTTAACACCAGGAAACTGAGTGCTACTGGAGCAAATCACATGGAGGACAAATTGGCATTGTAATAAGTTATGCTCATGTGCTTCAACTGTGCCCTGAAAACTGCCAGGCCATTCTATTGCAGGATTTTATTCAACTCTCACTCAAACTCTGCATATATATATCAGCTTTTCATGACTTCTTTATTCACTTCAATCCATAATACCTCTACCTCACCCCTTCATTCTCAGCAAATATTCTCACCTCCTACTTTAGAGAAAGTATGTCCACAGATTATAATTACTTTAACTCTCCATTGGCAAATATCTATAATTCTTAGCAATTGAACTCCTGTGCCTTCTTCCCCCATCTGGTGCAGTTGTGAAAGTGCCCCTCCTTCTCTTTAGGACCCAACTGCCTCCTGTATACTGGATCCTTTTCAGAAGACTTTCTCCTTTGTGTGTCCTTCTTTCTACTCTTTCTTTACTTCCTATTTCCCTGCCAGATATTACCCTGAGACATATTCAGGCCTGTTTCAAATCTTTACAAAAATAATTTCACCTAACATTTCATTTTATCTTTGGTCCTACTCTGACCTTCCTTGTATAATCATACTTTTCTTAAGAACCATCTACCCTTAATGTCTCCATATGTTTTTTTACCTCCTATGCATTTCATAATATATTCAAGTTTGACTCCTGTTTGTATCACTTTTCTGAAATGATCATTCCTGAAGTTATCAATGACTAGGGCACTTTCATTGGGCAATCTAGGACACAAGGTCTAGTGATGATCTACCTGTTGCTGATGATCTGCCTCTTGCTAACTCTAAACATTTTTTCCTCATCTTACTCAGCATCTCAGTAGCAATCAAATGGCCACTCCCTTACTTCTAAACTATGCTCATCCCTAATCTGAGAAATTCTTTCTACCTCATTCTCCATTCATTTCACATGTATCTTCATACCACTCCTATGTGATAAAGATTATCACCCCCATTTTAGACGGGGAAATTGAGGGTCAAAGTAAACCAGCTAATAATTGGCAAAGTGGGGAGGTGGGGGGTGAAGCCATGAATGTCTAACAATGGTACCCCTGCTCTTTTTATAGTACTATGTATATATAGCATAATTTGCCCCACTATAAAGAGAATGGACTTTTTTTTCTAGAACACATTGCACATACCTTTGCTCACGCAAATTCCAAGATCCTCTGACGCATTTGGACAAAATAAGAATTTCAAGTGCCAATGAAATAAAGAATTGGGGCCAGGGAGAGATATGCATCAGAATATATGTAACAGTACCTTATTAAGAAGCAAGCTACTGATACACATATACAAATACACATATGAGTTCACACACATACTGTGGCATTACATCCATATTTAAGTATATTTATATGGTGTTAATAATGCACGATTCCAACTCAAGTAACATCGACCATGTAAAATTATAAACTAAAGAGAAAGATTTCTTTTTAATTACTTTGAATTCTTTACTATCCTGTAATGCTTTTTTAGGTTCTAGTTTTTAACACTTTCTATCTTCTGTGCAATCTTAAATTTCTCTAGAGCAGTGGTCAGCAAACTCATTAGTCAACAGAGCCAAATATCAACAGTACAATGATTGAAATTTCTTTTTTGAGAGACAAATATTTTAAACTTATACTTCTTCTAACGCCACTTCTTCAAAATAGACTTGCCCAGGCCATGGTATTTTGTAGAAGAGCCACACTCAAGGGGCCAAAGAGCTGCATGTGGCTCGCGAGACGTAGTTTGCCGACCACGACCCTAGAGAATTCACCTGTAGTCTAAAGATACTCTGCTTTGTTAAAACATAAAAGAATACTATATAGTCCTGAACGGTGTGGCTTAGTTGGTTGAGCACTGTTCTATGCATCAAGAGTTCGATGGTTTGATTCCTGGTCAGGGCCTATACATACCCTGGTTGCAGACTCAATCCCCAGTAAGGGGCATGCAGGAGGCAACTTATTGATGTTTCTTTCTCTCTCTCTCTCTTTCTCTCTCTCTCTTTCTCTCTCTCTCTTTCTCTCTCTCTCTAAAAATCAATAAAAACATTATATAAAAAAAGAACATTATATAATTGTGGCATCATTTACATAACTGGAGTCGCTGGAGCTTGCTTCTAAACAAGGCAAAGCCTCAAGAAATTCTTTTGAAATGCGCTGCAGACAATATTATCAATAAAAATATTTAAAATCCTGTGCCTACAGTGCCTTCTTGCCAGGAAAGAAATGAATTCACTTCTCCTGGGCTAGATAGATTGAGATCTACAAGGCAGTATTTAATGACACCTAAAATTGTAACAAGTTACTATATGCATAACTGTTGTAACCAGTCCAAAAGTAATTAAATTTTCCAAGGTAATATATATGTTTGCATATATGTATTCATCCTATATAACCTGGAATATTATTGGACAAATGAGAAATAGAAGATTATTTATGTTTACTTCATGTCTAGATAGTCTCTTTGAACATCTGAGTTTCACTGGTATGTTGGTTTAATAAAAATTTCAGTGCATGATTTTTTTTTCTGTGCTAAAGCAAACTCTTTCAAACAATATTAAGAACACAGACACAAGTAGACAAAACAAAAGGAGGTTTTTGCTAAGCCATGCCAACTCTACTCTTGCAATTCACCTGGTAAATATACAGCAAGAAAGAGCGCCTTTCAGCCCCCCCGAAGGTGTTTTTAATTACACATTAAAGTGCTCTGCATTCTTCATCACTTCACTACTTGCCTAGAGACCTATAAAACCATCATAGAGTAAAATTTTGCAATATTAATGTAGAAAACCAAGACATGTTACATCAAATCAAACTGAGCTGTTTTGGAAAGGTAAGGTTCCAACCTTTCATATTAAAATACTCAGCCATCCTCTGACTTGCTGTAAAAATGCATATTTGGCAAAATGATGTAGACTTCTGAGATTTATGAGACTACCCACACCTTTCATGTGTGTATAAAAAACATTTATTGTGCTATGTTGATGTTCTTTGCATACAAGAAGAAGACAGCATTGCTCAGTGTTTAAGAACACACAACAACCTGGGGTTACCATGAGGATGAACCTGGCACTGCGCCTCCTCCTGGCTTGGCCTTATATAAACTTCTTACCTCCTCTAAGTCTTTATTTTTCGTAGCTATTGCTTGTTTAATGGGGATAAGTATAATTTTCTTCCCAAGTTTATTATAAAGAATAAGAAATCCTTCATTCCAAGCTTTTAATGGTGTACCTACCTAACTGTAAATGCTAAAAAAGAAGGAAAGGATGGAGCTTGAGAGGAGAGAGGGAGGACAAAAGCATTTGCTTCTAAGTTAGAGTTTGCAGAAAGGACTGCTTGCAAGAGGTGGAACATGAAGAAGCAAAGGGCAAACACAAAATGACTTTTGCAAAACAGGGGCTATCTCAATATTTCAGACCTTTATAAAAATTACTTGGCTTAGCTGTGAAGTTTTAGTTGCTCAACAAATGTTTTTCACTTTATCTTCTTTTTGTTTTGTTTTTTTTAAATATTTTTTCTCTGTTAAGTAGCAATCTAGGAGGTGCCAATTAATCTTGAGATTGCAGGAGGGTGGGAATAATTTCAAAAGGGAACACACCTAAAATTATGTGAAATTGTTCCCCTGGCTGGCAAAATCATAACAGCATGTGTCTGGCTTTAGTTTCCTACACCTCACTAGGGAGCAGTGCCAAAGGAATCCCCAAACATCCAGGTACTGTTTTCCTTTGCTCTGACAGCAGTTGAAATTTTGGTCCCTCCTGTTTCTTCTCAACTGGAAAGAACATTCATTTCTTCCCAGCTCAGAGTTTATGTCCCTTGCCCTAGAATGTGCATTCTACCATTAAATCTGAAGCTGCCTTGACGTGTTGTTATAATACCTTATGGATGTGGAAAGTTTATTGAGATCTAATGTGAAATGTGGGAAGAGATGTGATCTGGATGCCCCTTAGTGTTCTCACAACAAATCACACTTTTTATAGGTTTGTGCACTAGAGCTAATGTGTTTATTAACTGCTTTTCCTCTTCCTCTTATTATCCTTTATATGCTGCTAACCTGTATTATACTATTGTTTATAAATAATTGGACTTACAGGTTATTTTGTCTTCAGTCCTTCCCGTACAACTAAATTCTATAGTGGAATAACAACCATGGGAGAGTGCCTGAACATCCCATGTAATAGGAAAAAAAGGTCAGCAAGAACATTTAAACTCTTAAAACAAGTTTTATAATATGTCTGTAGTGCTACAGCAAATCACTGAAGTGGCAACCATTGAGAAGGGAAGTCCCAGGCTTGGTATTTTATCTAATTATCTCTGATCCTCAGTACAACCTTAAAAAGAAAATTTCATAATAAGAAAAATGAATCTGAGAGATGTAACATACCGAAAGTCATAGAGAAAGCAAGAAGTAACTTGAGGTTTTGAATTTTGTCTGAGTAAAAACCTTGAGGAATGCATTTATTCAATAACATTTTCTCAGGCAAATGCTTCACCTTACCAGACAGGTTTGGGGCACCTATGCTGAGCAAGGCACTCTCCTGGCACTAGGAACAGATAAGAGGAAAGGCCCGAGACAATCCCTGCACTCATGGAGCTCCCAGTCAGTCAAGGAGACAGCAAGACAAAAATGTCCCATGCAGAAGTGTTCACAGGCTCCCCTCCTTCTGAGACAAATGGGGAATAGAAGCCTCTTTTCCCATTTGACAGCTCTTCCCCCTGCATTAAGAGAAAGAGAATCTTGCTGGAAAAGAAGAAAGATCAGTCTATATAATATACATAATTTTAAACAGAAGAGTTTTGAGTTTTTTAGTTGACTGATCTGAATGAGAGAAAGAGAGGAGAGCCCTGACTGGTTTGGCTCGGTGGATAGAGCACTAGTCTGCAGACTGAAGGGTTCCGGCTTCAATTCCAGTTAAGGGCATGTTCGTTGGTTGCGGGTACATCCCCACTGGGGGTGTGCAGGAAGCAGCTGATCAATGTTTCTCTCTCATCAATATTTCTAGCTCTATCCCTCTCCCTTCCTCTCTGTTAAAAATCAACAAAATATATTTTTTTAAAACAGAGAGGAGAGAAGCATGCATAGATTTGGTTTTTTTACTTATTTAAGAATTTCTGGGTTGCTTTTCATATGTGCCTTGATCTGGGATCATACCTGCAATTTTGGTATGAGACCCTGCTCCAACTGAGCTAAATTACCTGACTAGGGCTACAATATATGATTTTTATTATTGTTATCAAACTTAGTATTATTATTATAATATATATATATACATATATGTGTGTGTACATATATATATTTACATATATATATATATATGTAAACATAAACAAACTTGAAAGAATCACACTATTTGATTTCAAACAATGCTACAAAGCTATAATAATCAAACCACTTGGTATGGCACAAATAAAAAATAGACACATAGATCCATGGAACAGAATAGGTCTCCCCAAAATATGGTCAGTTAGTCTACAACAAAGGCAACAAGAATATACGATGGGAAATGACAGTCTCTTAAATGCATGACACTGGGAAAACTGGACAAATTCATTTAAAAAATAAAACTGGATCACTTTCATACCATATATAAAAATAAACTCAAAATGTGTTAAAAACTTAAATGCCAGGCCTAAAACAATAAAAATCCTAGAAGGAAACATAGTAAACTCTTTAACACTGGTCTTAGCAATATGCAATGTCTCCTCTTACATGGGCAACAAAAGCAAAAAAATAAAATAAAATAAAAATGAGAATACATCAAACTAAAAAATTGCACAGCTAAGGAAACCATCAACAAAATTAAAATATAACTGACTGACTAGGAGATTATTTACAAACTAGAAGCCCAATGCATGAAGATTTGTGCAAGAATGGGCCTCCCTTTCCCTGGCTGCTAGCTCCACCTTCGCTCTAGCCGAAGCTGCCTTTCTGCTCCAGACAGGAGCTGCCTTCCCACCTTTCCATTCTACCCAGAGGCCCAGAGTGGCTGAGGTGGTACAGAATGCCCCAGTCACTCAGAGCCTGCTTATGCAAATCAACCGACCATCTTTGTTGGGTTGATTTGCATACTCACTCCTGATTGGCTGGTGGGTGTTGCAAAGGTACAGTTGATTAGCATGTTGCTATTTTATTAGTGTGGATGATATATTCAATAGGGGGTTAATATCCAAAATTTATAAGGAACTCACAACTCAACATAAAAAAAAATCAACCAATAATGATTGGGGAAAAAAAAAAAAAAAGAGCATAGGATCTGAATATACATTTCTCCAAAGAAAACAAACAAATGGCTAACAGGCATATGAAAAGATGGCTCAATATCACTAATTATTATGAAAATTCAAATTAAAACCACAATGAGCTATTACCTCATACCTGTCAGAATGACTATTAACAAAAAATCAACAAATAACAAGTATTAGTGAAGATATGGAAAAAAGAAACCCTTGTGCACTGTTGATGCAATTTTAAATTAATACAACCATTCTGGAAAAAGTATGGGGGTTCCTAAAAAAATTAAAACTAGAACTAACATGCAACCTTCAAATACCTTTCTAGGTATTTATATGAAGAAGTCCAAAAGACTAATTAAAAAAGATATACGCATCCCTATGTTCACTGCAGTATTATTTACAATTATTATATCTTATAATAATCCCTATTTTCACTGCAGTATTATTTCCAAGCTATGGATGCAACCTACATGTTCAGGAATAGATGAATAGATAAAGAATATATGGTATGTACAGTATGTATGGGCACACACACACACACACACACACACACACACAGGAATATTACTTAGCCATAAGAAGAATGAAAACATGCCATTTATGACAACTTGGATGGATCTACAGCATATTATGCTAAGTGGAATAAGTCAGACAGAGAAAGACAAATCCTATATGGTTTCACTTATACATGGAATCTAAAAACAAAACAAGTGAACAATCAAAACAGAAACAGATTCATAGACACAGAGAACAAACTGATGATTGCCAGAAGGCAGGGGTGTGGGAGAATGAGTGAAAAAGCTGACGAGGAATAAGAGGCACAAACTTCTAGGTATAAAATAAATAAGCCATAGGGGTATAGTGTGTAGCACAGTTAAATTTATTCAAACTAGTAAAAAAAAAAAAAAAAGTATGACTAATCTTAAATTCCAGCTGATGTTGTGGTCCTGTGAGAAACCTACCCATTCTTGGCAAAGACTAACTATTCGATTACATTAACCCAAGATATACTAAAGCAATTCATTAAAAATTAAGGAAAACATGGATGACTGTTCAGATGTTTTCAACAATTCACTCATAGGCATTTAAAATCTATTTTATTTCCTACCACAAATTATGTTACTGTTTCATGAATAAACAATTTAATATTTGCCAAGCTCCTTTTGTCTATTTTATGGCTTCTGGTTAAAAAAAAAAAAAAAAAATCCCAAAGAAGCCAGAGAGCTTAGTCACAGATGTGAGCACAGGCTGGTAGCAAAAATAAAGGGCTCTGACTTCAAAGAGTTAGGGAAGACTTGTCACAATGCAATAAAAAGGATGGATGTTGCAGAAAGGGCCAGAAACTCAGAGGTGAAAACATGAAGATAAGTCAACTTCTGGGTGTTTTCAAAGTTCTCTCACTCTACAGCAACCATCCAGATACCAGATGCGTCCTTCTTTTCTGTGCCCTTGACCCCAAATTAATTTTATTTCCAACCACCTCCCCCTCTCATCAACAATGCCACTCAGAACTCCCTTTTGGCAAGCTGGGAGAGAAAGACTTACAATCTGGAGAGTTTTGTCTATGTATGGTGTCAGGCAGGTACCAGACTTATCAAGGGGATCATTCATAAGTTATACAAGTATCTAACCACTGTACTCTACATCTGAAACTAATATCATATTGAATGTCAGCTGTAATTGAAATTTTTTTTTAAACTTAAAAATTTAAGGAAAACTATTTGAGGGTTTTGTGAGTTGGTTTGTATTTTGCGGTATTTTGCTCTCTTTCCACTTTTGTCCAGCAGCTTAAAAAATGTTATCGAGTATCTATTTCTTAGGTTGGCCTTCTTTCTGGTTTGCCCCTTACAGACGGGCTTTTTCCAGAGAATGGCCCCCAGCAGGTACAGGGTTGCATAGTCCTTAGTGGACACAAGCTCAAAGGGAGAGTCCTCTGGCCCCAGAATCCCTAGCAATTCCTGGAAAAGGATTTGCTTTTCCTTTTGACTAAGACTGGGTTTCATTCCCAAACCCCATGGCTGGGAAGGAAGGTGGTTCATGCCTCAATTTGGGCCCCACTAAGAGAGAAGGAACACTTTCTGGAAGAAAAGAGGGAGGCAACCTACTATCAGACGAGCAATAATACAGGGCTCAAAAAAGCCAATTCTAAGGGATGGCGAATGCACCTTTCTCTCCCCACCCCTGAAATGTCAACACCTTAACCGACTATAATTCAACAAAGAAATCCCTGCTCAGCACAGGCAAACCTGAGACCTATGCACTGACACATCCAAATGTGGGCAACAGGGAATAAATGGGAGATGAGAAAAGGAAAAAGAGCAGATGGCCCTCAGATGCAGCCCTGCAGCTGGGAGGAGGGAGAAAGTGGGCAGTAGCAGGCGCTTCCTTTATCCAGGAACAGAGATGGAACAGAGAGCTGCAGGCAGGTGGGCAGCCCAGCAGGGCGAGTGGGAGGGAGGGAACAGTGACTGAACCAGCAGCTAGCTGCCTGACAGAGCATGGGGTCTTGCCCTGCAGCTCTCCACTTCGGGTCAGCCCCAGAAATACCAACTGCTCCCAACTACTTTAGGGGTAACAGTAGCTTCCTGTTATTGAGAACATCTTGGTCGCCTCACCGTCCTTTATCCCAAAGACAGCCATATGGTTAAAGGTAGTTTCCAAGCACTATCTTTTGCAGAAGACTTCGTATCTTCCTGTTGAGCCTAGAAGCCAGTAAGTTTGACAGGAACTGAGACCCACAGAAGAAGTCGCCTTCAAGCCATGGTGGCACCACAGAGGACATGCAGCCACACTGGCATGTCTCCTCTAGAGAGGGGAAAGGAATGTTTCCCCATTTTCTCTCTTCCTCCTTCCTTCCAATCTTGCTGTAGTATATTCCATTGGCTGAATGGAATCAGAGGTAATTGACAGATGTGTAAATTCAATCCCCTGGGAAGTATTATAGATGGATTTTGAGATGCAAGAGATTTATTGGAGGTACGTTTACCTATGAAAGATAAAGGGGAGAAAGAAAAGGTGTAGTAGGAAAATCCTTCAGACTTAATACTTAAATGAGGCCTGTGAAAGGAGAGGGTGCAAATCAGAGCACTGGGTGGCAGGGACTCAGACTGTCATAGGTTTGAGAAAGACTCAACCAATGTGACAATTTCCTCAAGCACAGATTCCCCAGAGAAAGGTCTTGTGTTTCCACCATGCTCAGTCCTTGAATGGGGCTACCTCTGTAGCAAGGGACCTCAGCTCCAATGCTGACACAGATCCCAAGGCACCAGAGCTGGGTGCTCTCAGCTTCCCAAATTCCCTGTGGTAGGTTCTCGTTTGAAGGCAGTATGAGCATCCTTGCCATGGCTGCTATGGCAAGAGAGCATGGGGAATGCAGAGTAGAGCAGTGGAAATTAATCTAAAGGCAAATAGGCTAATGACGGGCACATAGGTGCAGAAAGTGTCCATGTGGGTAATTACATTCAGTGGTTGTGGTCAGAGTTTTAGCACCTAGATTAGGGAGCATTGATCTAGGATTAAAATTGTCTAATAACTCTTTTTAAGAAATCAACATTTCATCAAATAAAACAAATGCCATGTTTAAGAATGTTAAAAGCCATATGCACAGCTTAAAAAGGGAGCTGTATTATGAACCAAAGAATGCAAAGCTGCAGCTGACCTCACAACCACCGACACAGCCTCCTATTCCCCTCAGATGGATGGAGATGCTCCAATTCAGAAAACCAGTTTGTAGAAAGGCTAGACCCCAGATTTTTGACATGACATTCACTTCAAGGATCTAATAATGTTTAGCAATGCTTCATACTTCACAACAGAAACTAGGCAACTTTGGATTTAAGTATACTGTTATGTAAATCAGACAAACATACACAATCTTGTTGACAGTTTATTTAAGTAGACTTGATTATAAGTGGATTTAAGAACAACCAGTCCCACCTGGCCAGGTAGCTCAGTTTATTAGAGTTGTGTCCTGATGTGCCAAGGCTGTGGGTTCAATCCCCAGTCAGGGTACATACAAGATACAACCAATGAATGCATAAATAAGTGGAACAACAAGTTGATATCTCTTTCTCTCTCTCTCTCTCTCTCTCTCTCTCTCTCTCTCTCTCTCTCTCTCTTCTCTCTCTCATTCTCTCTCTCAAATAAATTTAAAAAATAATTTTGTAACTATTGTATATGTGTCTATAAATATATTTTAAGTAGTTTTCTCATTAAGGACAATGACACACAAAGGCATATTAAAAGGTCTCAGATTGAGGCTAAAGTGTTGTAATGAAACTTCAAGTGAATTGTCTCTGTTGGGATTATGGTACCATCCAATTACAGCCTCTTTGAAAATTTCTAAATATATGCCATGTTACTTATCCTTTGCTGGATGAGCACTATTGGCATTATTACTGCTTAGTTGTTGTAAATGTCAATGTGTAATATACTTGCTTACAAATAGATATTCCCGGAAAAGTTGCAGTTTAATCACTTAGTCCACTAAAGACAGACTATGGGGCATTATTATTTAAAGATATCTCAGAATGATTTCTCAACAGAAACACATCAGGACAGAAAAGAAGGGAAGGAAATTTACTTAGTGATGCAAAGCAAGAACCCAAGAATACTCTATCCAGCAAGGCTATCATTCAAAATTTAAGGGGAAATAAGGTGCTTCACAGGCAAAAAAAAAAAAAAAAAAGAAAGAAAAAAAAAGTGGGGGGGCTAAGGGAGTTTTTCACTACCAAGTCAGCCATGCAAGAAATGCTAAAGGGACTGGTATAAAAAGAATAAATAAAATGGAAGAAGGAACATAGGCACAAAAATAAAAATAGTTACCAACAAGTACCTATCAATAATAACTTTAAATGTAAACAGACTAAATGCTTCAATCAAAAGGCATCGAGTAGCAGAATGGATAAAAAAAACATGACCCATATATATGCTGTCTATTATATAAGAGACTCACCTCAGAAAAAGGAACTCACACAGACTAAAAGTGAAAGGATGGAAAAATATTTTTCAGGCAAATGGAAATGAAAAAAAATAATCTGGGGTAGCAATATTTATATCTGACAAAATAGACCTCAAAGTGAAGGCCATCACAAGAGATAAGGAAGGCTTTATCTCTTAATACTAAAATGATCGATACAAGAGGATATAACCCTGATAAACATATGCACCCAATTCAGGAGCATGCAAATACATAACAAAACTCCTGGAACATATCAAGGGAGAGATCCACCACAATACAATTATAGTAGGGGACTTTAATATCCCAAGACATCACTGCATAAATACTCTAGGCAAAAAATCAGCAAAGAAACAGCAATCATAAATTACTCACTAGATCAGATGGACTTAATTAACGTCTTCAGGAACATTTCACCCCAAAGCCACGGAATATACATTCTTCTTAAGTGCACATGGGACATTTTCAAAGATAGACCACTTATTGGGTCACAGGCAAAGTCTCTCCAGATTCAAGAAGATTGGAATCAAACCAAGCATCTTCTCACACTACAGTGGCATAATATTAGAAATAAATTACAATAGAAACAATAAAAAAATTCAAACACTTGAAAGCTGAATAGCATGCTATTAAACAATGATTGGGTGACCAAAGAGATCAAAGAAGAAATTAAAATATCCTGGAATCACCACTTCTAGGAATATATCCCAAGAAACTAGAAACACCAATCAGAAAAGATATATGCACCCCTATGTTCATAGCAGCACAATCTACAATAGCCAGAATTTGGAAACAACCGAAGTGTCCGTCAGCAGATGATTGGATCCAAAAACTTTGATACATCTACACAATGGAATACTATGCTGCCATAAAAAAGAAGGATTTCTCATCATTTGCAGCAAACTGGATGGAATTGGAGAACATCATGCTGAGTGAAACAAGCCAATCAATGAAAGAGAAACACCACATGACCTCACTCATTTGTGGATAATAAAGAACATTATAAACTGATGAACCATAAGATAGATATAGTGACAGTATATCAACAAGTAGACTGTCAAATTTCAGCGGGGAGGGGAGGATGATCTGGGGGAGAAAATAGATCAACGAAGGACTTGAATACATGCATATAAGTGCAACCAATGGACACAAAACTTTGGGAAGGGAGGGGATGTGTGGGAGGGAGGGAGGGGGTCAAAAAATATCAATAAAATATATTTAAAAAAAAAAAAATAATAAAATATCCTGGAATCAAATGACAATGAAAACACAACAATCCAAAATCTATGGGACACAATGAAAGCAGTCCTGAGAGGGCGTTTGTAGCTCTACATGCCTACCTCAAAAACAAGAAAAAAAAAATGGCAATAAATCATCTAACTTTACAACTTAAAGAATTAGAAAGAGAGCAACAAGAAAAGGCCAGGGTGAGCAGAAGGAAAGGGATAATAAAGATCAGAGCACAAATAAATGACATAGCAACAACAACAACAAAAAAAACACAAAACAAACAAACAAACAAAAAACACACAAAACAAAACAAAAGATCAATGAAACCAAGAGCTGGTTCTTTGAATGAATAAACAAAAAAGACTGATGAATCTCTAGCCAGGCTCACCAAGAAGCAAAGAGAGAGGGCCAAAATAAACAAAATCAGAAATGAAAGAGGTAAAAAAAACAACAGACCCCACAGAAATAAAAAGATTGTAAAAAAAATACTTTGAACAACTCTAATACAACAAACTAGAAAACCTGGAGGAAATGGACACATTCCTAGAAAAATACAACCTTCCAAAACTCAGTCAGGAAGAATCTAAAAACTCAGTAGTCCAATGATTATGGAAGAAATTGAAGCAATAATCAAAAAGCTTCCAGCAAACAAAAGCCTGGAGCCAGATGGCTTCACAGGTGATTTTACCAAACATTAAAGGAAAAACCTATCCTCTTCAGACTATTCCAAAACAATTCAAGAGGAAGGAACACTTCCAAGCTCATTCTATGAAGCCAGAATTACCCTAATACCAAAACCAGGTAAAGAAAATGCAATGAAAGAGAATTTCAGGTCAATATCCCTCATGAACAAAGATGCCAAAATCCTGAACAAAACTCTAGCAAATTGGATCCAGCATTACATTAGAAAGGTCATACAGCATGACTAAGTAAGATTTATCCCATGGATGCAAGGATGGTACAATATCCGCAAATCAATAAACATGATACATCTCATAAACAAATTGAGAGACAAAGATTACACACTCAATCAATTGATGCTGAAAAAGCATTTGACAAAATCCAACACTGTTTCTTGATAAAAAATAAAAAATAAAAAATAAAAAAACCTTCAGCAAAATTGGAATAGAGGGATCATACCTCAACATAATAAAAACCAATGGACACAGACAACAGGGGGGTGAGTGAAGGAGTGGGGCGGGAGTCAGTGGGGGGATAAGGAAACATATGTAATACCTTAATCAATAAAGAAAAGAAAAATTAAAAAAAATATATCTCAGAAAAACTGCCTCCAGGAGATACTCAAACACACTCATATACATTATCACCTGCAAACTATGACTAGACTTTCTGGAAACCCTGGTGCATTGGATGTTGAAAGATGGACATAAGAGGTTCAAGTTGCACAGAACTAAAAGATTGAATCAGTGTCTCTGGAGCCGTGTTCTTTTTTTTAAAAAAATTACTGATTTGGAGAGGAAGGGAGGGAGAAAGGGAGGGAGAAAGAAAGGGGGGAGGGAGGCAGGGAAACACTGATTTGCTGCTCCACTTATTTATGTACTCATTGGTTACTTCTTGTATTTGCCCTGACTGGGGATCGAACCTACAACCTTGGTGAATCAGGACACACTCTAATCAACTGAGATACCCAGTCAGGGCCTATTTTTTTTTTTTTTTAATTTTTGAAAGATTACTTGCAGACCTTGATGGGTGAAGTACTTAAGAAACTGAAAGGAAATGACAAACAAAAAAAACAAAAAAAAAGTAGGACAAAGTTTAAATTCCTTAAGAAATTTTAAAAGAAATTTTCAAAAATATAGCCACTGTAACTCAAGCAATAAACATGTGCTAATGATTATCAATTTATGAGAATATTTTACAGACTCTCTTAGCAAAAGCCACACAGGCACCAAAACTGTGGTTTCTCTACCTAAAAGGCTGATGAAACAAATTCAGCTAGTAGTGATATTCAACAACAGCTATGGAAATAACACCATGAAATGTTAAGTAAGATTGAAAATTTATTTTAACGCACAATTTTAAAGTAATGTACTTTCAACTAGGCTCTAAGATATCTGAATGTTAAAAATGTATTTGATATATCAAGATACAAGTATGCTGTCCTATTTTACCAAAAATATTCAGATAATCTTGAATGTGTTGTTAGCATACAATTTTGTATCTCACAGACAATAGATAAAATTCTGGACTTCTTGTAGGTTTTTCCATGACAACGAGAATATTCACAGGAAAAAATAAAGGCCTTCAGTGATTTATGAGTCATGAGAATTTTTTCAATAATCTAATCTAGGGAAATGTGTAATATTGTTTTAAATTCCACATTGGGTTCTACTTAGCTTTCCTAATTATGCAACAAATCATAATAAATTTTCTGCAATCCTAATTTTTTGAAAAATTGACTTATATTTTTGTTTCCCTAAGATCTATACTTTTTAATATATATTTTATTGATTTTTCACAGAGAGGAAGGGAGAGGGATAGATAGTTAGAAACATCGATGAGAGAGAATCATCTACCAGCTGCCTCCTGCACACCCCCCACTGGGGATGCGCCCACAACCAATGTACATGCCCCTGACCGGAATCGAACCTGGGACCCCCCCCCCCCCCCTCCCAGTCCTCAGGCCGACGCTCTATCCACTGAGCCAAACCAGTTTCGGCGAGATCTATACTTTTTAAAAAATACCTTTTATCATTTCCTTCTAATATATAATTGATTTATTCAGTGTCTCTTTTTTGATTGAAAGTAAGCTGTAGGTATGCCAGGGTGAATGTGAACTCTGTAATACCCTTTCTCTCCCAGTTTCTTTACACTATTCCTTAGAAAGAAGGGTGCTTCCATGATAGATCAAGTTTAAGAACATTTTTTTTTACTGTGTTTAAAGAGTTAGGGGTATATCAACAGTCACCATGTCAAGTGAAATGTTGGTTGCAGACATAAAGCTTTCAGATTATCTCAAGAGATGAACCAAGGTAACCTTAGGGGCAACTCTGTCCTGAGACTTGGCATGTCTTCTCCTCTCATGTGCTTCAAGATTTCAGTGGCAGAGTAGTTGGATCAATGAGGATAATCCAGGTTATAATGCAATAACAAAAATACCCCAACTCTCTGTAACTTAAACAACAAAGAGGTGCTACATGTCCATTCCAGGTCATCTGGGGGCAGAGTAGATGCAACATTAAAATCACTCAGTTATTTAATCACTAAAGGCATGTTCAGGGGGTTGGGGTGTCCCTCAGCCCAGCCTATTCCCTGGGGGAATGTCTGACTGCCCGTTTAGGCCAAACCCTGTGGGGATCAGATCTAAACCGGCAGTCGGACATCCCTCTCGCAATCCGGGACGCTGCATGCACTAGTGACCATACTTTTCACACAGGTGGAAGGCTTCTTGCTGTTGTATGGGCAGCTACATTTTTTTGCCCTGATTATAAAAAGTAGTGTATAACATGATCCTTCTGAGGCAGTAGTACCATTTCTCCCATCTTATGGGAGGAAAAAAAACTGAAGCAGAGAGAAGTTAAGTAACTGGCTTTGTCACACAGTTATTAGTGTCAGAATCAGGGCTGACCATAAGATGTGCAGGCCAGAGTCCATGCATGTCATCGCTGCATCATCCTGTTTTTTCAGTGTTAGAGTAGCCTTGCCAGGTTTTAATTTTTAAATCTAATAGACTGTTTCCAATATATAGGGTAGGATCCCTAGGCCTGGCTGGCAACCAGGGCTGATCTGTGGGGTGACCTGCAGGCTGGGTGATCAGGGGATCCCCACTGATACCCACCTTAGCTGGCAGCCTGGCACCACCCGCCAGCCAGCCCCGCACCCCCCCCCCCCCCAATCACCACAACCGCAGGTGGCTTCCCTCTCAGGGGGCAGTGTGCATCATAATGGCCAGTCATTCCACCATTTAGTCAATTTGCATATTAGTTTTTTATTATATAGGATTGCCTTTAGCTACTCAGATGCATGTTGATGCATTGTATTATTAATTATTCCCATTGTATTATGAATATTAATTTTACAACTCAAGTGTCAGTTTATGTAAGACTGAAGATAAAATGCTTAGTCATGCAGCTCTTATAGTCAAAGACCGTGTTTAACAATATCAACCATGAAGTGGAAAGACATCTTCGATGTTCTTCAGAAGAAAATCATTTTGTTGGTGAGAATCAACCTGGAAGTTGGTCTTTTCCAAAATATTGCTATTTGCCCTTTCTCTATAAAGAAGTGTCAGAGATGAAAGAAAATTAGTAAAATGTATATGAAAATCTTCCTCCTATCAGAATCTGGGGTGCGCTGCAGGACCAAGAGTCAAGACCCTGACCACGCATGGCACCTCAAAATCATGGAAGACCCAGACCCAGCCGGCCCCACTCCCGTCAAGCCCTGCAGGGTGGGAAGCACAGCCTCAGGTCCCCCATCAAGCCCCGCCAGGCTGGGGGCATGGCCTAAGGTCCTCTGTCAAGCCCTACCAGACTGGGAGTGCAGCCTGAGGTGTCCTGGCCTGGTACAGGGGTTGGGGGAGTGGCCTGAAGTTCCCCTGCCTGGGCCCAGGGTGGGAGGTGCACCTTAAGTTCTGCTGCCAAGCCCTGCCAGTGGGGAACACAGCCTGAGATCCCCTGACAAGCCCCGCCTTGCAAGGGGTGCAGCCTGAGGTCCCCTGTCAAGCCCTGCTGAGTGGGAAGCATGGCCTGAGATCCCCTGTTAAGTCCCACCAGGCAAGGGGCACAGCCTCAGATCCCCAAGCTCAGCACCGGAGGGGAGGGGTACATCTTGAGGTTCTCAGTCAAGTCCCACCTGGCAGGGGGTGCAGGCTCAGGTTCCCTGTCCTGGGTCAGCGCCATGCAGCCTCAGGTCCCTGCTGATTGCACCTTAAGGCTCGTTATGGGAACTCAGCCTTTGCTATGGGTAGTCATTTTGTGTTATGGAAACCCCACCATCACTGTGGGCACCACCATATTTGTGATGGATTGGTGGTCAATTTGCATATTCCTTCTTTATTAGATAGGATTTTAATATAATTCTAATATTTTAAACAAACAAAAAATAGAATAAAACAGAAGTAGATCATCTACTATAGACATTGGCCCAAAGGTTTACTTAATCACAAATACTTCCTTTTCCATGGCTGTCAATGTCATTAACAAACTTCCAAAAAGATTTTCTAGAAATTAGTGCATTTAAGAAGTAACTCGATTAGCTGACCCCGCTGGGGAGTAAATAATCATTCACCATGATAATCGACTCAAATTGATTTCTCTCTGTGCTTTGTGAAATAAGGTGTTAAATTGAAACTTCCTTTCAGATTAAGAGTAGTGACAATGTTCTCTAGCTCTGGAAGGTTACTAAGCTACAGGAAATATTTGGTTTTTAGAATAGAAGCAAATAAAATATTGTAGCATTTCTCAGGCCAAAAGAATTTATTTAAATTAAATTGTTATTGCTGGGTATAAACATTATTATGTTAATTACTGTCTTCAAGTATTTAGTGTCAATAAAAAGCTTTCCAAGCTTCTTAAGGGTACTTCCGGACAGAGCTCTGCATCTATTTTTGAGGGCATACTAGGCAGACAACTTCAGATGCTCTCAAACACTGGAGCCAGGAAACCTCCCAGGGTAAAAAACCTTCCACTACATCTGTCATATTAAAATCCAATTATACACAGAGAAAAGACAAAGAAATGTGATAAATTTGGGAACAACATATATTTAATATTGCAAACATATTTCAAGTAGGCTTAAATAACCACAGTTAAGATATTTTTTTTCTTGGAAATCTGAAGAAAAGCATGGAGTGAAAATTAAAAATAAATTTAAAAATAAACCCACCATGGATTCTCAGAAAATGAATTACTGAAAAAAATACAATATAATCATTTTTATTTTAACTGATAAAGTTGCTATAGTATAACCTCCTTTTCTATAATATATATTCTATACAATTGCCATATTATACAAGTCTATAAATATTATAGGCATTTAGGTATCGTAAATAGTTTCAAGCTACATCTCTGTAAAAAAAACAAATCTACTGAAAGAATAAAAGACTCTATTAGTGTTAACCAAGCTCTTTTTAAATTAATAAATGTGGAAGGGTCACTTCAGATAAATTTTGTTTTTGAACTGGCTGTGTATGGGTTTTTTGTTGTTTTTTAAGACAATGGAAGCTTTAATAAAGTGGCAAAATTAAGAGAATCTTATTTAGATATAGACCATTAGGCATTATACTTAAAGATATACTGTGAGAGACAGATCTTTCCTTTGACAAATGCCATTTTGATTTTTAAAATACTGTAATATTAAGCTTCAAAGACATAATTGCTGGCTAGTATGTGCTCAAACTACCTCAGAAGTTATACATTTAGACTTAAGCAAAAGCCTGCCCTGGTGGGTTGCTCATTGCTTAGAGCAGTGGTTGGCAAACCGCAGCTCAGGAGCCACATGCGGCTTTTGGCCCCTTGAGTGTGGCTCGGCGTTAGAACTACTTCTTCAAAATGGACTCACTCAGGCCGACAACCGACTTCTGCGCATGGATTACGAAGCTTCAATCGCACTGTATGTGCGCGCCCACACGTGGAATTTTGTGGAAGAGGCACACTCAAGGGGCCAAAAAGCCACATGTGGCTCTTGAGCCGAGGTTTGCCAACCACTGAGTTAGAGTGTTGTCCTGAGGACAGAAGGGTCAAAGCAACCAATTGATGTGTCTCTCTCACATCAAAAGATGCTTGTGCCACAGTCCTGGCCCAGGCTTCCCTTGGCTCTCCCCTAGCCTGTGGCAACAGCTTTCTAAGGAGCTTTTCATTTCCCTTGAGAACTTTTTTTTTGTTTTTTTTTGTTTTGTTTTGTTTTTGAGAATCAACCCCCAGTCAAGTGCCTTGAACTTTCTGATCCTGTTCTTTTGTTTAATCAGGCAACTTAGTCAAGAATGATCCTAGACCTTTACCTGTTGACACTGTTGACATCTTATTCAGCCTTTGCAGTTCCTCACAAATAACTGCCCCATGCTCCCCACTGTTACAGGTACTTTTCTTGGTGCCTTCATGCGTAGTATTATCACCAACAGCAGCATCACTTGTTCAACAGATATCCTGTGCCAATCACTGTGCTAGACAAGTGTTAAGTGCTTTCTCTAACTGATAAAAATCTTTGCAGGGAAGATATTACAATCTTCACTTCACAGGAAAAGAAAGCTGCGTGGTGAGGTTATGAGCCGTGACTCTTAGGTGACTTAAAGGAAACGAATTAACTGTCTGCCCCCAGTTACTTGGTTAGTGAAAAGTGAAGAAATATTTGGAGCAAGAGCCTCCCTACAAAGCCTAGCCACTTCCTATTGTAGTTACTGTGAGTTGTGGTCCTGTAGGCTCACAGGGTCCCTCCAGCCGAACTGAAGCTCTATCTTTTCATCCTCTGGTATTCAGTACAGGCTCTAGCTCTGCACAGAGATGAGTGTCTGTGAATACTAGTTAAATGTGTGGGATCCTCTTTTTACCCGCTTTCTACTAATTCGTGTGGTAAACCATCAAATACTCATATAGTGAGAATGGACAATATAGTGAGAGATGGAAAGCATTTTTATAGCAATTCATTTGTTTGTGGCTGGATAATTGAAATCTTTGGAAAGGTAACTTCTGGAGTTACATAATTCTCAAGAATTGCATGTTATTCTGTGTGTAGCTGGATAAGCTCCTTTAGCTAATCGGGTTTGGATTTTGGTCTCACTAAGGTGGAGATTGTGAGTAGAACTCATCCATTGGAGTGGGCATAGTCTGCCTGGATGGTAGATGTAATGGGGCAAAGAATGTACCAGTCCATCTTGGTAAGAGACTGGACCTACCAGACAAGGAACAGTGACCTGAAAATTTCTTAGCATGGAATTCTGGTCCTTTAATAATTGGAACTCTGTTTATCTCTCTAGCTCACTGTTCCCATCGCCTTGCATGCTAAGCTCCAACCATCATGAGCCATGAAAGCATTTGCATCCCTCTGGATATGCCATGCTCTTTCATCTCAGGGTCTGGACTCTGCCAGCAATCTACTCAGCTCTCATTTCCCTATCTCCGTGGTAGGCAAACTGCTGCTCGCGAGTCATATGTGGCTCTTTGGCCCCTTGAGTGTGGTTCTTCCACAAAATACCACAGCCTGGGCGAGTCTATTTTAAAGAAGTGGTGTTAGAAGAAATTTAAGTTTTAAAAAATTGGCTCTCAAAAGAAATTTCAATTGTTGTACGGTGGATATTTGGCTCTGTTGACTAATGAGTTTGCCAACCACTGCCCTATACCCTCTCCCTTCTCAGGAATGTTTATATGTGAGCAGGTCCAGATCAGCTTAAATGTCACCTCCAGGAAGGCTTCCTCAGCGCTATACTCAGTGCTAAAGATACAACGGTGACTGTATTAGCACTACACTCAGTCCCCTGACAGGGGAACTAGACCAGGTCTCCTAGCGCCCTTTGCTTTTATCATATTGCTCTAGCATTGCACTTCCCTCCCACCCACTACACTGTCAACATCTTAACTCCTGTTAGATTATAGGCTATTTGTTACTGTGATTGTTGATTTTATATGAGGCTACAGAACTCAGATATTTGATCAAATATAATCCCCCATGTTTCTGTCAAGGCAAGAGACGAGAGGGAGAAAGAGACAGAGAGAGAGAGAGAGAGAGAGAGAGAGAGAGAGAGAGAGAGAGAGAGAGAGAGAGAGATGAGATTTCTTATTGGTTCTGTCTCTCTGAAGAGCCCTAATACAGTCACTATTGTATCTTTAATACTGAGTATAGCGCCTGGAAAATAGAACAGGTAAAAAAAAAAATTTGATTAGTTTGAATCAATCTTACTTACAAGGAAGAAAACCACCACAGACATAATGTCATGACTTCTCTCTTGAGAATTAGAGACCTGCACAGTTCAAGTTACTGAACAGCACAACTGGTTTGCTAACCTGAGATCTCCTTTCTCCTGATCCAGTGCAAAGAACAGAGGAACTGAAGGATAATGCAATTTCTCATGTGTTAACATGTTAGCCCATGGATTGCATATACTTGGCACTCTGACTAAACCTCCCTCTACAGTCAGAATGGGGCTTATCCAACACTCTTAAATGCGTAATTCTTAAAGTCTGGAAGAGAAAGGCAGATGGGATTGTCTCAGGTTTCTGAAGACACTCTCAGAAAGAGAACTCGGCCCATCTTCATCGTGATCATTTAAAATCTAACACACACCGTGGAATTATACAGATTTTAGACTTGGAGAGAATGCTTAGAATATTTGACAACTTGGATTCTTAAATATTCAAGGTGAATGATGAAGTTGTTATAAAAAGTGACCTAGTAGAAACTTTCTTGTCAATGAATAAAGTTAAACTTCTCATCTAGAGCTGCCTGGGCACCTGCTAAACCAGGAAATTCTTGGATGGGTATGGATGAAAGACTCTGGCTAAAGGATAGGATATAGTATTTGTGACTTAGAGGCAACCACTTGTATTTTCTGTGAAAAAAAAAAAAAAAAAAAGACAAGCTATTGCCAAGCAACAAAATTGATAGCATCAGGCAACAAGAGATGAAAGGAGAAGGGAAATGAAAATCTGCAAATCCACAAACTAGATAATCCACTCCAAATCCAAAATCAGCATCTTTTTTTTTTTAATAAGTAGTTTCTCAGTTATATATTCTTATATGTAATCTAATTTTATTAAAATTGTTGTTCTACTTGCAAGGTCTTAATTTGGCTCCAACTTTTCTTTTTTGTTATTTTGAAAGGTTTTTCTGAAAGATTTTATGGTACGTATTTTTGCTGCAGGTATGCTTTTTTTTGTGTGTGTCCCTGGACCCAATTCCAATTGGGGGGTGGGGTGTTCCCACACCAACAAGCAATTCTCCTACACTAGCAGGCTGTCTGAAAATTGAACTCAATTCTGACTTTATCTACCCAGAGACAACCTCACATTCCACAGGTTGAGAGATGAATCCCATGAGACTTGGCCACTCCTACTCCCCAAATTTCTGACACCAATGGAAAGCCCAGCTTATTTCCAGGGCTTCTGACCCACCAGCTACAGATCAGAGGTTACCACAACCCTCTTCTTATACTTCGGGTGCCAGTCTTAGGTCCAGGTGCTAACCTGTACTTCTGACCAACTGTTTGTAAGTCAGAGGCTCTCACAACCACCTCCTTGGGTTTGACTGATTTGCTAAAGCAGCTCACCGAACTCAGAGGAACATTTGACTTACTAGAGCACCAGTTTATTATAAAACAATATAAAGGGGAAGCTGGATGGGAGAGGTGCCTAAAGCAAAGCATGGAGCTTCTATGCCCTCCCCAGGCACTCCCCTCTCCCAGCACCTCCCTATGTTCATCCACCTGGAAGCCCTCTAAGCCTGTCCTTTGGGAGGGTTATGGAGGCTGGATTACATAGGCATTATTGATTAATCACCTCCAGCCCCTCTCCCTTTCCTGAGCTCAGGGGGTGGGACTAAAAGTTCCAACCCTCTAATTATGGGGTTGATCCTCCTGACATTCTAAGGTGAGGTCCAAAAGCCACCTTATTAACACAACCTTATTGTTCTCATCACTTAGATTTCAAGGATTTCAGGAGCTCTGTGCCGGAAAGGTAGACAAAGACCAAATAGATATTTAGGATAGATAATAAGCTAAAGCTTATTTTGAACCTGGTTTGCATAGAGTCTCAAAACACAGATCGGTTTCCCCAATGTTTCTTAATGTTTCAAATCAGTTAACCATGCCTTGTCCAATAAACAAAAAGAAGTAGCTTGTTTGAAAACCAAAAAAAGACAAGCAGTGCATTCTGCATTAACTTTAATTTCCCATGCATTCCTTAGCTTCACAGCTATTTATAGATATTTTTCCCAGAATAATTTGTAGTTTAAGTGGCTAAAGTTTAAAACTACGGGAAGTAGCTTTTAGTATCTCTCAGTGGAATTGTTTTTTCTTTTCTTTCCTCATCCACTTAAGTTTTTTAAAAAATGATAAGACAATGCAGAAAGTGTTTGAGGGGGAAGCTGCGGTCCTCACTGATTAAGGGCCATGGAAATAACTTTTATACTGTGCTTTATAATTTAAATTATGCTTTTGCATGTATACGACAATTATGCTCAGAATCAAGGCCAATGTTTAGTAAATAAATGTCAAGTAAATAAAAAGTCTACTTTATTAAAATAAATCCCCAATTCACCAAGATTTGGACAGAAAATAACTCATGCAGAAAATTTGATAAGAAGGGATGACCAATAAATGCTCCCTCCTTTCCCGTCAAAAACCCTCCTTTTGGTTCTTTCCGTTGGATTCCTACTTGGATCTCAGGGTGGGAGGTAGAGAGATTACACAGAAAGTCAAGAGTACTCTTCTCTCTGTGTCCTCACGGCCTTGTGAGTTTTGGCATGACTAAGTCAGAATAACCTTGTCAAAAGGACCTTTGAAATTAAACTCTAAAGAAAAATAATAGGTCTGGCATAAAACTGCCACATTCCACAGCATATTTCCAAATCCATAAGTGGTGCCAAAAGATCAAAAGCAAACAATATTACAAACAAGAACAAAAAGATGGCTTCTACAGAGTTCATTACCCTAACAAAAATGGCCCGCTAGTTTGACTGTGTCAATACAGCTTTCCAAAAGCCATTGCTGATGCGATGTTCTCTCCTTCTCAACTTCTTGTTTCCTTAAGATTTCTGTTTGCTTCTTATTCTCTTTAGTGCCATCTTGCTCCAAGGCCCTAAGAAGGATTATCTGGAATGATCTTTCTTTCCATTAAAATGTGACCTAGTTAATTCTGCTCACTCTTAGTTAAGAGACCAAATGCCCAGTCCCCTAGGGAGACCTTTCTTTTGTATATATATTTATAATTGATTTCAGAGAGGAAAGGAGAGGGAGAGAAAGATTGAAACATAGATGATGAGAATCATTGATCAGCCGTCTCTTGCACCCCTGCCCAACTGGGGATCAAGCCCACAACTGAGGCATTTGCCCTTGACCAGAATTGAACCCGGGGCCCTTCAGACTGCAGGCCAGTGCTCTATTTGCTGAGCCAAACCATCCAGGGCAGGGAGAACTTTCTTTATACTCCTGGTGTCCAGCCTAAGTTGGTTACCCTTCTGTATAAATCTCATAACCACACACATTTTCAACTTAACATAAATTCTAATTACACATTTACTGGTGGAATATTTGTTTAATAAATATTTCTTTACTAAACTGAAAAGAATAACTATTTGCCCATCATTGTATCCATAAAACCTAGCAAGGAATATGTCAAATGAATGGATGATTGGATGGGAGGGTGGGAGATGAGAAATAAAAGAGGGATGAGAAGATCCTCTTTTGGTAGATAAGTTCTCTAATACCAGCTATGTGAGGATATCATGGTATTGCAGAAAAAATTACTCAATAGAAATCTGAGCCATGTATGTCATTTTAAATTTTCCCTTAATCGTATTTTCTAAGAAGAAGCAAGTGAAGTTAATTTAATATATTTTAATTAACCTAACATATCCAAAAGATAATTTCATCATGATATCAATATAAATATTTTAATGAGATATTTTACCTTTTTTTATACTGAATCTTCAAATCCTGATGTATATTTTACAGTTCTGGCACATCCCAATTTGGACTAGCAGCTTTTCAATTTCTCAATAGCCATATGACATGACCTTGCAAATTCTGGTAAGCCAGCAAGGCAGATCTGCTAAAAGGTTTTGTCCTTATAGAAAGATCTGGAGGGAAAGGCAGAGTTCATTTTGGAATAGAGGGTTGAAAAGACATGGTTCAAGGGAACTGCCTTTGATTAAATAAGAGGGAAAATTTTGAAACTAGATTGTCTTAGTTCATTCAGGCTACTATAATAGTAATACCACAATCTTGGTGGCTTGTAAACAACAGAAATTTATTTCCACAGTTCTAGAGACTGTGAAAATCAAGATCAAGGCTCTGGCAGATTCAGTGTCTGCTGAAAGCTTGCTTCCCAGTTCACAGATGATGCCTTCTTACTATAACCTCACATGACATAAGGTACAAGGGATTGGATCTCTCTGGGGTTTGTTTTAGAAAAGCACTGACCCCATTAAGAAAGGCTCCATGTTTATGATCTAAACTAGAGACCTGCTGCACAAAATTCTTGCATGGTAGGGAGCAGGGGGGTCTCTCAGCTCAGTCTGTACCCTCTCTAATCTAGGACCACAGTCAGACATTCTTCTCACAATCCCAAACTGCTAGCTCCTAACCACTCTGTTTGCCAGCCTGATAGACCCCTAACCATTCCCCTGCCAGCCTGATTGATGCCTAACTGCTTCCTTCCCAGCATGATCACCCCCAACTGCCTTTCTCTGTGGGGCTAAGGGGCCTGGGGGACTCCAGATGGATTAGACAGGGCTGAGGGGACTGGGAGCCACCATCTTGTGGCTGTGGGCACCACCATCTTATGAGGGTGTGATGGTCAATTAGCATATTTCCTCTTTATTAAATAGGATACATCCCTAAGGCCCTACTGTCTAATGCCCATACGTTGGACTTTATGTTTCAACACATGAACTTTTTTGAGGGGTGGAGAGATACAAATGTTTAATCCATAGCAAGATGAATATTTCTGCTTATTTTATTGTCTGGCCCTGATCTTCCCATATTTTACTATACAGTATTCAGAATGAGAAACTTTCACAGAAAGTAAAATAATTTTCATTAAAATCTCTCCAAGGTAATAAGAATCCATAGCAGTTGAGAAATGACCACATGAGTGGGGATAGAGAAGAAGGGGGCATGGTTTAGGAAGGGGACCAAAGGGGGCAGGGACAGCAGTAACAGCACAGACAAGGAGCACCAAGGAAGAAGGAAGATGGTGGCATCATTTCAGTGGCCCCAAAGACATGTTCCTGCAGTCATGCAAGGCTCTTCATGGACAAGCTAAGCCAGTTAAGAAGAACTTGAAGTGTGGTTAGGATACCCGAAGATTTTATCTTACTAGAATCTGAATTAGACATAGTTTTTTATCGATATAATATTTTCCCCTAAGATGATATCCTGAATGAGAAGTGTGATATTTTAAAAATCAATCTATTTTAAAGCTAGCCTGACCTGCATTTCAACAGTAATTTAATGGTATCTGTTTCACTAGATACAGTGGACCTAGATTCTCATCTGTTAAAGATATATAATTATATCTAATTGAATGATTGAATAAATATTATGTGAGATTATGCCATGTTACCCCAAATATATTATATGCATGAAGCGTGATCAGTCATTCTGGTTCATCTGGTATGTATCATTTTGCTTTACTGAAAGTGTTTTGTTTGCATCTTAAAGTTACTGTATAGATCAATAGAGCTGCTGGAGTTCCAGCCATTACATTTGCATTCTAGGAAGCGACAGTAACCAAAAAAGGGTGGTACTGGCAAAATAATAATAATAATAATAATAATAATAATAATAATAATAAATCAATGGAACAGAAGAGAGTCCAGAAAAAGACCCACATAAGTATAGTTAACTGGTGTTTGGCAAAGGAACAAAAGCAATACAATGGAGCAAAGGTAGTCTCTTCAACAAATGGTACTGAAATAACTACAAAAAAGTGAATCATGATATACACTTTATACCCTTCACAAAAATTAACTTGAAATGGGTCACAGATCCAAATGTAAAATGTAAAACTATCAAATTCCTAGACTATAGCATAGGAGTGTGTGCTGACTTTCTAGATACAACACCAAAGGCATGAAATCCATGAAAAAAAAAATCAATAATCTGGATTTTATTAAAATTGAAAACTGTTAAAATAAATCTAAACAAAGCAACTCAAATATATAATCTAAACCCTAATATAATTATGACAAGTGTCAGCTTGAAAAGAATTAATGTGTTTTAGTTGATGGGAGATAAAATTTAGATGTCTTGATATTGTAATATGCTTTCTCAATATTCTAGAAAAGACACATTTTCTTGTCCTCCATTTCTCTAAAAAATCTTTTTATACATAAAAGTACACAACCATAATTCTCCTCCTGAGAAAGAATGAGAGGAACTAGGAAATAAAGGTTAAAAAAGAAAAAAGAAGAAGAGGAGGAAGAAGAGAATGTGAAGAAAACTAACATTGAGTGCCTTCTCTATGACATGGACTGTGCTAGTACTTGATGTAAAGCATTGGAGCTATAATGATTATGCAAAATTCAAATTTATATAAAATCAAGGATGTTAATATGTATTTGCTCTTAGAAGTTATGATAAAAATATAGTGATAGCCCAATACTCTCACAATATTTAGTTATTTAGTTGCGTGATCTTCTAGTTCTAAATATTTCTAAATATATTTTTATCTTTATTCCCAAAAGTCTGTTATTTTTAACTTTCCAGTAGTAGCAATCTCATAAATATTTTCTCTTTATTAGTATTCAACATTTGAAAGCAATGTTAAAACTACTGTGCGTGACATAAACAAAAAAGAGGAAAGCACATTCATTTTAAATCATAAAATAAACCCTTTGGTTCAAACCTAAAAATCAAGATGAAAATCTTGTGGTTTTATTTCAGTAAGACATGTCTTTCTAAAAATAAAAAATAAAAAGAAACACTTGGGCGGACTCTTTGTCTGGGACATCCAGTTTCCATTAGAATTAAGTCCTAATGTTCACATGCAATGAATTCACTCATGTTCTATGCATTTAGAATGGTACTAGCTATGTACCACCCATGGAAGAATTAAAAAATCATCACTGTGATGTATTTAATTGTCTCAAAGTACACCTGTTGAAAATGATTATTAGTTATGTCCCTAATAAAATAATGCTTTTCAAAAACCATGTTGCCAGTAAATAAAATAAAGAGATGAATGCAGCAAAAGTGGATGTCAACTAATATAGAGGAAATAAACTAAGGAAATAAAAATCTAAAACATTTACTGTCTCATTAGAATCCCTCTTTCCACAAAGGGCAATGACCCTAGAAAAATGAAATTAAAAGGCAGCTTAGAAAGCGATCCCAGTGGCTTTTTGAAGAAGAAAAAAATAGAAGAATAGTGCTGGATGTTTCTTCCCTTTCTTAAAGCAATTCTCAGTAATAGTAAAACTAAATAGAATATAAAAAGCAATTGTGAACAAGGTAACAATTAAATACCAGTTTCAGTTTATAGCTAACCAAAGAAAGAGGAAGAACACAGAAAAAAATCTCCACAAATTCCTATACATCTAAGCTCTGATTCCTACCCCTTCTCCATACTGTTGGGCAGATTGTCACCTACCTAAACACCTAGTTCATAAAAGGTACCCAAGTCTATATTAAGTGTAATATTCTATTCACACTTCTCCTACCTGGAATTATTCCTCAGAGACCTTATCCTGATAACCTGCTACATTTGACTCAGAATAAGAAGACCCATGTTCAGGTCCCAGCTACATCATTATTAGAGAAAAGACATCAGCAATTTACTGAAAAGAAACAAAATTAGAAACAGGGCATTGGTAGTCAATGGTAGCTCTATGAACAAAGGCATGACCCTGTAAGAGTGTATGAAAGTGTAGTCCAGGAGAAGTAAATACAGAGGAAGTTGGGTAGGGTGAGGATAAAGAGACAGATGCTTGTTGCATGGATGAAGAAGAGATGTGAAAGCACAGAAACAGTAGGAGAAACCTAAGTATTAAAAACATAAATATAGATTTGCCAACACTACATAATTTTATTATCATATTTTTAAATTTTATTTTTATCAAAACATGTAACTGGAGATCTAGTTCATTATTAAAAATGACCATCTTACAAATGAATTTGCAAAACCAGTCAACCAACCAACTCAGAACTACTTGAAGAAATATCTCATTTCCTTTTCCAATAGAGTGGATTATTTAATATGATTCCTTAAAATATCCACCTGTCTCATGATTCTGTTATCTATGTTATTTTGTTCCTAATTATTTTCCCCATATGGGCCTTAATTTCCTATTTCTTAGTATGTCTATTAATTTTTATGGGATTCTATATATTTTGAATATGGTGTCATTTTGAGTATTAATTTTGTTTGGCATTTTTTAACACCACCACCCCCCCTCCCGCTGGGACACAACTAAGATATTGGAAACAGTTTGATTTTTTGCAAGATTTGCTTTTAAGTTTTGTTAGGTGATCCCAAACAGTCTTTATTTTAGGGCTAATTTGGCCCCACTACTGAGGCAAAATACTCTTCTGATGACTATTCAACACCATATGTGTCAGGAGGCTTTATTTATGTACAACCTACATGTCCTGTAGCCTGGAAACGCAATCTAAGTAACAAGATAGGCAATGCTATGGTTCAACTCATTTGATGCCTATTCTAAAGAATCACTATCCTGCACTGACTGTTGTCCAATATACAAAAATCATTGTTTCATATATATTAGTTTTTTTAAAGGAGGGAGGAGGTCTGCTTCCTATATTCTATCATGACAAGACATTAAATTATTACTTCCCCACCCAAATATTTCTTAATTCAGAAAAACTAAAAATTCAGCCAAAACACTCTGCTTCTCACCACACATCTCATTCTTAGAACAAATGTATGAGATAGGGGAAATCATAACACATATACTCCCCAAGATTTCAAAATTTCTCTCTTTTTTTACATCCTGATGCTTTTATTCTTGATAAGGATATGCCATGTAAACCTTTTGGGTGTTTAAATAGTATTCTGTGTCATTCAGGGTTGAATGAGGAGAAAGAAAGCACTCAATAACTTGAAGATGTATGATATGAGAAAGGAAATATTAACTATTTACAGGGAATTCGTTACTAAAAAAAAATGAAAGAGAATGTTAAAAATGCTGTAGAACTGTGGGAGAGTACTGAACAAAAGAATAAACTTGAAAAGAGGCCCCTTCCCCAAAGCTGGAGCTCAGACCTCTTTGGAGAAGGTGTGTTGCAGCCTGAGGGATGGTGGTGAAGTTGTCAGGGTTACCACGGGTCAGTTTGTCCATGATACCTACACCAGGACTAGCAGACAGGAAATTACAGGCTGGGACTGGCACAGATTAGGGTGAGCACCATGGTGCATCCTGCATGCTGCTGGCTGCCTTGCACTGCAGTAGCCAGCAGCCTGCTGAGAATGGTGTACCTGAATCAGAAAGGAAAGTCCCTTCCTGCTGCTGCAGTCTTAATCCACAGCCCTCTACTGGCAACAAAGAAGTGTTTACAAAATTAAACTCCAGGATCACAAGCAGAGTACTAGAGTTGAGGTGGGCTGAGGGGTGGGGAAGGGGAAGTGGGGGAGGTGCGGGAGAAAGGGGAAAAGGGGACATCTGTAATACTTTCAACAATAAAGACAAATTTAATTTTTTATTGTTTTTGTATTAGAAAGGGAAATTTAATCTATTGCAAATAAAAAATATTACATTTAAGTTATAGATGGTGTTGAAGAATACATATAAATTATTAGCTACTGGAACCAGCATATTTCTACTGTAATTGTCAATGCTAATATTATAAACATTGCATTAGATATAATTTTACAAGAATTAAATTGGTAGTCAATACTGTAGCATTTGGGGAGATTTTTTAAAATTTCATTTTTTAAAAAGAGAATCAATTATCAGACAGCTGACCCTGATGGTTTCTTTTTTACCTTCTCTTTTTGTTTTTCAGTGGGCTGCGTGTGGTTATAAATGGAGGTAGGAAATAAGAAAATATGATTAATTTGCCTACAAATGATTCTCAGGCTAATCAATTTTAGTGAATATGGAAATAATGTGTCAGTCAACCCTGAATGATTCCAAATACTAT
Source organism: Pipistrellus hanaki (assembly GCF_964339955.1). Lineage (NCBI taxonomy): Eukaryota > Metazoa > Chordata > Mammalia > Chiroptera > Vespertilionidae > Pipistrellus > Pipistrellus hanaki. The sequence goes on from NC_140505.1 coordinate 114,580,144, forward strand.
TTAAACACCCAAAATGTTTATTTGGTATATCCTCATCAAGAATAAAAATGTCAAGTTGCAAAAAAAGAGGAATTTTGAAATCTTGGGAAGTATATGTGCTATGTTTTCCCTTGCCATACCCCATAGAAAGTGTTTGTGAATCTTCAGAATAAAATCCTTCTATGATTTAGCTCATACCTACCTCTCGACACCCATTCCTCCCTGCTTTAGCAATACCAATTATGTTGTTTCTCATCACTGCATCTTTCACCATAGGTCTTCTCTGTATAGAATTCTCTTTCTATTCCATATCATTTTAAGCAATACCTTAACTAGAAAGCTCTCTCCTGAATATACTTAACTGGACTGAATTAAGTGCCCCTCCTCTGGTCTTGCACAGTATTACCTGTTTATCTCCAGATTATCTGCTTGTCATTTTCACTACATTATTTCATTGCTGATTACACAGACTATAAATATTAATCTTTTATATCCAACACTAGAGGCCTGGTGCATGAAATTTGTACACCAGGGGAGGGGTCCCCTCAGCCCAGCCTACACCCTCTCCAATCCGGGACTCCTCAGGGTGTGTCTGAATGCTGTTTTAGGCCCAATCCCAGAAATTGGACCTAAACCGGCAATTGACATCCTTATCACAGTCCTGGCCTGCTGGCTTCTAATCACTTACCTGGCTGCCTGCCTGGTCGCCCCTAACTGTCCCCCCACCCTGCTGGCCTGATCATCCCTCACTGCCTCTATGTGCCAGCCTGATCACCCCTAACTGCCCACCCTACCAGCCTGGCCACCCCATATGCCGCCCCCCCCCCACCAGCCTGGTTGCCCATGTAGCCTGCTGTTTAGTCGTTTGGTCATCCCTCACTACCCCCCTATCAGCCTGATCGCTCCACACAGCCTACTTGTTCAGTTGTTTGGTCGTCCCTCACTAACTCCCCTGCTGTCCTGGTCATAGGCAGCCATTTGTGAGGGTGTGACAGAGTCTATTTGCATATTACCTATTTATTATATAGGATATAACAAACAATATAGTTTTGTGTCATAAGTAAATAATGACTAAATGAGACAACTATAAGTAACCAGGAAAGACTTTATAGGAACTTGAAGAACAGTGTTGTCAAAGACATGTACCCAGCAGAGATGTAAAATATGTTTGCCAAGATTTGGTGAGAGTTAGGGAGGTATGGAAGAAGCAGAATGCAGGAACTCTTAAATGCTTTCTAATGTTTTAGATAATGCATAGGGATAATATTGTTAGAGCTGTTAAATGCAAGAGAAAGGACGGATTTGAACCTGGAGAATAGCAGAATACATTGGCTATATATTTTCATGTAAAAAAAAACACACAACCCAGCCAACCAACCAAAACAAACAAACAATGGCTTAAGATAATAGTAGACAAACTTTTCCTGTAAAGGACCAAAGATCAACTATTTTAACTCTGTGGATGATACCATCTCTGACACAACTATTCAACTGCTGTTGTAGCACAAAAGCAGCAAAGAAAAATTTGCTGGTTTAGCCCATGGGCTGTGGTTTGCCATCCCCTGTAGCTCTACTCATTCAAACAGATAAGCCCAAGTGGACAGTACAAATGACTGCAGTTGGTTCTGGCTCTTGTTTTTAGCACCTAGCATCCTCCTATATGTCCTCTCATCCACTAATAGTTCCGGCTGGTTTTTCTTACAGAGTAATATTTCAACAGAAAACAAGGGTTAACTGCTAGACCCCTAGTGTCATAGTGGCACAATGTCATTTTCACCACTTTTGTTCCTGTTAATTCTTACCCATCGATTAGTTGCCTCCTACACACATCCAAACAGGGCCTGAGATTGAACCTGCAACCCAGGTACGTACCCTTGACTGGGAATTGAACCCGAGACCCTTCGGTATGCTTGCCAATGATCTACCACTGAGCCACACTAGCCAGGGCTCCACCATATTTTATAGGCCAACATAAGTCTCGTAGTCAACTCAGATTTAAGGAAGAGAGGAAATACATTCAGCTTCTTGATGGGAGGAGCTGGAAAATATTATGATTATTATGTTACTGGAGAATTAAACTTCCCTGTCACACATGGGAGCAAGGTTGTTGCAATAAATTTTCTAAGATTCACACAGGAAAATCAGATGTGGAAAGGGCTTTATAGGTTCCAAGGTCCCCTGCCCCTTAAGCCAATCCTAGAAAAGGTGCACTTGGGGTTTCAGCAAAAGCAAGGCCATTGTCCAGAGTTTCCATTCCATGTTGCAGCTGGGTGTAGTTCAGCATCCAAACTAATTTAAGCCCAGTAGTCTATGTGAGGGGTCCCATACGGCCATGAGCTACATGGGCACAACAGGAGTGCCAAGGGGGCCTGGTATGCATGTGTGTGTGTGTGTGTGAGAGAGAGAGAGAGAGAGAGAGAGAGAGAGAGAGAGAGAGAGAGAGAGGGAGAGAGAACTTCCCTTGTTTGTAAGTTTAAATATTCAGGTATCCCCTTCTTGCTAATGACCACACTTATTCTGGCCACTCATTTCCAGATGTGACTGTTGGGCAAGCTGCTTCACACATCCCTCAGACCTTACACGGCATGAGTCTATCTGGTTTTCCCTTTCTCCCTTTCCTGATAAATAATAACTAGGTTATTACAATGGCATCAATTATTTTCCATCTATATAGAGAGGCATAAAGATTTGCACTTTAGGAGAAAAATGAAATTAAAATATATTTTGTAGTTATTAGTACATATGTTTGAACTGAAATTATGAGAATGAGTGAGATTTCTTGGGAGAACTAACTACACATATACATATCCTATCTAATAAAAGAGTAATAATGCAAATTGACCATCACTCCAAGACACAAGATGACCACCCCCATGTGGTCAAAGATGATTGCCCCCATGTAGACACAAGATAGCTGCCACAAGATGGCTGGCAGGGTAGGGCAGTTGTGGGCAGTTGGGTGTGACCAGGCTGGCAGAGGAGGGTAGTTATGGTAGAACAGGACTGAGGGGAGGTGAGTTGGGGAGGACTCAAGGCTGCAGGGGATGGCCATTGGGGGGGAGATACCAGGCCTGAAGGGCAGGACAGTTGTGGGGGAAAAGGACCCAGGCCTGCAGGAGAGGGAAGTTGGGGGTGACCAGGCCAGCAGAGGAGGGCAGCTGTGGGAGACTAGGCCAGTAGGGGAGGACAGTTGGAGAGGGACCCAAGCCTGCAGGGAAGGGCAGTTGGGGGTGACCAGGCCTGCAAGGGAGGATAGAGGCAACCAGACTGGCAGGGGAGGGCAGTTAGGGGCAATCAGACTGGCCAGGGAGCAGTTAGGGATCGATCAGGCTAGCAGTGGAGTGGTTAGGGGGTGATCAGGCTAGCAGGCAGAAGCGCTTAGGGACAATCAGGTAGAGGCAGGCGAGCAGTTGTGAGCCAGCAGTCTTCTGATTGAGAAAGGGATGTCCAACTGCCTGTTTAGGCCCAATCCCAACAGGTGGTCAGACATCCCTCCAGGGGTTCCAGATTGGAGAGGGTGCAGGAAGGGCTGAGGGACACCCCCCTGCATGAATTTTGTGCACCAGGCCTCTAGTATATATAACACCATATATTTCATAATGAATGAGCCACTCTTTAAATATTAACATGGACAGATTATAAAATATAATATTGACTAAAAAACAAAGTTTCAAAATTTTATGCAAGTATCAGAGCACTTACAAAAATTTAAAATAAGTTAAATCTACATATTGCTATTGGATTATTATAATGACTAAGACATATTGCTTTTATATGCCAGATCCTCTTCTAAGCACATTTTATATACTAACTATATCATTATTACCAGAAACTTTTGAGTTTGGTACACTAGAACAATAAATGATAAACTTAATTCTAAGAGAAATCAAGTAACTTGCCAAAGGCCACATAGTTTAATGGCAAAACTAGGATTTAAACCCAATTGAAAAACATGGGCCTGATATAGATGATATGCTGGATAGCTGTTGCCTTAAAGTAGGGGAGTAATGTGATTAGAACCAGTCCAAAACATAGGGAATTTTAATGTTATCAGTGTCTAGATAGAACCACAGATAAATCATCTAGCATTTCTAAGGAAAAGGCCCAGAAATAATTACCAAATGAGCTGCTTAGTTGTGATAAATATACACAGTATCCCCATTGGATCTCAAAGTCCATGTCCATGAAAATACAGAGGGTTAACAAAACAGGTAACTTCCAGGTTTGTGTTGGGAAGTTTACTAGTATAAGATGAACACCAGAAAACTTGATGTGCCAGATAGCAAGGATAGAAGCAAAGACTGTCAAATAACAACAAAAAAGTGCAAACCCCTCTGGCCACAGGTGGCAAAATCCCACAGAACTTCAATGAGGATAATAACTGCAATAGACTGAATGACACCCAATGCACTTGATCCTTGAGTTCACAATGATAGGTGCAACTTATTGTGCATCTTTACAAAACGCTAGAGAACTGGGCATTTTCTTGAAAACAAGTAAACAACAGGAAATGATGAAGTCTTTGTGCTGCCTTTCCTGTACCACCTGCATCTTGTGGTGACCAAATCACTGAGGAGGAGAGGTTTCTTTTAAGAGAAGTGAATCAAATGTCAAATGCAAAAGGTAACCAGGTATCATCATTTTACAGCCCCAAGTAAATTAATGAGTCCATATAATTATCAATGGCTGCTAATATCACAAAAAAGAGAGCTATCCAAACGTTATACAGCTTCCTAAAGAACTCCATATATCATTTGTAAGCAATCTCGACAAAAATATAACACTGAATGTGACCCTCTACCTCTCATTACCAACGTGCAGAGTACAGAGGAAGAGGAAGATGTTAAATGGTACTAAAAGGACAGACTAAGCAAAATCCCACAGAATTCACATAGTGAACCAGAACCTCTCTACAACAGACTGGGTCAGAAAAAGGAAGCAACCAGTTTGGATTCCCGTGTGCCAGAAATTGGAAGTCACCGCAGCATCCTGATAAAGGGACTAGTAAAAAGCTGAACAAACTGAAAGAACAACGACTCTCCTTTTGCTTCATAAAAGAAGTGAGGTCACAGGGCAAACCATGGTCTCCAAAACTGTAGATCAGCAAAGGAATATAGAGAACCACCACTTACCAGAGCAGACACCAAGGAGCACAAACCTTTGCAGAAACCAGTTCCAGGAAGGGAAATCGAACAGTAATGGACAAACTGCTGGAGACTCAGGGTGAACCAGGATGAGAGGGGGAAACCACAGAGACACAGTCATAGGGGAACTCCACACTTTTTGAAAGTTATTTCTATAGTTCAACCAGGTTCTCACAGTGGATATCAGAGAAAAATTGCCTCAGGCTTCTGGCAAGGGAAGGGAAAATAAACCATTTTGAAAACTCCAGAGTAAGGTCCCTGGCAGGGTCTGTCCAAAGGTGAACCTGTGTAAGTGGAGCCTAACTTCTGAGGCTTTATCAGAACCTATTGACTTGGGGAAAGGGAACAAATTCCCACTGCCTCTATCCTCTCCCAATTAAGGGGAAAGTGTTGAAAAGCGAGGAGCCATTCTTCAAAAGCAAAGAAGTAAACTTTCTCAAACAAACAAAAATTGAGGGAATTTGTTGTCAGTAGATCTGCCTTGCAAGAAATGTTGAAATAAATCTGCACACCTATTTAAAAAAAAATAGGATGGCTATCATCAACAAATTAACAAACAACAAGTGCTGGCTAGGATGTGGAGAAAAAAGAACCCTCGTGCACTGCTGGTGGGAATGCAGACTGGTGCACCCACTGTAGAGAACAGTATGGAGTTTCCTCAAAAAGTTAAAAAATGAAACTTCCATTTGACCCAGTAATACCATTTCTAGGAATACTTCCCAAGAAAACAGAAACACCAACCAGAAAGGACATATGCACCCCTATATTCATAGCAACACAATTTACAATAGCTAAGATTTGGAAACAGCCTAAGTGCCCATCGGCAGATGAGTAGATTAGAAAACTATGGTATATCTATACAATGAAATACTAGCCTGCAATAAAAAAGAAGGAATTCATTTGCAATAGTATGGATGGAACTGGAGAGCATTATGCTTAGTGAAATAAACCAGTCACTGAAAGAAAAATACCACATGATCTCACTCATTTATGGGTAATAAAGGACATTATAACCTAGTGAACAAAAATAGGTCAATGAGGAAAAAAGGAGACATGTGTACTACTATTTGTAATACTTTTAAAAATAAAATAAAATTTAAAAAATAAAATAAAATCTTTAGACAGATAGAAAATGCTCTAAGACAGAGACTTGGAAACACATTTTTAAAAAAAGAAGAAGAAGAAGAAGAGCATCAGAGAGGAAATATGTGAAGATAAAATAAAATAAAAGCTTTTATTTTTATTATTTTAAATTTATCTGGTTTATTCAAAATAATAATGGCAACAATGTATTCAATTATGCATCTATGTATGTGTATGTATATGTATATATGTCTCTATTTGCTTGTGTATAAGTGAAATGAATGAGAGCAATGATACAGGGACAGGAGGAAGGAATTAGGATTATCTTTTTATTATAAGGTACACTATCTGTGAGCATTTCAATGATACGGTTTTTAGTGGTTACTCTAGGTGTAATATACATTACAATTAATCCAACCTATTTTCACATAACTCTATACCACTTCACAGGTAATCTAGTTCCTTCATATTTACCCAAAGGATTATGGCAGCTTTGTTCAGAATAGCAGGAACTTAGAAGCAACCAAGATGTCCTTCAATAGGTGAATGGATAAACTGTGGAAAATATAGACAATGGAATTTTATTCGGCGCTAAAGAGAAATGACCTATTAAACCAGAAAAAGACATGGAGGAAACTTAAAGCATATTACTATGTGAAAGAAACCAATCTGAAAAGACTATGTACCATATAATTCCAACTATATAATAATATGAAAAAGGAAAAACTAGAGAGCCAGTAAATATATCAGTGGTTGCCCTGGGTTGGAGAAGGGAGGGATGAATAGGTTGAGCACAGAGGACTTTTAGGGCAGTAAAACTATTCTCCACGATATCATAATGACAGGTATATGCCATTATATATTTTTCCGATTCATAGAATATGAAACTCCCAGTGTGAACTCTGGGGTAAACTAGGATCAGATAATTATGATATGTCAATATATGTTCATAAATTGTAGCAGATGTATTTCTCTGGTGGGGGCTGTTGAAAATGGGGCATAATGCATATGTAGGAGCAGGGAATATATGGGAAATCTTTGTATTTTCTTCTCAGTATTGCTGTAAATCAAAAACTGCTTTAAAAACCGTTATTTTTAAAATAAAGAAAAAGGAAAATATGAAACAGAGCCAACTGATTAAATGTGGTAGCTCCTTCTTTGATCATTTAAGTAATGAAATAACAAAGGAAATTTAAACATTGTATTGGATAATTCTGAGGAATTATGCTTAATTTTTGAAAGTATGATAATGAAATTATGGTTACTTTTTAATTGATTTTTTTGATATACAACCAAAACTTAAATAGATCGAATCATATGGTGTCTAAGATTTGCCACCAACATTTTCAAGGAAATAGATTAAATAAAATTGTCTATAAATTAATTTTTATTGATGTAGGTAAGGTGAAAGGAACATGAGGTACATTGCATTAATCTCTCTATCTTTGTATATAATAAAAAATTTCCTCAATAAAAAGTAAAGCAATTCAACAATGTCACACATACACACACATTTACACACCAAACACACTCATAGTGTGAGTTATAATAAAATTAGCACATGACTCTACGACCCAGTTTAAGTTATAATATCAATACTGTCACATCTAGCTGGTTTCCCTTTGACCTCTTCCCCTTTAGCTCCACCCTAAGTGATAACCATTAATCTGACTTTTTATTATTCCCTAAAGCGTTTATCATCATGAAGATCATCATTTATTATTGTGTTTCAGGGGTATCTCTAAATAGTTGGTTTTGGTTGCTTTTACAATTTATAAATAGTGTCATAATTTAAATCAGTGTTTCCCAAACTTCTCACATGATGAGAATCACCTGGTGGAGTTGTTAAAACACAGATTCCTGAATCCCAACTAAGAAGTGCTAAACTAGAATTTTTGGGAACATATAGGTAAAATTGTATACTTAACTAGTGCTCTGTATATAACATCTGTCTTAGAGCACTAGTTAAGTATACAATTTTACCTATATGTTCCCAAAAATTCTAGTTTAGCACTTCTTAGTTGGGATTCAGGAATCTGTGTTTTAACAACTCCACCAGGTGATTCTCATCATGAGAGAAGTTTGGGAAACACTGGTTTAAATAATCTTCTGATATTTGCTTTTTCATTCAATATTATGATAATAAACTTCATTCACATGGTTCATTTCACTCAGTTCATAAAATATACTTTTAAAGAAACTAATTAGAATAGCGGTAGAAAAGCAGAGGTTAGAGATTCCTGTACTAGATGACATTGAGCATGGACTCTTTAATTCTTTGACTCACTTCTAAATTATAATATATAATATATAGCATTAAAGTACATACTTTCTCAAAGAATAATCACATTTCTTAGGATTTAATGACAAAAAGTTTAAATTATGCTTTTGACATTCAGTGCAAAAATAAAACATTATTTCAAGATATGAATAATAATATTTATTTTATTTAATTGAAAACTGACAGATGTCTGGCACTAACATTAATTGATGCCCTGAAGTCAAAGCTGATGCAGGAAAGATTAGTCTTCAAAAAAGATAATGTGACTTAAGTTCAAATATTTCTCTATTTCATTTAGAAAGGATTTTACACTTGGGATAGAGGCCAGTGATTTATTAGGCTAAGTTTTCTTTCAACAGCACCCTGGTTACTCTCAGTATTCAAACACAACAGCTTCATTGTACAAACTCAACCATCATACTTTATTTTTATTACTTCTAGGGGACTGTGATAGTATTGAATTTAGAAAGGGAAGACTAATACTCTTGTTGACATTATTGTTGATCAAAGCACTTCTTTGCAAGGAGCATGAGTCTTTGCCAACAATGACTATTGCTTCTTTAGATAAAGCCTCATAAAATGTACAGAAGGGAACTGATGAGCTACAACTTTAGTCCAACAACTGGAAATAAGCTTAGAGTTACTAACAGCTTGAAAATCTCAGTAAAATTTGGTTAACCTAAACATAAAACTAGATAAATTTATCTGTTAAATACCGGTAGTCCCAGTCTCCTTTCCAGATGCTGTTATTCACAGATGCCATACTGTTTGGTCCTCTTATTTTGGAAAGAGAAACTTTCTGTTTTCAATGAATTAAAAAAAAAATCTAGGTTTAGAATTTTTTATCTTTTCCACTCTGTTATAAATCTATTTTTCATCAGATGTAATCAAGGAGATAAAAAATATGGATGAGTCCCAGAAATTATAGCTCTTGGCCCTTTGACAAAGTATATGTTTCATGCCCTTGATAATTACTAGTATATGGCTACCATTCTTTTATGGCACTAAAAGTTGGAGCCTCGTGCATGACACAGTTTGATAAAAATTGTATTATAGGTTAGACTTTGCTGCTGTTTATTACCATCCAACATAATAAGAAATGAGAAGGACATTTTAAGTGGAGTTAGGAAAAGGCTGATGATCATTGAAATAATCACATGAAATATTGTGCCTTAATGTGGAGTTTCTCAAAAAGTCAGGATTATTCTAATATTGATACTTATACCTCTTGGGGGGTTTTAAAGAACCAAGGACACTCAGAGCTCTTAGACCTGACAGACAACCTTGTTAGTCACACTGATATGATTACATGCTCTGTCTGCCATAATATAAAATGTCTGCCTAATGTTTTAAAAATTAATCTAAGAAATTGTTCTTCAATAATTATATTCTCAAGTTTTCATATGCTCCCATGGGTATTTATTAAATATTATAACTAGCATTTTTAAATTCTATGTACTGTCAGTATATAATTCCAACAATATTTGTAACTCAATAAATATTGATATTAAAATATAAAAAGAATTTATATCAGCTTAAAGAAAGATATTATATTTCCCTATCCTTAGTTATTCTTAGAAGATTAGAGATCTCTTATTTATCTAATTATTTTCTTACATTCTAAATAAAATCTGGATCCACAAAAATGAATAAAGAGTACTAGGAATGGCAAATACATGGACAAATATAAAATAATGTTTATATTCAAATTTCTTTTAAAAAGAACAACTGTTTAAAACAAAAAAAATATCAATGCAGTGTGTGGTTTCTAGCAAATGTAGATTAAGACATATGACAACAGTAACACAAAGGACCAGAAAAAATAAATGGAAAAATACTATGACAGCCATTTTCAGATGGTGTGCCACTGCACCCTGGTGTGCTGCAGGAATTTTTAAAACATACAATACCTTACTGTTTAATCAGGGTCATTGACATCTTTTTCTTTAAATTGTCAAATAAAAATATAACAATAGCCAACACAGCAATAACCATCTGGTGCTAATGAATCAAAATCACAACTATTTTTTTTTTGTCAGATTGGCAAAAAACATAATATATTTTTTGGTATGCCACAGAATTTTAGCAATTAGTTTATGTGTGCTGTGAGATGTAAAAGGTTGAAAATTACTGTACTGTAAGTTTCTTATACTACTTTAAAGAAGACTACTAAGGACACTCTAAACATTAAATAGCAAAACAGTTACAGATAACAAGGTAACCAAAAATTAAATAGAATAAATTAATACTAAATTAATCCAAAAGAAAGAAGAAAAATGTGAAAAGGGGAGAAAATAACATAGGAAATAAATAGAAAACAAATAGAAAGATTACAGATTTAAACTAAACCATATCAATAATTACACTGAAAATGATCAAATGATCAAATCATCTCAACTAAAAAGCATGGATTATCCAATTGGATTTTTTAAAAAGCAAGACCCATATTATGAATTCAATTATGTCTCCTCAAAAACAAAAACAAAATTTGAAGTCCTAACCCTCAGTCCCTGTGAGCATGACCTTATTTAGAAAAAGGATCTTTACAGAAGTAATCAAGTTAAAATGAGGTCATCATTAGGGTGGGCTATAATCCTGTATGGTTAGTACCCTTCATTACAGAGAAAATTTTAGAGAGACAGACAAGGGACACACACACACACACAGGGAAGACAATGTGAAGTCACAGAGAGGACACTATCTAAAGAAGAGGATTGAAAAATGGTACATCTACAAGCCAAAGAATGCCTGAGGCTACTGGAAACTAGGAGAGAGGATGGAGCAGTTCCCTCTCTACCACCTTCAGAGGGAGCATGGCTGTGCTGACACCCTTATTTAAGACTTCTGGCTCCAGAACTTTGAAATGAACTTTCTGTAATTTTAACCCTTCCCTCTCAGTAATAGATTAAACAAATAGAGAGAAAATTATGAAAGATGTAGAAGACTTGGAAATAACATCAAACAACATGACCTAATTGACATTTGTAGAAAATTATAGCAAAAAAGAGCTCAATAATTGCTTTTTAAACTGCCCATTAAAACAGTCTCAATAAATTTAAATGACTCATGCCATATAAAGTAAGTTCTCTGACCACAACAAAATTAAATTTGAAATCAGTTAGACAAAGATATCTGAAAAACCTCCAAATATTTGGAAACAACAACACAATCTAAATAAGCCATGAGTTAAAAAAAAAAAAAAAAAAAACCTCAAATGAGAAATTATTTGAACTGAATGAAAATGAAAACACAATCTGTCAAAATTTAGAGCATATAATTAAAGCTGTACTTATAAATTTAGAGTAGTAACTGCCTATATTAGAAAAAAACAGATCTTAAATGAAACACTTATTAAAAAATTGGCATCACTATGTTAGAATTAATTGAAATAAATGATCATCTCAATAGATATAGAAAAGGAGCAAATAAAACCACAGTGAGAAGAAAGAAAATAGTATTGGTATATATATCAATGACTCAATAAAATAGAAGAGAAAAACAATATAAAAAATCAATTAAATTAAAAACTACTTTTTTTAGAATATCAGTAATATTGGTAAATATTACTAAGGGACAGAGGAAGAAAATATGAATTACCAATATTAAGACTGGGGGATATAATAGGGCTGGAAATTTTATGATGTGGAAAGGATGATAAGAAAAGTATATGTCAATTTGATACACTGGATTATATAGACAAGTTCTTTGGAAGACACAATCTATCAAAGCTCACTTTAGAAGTAACAGGTAATCTGTATAACAGCATATCTACTAAAGAAAGTAAACTTGTAGTTTATAAACTTCCCACATAAAAAAACTCTAGGCCCAGATAGTTTCACTAGTAAATTCTACCAATCATTTAGGAATAAATAATACTGACTGCACAAATGCATCCAGAATATTGAATATAAGGAAATCTGGTATTACAAACAAATACATTATCAGGTAAGAAAATAAGAAACCTATAAAATATGCCCTTGGTATTTTAATGGGGATTGCATTGAATCTATAAATTGCTTTGGGTAGTATGGACATTTTAATGATGTTGATTCTACCAGTCCATGAACATGGTATATTCTCCCATTTGTTTATGTCTTCCTCTATCTCTTTTTTCAATGTCCTATACTTTTCCAAGTACAGCTCTTTTACATCCTTAGTTAAGTTTATTCCTAGTTAATTTAACTTTTTGGTGCAATGGTAAATGGATTGCTTTCTTTAGTTTTTCTTTCTGTGCATTCTTTATAGGTATATAAAAAAGCCATAGATTTCTGGGGGTTAATTTTGTATCCTGCTACATTGCCAAATTCATTTATTAAGCCTAGTAGTTTTTTTATGGAGTCTTTAGGATTTTCTACGTACAATAGCATGACATTATAACTTTCGAATACTGTCAGTTTAACTTCTTTTCCAATTTAAATACTTTTTATTTCTTCTTGTTGTTAAATTATTTCACAGACCTAGAACAATCTCTTTAAATTCATATGGAGAAAGAAAAAAAAAAGATACTAAATAGCCATAGCAATCCTCAGAAAGAAGAACAAGCTGTGTCTCTCCGTGGTTTTCCCCTCTCAACCTGGTCCACCCTGATCCTCCAGCAGTTTGTCCATTACAGTTCAATTTCCCTTCCTGGAAATGGTTCCTGCTGAGGTTTGTGCTGGTGAGGGTCTGCTTTTGTAAGTGGTGGTTCTCTATGTTCCTTTGTTGGTCTCTACAATTTTGGAGACCATTATTTGCCCTGTAGCCTCACTTCTTTTATGAAGAACAAAGTTGGAGGGATCACAATACCAGATATCAAGCTATATTACAACTAGAGGCCCGGTGCACAAAATTCATACACGGAGGGGGGGGGGGTCTTCTCAGCCCAGCCTGCACCCTCTCTAATCTAGGAACCCTCAGTGGATGTCCGACTGCCAGTTTAGCCCTGATGCCGAGGACATCCCTCTCACAATCCTGGACTGTTGGCTCCTAATTGCTCACTTGCCTGCCTGCTGGGTCTCCCCTAATTGCCCCTCCCGCCAGCCTGGTCACCCCTTACTGCCCCCCTCTGCTGGCCTTCTATATGTCCTCTTTATAAAAGTGTCTATTTAGGTCCTTTGCCCATTTTTTAATTGGATTGTTTAATCTTCCTTTTGTTAAGTTGTATGAGTTCTCTGTAAATTTTGGAGATTAAACTCTTATCAGAAATATCATTGGCAAATATGTTCTCCCATGTTGTTTTGTTGATGGTTTCTTTTGCTGTGCAGAAACTTTTTATTTTGATGTAGTCCCATTTGTTTATTTTCTCTTTAGTTTCCATTGCCCCAGAAGCTATATTGATAAAGATATTGCTATGACCTTTGTCTGCTATTTTGCTACCTATGGAGTGTTGTAGGATTTTTTTTGTTTCCTATCTTACATTTAAGTCCTTTAGCCATTTTGAGTTTGTTATTGTGTATGGTGTAAATTGGTGATCTAGTTTCATTTTTTTTTTTTTTTTTGCATGTATCTGACCAAATTTCCCCAACACCATTTTTTGAAGAGACTGTCTTGACTCCATTGTATGTTCTTACCTCTTTTGTCAAATATTAATTGAGCATAATGGCTTGGGCCAATTTCTAGGTTCTCTGGGTTCCATTGTTCTATATGTCTATTCTTGTGCCATTACCAGACAGTTTTGAGAATCATGGCTTGGTAATATAGCTTTATATGTGGTATTGTGATCCCTCCAACTTTGTTCTTCTTTCTCAGGATTGCTGTGGCTATTTAGGGTCTTTTTTTATTCCAGATGAATTTTTGGAGAGTTTGTTCTAGATCTTTGAAATATGCCATTGGTATTTTAATAGGGATTGCATTGAATCTATAGATCCTCCAACTTTGTTCTTTATTTCTTAAGATAGCTATGGCTATTTAGTCTTTTGGGATTCCATATAAATTTTAGGATTATTTGTTTATATTATATATAAAAAGTGCCATTTACAAAAAAATGTGGAACTTTTAGGGTTCTTTATATATAGTATCAAAAGGCTAGATCAAAATTAATTCTTGATGGGAATGCAGACAGGGGCAGCCACTGAGGAAAACAGTATGGAGTTTACTCAAAAAATTAAAAATGGAACTGCCCTTTGAACCAGTGATCCCACTTTTGGAAATATTTCCTAAGAATTCCAAAACACCAAACAGAAAGAATATATGCATTCCTATAAGCAACCTTACTTACAATAACTAAGATCTGGAAACAGCCCAAATGTCCATTAGTAAATGAGTGGATAAAAAGAGGTGTGGTACATTTACACAATGGAGTATACTACACAGCTATAAAAAAGAATGAATTCTTACCTTTTGCAACAGCATGAATTGACCTAGAGATTATTATACTATGCAAAATAAGCCAGTCAGAGAAAGATAAATATCACATGATTTCACTTATATGTGGAATCTAATGAACAAAATAAACTGACAAACAAAATAGGTCCAGAGACATGGAAGCATGCTAACAGACTGACAACTCTCAAAGGGAAGAAGGGGGAGGAGGGGAGAGTAGAGGCAGGGACAATAGTTAGGTGAAGGCCTGGGGAGAGTGAAAGAGTAGGAAGGAGGGTGTCCATGGGGGAGATAAAGGGGTCCTCTCTAATACTTTCAACAATAAAAATAACTTAAAAAATAAACCAGTCAGAGAAAGACAAATGCTATGTGAACTCACATAAACCTGGAATCTAATGAACAAAATAAACTAATAAACAAAATAGACTCAGATGCCTGGATTCATGGAACAGGCTGACAGACGTCAGAGGGAAGGTGGGTGGGGAGTCCTGGATGAAAGCAGGTGAAGAGATTAGCCAAAGAACATATATGCATAACCCATAGACAGAGATAACAGTATGTGAGGGCCAGAGGGAGGAGAGCGTGTGGTCTGGTTGGAGTGGGCAAAGGGGATGGGAGAGAAATGCAGTACATCTGTTGACAGTATAAAATAAAAAATTAATTTTAAAAAAAGTTCTTCCAGATCCAGGGATGGGCTTAAAAACATGAAAATGTTTTATGGACATGTGTGTTTGTTCTGAGAAATGGGACTATAGATATGATGAAAGTATTCAGAGGCTTCATAGCCAAAATATTAATGACTACTCAGTGATCTATATCAAGAAAATATTTATGGCAATATCTAATAAAAAAACATTTCAACCCTTTTGGTCTTATGTTCTTTATTAAGATAGTTTTATGACCAGCTTGCTGATTTTTATAAGCTTTACTGCATATTATGTGGCAATGTGTTTCTTTCACAATGAAAAATAGGTCCTCGCCAGGGGATATGGGGGAGTTAGAGATCAACCAAAGAACTTGTATGCATGCATCAAATTAGCATAAACAAAGGAAGCAGACACTAGGGCTGTGGGGGATGGCTGGGGGGAAGGTCAATTAGGAGAAAAGGAGACATATGTAAAACTTTAGACAATAAAAAAATATATATAAAAAATATAGGTCCTTGCCAAATGCTATCCAAGAGTTTACCCTTAGATTCTTATCTTGCTAAACAAAAGAAAACTGAACCAAAATCTATCTAATGAGTTCTCTTCTCATCACATGTATAGAGTTGTTGCATTTAGTGTAGCAAATCAATAGTGTAAACTGTAATATCAACATTTTTATTACAAACTAGAGGCCCAGTGCACAAATTTGTTCATGGGTGGGGTCTTTTGGCCTGACCAGCTAGTGGGGCCATTCAGGCCAACTCACCCAGTCCTGATGGGGCTGACGGGGGCCAATCGGCTGGGGAGGAACCACAGGAGGTTGGCTGGCCAGCCAGGGAGGGACTGTGGAAGGTTGCTGGCTTGCCAGGGAGGGACCACAGGAGGGCTCGAGGGCATGTCCAGCCCATCTCACCCAATACTGATCAGCTAGACCCCAGCAGCAAGCTAACTACTGGTCAGAGAGTCTTCCCCCTGGTAGTCAGTGTGCATCATAGTGGCTTGTCAAGCAGTCAACCAAACAATCAACCGATGGGTCAGACACTTAGCATATTCAGCTTTTATGTATACAGATTCCCTGTTGGGATCACATTCAGCAAATTAGTGGAAGCCACACAATTTTATTAAAAGTAGTCAAACAGCCCTGGCCAGTTTTGCTCAGTGGATAGAGCATTGGCCTGCAGACTGAAGAGTCCCAGGTTCAATTCCAGTCAAGAGCATGTACCTTGTTTGCAGGCACATCCCCAGTAGGGGGTGTGTAGGAGGCAGCTGATTGATGTTTCTCTTTCACCGACATTTATAGCTCTCTATCCTTCTCCCTTCCTCTCTGTAAAAATCATAAAATATATTTTAAAAAAATAAAAAATAAAGTAGTCAAGCTAACTGAACCACCTGCATATGTTTTCATATGTCCTTACAACATTTAACATTTTGCAAAACATTCTTAATTATAAAAGGCAGATATACTCATGCTATGTGTTAGGAGATACATATCTAAGTAATCTTCATTTCTCTTTCATTTGTCCTCTTTTACATTGTTTCTCTCAATTATTATAGTAATCTGTAGCTTTCATGATCTTGTTTTTCTGACTAAACTTTGTAATGCATTGGTCAGTTAAATAATTTATCAAGGAAACAAAATATGTAAAATTAAAACTGTTCTGGAAACACCGTGTTCCCTCAAATCACTCTTCTTCCATCAATTATGTCTGGAAAGAACCAGATGCCAAGAACATACTCCTTAGTGCAATGCTACTATTTGCATGTAGATTTCCTACTATCTCTTCTATCCCAAAATGTCCTAAGTAAGCCATGTCTTCTAAATGAACTGAAAACTGATTAGAACCCAATTGTAGTAGATCTACTTTCAAATATTTATAATCAATATATTTCTCTCAACATTCTTTGAATTATCCTCTACTCTTACTCTACTAGGTCACTCTTTCTGCAATCCTTTTTCTCACCCAATGGTAACAACATTTTTATATTTTTAAACCTTTTTAAGTCAACATCTTGACAACCAGAATCCTCTGCCACTCTCTCAGCTGTATTTCTCTCTCAACTATGCTCTGATGCACCTTTGCTTAATACAAGAAACATGTTTGGGCCGAGACCGGTTTGGCTCAATGGATAGAGCATATCGGCTTGGGGACTGAGGGGACCTGGGTTCGATTCTGGTCAGGGGCATGTATCTTGGTTGCGGGCATATCCCCAGTGGGGGTGTGCAAGAGGCAGCTGATCGATGACTCTCTCTCATCGATGTTTCTGGCTTTCTATCTCTCTCCCTTCCTCTCTGTACAAAATCAATAAAATACATTAAAAAAAAAAAAAAAGAAGAAGAAAAAGAAACATGTTTGTCTCATTTGTTGTGTTCAATTGCAACCTCCTTACCATGTCTATTCCACCTTGTGTACCAAAGAATGAGGTCCTTCCCAGCTCCGGTCTCATTTGGTGTGACATTGACATGTATTTCTTTTCTGTTCCTTATTTGGTTCAAAAATGTAACAGCACTGAGGCAATAATTTGTCAAATTATCTCAGGAGAGGGAAATGTGAAAATTGTAGCAAAGGAGATAAAATGTGTGTGTTGCACGTTGAGGCACTAACTTAAATGTTATTAATATTAGATGCTGTTTATTATGCTGGTTCTTACTTTTCTATTAGCAGTCTGAATGTACCCTGATTTCAATTCCTATCCTGAAGTCATGATTTTGGTGCTTATTTGTTTATTAATGTTCTGTATTCTGAGCAAAGGGAGGACAATTAATTTATGGTATTTACTCAGAACTTACTCCAACATGTTTCTGAATGTTTTTCTCTTTTTACTAATTTTCTCCAGAATGTGATAAGCCTTTGGATACACATATAGATCCTTTTACAGCTCAGAAGATTGTTGTTTTTTATGAAGTAAGCAGACATTTTATTTCCAAGCTCTTCAAATGTTATTACAAACACAAATAAAATATCCTTTTTAAAGTATCTCAAATTAAATCAAAGACAAAAGAAAGCAAAACACGTGAATTAAAAATCCTTTTAGCTTGTAAGATTTTCACATTACTTTGTTTTTAATAATTTGCAAAGTTTTGTAAGTCATATTTTAAATATTTTTTAAAGATATGAAATAATGGAGTATTTTTTAAAGTATAACCACAACTATAAAGTAGAGGAATTTAAAGATCAGATCTGCTGCACAAGCAGATAGGGAGATCTAATACACGTTGCATTAGTATTTTCAAACACGTTTGCTAAATTGCTTTTTGTTAATGTTTTTCATTATTACTTATTCTAATTTGGGTTTATCCTGCTAAATCTATTATCAATATACTAATTCTTTATTCTTTTTTAAATTTTTATTTTATTTTATGTTTTCCATCAGTAACATATCCCCTCTTCTTATTCTCTATTGTAATTTCCTTATCTTTGCTATTTCCCTCAACATTCTGGAAAAGTTTTGGAAGTTTCTTTATGTCATTAACTTAATTCTATGAAATATCATTTCTGCCTCTATTCCTTTGCAATGAATTTTAACCATGTTATTATTCTCTTAGTTCCTTGATATCCTTACTTAGCCATCTCCCTTTTTACCTCTATGTGCTATCCTTCTAACTAATCTACTTGTCAGTTTCTGATTCTGTTTCAAAGAGCCCAAGACTTCTTACCTTCTTTGGAGAGTGTCTACTTATTTTCTAAACCAGTGTTTTTCAACCTTTTTTGGGCAAAGGCACACTTGTTTCATGAAAAAAATCACGAGGCACACCACCATTAGAAAATGTTAAAAAATTTAACTCTGTGCCTATATTGACTATATATAAAGTAATTCTCTTGAATAGGAATCAAATAAACACAAAGAAAGTATTTTATAATTACTTTATTATGAAATATTAAGTAAACAAAATAGTGAAAAATTATAAAATTCTTGTCTTGTCTGCACCTACGGCACACCAGGCAACATCGCTGTTCTAAACCTTAGAATGGATTCCATTTTAGGTTATTTTCAGAAAAATTCTCTTCCTATGAGTTTTCAGTTGCTGCTTCTTTTCCCTTGGTGTGCAGTATTTTTCCATTGCTCTCTCTTGCTTCATTTCCATTAGCTATCATTAAATGTGGCCAAATCTTTTCAAATTTTATATTTGTCAACAGACAGATTGTATGGATTGCCCTTGGTCCAATTCATACATTCTTGGATAATTGTTAAATCTCTCAAAGCTACAGCTGGAGAGAAGGTGGATAGAAATCGCTCCTGAATCAATTCTCATTTTTTTTTGCAAGGATATGCTTAGTTCAGCTATGCACCATGTGACCATTTTATATCCGACAGAAAACTCCCTGTTCTTTTCTGGGTAATAATCTATGTAAATTACTATAATTCCCTGAACATATTCTTTCTAGGAATTTCTGATAGCTTCAAATTCTTAAAGTGTTCTATTAGTGGAAACTATACCTCTTAGGTAATAATACTTTATTACTAGGCCTTCATTACCCAGCTGACTTTCTGGGATTTTCATACTTTGGCTAGATAAACAGAGAATAAGTGTAAGGAGGGGCGAAAAAAGTAGTATCATAACACCATTCTGGTTGTTCAAAAACATGACAAATGCATAATAGAAGGATAGTAGCTTAGTATTATTCTTGATACTAGTGTCAATTATCTAATCCCTGAATATATGGTGGTACAGGTGCAAAGTATTATCTCTATTTATAAGGTGAAATCTGGATGACCTGTGAGGTGAACTTTAGTCAGCGTTTTCTTTCCCTAATCATATCAACTCTTACATGCTAAACTAAGACTTCTTCCAAAATCTGACTTTAGATTGTGCATGGACTTTAGTATTCAGCATTGCTTGTGAAATATTTTCATAGATATTTCAGTTAGAAGTAAGGGAAAAGGCAAACTGCACTTTAAATGAAAAGTCCAGGTGGGAATATTTTGGCTTCATTTATTAATTAATTTGTTTTTTCTTTCTTGTTAAGAGATATTAAGAACCATTTTTTGTTAGTTACACATTTATTTCATAGACCTCTTCTATAATTTTTTTTAATCTTGAAGTTCCCAGGTTTCTTTGGTAACATTCTTATGTCCTTATTATATGTTAATGATAATAGTTATATTGCAGCCGTAGCCAGTTTTGCTCAGTGGACAGAGCATTGGCCTTGGGGACTGAAGGGTCTCAGGTTCGAATCCAGTCAAGGTCATGTACCTTGGTTGTGGGCACATACCCCATAGAGAGTATGCAGGAGGCAGTTGATCAATGTTTCTCTGTCACTGATGTTTCTAACTCTCTATCCCTCTCCCTTCCTCTCTGTAAAAAATCAATAAAATATATATATTTTTAAAAAGAGTTATATTGAAGAAGTAACAAAGAATAAAAAAAAGAAGTTTAATAGCATACGATTAGCTTGCTTTTGTATAGTTTTCTAATTGAATAATTGTTTATTTTTGAAAAAAGATTTGAAAAATCACTAATACATTTTGGACATCTTCTCTGACCAGCAATGTATTAAGTGCCTTGATGTATCTTTTTCTACTTAACTGTTTGAAAGAGAGAATATCTAACAACCATTAATACTGAAGAGACAAAATGAACCTCAGAGAAGTTAAGTGAGCTAGTTCAATGCCATACAACTATAAGTTGCCATAAAATAGTAGGCTGTAGCTCCCAGCAGGGTTTTCCACTGGCCATAAAGCCTCCTAGGAAGGAACTGGGTCCAGTTTGCTGGAGAAGAATTAGTGTGAGTATGTGGGGGAAAAAATGGATTAAAGTTATAGCCATAATGATAAAGAGGAGGCAACAATGTGGAACAGACACAATAGACACTAACTCTGTTAGATAAAGTCTATTTGTGATCCAGATAGAGAGAACTTATGGGAGACAAAGTGAGTTGCAGAACTGAACCATGCCAAGAATTCTGCTTGAAAATGAGACACAGAACAACCAGATCCAGAGAAATAAACATAGGATAGTGTAAACAGATTCAAGCCAACTGGTTAATCAGACAGTCATGTCTTCCCACCACTAAGTTGGAAAATCAAAGTCACCCTGGATAGTAAGATAGCCTGGCACAAGGGAAACTATGTCATCTGTCTCTTCTTCCCCCCACCATCAAAATCACCATCATGCACGCATGTACACAGGCAAGCATATTTTGCAGGAATGTGCTTGTCCTTTCACAATTTTAGGGGATGGGTGAAGAAGAAAAGGAGCTTTATGGTCTTGCCATAAAGCTTGCCGACATCTCATTTTATTAAAATAAATAAATAAATAAATAAATAAATAAATAAATAAATAAATACTAGAAGCCCGGTGCATGAATTCATGCACCAGTGTGGTCTCTCAGCCTGGCTTACAGAATGGGACCAAAACTGACTTTCTGACATCCCCTGAGGGGTCCTGGATTGTGAGAGGGTGCAGGCCAGCTAAGGGATCCCACTGGTGCACAATTGGGTCTGGGAGGGACACAGAAGTTCAGCCAGCTGGGGAGGGACCATGGGAGGGTTTCAGCACAAGTCTGGCCCTTCTCATTCAATCTCAATCAGCTGGACTCCAGCAGCAAGGTAACCTACCAGTCAGAGCATCTCCCCCTGTTGGTCAGTGCACAACATAGCAAACAGTTGAGTGACCTTAGCATATCATCATTAGCATATTATGCTTTGATTGGTTGACCAGATGACTGGACAACCAGACACTTAGTATATTAAGCCTTTATTATATAGGAAGTCAGGTTTCTCACTGCAGTATGCACTCTGACACTCAAGAAAACTGCAAATCTTCCTTGAATCTTCTTATTTGAGTATTTCCCTGAAGCAATAAAGCTGAAAGAAGATTTTTTCCTTTTGGTTTAACAAAGAGGCAGAGTTTAATTATTTAAATTGGCCAGTGTTGTGCATGGTTGAGCATTGACCTGTGAACCAGGAGGTTAGGATTCAATTCTGGTCAGGGCAGATACCCAGGTTGTAAGCTCGATCCTCAGTGTGGTGCTTGTAGGAGTCAGCCAATTAATGATGATCTTTCATCATTGATATTTGTCTCTCTCTCTCACTCTCTCTTCCTCTCTGAAATCAATAAAAGCATATTTTTTTAAAAAATACTGTGCCAAAACCTGTTTGGCTCAGTGGATAGAGCATCAGCCTGCAGACTGAAGAGTCCCAGGTTTGATTCCAGTCAAGGGCATGTACCTTGGTTGCAGGAACATCCCCAGTAGGGGGCGTGCAAGAAGCAGCTGATCGATGACTCTCTCATCGATGTTTCTAACTATCTCTCTCCCTTCCTCTCTGTAAAAAAATCAATAAAATATATTTTTAAGAAATATTGTGGTCAGTTTCTTTTCTAGAAGTGATATATAAATCACACCTATTTCTGTCTCACAGTTAAACATAAGTGTTCAAATTTAAGGCATAAGAACAGCCTTTAGCAGTAGTGCTTTTCTTGCTTTAGCTGTGTATCTATTTTTTACTACAATAGAGATCCTTGCAGATAGAAGATTTCACTAGGTCATTTTCTTTTGAGTCAATTTCTAGAAGATCTCTACATCAAAATAACATTTTCATGCTTCCCTGGAAGATTGTTCAAGGACATTTCTTATTCTTGATGGAAAGAGAACAAAGGTCAAAATCTACAGAAAAGACTCTCACTTTTTCATCCCTAAAACACTTTATGATTACTTACTAAATTTAATTAAGAATTGATATATGCTTGATATAATTAGTTTTTTAAATCAACCTTGTGATTTTACTGTTTAATAGTTTCATGCACTCTGAATTAGCTATAGGAATTAGGTTATATGGAAATGTACCAACATTTTTTCCTTAGAAGTTATTTTTTAATAGCTATCTACATTTAATTATATATTTTGAGTTCCATGAATTTGTCCTTAAATATATATGTACAAGTCCTGAAATATATACACACAAGCACATTTGTTTCAGCATAATTGGTATGTTGGAAACAATTTAAATGCTCATCTATATATATAAAACCCTACATACCAAATAGACCAAATGGTGGCACAACCAAATGACTGGTCACTGTAACGTGTGCTGACCACCAGGAGGTGCACATGGAACATGGCAGGCATCAGCAGCAGACAGCAGAGCATGGAACATGGCGAGCATTGGCAGCAGTGGGATAGTGGAGCAGGTGAGCAAAGGCACCGACCAAGGCGGGGCACTGGGGCAAGCCTCTGGTAGTTACTGAAAATTCTTTGCTCCTGCATGCCATGTCGTGCCAAGCACTTGTACCTGCTGCCAGTGCCAGCCCCGCTCGTACCCACTGCTGGCACCGGAGCCACTGTTCGCACCAGCTGCCTGCACCCAGCACCAACCCCAATTGCTCGGTGCCTTCAGCAGGTGCAAGTGGCAACTGCCAGCCCCAATCTCTTTTCAGGGCTTCTCCACCTCCCCCTGCTCCTGATCAGCGATTGGGGCAGCAGCCACTGCTCCCACCCACTGACAATGCTGGCCCTACTCACACCCACTGCTGTCACCAACCCCAATCACTCTGTGCCGTCAGGCCGATGCCATTAGCACATAGGAGTGGTAGCAGCGGAGCAGGACTTCCCGGCAGACAGGGGACTGCGAGCTATGGCGGGAGAGGCCAGGTGGGGACACAGAGGATGGGCCAAGACCTGCCCCTGTGCCTACCACAGCCTTGTGGCCCACAGTTCCTTTAAAGGTGCACAAATTCATGCACTGGGCACCTAGTAATAGATATTTGGTATATTAGTTAAGCATTCTTGCAATAGAACACCATGAAATTTTTTTAAAATGAGAGAGCTCCCATGAATCACTATAAATGGAAACCCAGATTATATTAAAGAAAAAAAAAAGGCATAGTTTACCGTGTATATGACAATCATATTTGTGTTTAGACATGCATGCCTTTGAAAATGTGTATATGTACACAAAACATTTCTAGAATGACATGAAAGTTATGGTTTACAGCCTCTCTCTGGAGAATATAGCAGAGACAAGAGGAGAGAAGGATGCTTGTCACTACAATTAACTGCATAAAAATATATTACTTTTATAATAAGAAGTTTAGTATATATTTTCCACCCTACTGTCTAAAAAGTTTGATAAAAGTAATCACGCCTAACACCAAGACCCTAAAAAGGGAAAAAAGGTATTTTTAATGAATGTAATCGTCTAAGAAGGAAATACTGATACCATTGTAATTAGCAAACTATTAACAGTTTGAGGCCTGCTGCACGAAATTTATGCACTCTTGTGGCGAAGGGGGGGTGGGTATCCCTCAGCCTGGCCTGCTCCCTATCACAGTCCAGGAGCCCTATGACTATCACACAGCACCACTGGCCAGGTAACCTGGGCCTCCCCCTGTGGACCAGTCGATCATGGGGTTCTGTGATTCCATACCCCAAAGAGGTAGGCCCGGCCCACCTGGCCAGGCCTCTGCCCTCCTAGCAAGGACTCTGCTATAGAGCGCCCCGCAGAGGGAGGCCCCATCAACCCGCTGCAGCATCACTGCTGCGTAGCCTGTGCCTCCCTCTTTGGGGCGATTGATCACACCTACAGAAGGAGGCCCTGCCCACCTGCCACAGCCCATTGGTCAGTGGCCTGGGCCTCCCTCTGCAGGGAGATAATGTGGCAATGGCCAGGCCCCTGACCAATTGCATCTCACCCACCTTGGTAGGCCTGGTGCTAGTAGGTGTCATAGTGTGATCAACTGGATGGCTGTACTGCTGTTTGGCTATCTGGTCGATTAGCATGTTATGCTTTTATTATTATAAACTAGAGGCCTGGTGCATGAATTCGTGCACTGGTGGAGTCCAGCCAGCTCACCCTGCCATCAGGGGTGGGCTGTCTAGGGTGAGGGGCTGTGGGTGGGACCAGCTGGTGTGAGGAGCAAGGGGTGGTTTGCCAGACAGCCCTGCCCCCCTTTTATTATGTAGGATAGGAAAGGAGCAAAGGGAAGGATAGGCATTATAGGCATGTTCCCTGAAAAACAAAGGGAAGATAGATGCATGCCCAGTAAAGTTGGGTGACAGGGAAGGAAAGTGCTTAAAGTCAGTGACACCTGGGAGCAGATGGCATTGGCCACTACAAGCCCTGAAAGGTTGGGATTTATAACCTCAAAGCAAAGGGGTTCACTCTCTTATGTTCTTGGCTCTCTTGGGACTCTGGGCTTGTTAGGCTCATTTGCTTCTGCTTCCCTGCATTTGCCCTCACACAATCAATTAAAGGACTGCAACTCGCCTGATGCTGTACTGAGCCAAACCCCAACATGGAAAGGAAACTCTAGACACTGGCTTTGATTTTAGCTCTACTGAAACCCCAGCTACACTTCTTCTGTGATTGGGCTATAGGATATGGGACTTGAGAAACACAGGGATTTAATTCCTTGAAAATAAAGCTTTCTACCACACCTCATTCACTTGTGGGGGCCTCCAGAAATGCTTATTCCAGCAGTTCTCCAAGAAACCGGCTTCTATCTATAACAATACCAATTTCCTATCCCACTATTCTCCCCATCTTTTTTTGTTGTTGTTTAAAGTATTACAGAGAGTAGTATATATATATATATATATATATATATATATATATATATCTCCTTTTCTCCCCATTGGCCTCCTCCTGGCCTCCCAGACCCCTGTGTAGGATCCTTTCTCAGTTTAGGCATCCCCTAGGGGATGCCTGTGATTAAAACTGAAGACCATGTAAATAATATATATTGAACTTAAATTGTATCTTCTCTGTATAAGGGTGCTGTAACATATTACTATAATACAAACTAGGTGACTTAAAAAAAAAAAAAAACAGAAATTTATTCTCTCAGAGTTCTGAACATTAGAAATTTAAAATTAAGGTGCTGGAAAGGTCATGCTATCTCTGGAGGCTTTAGGGGAAGATCTTTTCTTGCCTCTTTTTAGGTAATTGTGGGCAATCTTTAGCGTTCCTTGGCTGTAGCTACACTGTTTCAATCTCTGCCTCGGTTCCTACGTGGTCTTCTCTGTATCTGTCATGGAGTCTCTTCTCTTCTTACAACACTCAGATAGGATTAGTGTCCATCCTAATCCAGGACAACCTCATCTTAACTTGATTACAACTGTAAAAGCCCTTCATCCAAATGAGGTCACATTCACAGGTTGGTGGATTGGGCCTTAACATGTTTTTCTGTGGGACACAAGTTAACCCACAGCAACTTGGTTGTTGTTGTTTTTATAACCTCCATTTTTAATTTCAAATTTCATGATATAAATCCTAAGGAACTATATAGCGGTTGGTGTACCAGATGAGTTAGCGGCATTGGTCCAACAGCAATCTGAATTCCTGGTGATGCCTCTCTCCATCTTCCTCATGAACAATTCTCAAAATGTAGTTATATCAGAAAAAAATGCTTATCTTCCCCTGAGCTTGACACCTCCCAAACTCAAAATGAAGAGTCAAAGACTTAATTAACCTTGGTTCAACTACTTTATATCATTTAGAATGATAATAGCCAGGAATTAAACACTTTTAGAACTAAAACTTGCTGCAAACAACAAATGATCTCTGATGTCGTGTTTATTTAAATATCTGAAACTAAACACACAGAGTAGAACTCTGTTCTATTAACAAGGGAGAATAGCATAACATGATACACCAGAAATTTCATGACATATGAAAACCAAATTCTGACTTTTAAGAATGGATAATTTCAAAGATCCATTTGCACATATCTTAAGTAAGCCCTGTGTGAGTTTGCAGCGTGAAAATCCTTCTATTTGACTTTCGAGAAATCCCTTTACCTCTCTGAGTACATATTTTCTGCCGTATAAGACCCCCTAATTTTACAGTTAAAACATAGGTTTAGGCCTATATTCGCTATATAAGACTACCCCCCACTTCTGAGGCAACACCAGTTCTTTTTACAATAGACCACCTCTCTAACTCAGCCAATCCAAGCAGACTTTTTATGCATGCAAATTATACATGTTCTGTACCTGAAGCTACACTGTGTTCTAGTAAAAAGCCTGCTCAGATTGACCAGAGTTACAGAGGCAGTCTATTAAAAAAAAGAACTGGTGTTGCCTCAGAAGTGGGGGGTAGTCTTATACAGCGAATATAGGCCTAAACCTATGTTTTAACTGTAAAATTAGGGGGTCGTCTTATACACCAGAAAATACGGTATACTGGGCCTCCAGAAATAAAGACACCAACCAATGGGAGCACCCCTTCTGCTGGAAATGCATGATAATGCTGAATAGTACTTTTTCTTAAACTTTTAAATCTAGGCATACCTCAGAGACCCTGTGAATTCAGTTCTAATCCACTGCAATAAAGCAAGTATTACCAAAAAATGCTAGTGGAGGGTTCTGTCTTCAGTTTGTTAAAAAAAAAAAAAAAAAAAAAAAAAAAAAAAAAAAAAAAAAAAAAGTACAACATCTGTGAAGCACAGTAAAGTGCAATAAAATAAGGTATGTTAAACAGCTGAGCTCAAAAGAAAAAAAAAAATCCCAGGTGTCAGAAATCAAGAGAACACTTAAAGCTAGAGTGATAAACACGTGAGTGGCCCAAATAAACTTTTGACTCTAGCAGGGATATAACTACTAGGGGCTAGCAGCCCTGAGGGAGACACATTGCTACGATATGGGAGACAGGAAGGTGTTGGCTATCAGCTTGCTCAGAGCTGACTATTTCCGTAGTTGAATGGATTGCTGCTGTGCCTGCTCAGCCTTATGAGTATATGGATCAGATCAGAAGAAGGTGCATCATGATTTGATATCCTATGGTCCCCAGTAGCATGCCAAGAGTTACTTTTCAAATGTTGAATACTAGTAGGCTCTGATTTCTATGCTCTGAAAGGTACTGTCTTGCTCTAAAATTGTAAGGATTCTTCTATCAGGACATGCCAGAGATTCCTTATCTATCATACTCTTACCTCCCACAACACGTTACATACTTGCATGTTGAAATCTAGGAGAAAAAAATGTTTGAAGAAAAAAAAATTGACCAGCTAGAAAACATTAGTGTATTAATAGAACATTAATAGAAAACATTAAGAGACCAATCATTAAAAATGGGAGAAGTAATCAAAAGTTATGTTCAAAATTGCAAATTTTATTCTTTCAAAGAGACTTAGAAATTTCACATTGATGGATTAGGTCATGAAGTAAGTTATAACAACTTTTCAAAGTAAATATATTCTATAGCACCCATTCTCTGACCATAATTCAATTAAGTTAGAAGTTGAAAATATAAATGAAAAAAATGTTGAACATTTTAAAATATAAGTTCAGACTTAAATATAAGTTCAGGTTAAAAGGAGAAATCAATCTATAAATTTAAAAAAAATTGAACTGAATCATTACAAATTTATTACATATTTAAAATTGTGGAATGTGTGTGGGGCGGGGGGGGGGGGGGAGAATTGTGTTTTAAATGGAATTTATACCTTTCAGTGTTTCTATTAGAAGAAAAAAAAAAGAGCCTGAAATGAGCTAAGAATTTAGTCCAGGAAGTTTTTAGAAGGGACACAATAAACTCAAAGAAGGAAATTGGAAGGCAAGAGACAGGCATACTCTGTATGAGGATCAAGAAACAAGTGATAAGCCTCTGCTGAGATTAGTCAAGGAAACAACTAAAAGATACAAATAAATGTATAATTTAAAAATACCAATTAATGCAAAGTTTAAAATGAGATTATTTTATCAACAACTTTAACCTAATAAATGTGAAAACTTGGATGAAATTGACAATTTTCTATAGCAACATAACTTAGAAAAATGAGGTTATGAAAAGTCTAAAACAATTACTATACTGAGGCCTTTGACAACAAAAATACCCCATATTAAACTTGTGGAATACAGGGAAATGGCGCTGCGCAAGAAGCCTTGTACAAAGCAGGTGCCTTTTTGCACATCACTTGGCCTCCTCCAGATTTGTCCCATCTGCTCTCCTGGGGGCGAATCTCAGCACAACCAACTGGGAAATGTTGGGCCTTCTAAATAAAGAATGAATTATACTGTTTCACAGTTTACTTTCTGTGGAAATTCTTCTGAGGAGTTAAAATGTGTTTTGGAGGACAACTTCCATCAAATTAATGTTTTAAGTGAAAGAAGGTTAACAACATATGCAAGATATAAATAATTCACCACATTTCTTTCTTCAACTCCTGTCCGTGCAGCAGGGATCCCTCTAAGTCAGATCCCAGTGTGTCTAAGGTACTGGTGACACTTCACAGCTGAAGTTGAGCGGTAAAACCTGCAGTTAAAATGGAGATTCACTGGTAATCCCAGATATCTGAAGCAGATTATTTTCAGTGGCACAAGGAATGCTTCTATATAATTCTTATTATAGAAAATTGAGTTTTAACTATTGAAGCATATGTTTTTGGCTAAAAAAGAATAAAGTAAATCAAGGTAAATTAAGTTGATGTCTGCTTTTTTGGGGAGGGAACAGAAGATGTTAGAAGTATGAGAAGGAAAAAGATTGAATTTCAATAAATTTAAAGATTACTTTCACAGAAGGTAGATGAGTTGAGGTAACTAAATAATTCTGTAAACCAAAACAGAACAAAACTCCACAATCCTATAAAGCAATTATATTGTGAGGATTAAGCATTTATCTTAAAATTGAATAGACATTAAAATTCACTTTTAATTAAAATTATTAAATAAACTAAGTTTGCTTTCAAAGTCTTTCTATTCCTATTTTGGCGACTCCTGTCTTTGCGTCATTCTCTTTTCCTAGGAATTGATCCTAATACTTTATCTTTGCCCTCTTCTCTGAAGTTTGACTCATCCAGGCACTGTCTCATATTCCAAAATAACTTTTCATGCTTTCTTCTCAACATTGAAGGATTTCCGCCTGTGACTTACAACATTCTCATCTGTGACACATATAACCGTTTTAGTTCACATCTGCAGTGCACTCCCATGGGTATTCCAACCTTGAGAGCTTCAACTCTTCCTTCTTTTCTCAAGAAACAATTACAGGATGCAGAGAACTGAAAGGGATATTGACCTAAGAAAACAAATAAACAAAAAAAAATCTTCTTTAACATTTTTAAAGTGTATCAGTAGCATTAATATTGGTGATATCACTGCAAGTAAAAAGTTGTGATACTTTTTAACTGACTACTACCTCAGTGGTGAAGACAGCATAGTTAAGCATAATGACTTAGAGGAAGTAATTCTGATTAGGCTGATTCACCCTAATGCAAACATTACTGAGACTCTCTTAAGAAACCTAAAATTCTTTTCAACCATTTTTATTTCCAAAGATCAAGTTGCAAACTGAGAAATTCCGTGCAAAATGAATGCACATTTTTGTCTCTTTATATTAGTTTATTTTGCTTTTTTAAAAAAATTATCATCCAAGGATATTTGCCTTTTTTTTTTTTTTTTTTTTTTTTTTTTTTTTTTTTTTTAGAAAAAGAGAGTGGAAGGGAGGTAGGAGAGAAAGAAAGAGACGAAAGAAAGAGACGAGTGGGAGAGCATCAATTTGAGACACATCGATTGGTTGCCTCCCTCACATAACCCACATGTAACAGGTACCTGCTCTTGAATCAAACCCATAACTCTTTGGTATTCAAGCCAATGCTCTAACCACTGAGTCCTGTCAGCCAGGGCTATGTATCTCCCAGGGCCTTGTTTTTATCTCCCAGTTTTAGACTCTATTTATTCATAAACGGAGGAACAGAAAGCTTTTTTATTGGGACAGGATATTCTAACTTGTCTATAGCACTTGTGGAAAGAAAATCAATTAACCTAGATGGTATTTTATTTCTGTCTGTAGATTGTCCTTGAGAAAACACTCAGAAAAATTAAGATGAATAAATAATGTAGAGTTGACCAACTCTAATCAAGAGTTTTTTCATGTCCTTAGCTCCTAAATTAATTATCACTATTTCTCTGAAAACTAGCTCAAAGGAAAGGATTTAGAATATACCATAAGAAGTGAATTAGTTCAATGAGCAAGTATGCAGGCACTTTAGTTGCAGGCTGGTGTGGGGAGTGATGACTCCTTCTCTCTTCAATGAAGAATGGGGAGGAATGACTGGATTCTTTATTCCACAACATAAATGAGCATTTAATATGTGCTAAAATATGATAATTTCTAGAATTAGGGAAATGAAGAAGACAGGTACAGACCCTGCCTAAAGAAATTCAGAATCTAATAGGGACACAGAGTATAAGAAATGATTCAGTATAGTTGAATAGACATTAAGAAAGTTTAATTGTATGCTATAAAAAATAATTGATCATTGAAACATCATTTGTAGTTCCAAGTTAAGTACAACAATAGAGGTATGAGCATGTGATGAGGGTGCATGAAAGGCTTCAAAACACTGAAGAAGTCAGCAGAAGGCTTCTGGGAGAAAGTGACATTTGAACGGGAGTGGAAAATCTGAGTAGTATATGAAAGGTGGAAATTTTCAGGTGGGGATAATGGAGGGAACAACCTATCAGAAGCTATAAATACATCAACAGGCCTAGCTTTAAGAATAATTTTGAGAAGAGCAGTAGGTTGCATATTAGGGAGTGATATAAATGACACCAGAATAGGAGATTGGCTACAAAATGTGACCAGTGACTTGGAGTAAACCAAAAAAAAATTTCTCTCTCCTTCTCCCTCTTCCTTTTCTTCTCTCTCTCCTTCCCCCTCTCATTCTCCTCCTCTCTATCTCTTTCCTTTTGTCCCTCCCTCTATTATCAGAGGATTGTGCTGGTGGAATTTCTCTGATGCTAGTGGGAGTGGGGTATCATTTTCCCCACTGGTAGCTAGAGGTTGGGTTCTTACGATATCTTGAGAAAAAGAATTTTCTAAGGCTTGCACAGGAGAATTAATTAGATGTGATAGAAAGGTTAATTCACATGAAATTATCTCTCTTGGTTTTAAGCCAGTCCTAGGATATATGATGCTGGGCCTTCAGCAGAGCGAGAAGCAGAGCCAGTGTCCAGAGTTTCTGTTGCATGGTTGAATTGAGTCTGGTCCAAGTCAATCAATCCATTGTCTGGGTCCCACATGGGCGGTAGTCATGTGAACAAAGGCAAGAGAGCCTGCCCTCACAACAAGAGTCCAAGAGAGCAAGAAGGCCAAGAGGACCACAAGAGAGAACTCCCTTTGTTCAGGAGCTTATGTATCTCAAATTTGTGTCCTTGCCTATTCTGTCCATGCCCATTCTGGCCATTGCCCTGTTCCCAGGTATGACTGACAGACAAGCACCTCCCACATAGATCTTACTGGGCATGCACCTGCTGTCTAATCCCTACCTCTAGAATCTGTGGGGAACAGACCTAGAGACTATTAAACTGAAGCTTCCTGCCAAAGCTGTACAAATGCCATGCCTATATTATCTGGCCTTTTCTTTACTCCTTTTTTGTTAATTAATTAACAAAAGGGCTACTACAATGGTATCATCTCTTCCTTTGTTATGTAGAACATGAGCTGGATTGAAAAAAAGACATTGATGGTCTTTGGCTTGGTGGTTCAGTTAATTGGAGCATCCCATTCACCAAAATGTTGCAGGTTCGATTCCCGGTCAGGGTCCTTATAAATTTTGGATATACCTAGGTTGCAGGTTTGATGCCTGGTTGGAGCATGTAAGAGGCAACCTATTAATGTTTCTCTTTCACATCAGTGTTTTTCTCTTTTCAATCTCTTTCTCTCCTTCTCTTTCTCTTTCTCTTTCTACTTCCTTCCTCTTTCTCTAAAAAAAAAAAAAAAAAAAAAAAAATCTATAAAAATTAGCCCTTTTCTATATTATTGGATGATTTTAAAAATAAAAAAAGAGACTGATAGAAGAAAACCCAGTAAGGAGATAGTTCCTAAAGTTGAAATGAGCAATTATAAGCACATGAGAAAAAACAGTGACTAGAAATGAAGAGAAGAAAAAGTTGAAAAACATTTCTGAGGTAGAATTCATGGGGTTTGGTTGTTACCTGAGTGAGTTTGTTTGGAAAGTAAGATAACAGGGGACAACGAATAAGATAGAAGACTCTGAAAGACTGAGAAGATTTCCATAATTTTCTTAGAAGAGTGATTTGGAAGACAAGTAAAATTAGGAGCAAGAAAGTTTCAGAAAAGAAAAAGAGGTCTACTTTGCCAATTTAAATTCTAGATACCTAGAGATACTAAAGAAGTGAAAGAGAACATTTCAGATGGTTGATTTTCCAGTACATGATCCAGTGCATAGGGAGAAGTTTCTACCTGCTCTAAAGATGAAAGCGATATACACAGAAGCCTAGGGCTGGAGAGTGAGGAGGTTGAAGGAGTTTTCCAATGAACTCTCCTTTCTCTAATAAGAAGAGGCATTGTTACCTGCCGGGTTCAGAGTGAGGGCAAAATGAGCTGAAGAAAATGGGTTTGGAAAGACCACTTGAAATTCTGGAATTACTCATTGTGGTTTTAATTTGCATTTCTCAGAAGATTAATGACAGAGCATCCTTTAATATGTCTATTGGCCATCTCTATGTCCTCTTTGGAGAAGTGTCTATTCAGGTCCTTAGCACATTTCTTAATTGGATTGTTTGGTGGTGAGTTTTAAAAGGTCCTTATAAATTTTGGATATTAAGACTTTATCAGATGTATCCATGAATATGTTCTCCCATTCAGTGTGTCGCATTTTCATTTTATTGGTGGTTTCCTTTGCTGTGCAAAAACTTTTTATTTTCTTTTATATTTATTTATTTTTCTTTATTGTTGAAAGTATTACAGATGTTTTGTTTGTTTGTTTGTTTGTTTGTTTGTTTTTCCCATTGGCCCCTTCCACCTCTTACCTGCTCCTCTCTGATCTTCACCACTCTATTGTCTGTGATGCATATAAATTCCCTGGTTAACCACTCCCCACCCACCCCTGCCTTCCCTCTGAAATTCATACAGTTTTCCTTCTGATTCCCCAATTTCTTTTATTAAATTTACTGGGGTGACATTGGTTAATAAAATTATAGAGGTTACCCTTTGAAATTCATCTGTTCCATACTTCTATGTCTCTGGATCTGTTTTGTTCATTAGATTCCACATATGAGTGAGATCATGTGATACTTATCTTTCTCTGACTGACTTATTTTGCTTAGCAAAATACTTTTTAGTTTAATGTAGTCCCACTTGTTTATTTTTTCTTTAGTTTCCCTTGCCCAAGAACAAATATCAGAAAAAAAGTGAGACAGACTAATGGATACAGAGAACAAACTGACAGTTGTCAGAGGAGAAAGTG
The DNA here is from genome assembly GCF_964339955.1 of Pipistrellus hanaki. Classification (NCBI taxonomy): domain Eukaryota; kingdom Metazoa; phylum Chordata; class Mammalia; order Chiroptera; family Vespertilionidae; genus Pipistrellus; species Pipistrellus hanaki. The sequence continues at coordinate 114,614,728 of NC_140505.1, forward strand.
TTGGGGGCTGGGTGAGAAGGGTGAAGAGATTAAGCAAAGAAATAAAAAGAAAGACAAATGGACACAGACAACTGTATAGTGATTATCAGAAATAAGGGGTGGAGGTAGAGGTAGAAGAGGGTAAAATGGGGATAAATAGTGATGAAAAGATCTTGACTTGGTTGGTAAACACACAATCCTATCTAATAAAGAGGCGACAAGCTAATTGACCCTCACACCATCACAAAGATGATAGCACTCACAGCCAATAAGGAGGGAATTATGCTAATTAACTGCCACACCCTCAAAGATGGTGGTGTCCCCACCCCTCAGCCCCACTGGGGCTGCAGGCACTGGCAAGGCTGGGCCTGCCCTCCCATGGTCACTCCACATGCCTGCCTCTGGAGTCTTCCAGTTTGTTTGCCCCCCAGCCGCACAGGGTCAGCCCAAGGCAAAGGTAACAAGAACCGGCCGAGACTTGCCCTGTCAACAGTGGCAGCAGCAGAGGTGTGATGGGGCATCGCCTTCCCCTGGTCACCAGGTCACCTCCCACCCAGAGGGCTCCCAGACTGTGAGAGGGGGGAGGCCCGGCAGAGGCACCCGCCTCCAGTGCATGAATTTTCATACACCGGACCTCTAGTAGAATATAAAAATGAGGTATTGTAGAGTTAATTATATACCTGAAACCTCTATAATTTTATTAACCAATGTCATCCTAATAAATTCAATAAAATAAATTGGGGAATAAGAAGGAAAACTTACCAAGTGCAAGTTAAAGATTTTCCATGGAGCCAAAGTCAAGATGAAATTAAAAGCCCTAAATTTATATTTCATAATTGTCTATAGCAAAAGAGAAGAGAGTTAACAGTTGGGTTATTCTAAAAGGTGGACTCCAGTTCCTCTATGGAAAACCACAATTGGAACATTGGTAAAGCTTTGGCACAGCTAATAATACTAACATCTCTGGAACTTAGAAATATGTTAGTTTTGGTTAAATACCTAGTATGAGAGAAATGTGCATTTTTGGCTAGAAGGAACCACACAGACTTAAATGAGCTCTTCTGGTTATTAAAATACCATTACTGACAGCAATCTGCTATTCTAAATAATCTTGTGTTATTTTATCATGCTTAGAAAGGTACAATTCATCATAAAATGGATCTCTTTTTTGATAATTTAAATAAAAAATCATTACATTTTATTTATTTATTTTTCCTTGTACTTGCTTGTTGTTGGTGTTTAATTTTTACTGAGTTCATTGGGGTCAAAAAATTATTTTTTTCCTACTTTTTTCTTTTTTTCTCTATTCCTCCACCACCAACCCAGCCATTCCTACAGGTGTCAGCCTGCTTTCTATGAGAATGTCTCTATTTTGATTATTAATTCATTACAATGTATCTCAATTAAAGAAACAATGCTGCTAATGATCTAGTTAGATCATTAGGTTTAACTATGGTTGACTTTTAAACTGCAATGATATCCTTAAGGGGTACTCTGTTTTCAGCCATTCTCTAAATAAAAACATATTCACATTATGACTTCTGATTGAACATGGCTAAAACTTTGTTTTATTCCTCCTGGTCCTTAGGCAATATCCTGAGTATCTTACCTAATAATAGACAAGCATGTAAATTAACCATACCTCTGTTATGCCCACAGCCAATCAGAGTGAGTATGCAAATTAGAAGGCTAGATATGGCAGCCGCCAGCTGCTCCAGGCAGGAGTGGCCGGGCAGGGCAGAACATCTGCTATGAGAGGGAGGGTGGGGGTGAAGGGATCCACAGGATTGGAATGCTGCAGAAAAAAAAGAAAAAAAAAAAAAGAAAAAAAAAGAAAAAAAAGACTGCAGACTCCAGAATCTGTAGCAAAGATAAAGAAGGCAGACTGGCCAGAACGAAGGCCTGGGTCCTGGGTACCAGAGGAAAACTGGTGCTGGAAGTCAAGGGAAGGAAGGCTTATTGCACGAATCTCTTCATGCAACAGGCTTCTAGTCCTTTATAATAAAAGCCTAATATGTGAGCCGAAACCGGTTTGGCTCAGTGGTAGAGTATCGGTCTGCGGACTGAATGGTCCCTGGTTTGATTCCGGCCAAGGGCATGTACCTTGGTTGCAGGCAAATCCCCGGTAGGGGGTGTGCAAGAGGCAGCTGGTGGATATTTCTCTCTCATTGATGTTTCTAGCTCTCTGCCTCTCCCTTCCTTTCTGTAAAATATCAATAAAATATATATTTTTTTAAAAAAAGCCTAATATGTGAAGTGTCTGGTCATCCAGTCATCAGTTCAATCAATCAAAGCATAATATACTAATGATTTGCTAAGGCTGCTCAACCACTCGCAATGACATACACTGACCTCCAGGGGACAGACATTCCAACCAGTAGAATCTGGGATCTGTCCAATTGGTACTGAGCTAGACAGGCTATACATACCTGGAGCTCACCCGCAGTCCCTCCCCAGCTAGCCAATCTTCTGTATCCCTCCCTGACCCCCATCATGCACCTGTGGTTTCCCTTGGCCTGGCCTGCATCTCTCACAATCCAGGTCCCTTCCAGGGGATGTTGGAGAGCCCATTTTGACCTGATCCTACAGGCCAGGCCAAGGGATCCCACTGGTGCAAAAATTTGTGCACCGGGCCTCAAGTTAAATAATATGACGCATACTGACTGATATTGACCCCTTTGTTGACCTGGATTTAATGAATATTAAATACAGATGGAGAATCTGTAATGAATAGAGTAACACACAGGCAGTTATTTTATTCCTTTGTCCTGTGATTCTCCAAGCTGAGAGAAGGGCCAACAGCAACATAGCAGAGCACAGGCATCACTGCTTGCTCTGCACGTGTTAATCTTGTCGGCGCTGTAGGACCTTTCTCTGAATGGCACAAAACAAATTGCTTGAGATACTAAGGCAAAATATCATGCTCAAGTTTGAATCTTCATGCACATGCATCTCCTTTTATCAGGAAAATTTACTATCTGTTTGAAAGATGATTGGCCCCTTTAAAGGATAAGAGAATCTTCTGTCAAGAAGACAATACCAGAATATCATGCTCACACTTGGAGGCCTGAAGTATAGGGGCAAAATACAGGTATCAGATTAACCTAAGTGACTTCAGCCTTGACGTTATCTAGTTTCCAGAGCTTCTCCCCTTCCTGATTGTAAGCTCAGAATTGCCAGAAAGTCTATACATGTACCCCTCCAGAATCTGTAATGCCACATACACACTTTTACTATTCTTTTCTTGCTTATTCTAGAGATTACAGCAGGTATGCTGGACTCACCTAATACAAAATGTTGACTTTTATATTTCCCCGACAGTTCTGAACTTTAGAACCCTTTAATTCCATTTCTTTTACTGGCGAATTGGACAATTTTCCCCAGTTCTTCAGTCCTTCTCTGAAATTGAAATATATACTCATAATCTTTGCATCTAAAGTTAGAGTACCTCACTAACGCAAGCAGGGTATATTGCCTTGATTTATTGATATTCAACCTAGCCAAGCAACTTGCTTAGGCTGTTGGTATGTTAGTGGACATAACATGAATGTAAGTAGGGTTTTTTTAAACATAGTTTTAAATGTGCTTGTATAATTTGACTTGTATACTTGCACTTCTGCCATTTCCATGAGAAGGGAATGCCCCCAAGAAGTCCATAGTCCAAGAATAAGACATATAAAGTATGCCTGAAGTATACCTGATATCACACTGCAATATCAGCCAAGCCAAGCCTAATTAAGGAAAGGTTCAACTGACCCACAGATCAATGAGTGATATATATGTATATATTTCACAAATATATATATAATATATTACATATATTATATATATATTTGTGAAATATATGTGGCTTATAACCATACATAATATATATATATATATATATATATATATATATATATATATATATATATATATATATATATATATATATTTGGGGAATATCCTAATATATAAAAACCCAGGGTCTGTAATGTCAAAACAACCAAAGGCTTGACAGAACGCCAGGCTAGGGAGCTGAGGGGGCGTGGCCGGCCTTCAAACTGCAGGCAGCCCTAACCCAGGCTGGACAGTGCCCCAGAGGGGGACTCCTGCCATGATGGGGGTCATGATCATGGTCAGCCCCTAGCCCAGGGAGGCCTCCTAGCCAAGGACACCAATCTGTTCTGAACCTAGGGCTGTGCTCTCCCTGAGAAAGACTTGGAAGCTGCCAGTGTCTAACTACTAATCTCTAAGAGGTGAGAGTATGTTCACCAAAAAGTAGGACCATCAAACGTTCACAGTCTCAGTGCAGACACAGGTCAGTGGCTGACGGGGTGGAGGCCAGGCCAAAACAAAATAGCAGAAACACCCTATCCACCTTGGCAGGTGCAACTGCAGTCCACGCAGGCATGGGCAGTGGAGAAAGCGCTACCATTTCCAGAATCCTGCACTGGCACCACCACCTCGCTCACCCTCAAGCCCCCTGAGTCCTGACAGCGAAGTGTGTAGTGCATCCTGCAGGAGTTGTGCCTTTCTGGGTGCTTTTGCCTACAGACACCCTTTGGGATGAATTCAGAGCCACATCTCACCTCCCATGAGACTGAAAGAACTATGGAAAAGGATTTCGACAAGAGCTTTCCACATCTCTGTTTATTCTTTTGAATCCACAAAACGACCTTAAAAAAAGCATTTGGGCCACCTAAGAGAGAATGCACTTTCCGGCCAGAGCAATCAGGATTCTTTTGCCCAACAGGTTAAAGGAAGCAGAGAGCTGGCACAGTAGAAATAGTCCTAGTTCCCTATGAGGAGACCATGGGAATGGAGTTGCAGAAATTCCATAAGCCTCTTGCCATCTTCTCCTTTGCAAACCACACCATCCAGACCCACCAGGTCTGGAGGAAACTGGGAGTTGCAGCTGTGATTTGGGATGCAGTAAACAAATCATGGGGAACCTCTGAAAACATCTGCAGTTGATTATAAGACTGGTCTTTATTTAAAAAGAAATAAAAGAACAGCTTTGTTGAGATATAATTCATATGTTGTACATGTCACCTAAAGTGTACAATGAACTGGTTTTCTAAAGTAAATTCAGAATGGTACAACCATCACCATGCTTTGTTTTTAAATATTTTCATCACTCCACTCCCTCAAAAAAAAAAAAAAATTCTACCTATACCCACTAGAATCACTTTCCTGATCTTCTTCACCAAAATAGATTACATTTTAAAGGTGGGTAAAGGAAAGTTGAGGGAAGTTAAAATACTGCACAAAGGATATTGTAAAATGACAAAGCCCAAAGTGAAGAACGTGTTTTTTCTTTTCTTTTTTTGCTATTTTTAATTGATTTCAGAGAGGGAGAGAGAGATAGAAACATCAATGATAAGAATCACTGATCAGCTGCCTCCTTCAGGCCCCCTACTGGGGATTGAACTCGCAACCCAGGCATGTGCCTTTAACCAGAATCAAACCTGGGACCCTTCATTTCACAGGCCAATGCTCTCTCCATTAAGCCAAATCGGCCAGGGCCATATGTCTTCTTTAAGTTCTACGTGGTTGTAATGGTCCCCAAGTGTATACAATAAAAAGGTAATATGCTAATTAGAGTTGATGTCTTCCAGACATCCTTCCAGACAAAGCTGCAGCAGGACTGAGGCTCAGGCCAGCAATGGCAGCAGCAATGGGGTGGTGCCTTCCCCTGATCCACCAGGTCACCTCCCTCAGAGGGAGGCCAGATTGGGGGCCAAGGCTGAGGCAGTTAGGAGCAATCAGGCCATCAGGAGGGGCAAGTTAGGGGTGATCAAGATGGCAGGGGGCCAAGTTAGGGTCAATCAGGCTGGCAGGGGGCAAGCTAGAGGAGATCAGGCCTGCAGGCAGAGGGATTAAGGGTGATAAGACAATCAGGCTAGCAGTTAGGAGCCAGCAGTCCCAGATTTCGAAAGGGATGTCCAACTGCCTGTGTAAAACCCCTGCTTCATTTCTGCTTCACCTAGTATTTTATTAGAGAATAATTGAAGAAAAATAGAAATACTATCAATTGATTAGTGGTAGCGTTGGCAACCTTTAAAAATATTCACAATACCATAGTTGTTTATTGTTCCCAATTGCTTCATTGTAATGTTAATGAATATCACTATTTTATAAGTTTGTCCTTGAATAGTTATTCCATTTTCAAACATTTAAGTTTTTCACAAATTTTCTATGATACCAATAAACATTGTTCATGTAAGTTTCTAGATGTTTTTAATGCTGTAGTCTACAAATTTCCCTCTTATTTTTCCTATCAACTTTGAATTTGCTCTTACTATTGAATGATACTGTCTGAAGTTCACTTAAAATAAAATATATTTTGTAGAAAAGACTTTTTATAGCACACATTTCCCTCAAATCAGATAATTTGTATTGTGTAGAATACAGACTTCACAATTACTTGCCTACATCTTGATCCAAAGGGAGGGAATTATTAAACTGCATTAATTCATCCTAACGTAAAGCAACTTAAGAATCTGAACTGGATATAATGTCAGAAATTTTATGATGTATACAAGCTAAATATGCTAAGTGAATGTTTGGAAACCAAACATTCAAGTTTGGAAAAGGATCTATCAATATAGTTTATGTTTAGGTGTATATATAACTACTAAAGGAAATTCTACTTCTCGCCACAAAAAAGAAAAAAGAAAAAAAAGGGCGGGGGGAAGCAAATAACAAAGTAGGGATGAAAGGCTAATGAATGGTGGGGCTTGACACAAAATGAAGGTCAACTGCGAAAGGTCAACTGCTCATTTGACCTTTCGCAGTTGCTAAGATCAAGTGAGGAAGGATGGAGGTCCTCTGGGGCTGAAGGTGAAACCCTCTTCAATGGAAGAGAGTGTCCTGGGTCATCAGGGAGAAATTGGAGAAGTGGCCCCAACATGGAAGCCAGCTCCAGGGAAGAAAGTTCTGCTTCAGGAAGTGTGCAAGTAAGACTGATCTCACTGGGCCCACCGGGCACCTGTAATCTATAGTAAGGTGTGATGGGGGTCATGGCAACATTGACATCAATGGGATAAAACAGCAGCTGAGGAGGATCTGCAACCATGAGCAATGGATTGGCAGTAGCAGAACCACCAGCTAGGAGTTTTGAAAGACGAGGAGAATCAGGGTCTAGAAGGATGTTCTTGGGCCTCATAGTGCATGGTGATTCTGACAACATAATTGGAGGTCAGAGAGCTAGAGCAGTGTCTCTGGGGATTTAAAATAATCGATTTATTTTATGTCTGATTCTGAGATTAATCTTATTCCAAGTTGAATAGGTAAGTCCTGTCAAAATGTACATACCTGGGCTGCCAACCGTGCATTTCACTTTATTGACTCAATAAAGCTAAAAAGGGGACATAGCGAACTGATTGAGAGGGAGGGCTCTAGCATCAGGCCCCTGGGTTTGACTCCTATTCTGCCATTCACCATCTGTTTGGCTTTAGTTGCTAAATTTCTCTGTGCCTCAATTTCCTAATTTATAAACTGCAAATGATAATAGTAATGTCTTCATGGGACCGGTATTATGATTAAATTAGTTAACACATATAAAAGACTTAGACCAATAGCTGGCTTGAAGTAGAAATTAAATGCTTTCTAGTTATTATCACCCCCTGCTTTATCAGGGAAGGGTTATAAGGTCTCCCTGGTTTTCCTCCCCTTTCTCCCTAACCTAAGAATGTAATAAAAGTACCAAGGGGTGGGAGACAGAACTAGATGTGACTCAGTGATAAATTCTCTAAACTTTTGCCTCTGTTTGTGCTTGTTTGAATGTGTGTGGCGAGTCAGGGAGATACCGCTCTTCTTCCCTTCTCCTGGCTGCAGCCTGGGAAACCAGCAGACAAGAATGCCACGACTTCTTTTGTGGAAGAAAGAGACAGATGATGGAATCACCTCGGTGATGCCCTGGCTCCTGGGTGGGTGGTATGTTTGTCTCCCCCCTTTATTCTGATTTTGTGAGGTGGCTGCATTCATGCAACAGTTGAGATTTAACACATTCATTTTGAAATAATTGTTACTAAATTTGGAAGGAGAGCAGTTTGAAACTAATAGAAAGTGGTCAGAGAAAAATGCAAAATCCAAATTATCAATGTTTGTTGCATAGGGAAAAGAAAAAGTATAAAACCAATATTACTTCATAATACAATCCTTAAGTATAATTATGCCTATTTAAATAGTCATGGGCTATTAAGTATTAAAAGAGTTCCCCCCCCAAAAAAATAAATTGTAACAAAGGTCAAGTCTTACAAAGAATTATAGGGTACCGAATGAGATTTCCAAAGAATAAATTATTCAAGGAAATCTAAACTTGAGGTTGGTGTTTTGAAATATAAAAATGTTCATAATTTATGTTCTGTGATAACAGCTAATTATACCCCTGGCTAGCTGGCTCCGTTAGTTAGAGCATAGTATGGGTTGGGGTTGGATTCCCAGTCAAGGCACATACTTGGATTGTGGGCATGTGCAGGGGGGCAGCCGATCCATGTTTCTCTCTTACATCACTGTGTTGTAGTTGTTTTCTTTCTCTCTCTCTTAAAACCAATAAATATTCCCTCAGATGAGGATTAAAAAAAAACAAAAACTGGTTATGAAATGGTTTTGTAGGTTTACTAGTAAATAATTTTCATTATTTAAATTAAAAGGAAGAAGCAAGATTTTTTATGTTCCTGTACATGTGTGTGCATAACTACTAAATATTTTGGAAAGATGTACATCCTATATAATAAAAGCCTAATATGCTAAATGTCCGACTGCTCATTTGACCTTTCGCAGTTGCTATGATGTGCACTGACCAGCAGGGGACAGGCACTCTGACTGGTTAGCTTGCTACTGGGTTCAGGCCAATTGGAACTGAATGAGATGGGCCAAAAACACTGTGGAGCTAGCTCTCTCATAGTCCCTCCCCAACCAGCCAATCTCCAACCCTCCAAACCCCAGCCCTGATTGTGCACTGGTGTGAGAGACCTCACCAGTGCATGAATCCATGCACCTGGCCTCTAGTTAAAATATAATACTGGTCTTCTTTGGATGAAGGATTAACAATGACATATATATATATATATATATATATATATATATATATATATATAATCCACACCTGAGGATATTTTTCCATTGATTTTTAGAGAGAGTGGAAGAAAGAGAGAAAGACAGAGAGAAATACAGATGTGTCTCATATTGATTGCACACTCCAACCAGAGACCCAAGCCCACAACCGAGGTGCCCTTGACTGGAATTGAACCCAGGACCCTTAGGCCCGTAGGCCAACACTCTATCCACTGAACAAAACCAAACCAACTAGGGCTTATGTAAATCATTTTTGAAGAGTAGTTGAATTAGTAATTAAAATAGATGGAAAAGATTTGGGGAATGAGTTTGTCATTCACTTTTTTAATGTGTAGATTTAAACCAAGATAGACTTCCAGGAAGATAATGGAATGAGTACATATTTGCATAACCAAAAAACATGCACATCAGGAAACAATAAAAGAATATCCACTTATAAAGAAATTAGGAAATTGCCAAAATCCCTATCTGTGGAATTTATGATCTAAGTAAAAGGAAGGTGCTCAGCTTTGACACATGCTTTCCATAATTAAGAGTGGAATGCAGTTTGAGGGAAGGAAGCAGTAGCTTTAAAAATCCTGTACTTGGAGATTGGACCCCTCTAAGTCTGGGTGGGTTTTGGAAGTGTGAGTCAGCATTTTAGATCCCCTAGACCACAAGCTCTGTGAAGTCAGGAACTGAAGTGCTTTTTTGTTAGCATCCTTATCCTCAGTTTCTGGCATATAATAAGGGCTGAATAAATATTTGTTGAATAAATGCCTAAAGTTGTTTTATCCTCCCACATAATAGCAGCAGTGGAAGGAGAAACAAAATGGCAATGTCATTTTAATTTAACCCAACCTAGTTTCATAACCAGAAGGAAACAGCTGCTCAGCCACAGAGCAAAGTTAACCAAACAGACATAAATAAACATTCATCTGTCAAGTAGAAATCCTGTGAGCCTTAGAGTATTACACTAATGTGGAAATCTGCCAAAATGACCTGAACAGGAGGACTCTCTAAAACAAAGGAACAGTTAAAATCCAAGATTTGAAATCTCATGCTGTTGTATTTTTTTAAAGGAGGATGCAAGAAATAGTCCCAACAGCTAAATTATAATAATAAATATATAACACTAGGCTACAATATGATCTTGCTTTTCTAGGTGGCCCTAAATAGAGTCCGTTGAGAACTCCTCTGATGCAGCTTTAATGAAAGACTTGGTGATTCAGATTATCTCCTAGGAGACCACACAAAAGCGACATGAGACTCTTAGGAAGTCAGTGTGCACCTTACCAAGATCTGGCCTCAAGCCGTATCCTATGGATCAAGAGCTCACAGAATTCCACTGGATTTTAGAATGGACTCAAAATTGTATGATCTTGCTTTCTAAGAATATTTTCCACATCTTAAATTCTACATTGGCTTTCCACATCTTAAGATCTACGTTGGTTGTTAAGATACAAGCTCACCAAAAGTCATAAAGAGCATTTATTTTTGGTTAAACATTTGTCAATATTACTTTGAATATAGCTTTTTAAAAAATTGTGGTGAAAAAATAACATGAGATCTACTCTTTCAACAAAATTTTATGTGTAGAATACAGTATTGTCAACAATTGAGACTATAAACAGATCTCAAGGAGTTTTTCATCTTGTATGACTGAAATTTTATACCTACTGAACAGCAACTCCTCACTTCTCCCTCTCTGAACCTCTAGTAACCACCATTCTACTTTCTGCTTCTATGAATTTCATTACTTTAGATACTTTATATAAATAGAATCATGAAATGTAAATATACAGAGTGTCCTAAAAATGTATATACAATTAACAGCTGATAGCTCAATTGGTATTTCTTTCTTTTCAGATTTAACCCATTGTAATTAATAATTATTCAAAACTTGTATGCATTTTGGGACACCCTGTATATTATTCCATTATCTATAATTACATGTGTATGTAAAATTAGATCAGAAGTAAAATAAAAATAAATTAAAAAATAGGTGAAAAAAATTGTTAATTGGAACTGTATAAAAAAACTAACCACAAGATACCAAATAGAAATGTCTTCATTATTTATCTATATATCCCACATATATATGTTTAATATGTTTAATAAGGATGTAGTGAATAAATAAGAAAGGTCAAGGCATAACTGTTAGATAACTGGAAAATACCAAGCAAGGAGGTTAAATTTATTATATTACTAAGACAACACATAAAACCAAAAAACATATTGAACCATCATCCTGCCTTGACAAAGTCCAGAGAAAAAAGCTTCTCTGGGTCTTTAGCATCACAAACTGTTGAATCTTTTCACAAATATTGATAATAGCTATCCCAGTGCTAGTAACCTTCATTCTCTAGGTGCTTCTGTTCAAGTTTCATATTTCCAAGAAAGAGAATTAGATTTGCCAAACTTAGGTCAGACACCTCTGTCCTTAAAAAATCAGCCAGGCAAGTGCTTTGGGCAGACATTGACACAATCACAGGGTAAAACTGAAAACAGAATGATTGCCCCAATTTGTATCACTGCAGTGGGTAATCCTTGCGAACAGAGCATGTTCTTTCGGGGTAGAAGTGGACGGTGATGTGTAAGAGCCCTTTCAGAAGGTGGCTTGACCATAGTTGGGTTGCTCTAGGACTAAGCCAAGAAGTAGAATTATATTTCTTAAATTAATTTGTATAAGCAGAAAGTAGTATACTAAATCCTATAGCCCTTGCTTATGACTTATATTTAATATTAGTCTTCCCTCTTTCCTCTTCCTCCAGCCCCTATTGATAGAAACAGTAGCCATGTTTTCTTTGCTTCGTCTTTCTCAAGATTGATTCATAAGCAATGAGAGCTGATTTCTCATTGACTTGCGCAGTTCTGTGTTTAGCTCATCAGATGTGGGAGGACCACATCTTGTTGGCTCAGGGCTTGCACTAGGAATTAAAAAATATTGCAGTAATCATAGATTACATCTACTTTTTTAAAATATATTTTTATTGATTTCAGAGAAGAAGAGAGAGGGAGAGAATCATTGACTGGCTGCCTGTTGTACTCTCCATACTGGGGATTGAGCCCACCCCACGCCCCAGGCATATGACCTGGCTGGGAATCAAATCATGACCTCCTGGTTCATAGATTGATGCTCTACCACTGGGCCCATGGCTGGGCCATCTACTTCTTTTAACCTAAGTGGTATATTCTGAACTTAAATATAATCCAACATTTTACAATTTTCAGATTACCCCTCCTTTTAAAGATAAAGTAACTATAAAAATGTAATAGTATACTTGTAATATTTCCCTTATAGAAGAATATCAGGAAAGCTAAATGACCAGGTATTTTGGTTATCTTTTTCTTCATAGCATATTATTCCAAAACTTAGAAGCTTAAAAAACAAACATTTATTATCTCCCTGTCTCTGTGGGTCAGAAATCCAAGTGCAGCTTAAGGCAATGCCTGTCTCAAGATATTTTAATGGAGTTATAGTTAGGATGTTGGTTAAGACTGCAATCTCTCTTGAAGTTCAATTGGTGGAGGATTCACTTCCAAGTTCCCACAACGTGTTTGTTGGCAAGGTTTAGTTCCCCATGGGCTGTTGAATCGCTGTCCTCAGTTCTGTACTGACTGATGGCTAGTGACCTCCCTCTTGCCCTTGCCATGTCAGCTTCTCCATAGGATAGCCCAACACGTGCTATCTGGCAAGCAGAAGCCATAATCTTTTTGCAACCTAATCTTATTAGAAATATCCCATAACCTCTGCTACATTCCACTTAACAGAGGTGATAGTTAGGGTGTCCCACCCACACTTAGAGGAAGGACTTGCACAAGGATGCAAACCTCAGGAAGCAAGAATCATTGGAAGCTCTTTTGACACCAAGGAAAATTAGATCTGAAACCCCTTTAATATTAGAATTATAGCCAAAGCCGGTTTTGCTCAGTGGATAGAGTGTCGGCCTGCAGACTGAAGGGTCTCCGGTTTGATTCCAGTCAAGGGCATGTACCTTGGTTGAGGGCACATCCCCAGTAGGGGGTGTACAAAAGGTAGCTGATAGATGATTCTCTCTCATCAATGTTTCTAACTCTATCCCTCTCTCTTCCTCTCTGTAAAAAATCAATAAAATATACTTTAAAATAATATCAAATTTCAGGTATATTTTCACTCTTAGAAAATAGAAGATAGAAGAAAGTAATAAAGTAAAGCACAATAAAGTAGAATTAAAACTGAGAAGAGACTTTGGCTACAAATGAATGGCATTTAGTATTATTATTCTATAAACCAAGAGAAAAAGTAGTTTCATTTGCTAAGACAGATTTTCATTGGCAAGCTTAAAAAATTTTATAAGAAACATTTCTGTACAAGTATTAAGACTGTGCTGAGTTACTCTGTATAATAAGGTGAGTTTTGGTTATCAATACAAATTAAATAAAAATATTGATAATGTACAAAAGCCTTGTAAAAGAAACCCTTGTCAATACAATAAAAAGTATCCAATAAGTTTATTTAGAAAGATTCATAGAGCTCTACCTGGTTTTGCTCAGAGGTTAGAGCATCAGCCCACAGATTGAAGGGTCTTGGGTTCAATTCCAGTTAAGAGTTGCAGGTTTGGTCCCTGGCCCCAATGGAGGAGAGGCAACCAACTGATGTGTTTCTCTTACATCAATGTTTCTCTCTCTGTCTCTCCCTCTTCCTTCCACTCTCTCTAAAAATCAATGGTAAAAATATCCTCCCTTGAGGATTAATAACAAAAAGAAGAAGGAGGAGGAGGAGGAGTAAGAGGAAGTGGAGGAAGAGGAAAAGGAGGGAAAGAAGGAGAAGGAGAAGGAGAAGGAGAAGGAGAAGGAGAAGGAGAAGGAGAAGGAGAAGGAGAAGGAGAAGGAGAAGGAGAAGGAGAAGGAGAAGGAGAAGGAGAAGGAGAAGGAGAAGGAGGAGGAGAAGGAGGAGGAGAAGGAGGAGGAGGAGGAAGAGGAGCAGGAGGAGAAAGAGGAGGAAGAGGAGGAGGAGGAGGAGGAGGAGGAGATGGGGAGGAGGAGGAGGAGGAGGAGGAGGAGGAGGAGGAGGAGGAGGAGGAGGAGGAGGACTTATAGAAAGAAAAAAATGCAACAATTTAAACAATTTGTATTAATATGAAAGCAAACTATTTTGAGGCAAAGAACTTCAAGGGTTTTGGGCCTCTTTCAGCTCTATAGAAAACTGGCCAATTACACTTCTTTATATGAAAAACAAGGAGGATAACCAAAATTTTTAACAACAAAATAAGATAATTATATTTAAATATACAGTATATATTTGCCGAAACCGGTTTGGCTCAGTGGTAGAGCGTCGGTCTGAGGACTGAAAGGTCCCAGGTTCGATTCCAGTCAAGGGCATGTACGTTGGTTGCGGGCACATCCCCGGTAGGCAGTGTGCAAGAGGCAGCTGGTCGATGTTTCTCTCTCATTGACGTTTCTAACTCTCTATCTCTCTCCCTTCCTCTCTGTAAAAAATCAATAAAATATATTTTAAAATAATAATAATAAAATAAATATACAGTATATTAATCTTCTCAATGAATTATCTGATACTGATACCCAGAATGGATGCTGTGTGGAATGGGTGGAGTAACTGAGGAACAAAGACAGAAAAAGGAAATGAACAGACATTGGGAGAAAAGCTTAAAACATCCAATATAGATATGTTAAAACCAAAAAGCATTTCTTATTAAGAATTGGCAGATGATCTTTCCTTCTCCTCACCCTGAAGATTCTTCCCTCAGATAACAGGATGCTACCCTGTTTCCCCGAAAATAAGAGTGTCTTATATTAATTTTTGCTCCCAAAGATGCACTAGGTCTTATTTTCAGAGGATGTCTTATTTTTCCATGAAGAAGAATATGGTAAATGTTTATTATTAAATGAAAATAAAAGAAATTTATTACCTGTATATGGTATGGTAGTACGGTAGTTGTCAACACAAACCAGACAAAGTGTGAATCCTACAGTATCAAGAATTTACTCATTTATTCAATGACAATCATGTCATCATCTTCTGGAACATCATCATAACAATCCAATTCCTAAATTTCCTGGTGAATTTCTTATGACTCAATTTCTTTCAGAATCAGTGGACCAAATCTCTCATGTTTAGCCTAGGGGGGCCTTATTTTCATGGGGATGCCTTATATTGTATTTCACTCAGAAGGAAACCTGTAAGTAGGTCTTATTTTCAGAGGATGTCTTATTTTCAGGGAAACATGGTATCTTGTGTGTTATATTTCAGGAAGAATGAACAGGTAAAGCTAATAGTGATGCACTGGTGCCCTATTTGAAAATACAGAAAAAAATTATTTGTTGTTGAAGGTATTACAGATGTCACTCTTTTGTTTCCCCTTTGCTCCCTCCACCTGACCTTCACTGCACTATTGTCTGTGACCATGGGCTCTGCATATAAGCATATAAGTTCTTTGGTTAATAAAGAAAATATTTTCAGATCAACTCACTAGAGAATTTATAAGAACAGAATGATTGAAAACTTTAAAAAGATGTCAACAAACTAGTGGCCCCAATATTCCTAGCAATTTACCAAAATTTATTCAATATCAACTATGTGAAGAGCATTGGGCAACAGAGAAAGGAAGCCAATGAGCCATAGTTTACATAATTATTATTTTTTTATTTTTTTTAATATAAACACATAACCCATTGATTTTTTTTGCCCCCCTCCCTCCCTCCCATACATACCCTCCCTCCCCAGAGTTTTAAGTCCATTGGTTGTACTTATATGCATGTACACAAGTCCTTCGGTTGATCTATTATCTCCCCCAGATCTTCCTCCCCTCCCCACTGTAATTTGACAGTCTGCCTGTTGCTTTACTGTCTCTATATCTGTCTCTTGGTTCATCAGTTTATAATGTTCTTTATCATCCACAAATGAGTGAGGTCATGTGGTGTTTCTCTTTCATTGATTGGCTTATTTCACTCAGCCAAAAACTATGGTACATCTACACAATGGAATACTATGCTGCCATAAAAAAGCAGGAATTCTCATCATTTGCAACATAATTATTTTTTATATTAATATTTTTTCTAATACCTATTATTTGGGGAAAATTGAAAGGTATAAAGAAGAGAATATGAAATCACCCATAATAAACATAGTTATTATTTGGATATTAAAATTATATTTTACATATAGATATATTCATATAAATTTTAAATATTGCCATATAATTTTATAAACTATTTTGCAATTTTCTTTTTTCCTACCTATGACAGGGTTTGCTATTTTTTCTTCTCAAATCACTGAATATTGTTTTAAAAATATGACTTTTAGGATATATCTAATATTCCATTTAGAGTTATTATAACAGAATAAATTAAATCTATTCATATAATGAAGACTGGGTTATTTACAATGTAGGTACTTAATTTATTTTTTTATATTCTCACAGTGACAAACATCCTAAATCAAAAAATACATTTGTCATTTATAATGCATTATTCAATTTTTACTGGGAAATAAAGTTTCTACTCTGGTGGGAAATAAAGAGGTATAAAGAATGACATTGACATATGATAAATTCCAGAAGACAAATATCATTTGCAATGTAAATATAGATGACGGAGAACTAAATAAACCAATGACAGTCTCACAGAGATCTCACTTGCCTGAGCCTTGAAGGAGAAATATCAGCTTCTTAGACCATGAGCTTACAGAATTCCAGCAGAGAATATCATGTGCAAGGGTGGCATTTGAACTGTACTTAACTGTTTTCTCCTTAAAACACTCTTTTCACTTGATTTCCATGACTACAAACTCTCTACATTTTCCTTTTTTGTTGTTATTTGTTTTTTGTTTGTTTGTTTGTTTGTTAATATTTTCCCATTGATTTTTAGGGAGAATAGAAGAGAGAGGAAAAGTAAAGAGAGAAAGATCAATGTGAGGGTGGATTTTCTTAACTTTAATTCCATATTCTTGCCTCACTTTTCAACTACTTCTAGAGAGAATGGCAGGTTCCATTATGATTGAAATTGGTCCATATTTTATATCAATCATCTGCTACCACTGAGGATGTGAATGTCTTTATTTCCTTCTCTATCAAACCCGTGGGAAGTAGCAATTCAGACAATATTATAATCTCCAGTTTCTGACACCTTATTTCTCAATAGGTTGCACAATGGGAAAAGAAAGGGGTTTCAAATACTCAACCCTATGAAACTTCCTACACCACCACTCTGACCACTTAAAATCCCAGTAATTTGTAATCTACTTGCAATTTTTGTGTGTGTGTGCCATAAGAAGTATTTGAGGTTGGTTGGAGGTGAGGGAGAGAGACACTAAAACATCTCCCAGATGCAAGAAGAAAACCTTTAAGCAGCAGTGGCAGAATTGGGTACATTCAGTGATTCTGGTTTTTTAGCTTAAGGTATCTTTGAGGCACCCTGATGGAGAAGTCAAGTAAGGAGTTGCCTAACGTTCATTTCTGAGTACAGAAGTTAATCATAAATCAATAAGAAAAGAAGGTTGATTTGCATATTACTAGAGGCCACACAACATAATAATAAATAGCAACAGTAAAAATAAAAAGACTATCACAGCCCAGAAGGAAACTTTAAGGAATTAGAAATATTGAAGTCTTTTCATTAATTTGAAAATCTGAGTAATGTAAGAAAAAAAAAACAGTTATGGCAATTTGTTGATATCTCTATTTCTTTAAAATGCAAGGATGACAACCTATTCCATTTCTCTCTTCTGTCCTAAGAGCAACAGAAATACTGTTACATGAGTGATTAGGAAATGTCAGTGGCTTAGAAGCCTACATTAAATCTTACCAGGCAAAGTAAAGGAAGTGTACTAGATTATAATTTAATGTGTAAACTCTGACAGTGGGACATAGTCCAGTGTTTAAAGAATAATTTATGGCTCTAAAGCAAACAGGGAAAAACCTTGCAGGTATGTGAAAGTAGTAACTAAGATAAAAATATAGCTTCCAAGTGGGTGACAACTTTCCTTATCATGTTTCTCTGAATAAATATGTGTATGTTGGTAGCACTTTGTCAGTAAACTAGTTCACTGAAAGTTACACACTATGTGACACATGAAGCAGCATAATATATGTCAACCCAGGCTTCTGTAAGTTTTCAAACTTGAAGGGCCAGTTTGCTGTGTCACTGTGCAGACAAATTTGTGTTCTTTACAAATAGCATAATAAAATCTCCAGAACTTGAAAGGAGGGGACAATCACATTCAATTGGGGGGACTGCAGATGGTTCCAGAGAGGATATTGAATGTAAGCAATCAAAATTTTTGACAGATGAGGATGTGGCAAAAGAAAAATACAGGAGAAACCGAGATGGCAGCATAGGTAAACACCTGAACTTGCTGCCTCGCACAACCACTTCAAAACTACAACTAAAAGACAAAACAGACATCATCCAGAACCACAGGAAGGCTGGCTGAGTGGAAATTGTACAATAGAAGGAAAGAGAAAAGCACACTGAGATTCAGAGGAGGTGCGGAAGGCAGAGGTACGAAGGCACACATGTAAAAAGGGCTGGCAACTGAGTATGTGGCTGTCTTTTTTAATTGGGAGGAAGAAACAAGCTTCCAAGTGCTCTGAACTCCAGTTCCAGGTGAGATTCTGCGGACCAAGATTCATATGGGGAGAAATTGGACTGTCTGGCATCAGGCAAAAGTCGAGGGTGGCTTCCTCTCAGAGATGCTTGCAGTGATTACCAAGGGGCACTGAGACCTAGGGGCCTCTTAGGGCAGGGCTGATGGGAAGCCATTGCTGTTTGCTCTGTCCTGAGACCCTGCCCCACTCAAGCTGTGTGCAGATGCTTTTGCATATGAATGGCCTGGGTCTTTGAAATCTAAACTTACCTAACAAACTGTAGCTGAGATGGAGAGACCCAGGTCATCCAAAATAAGGCCCTTTACCTTGCATTGCTTCCTTTACCTTGCATTACTTCACAGCTGGACCTCATCTGGGCACCTCCAAAACCCAAGCAAAGAAGAGGAATATGCAGATCTCTCTGTAGCTCCTGCTGGATAACCTCAGGCAGAGGCTAAATTAGCACCTCCTTTGAGATCCAAGTAGCAGTGTACCCAGTGGTCAGAGTGGGCCATCCACATTATAACTCCTCAGATGCATAAGTGACACACTCAGGGGGTAGACTCAGTGAGCACCAAAGCCCCACTGAAGCAAGTCTTTCCTCATAAGGGTGTCTTAAGCACAGAAGTTCTCCCATTGTAGACACAGCTGATCCTCACAGCAAACTGGTCTGGAGGTCAATTACTCCCAGTGATATCAGCAACAATCAAGGCTTAACTACAACAAGACTGTGCACACAGCCCACAAAGGGGTGCACCGAGAGTGTCCACCTCAGGTAACTGGGGAGGCTGAACCACAGGGCCCTATTGGACACATAGACACAAAGCCACTCTATCAACACAGAGAAACAGCCAAAATGAGGAGACAAAGAAAAAGGTCACAAATGACAGAATTGGATGACATAAAGTTCAAAACCATGGTTATAAAGTTTTTTTAAAAATCTAGAAACCACCGATAAATTTAGAATTTAGAATTTAGAATTTAGAAATAAATTTAGAATTTAGAAATTTAGAATTCACCGATAAAATAGTGAAACCCTCGAGGATATGAAAAAAGACCAACTAGAAATTGAGCATACACTGACTGAAATAAAGAATAATATACAGAGATCCAACAGAAGACTAGAGGATCACAAGTATCAAGTCAAAGATTTGAAATACAAAGAAGCAAAAAACAACCAACTAGAAAAGCAAAAAGTAAAAAGAATCCAAAAAATATGAATATAGTGTAAGGAGTTTCTGGGACAACATCAGAATTATGGGGGTGTCAGAAGAAGAGAGAAAGCAAGATTTTGAAAACCTATTTGGAGAAATAATGACAGAAAACTTCCCCCACCTGGTGAAAGAAATAGACTTACAAGTCCAGGAAGCACACAGAACCCCAAACCAAAGAAATCCAAAGAGGACCCCACCAAGACACATCATAATTAAAATGCCAAGGGCAAAA
Organism: Pipistrellus hanaki; assembly: GCF_964339955.1. Classification (NCBI taxonomy): domain Eukaryota; kingdom Metazoa; phylum Chordata; class Mammalia; order Chiroptera; family Vespertilionidae; genus Pipistrellus; species Pipistrellus hanaki. The sequence continues at coordinate 114,634,782 of NC_140505.1, forward strand.
GACAAAGAGAGAATCTTACAAGCAGCAAGAGAAAAACAGTTAATTACCTACAAAGGAGCACCCATATGATGGTCAGCTGATTTCTCAATAGAAACTATACAGGCCAGAAGGGAGTGGCAAAAAATATTCAAAGTGATGAATTGCAAGAGCCTACAACCAGGATTATTCTACCCAGCAAAGTCATCATTCAGAATTGAAGGTCAGATAAAGAGCTTCACAGACAAGAAAAAGCTAAAATGGTTCATAACTGCCAAACTAGTATTACATGAATGCTGAAAAGTATTATTTAAGAAGAGCAAGAAGAAGAAAAAGGTAAAGATAAAAATTATGAATAACAAATAAATACCTATCAACAAGTGAATCTAAAAATCAAGTGAATAAAAAATCTGATGAACAGAATAATCAGGTGAATATAATAGAAACAGGGGCATATAAAGGGAGTGAACTGACAATCTTCGGGGGGAAAGAGGTGTGAGGGGATGTGGGAAGAGACTGTACAAAAATCATATACCTATAAATGAGGACAGTGGGGATGGGGGTAAAGGTATGGGGTGGGGTGGGAACCGGGTGGAGGGGAGCTATGGGAGGAAAAAAGAGGAACAACTGTAATAATCTGAACAATTAAGATTTATTTAAGAAAAAGAAAAGTACAAAAAATGTAGATGTTTTGCAAAGCACATTAAAATTCGTAAAAATAAAATTGGGTATTTTTAATTCAGGATTTTTGTTTTGTTTTCAAATTTCTCCTATGCATTTAAGTCAGTCTAACCTCCTGAGAACCAGTAATGAAAATGGAAATTAGCTACAGGCCCTTTTTGAGAATTCATGGTAATCCTCAAGGGCCTTATAAATTTCTCCGTAACTTGCTCCTATTCTTATCTTTTTCTTCCTTTCTTTTTTTTTTTTTTTTTCCCCTCCTTATTTGGCTTTGACTCTTGGCTCTCTGGCTCTTACTTGAAGTTATATGTTTTACCTTTTTGATTTGGGTGTCTACATTCAGTCTCCCTAATTTTGGGTTATTAATTGTCCTTAATAATTTTTTTGACAAATAACCTGTGACACTTTCTACTCTAGTATGTCTTTGGTAGGCTGGCTCTCCTCTGTTTTGGGCCTTTGGGACATGCAGCCAGTGCCAGAATTTGTTGTACCTATGGCTGCCTAACCAGGATCCACATGAGGAAGGATTTGAACAATGTCAACCATGGAAGTTGCTTTTGTTTTATTGCTATTTCTTTCTGGCCATAAAACAAACACATGTTCATTGGAAGAAAGCATAAAAGAAAAAAGTCACCTCCAGTTCTACTACTAAAGATAAAATAAATTAATACTGTTGACATATTTATTTCTAGTCTTTTTTCTATGTTTATATTTTTTTAATCCTCACCTAAGGATAATTTTCATTGATCTTTAGGAAGATCGAAGAGAGAGAGGCAAAGACAGAGATAAACATCGATGTGAGAGAAACCCATAGATTGGTCATCTCCTGCATGTGCCCCAACCAGGGCCAGGCTGGGGAGGAACCTGCAACCTAGGCAAGTGCCCTTGACCGGAATAGACCTTAGACTCTTTGGTCCACAGTCTGACGCTCTATCCATGAAGCCAACTCAGCTATTTTTACATATTTGTAAAAATAAAATTGTGTTTATAGTGCATACACAGTTTGAATCTTGCTTTTACATATTTTATCATAATCATTTTCCAGTATCATTAAACAGCTTTGACAAAAAAATGATTTTAATATGGCTGTGTATTGAAACATATAAATATAACATGATGAAAATATGTTATTAGGCATTTGTTTTATTTTTCACTAGTATACAAGAAACCTTAATATCAAGTGGTCTATAATGTGTAAATCACAACCAAGGAACTATAGGTACAAAACTAAATATAACTAAAAATAATACAAATTTTATTCTTTCATCTTAGAAAAAATTCTTAAGGACCCATTCATAGGCCACATAAAATTTCTGTAACATCCCCTAATTACTTGAGTCTATGCAAATACCCTGTTTCTCAAAGTTTTGCCTGCTAAGTATAGCACTCATTAGTGGGTCTTATCCACAGCAAGTATTGCTGTGATGTAGTAATGGTGATTTTCTATTTCCATCATTTCTTCTACATCTATAATGTGGAATTATTCTGTAATGAAGGTTTATCTCTTTCCTCCATTTATTTGTTTTTATCAACCACTCACTTATACTAATATAGACTCTAGTATAGTCTTGGGGGAGTTATAATCCAATAAAACTGTTATTTATTTTGATCATATTGTTCTAACATTGGCCACAGGAATTCTCTGAGGTAGACCCCTTTGTTGTTTTGATATAATTTTATCTCTGCACTAGAGACTTGATGCACAAATTCATGCACCAGTGGAGTCCCTCAGCCTGTGGGATCGGGCCAAAACTGGCTCTCTGACATCCCCCGAGGGGTCCTGGATTGTGAGAGGGCGCAGGCCAGACCAAGGGACCCTACTGGTGCACGATCAGGACCAGGGAAGGACCACAGGAGGGCTCCAGGGCATGTCTGGCCCATCTCGCTCAGTCCTGATCAACCAGACCCCAGCAGCAAGCTAACCTACCAGTTAGAGCATCTGCCCCCTGGTGATCAGTGCACATCACAGCAAGTTGTTGAGCTATCTTAGCATATCATTAGCATATTACACTTTAATTGGTTGAACGGATGCCTGGACAACCAGACACAGCATATTAGGCTTTTATTATATAGGCTACTTTTCTATCTATCATCTATCTGCATTTCCTTACTTTCTCAAATTACATAAAGCTTTAGTCTTATTTTCATTTTCCTGTCCAGTCCTAGCAAAAACCATTACTCTAAAGAGCCCAGATCCCTTTACTTAGGGAATTATACTTAAAAACCAAGGTCTCAACATTTGGTATATTTATTACTATTAAGATGTCACTGCTTATGGGCCTTCTCAGCAGATGGAACTATGAAATATGTCTTTGTATACTAATTATGCACACACACACATATATATATTTATTTCTGTATTTACCTTGCTGTACATCTATTAAACATGAGTTTATGTTATAATTTCCGTTTCCAATCTAGCACCAAAAGGTTCATTCTAGTCTTCCCCCCACTTGCTTATTTGTAAGTTCTTTTTCTGACTGTGGAAACCTTATCCACAACAATAGTACCATATAGAACATTTCTGTCATCCTAAAAATTCCACTGTGTGGCTCTTGGATAGCCATCTCCTCTCTTCTTTTCTAATCTCCAGCAACTGATGATCTGTTGTCTATTCCTATAGTTTTCTTTTTTCTCGTTGCCATATACAGTAATTACATAGTTGTAGCCTTTTGAAGGTCTAGTTTCTCTCACTTAGCAATATGAAGGCAGTGGTTTAAAAGTAATTTATGCTAAGTCCTAGAGTAGTGATTTTCAACTGCTGTGCTGCAAGTATTTTTAAAACATGCAATAGGTGAATATTTAATCAGGGACACTGACCTCTTTTCCCTTTGGTTGTAAAATAAATAAAGGACATAGCTAATACAAAAATAGCCATCTGGTGTGAATGAATCAAAATTATACTTATTTTTTTGTCAGTTCAGCAAAAAATAACATTTTTTGGTGTGCTGGAGAATTTTAGTAATAGTTTATGTGTGCCATGAGATGAAAGAGGTATAAGATCACTGCCATAGAGGATACAGAGCTATCACAGAGTCCCAAAGGGAGATGAGAGCGGAAACAGTGTTTGGAGTCATCTTTTATTCCTGCTTGATCAGAATAAATGTGCTTTCATCTGTTATATATAGGCTTCTATATGCCATTTTTGTTTTCAAAAAATTTCTACTTGTTTGAATGTATTTATAAACGTTGTTCATTCTGAATTAAGGCAGTATTAGTTGTATTGGATAGTTCAAAACAGTTGGGAAAAACATTAAAGGGGGAGAATTTTTAAAACATGAAAACTAAGGAAATAAAAGGCATCCAAATTGGAAAAGAAGAAGTAAAGTTATCCTTATTTGCAGATGACATGATATTGTACATAAAAAAACCCAAAAGACTCCATTAAAAAACTAATTGACTTAATAAATGAATTTGGCAATGTAGCAGGATACAAAATTAACACCAAGAAATCTATGACATTTCTATACACCAACAGCGAACTTATAGAAACAGAGACTAAAAAAGCAATTGCATTTACCATCGCACCAAAAAAATTAAGATACCTGGGAATAAACTTAACTAAGGAAGTAAAGGACCTATATGCAGAAAACTACACAACACTGAAAAAAGAGATAGAGAAAGAGGTAAACAGATGGAAGAACATACCATGTTCATTGATTGGTAGAATCAACATCATCAAAATGTCTATACTTCCTAAAGCAATCTATAGGTTCAATGCATTCCCATTAAAATACCAACGGCATATTTCACTGACTTAGAAAGAACTCTCCAAAAGTTCATTTGGGACAATAAAAGACCCTGAATAGCCACAGCAATCCTGAGAAAGAAGAGTAAAGTAGGAGGGATCTCAATACCAGACTTCAAGCTGTATTACAAAGCCACTGTTCTCAAAACAGCCTGGTACTGGCACAAGAACAGACATATAGATCAATGGAATAGAATTGAGAACCCAGATATCAACCCAAATCACTATGCTCAATTAATATTTGACAAAGGAGGCACGAATATACAATGGAGTCAAGACAGTCTCTCCAATAAATGGTGTTGGGAAAATTGGACAGATACATGCAAAAGAATGAAACTAGATCACCAACTTATACCATACACAAAAATAAACTCAAAATGGATACAGGACTTAAACATCAGACAGGAAACCATAAAAATACTAGAAGCATCCACAGGCAGCAAAATCTCAGACATATGCCAAAAGAACTTCTTCACTGATACTGCCCCTAGGGCAATGGAAGCTAAAGAGAAAATAAATAAATGGGACTACATCAAAATAAAAGGATTTTTTTACAGCAAAAGAAACCATCAACAAAACAAGAAAGCCAACTGTGTGGGAGAACATATTTGCAAATGATACCACTGATAAAGGTTTAATCTCCAACATCTATAAACAGCATATACAACTAAATCAAAGGAAGATGAATGATCCAATTAAAAAATGGGCAATGGACCTAAATAGAATATTTTCAAAAGAAGACAGAAGGAAGGCCAAAAGGCACATGAAAACATGCTCAAAGTCACTAATTATCCAAGAGATGCAAATCAAAATAACAATGCGGTACCATCTCTTACCTGTCAGAATGGCCAACATCAACAAATCAACAAACGACAAGTGTTGGTGAGGTTGCGGAAAGACAGGAACCCTCATGCACTGCTGGTGGGAATGTAGACTGGTGCAACCACTGTGGAGAACAGTGTGGAGTTTCCTCAAAAAACTGAAAATAGAACTCCCATTTGACCCAGTAATTCCACTCCTAGGAATATATCCCAAGAAACTAGAAACACCAATCAGAAAGGATATATGCACCCCTATGTTCATAGCAGCACAATCTACAATAGCTAGAATCTGGAAACAGCCTAGGTGCCCGTCAGCAGATGATTGGATCAAAAAAGCTATAGTACACAACACAATGGAATACTGCTGTCATAAAAAATAAGGAATTCTCATCATTTGCAGCAACCTGGATAGAACTAGAGAACATCATGCTGAGTGAAATAAGCCAGTCAATGAAAGAGAAATACCACATGACCTCACTCATTTATGGATATTAAAGAACATTATAAACTGATGAACCAAAAGTCAGATATAAAGACAGTAAAGCAACAAACAGACTGTCAAATTACAGCCGGGAGGGTAGGGAGATCTGGGGGAGATAAGAGATCAACTGAAGGACTTGTATACATGCATATAAGTTCAACCAATGGACACAAAACTCTGGGGTGGGAGGATATGTATGGGGGGGGGGGGGGCAATGTTAAAATATGTACACAGATAATAATTTAATAAAAAATAAAAAAATAAAATAAATAAAAAATAAATAAAACATAAAAACTACAGTTGTCCCTCTACGTCTGCAGCGGGTGGTGGGGATTGTTTCTAGGACCCTCGCAGATCAAAACAAAACAAAACATTAATACTCCAGGTCCTTATATAAAACTAGAGGACTGGAGCATGAAAATTCATTCACTGAAGAGGGGTGGGGTGTCTCTCAGCCTGGCCTGCCCCCTCTCACAGTCCAGCAACCCTCAGGGGCAGGAGGTAATCCAGTGATCAGGGGAAGGCGATGTCCCCATCACACCTCTGCTGCTGCCACTGCCAGCAACACAAGCCTCTGCCAGGCCTGGGCAGCTGGGCAGCCGCCATCCAAGGCTTGCCTGTGCCTGGGGCCGGCCCTAGGTGATTGTGGGCCTGAGGGGACTGGGGGACTCTGGAGGCAGGCCTGTGGAGCAGCTGGACCTGCCTGAGAGCAGGCCCAGCCATGCCGCACTCCTGTCGCCCTGGTGGAGCTGAGGGGACTGGGTGCTGCCTTCTTGTGGCCGTGGGCACCACCATCTTTAAGAGTGTGACAATCAATTAGCATATTCCCTCCTTATTGGTTTTAGACGCTGCCATCTTTGTGAAGGAATGATGGTCAATTAGCATATTCCTTCTTTATTAGATAGGATGGGATAGTGCTTGCATATAACCCATAAGTGTGTATAGGCTACAATAGGGTAACGACTACACATCACTTCATTAGCATGGATTCAGCATAGTGCCTAGCATGTGGCCAGTTCAAGTTTTGGTTTTTGGAACTTTCTGGGATTTTTTTTTTTCCTGAATATATTTTATCCTTGGTTGGTTAAATCCATGAATGTAAAACCTGCAGATACAGAGGCCCACTATAGTTTGAATATATTGAATACGTGTATTAAGAAACTTCCGAGGTATTTAGGTTAATGATATATGGGGATATTATTCATCAAGACAGATCTAGGAGAATATTTGGAAGAGCTAAATTCTGGCTTGAAAATTTCTAAGTGGAGAGATCTACTACTCATTTGGAACTCAGGAATTAGGTTTGGGTTAAAGATACAGATCTGGTAGTAATTAGCTCATACACATTTATAAAATATGTGGATGTGAATTACCACAGGGGAATGTAAAAAAATAATAAACTTAAAATGTTATCATGTGAAATCCTGATATTTATTAAGTGAAATATGGAAGACCTCAAAGGAGATAAGAAAGATATCTATGCCGAAACCGGTTTGGCTTAGTGGATAGAGCGTCGGCCTGCAGACTGAAAGGACCCATGTTCGATTCTGGTCAAGGGCATGTGCCTTGGTTGTGTGCACATCCCTAGTAGGGGGTGTGCAGGAGGCAGCCTAGAGGAGACATCTAGGCTTCCGGAAATTAAGTTCCCAGTTCCTAGTTCCTAAGGGGCAGAGCTAATGGTACCTAATGCCTTGATGTGTTTGGTATCAGAGCTATAATGAAAATATTTTATAAACAATATTATTCCCCTGAACTTTTGAATTATATAACTTTCTGTTTTTCAGTGGACATGGTTAAACTTACATGCCAACCATACTTAGTTTTAACATTGTTTAGTTTTAACACCCCCTACTAGGGATGTGCTCAGGAGGCAGCTGATCGAAGTTTCTCTCTCATCAATGTTTCTAACTCTCTATCCTTCTCTCTTCCTCTCTGTACAAAATCATTAAAAAATATATTTTTAAAAAGAAAGATATGTAGAAGAAATTCCAGGAAAGTATGCTATCACAGGCTTGAAGAGAACGGAGTCAAGAATTAGGGCGGCCAACATTGTCCAAGAGGAGAAAAAGTAAAATACACTAACAGAAATTCACCCTTTAGAGTCCACTATTAAAGGTTACTGGTGAGGACAAAAATCTCAGTGTGTCATAAACTAAAGGTAGCTAATGGTTAGTAGTGAAATAAAATAAAAGTATATTAGAAGAAGTGGGTATAGCCTATGCTCTCTAAAAGTTTGAATTAGAAGGGAAAAAGAATAAGCAGCAATTGAAATGTGATCTGGGGAATTTATAGGGTTTTTAGGCAGCATTAAAGCTCTAACTTAAAACATTTAGAACATGGAATAGATTTTCAGGTGCTTTAAAAATAATTCTATCACTTATTTCTCAAAATTGCTGTTTTATAAGTGTTCCTCAATGTGCTTTAGTTAAATTTGTACTTGTTATATAAGAGATAATAAAATTACATCCAGTTAGTAGCAAATCTCTAGAATTTCTGGAATCAGATTACATAAAAGAAAATGATTTTTAGAGATATCAAAACTTAGACCTGGCACACTAGTTCTCCTCAGGGTTCTGAATAGTAAAAACAAAAATTTTAAGTATCTTGGATAAGAGTTTGTTGCATAAGATTATTTTCATCTCAAAATAAATAACTAAAATAATCGAACACAAAAAAATTAAATTCTGAGCCCTGAACTTTTGGAGTCAGAAAGAAAACAAAGCAAATAAGCAATGTTAAAACTAAGTATGGTTGGCATGTAAGTTTAACCATGTCCACTGAAAAACAGAAAGTTATATAATTCAAAAGTTCAGGGGAAAAATATCGTTTATAAAATATTTTTATTGTAGCTCTGATACCAAACACATCAAGGCATTAGGTACCATTAGCTCTGCCCCTTAGGAACTAGGAACTGGGAACTTAATTTCCGGAAGCCTAGTTGTCTCCTCTATAAGACTGAAATAATGAGAGCAACCTAGGTATGGAATGCTTGTGAAGATTAAATAAAATTTTAGAAAAGTAATAAAAATGATGCTGTCATATCAAGGTCTTCACAAAGCAAGTCCTCATCAGAAGGTGATCATGAGCCATGGACAGGGTTGCTAAGTACTTAGAGCTTTGGCCCACGCAGTAGAGGGTCTTGAGTTCGATTCCTGGTCAAGGGCACATGGCTGCCCTGGTCAGGGTACATGTGGGAGGCAACTGATCTATGTCTCTCTCACATAAATGGTTCTCTTTCTCTTCCTCTCTCTCTCCTTCCCTCCCTCCTCCCTTCTATTCTCTCTAAGAAAATCAATAAAATAAAATATCCTCAGGTGAGGATTAACAAAACAACAACAACAAAAAAGGTGATCATGATAATGGTTTCATTCCCTGTCTAGTTTCCTAATTCATCTGATATAATACATTGGGGGGGAGGGGAATGGGGAACCCAAGAGTTAAGAGAGCTCCTTTTCAAGTTTACATATTTTCTTCTAAGATCAGTGAAGTCACTTGAACTGAATTTTCTCATATTTTCAGTACATCTTTAGCCTTCAAATAATTAGTTATGTCCGAAAAGTAAAAAAGATGCCAAGTGACAATCATCTTTCTTTCATACAAAAGGCATAGTTTAAAAACAAAATCTCTGTGAACTATTGAGAAAAAGAAAATCATAAAAACACCATGTTTCAATTATTTTAACTTTATTTGGCAGAATTAGCTTGATTAACACATATTTGAATAGTTGACACATATGGTCAAAGCTAAAATTTGTTTTGACATTTTGTTGGCTACTGTTTAAAAGTTTTAGAATAATTCTTCATAAAATCTGAAACAATTGTTTTGGCAAACTGCCTCTTGAAAGCTTAATTTTTTTTTCCTGATGAAAGTGCTATAATTCACTGATTAGATTTTATTGAATTACTTGAACAGGTATACTTGCTTTCAGAAATACTTGAAAATATTTAATCTAATTATGTATAAAGAAAAAAATAATTTTTTAAAATCTAAACTAAATATATATTTGAAGCTAATAGATAATACCACAGTTTTTGGCTTGAGGTGCTTATTTTTATCTTTAAAATTACTTTAATCCTCACTAGAGGATATTTTTTAATTGATTTTTTTAAAGAGCATGGAGGGGCTTAAACCAGTTTGGCTCAGTGGATAGAGCGTCAGCCTGTGGACTGAAGGGTCCTGGGTTCGATTCTGGTCAAGGGCATGTACCTTGGTTGCGGGCACATCCCCAGTAGGGGGTGTGCAAGAGGCAGCTGGTTAATGATTCTCTCTCATCGATGTTTCTAACTCTATCCCTCTCTCTTCCTCTCTGTAAAAAAATCAATAAAATATATTTTTTTAAAATGGAGGGGAGGAAGGAGAGAGAGACAGAGAGAGAAAGAGAGAGAGAGAGAGAGAGAGAGAGAGAGAGAGAGAGATTGGTTGCCTCCCACAGGTCTCCTGACAAGAGCCAGAGATCAAGTCTGTGACTCTTGGTCAGCTAAACCTGACAGGGTGACTTGAGGTTTTTAAATCTACACTGAATTAGGATATAGAATAAAGTGGTTGGGCAAATGGCATATAATTTCCTGGAAATAATTCAAAGAAGCATGCAATTCTTATGATATCTCCTCTTCCACTTTGAAGTAAGTTCAGAGGACAACAGTTTAGGAATATTATTCCTATTTGAAAAAAATTTAAGTATTCTAATACTACTATTATTTTTTAAGTAAAAAATAAAATAAAAAGAAATATAGAAAAATCATTTTTGTCATAAAACACTTTTCTTTTGTATCATTTATAAAATTATGTTACCTCTTTAATACTATTAAATGGAGTTGGGTGGCTTTTTCCTGTGGCAATATTTTTAATTGTCTAATTTTTATGTCAATGAGGATATAGTAAGTTATAATTAAACTAGTGGCCCGATGCACAAAATCGTGCAAGAGTAGGCCTTCCTTCCTCTGGCTGCTGGCTCTGGCTTCCCTCAGGCACCAAGGACCCAGGCTTCCCGCACACCCCTGGCTTCATTCTGAAGAACATCCAGTCTAATTAGCATATTATGCTTTTATTATAGATTTGTTTGTAAATAATTAGGGAATAACAAATATTTTCCTAAGTGAGGAATAGATCAATTGGCAATTGTAAAAAAATTAATTCACTTCACTTAAACATTTGCTGCCTTACACAGGATGATTTTCTCTGTTGAGAGAGGTTTGAACCCAGATTAAGTTACTGAGGTTGTCTAGAGATTATAAAGCTTTGAAATTTTTACATGTCAATAAGTGGTGATGTGATTTTATATATCCTTCACTTATCTTGTACTATAGACATGCAAACAAAATATTTGTTTATGTATGTATTTATTTATATCAAGGTATAATTTATTTATGTTTGTTTATTTATTTATTTATTTATTTATTTATTTATTTATTATATGTTTCTCATTTCAGTCAGGCTTTTGCTCAAATATAAGCATCTCCAAAATGTTTTCTTGATTATTCTTTTTAAAATAGTCCCTCAAAATAGTTGTCCCATTGCCTTACCTTACTTTTGTTTATAGCACTTATCACTATCAAATATTTATATATATTCTAGAGGCCTGATGCACAAAACTCATGCACTGGGGGCTGGGGCTGTGTGCCTCAGCCCAGCCTGCACCCTCTCCAATCTGAGGTCTCTAGGGGGATGTTTGACTGGCAGCAGTTGGATATCCCTCTCACAATCCTGGCCTGCTGGCTCCCAACTGCTTACCTGCCTGCCAGCCTGATCACCCGCTAACCACTTCCCTACCATTCTGATTGATGCCTAACTGCTCCCCTGCCAGCCCAATTGCCCCCAACTGCCCTCCTCCACTGGCTTGGTCACCCATAACTGCCCTACCCTGCCATCCTGGTCACCCCTAAATACTCTTCCTCTTCAGGCCTGGTCCCCCCAGCTGTCCTCCACTACTGGCCTTATTCCCCTCAACTCCCCTCCCCTGCAGGCCTGGCTCCCCCCAACTGTTCTCCTCTGCAGTCCTGGATCCCCCCCAACTGTCTTCCCTTGCATGCCTGGTCTCCCCCAACTACCCTCCACTGCAAGCTTAGTGTCTCCCAACTGTCCTCCCCTGCAGGCCTGGTCCTCCTCAACTGCCCTTCCCTGCAGGCCTGATCATCCCCAGCTATCCTCCCTTGCAGGCCTGGTCCCTTCCAACTACCCTCCCCTACTGGCCTGGTCTCCCCTAACTTCCCTTTTCTACTGGCCTGATCACCAACAACTGCCCACCCATGCAGGTCATCTTGTGGTGGCCATGTTGTGTCCATATAAGGGCAGCCATCTTATGTGTTGGAGTGATTGTCAATTTGCATATTACTCTTTTATTAGATAGGATGTATCAGGCCTAAAGGGGAGAGCAGTTAGGGTTTACTGGAACAGCAGGGGAGGACAGTTAGGGATGACTAGGCTGGCAAGGGAGGGCAGTTTGGGGTGACCATGGCAGCAGGGAAGGACAGTTAGGGATGACCAGGCTGGCAGGGAAGAGCTGTTAGGGGCAAGTGGGTCGTCAGGGGAGCAGTTAGGCATCAATCAGGCTGGCAAAAGAGTAGTTAGGGGCAATCAGGCAGGCAGGCAGGTGAGCAGTAGGGAGCAAGCAGTCCTGGATTGTGAGAGGGATCCCAGACTGGAGAGGGCGAAGGCTGAGCTGAGGGACACACACACCCCCTCCCCAATGCACAAATTTCTATTATCCTATCTTCAAGTTCCCTCTGTCCACTCTATTTTGTTGTTGAGCCATCCATTGAGATTTTTATTTGTTATATTTTCCAGTTCTAAAATTTTTATTTGGTGTCTTCTGATTTTTGTTCAGTTTTTCTATTTTTTTTTTCACATGTTTTAAGCATTTTCACAATGCTTGCTGAAGAATCATTAACAAAATAACAAAGTCCAGAAATGATACCCTCAGAGATTATGACTTAAATGACAGATATTAGACATCAGTCTTTTTTAGAAAGCTCCTGGGTAATTCTGCTTGACAAAAAGAGTAGAGAAAACACTGACTTAACTGAAGCTTCTAAGGATATTAACCAAATCTATTTTTGTGTTTCCCATGAATATAATTGTGGCACATCTTTTTTAAAACTCCTTTTTTTAAAGTCATTATTAAAAATATATTTCACATGTACAATTTGACTAAAGCATGTGTGTTGAAAATATGTACACTTATTGCAAATTAATTTTCTTCTTTAATGTGTTTTTTGGCTCAGAAAAAAATATGATTTTATATTTTGGCAAATAATGATTTTACTTGAAAATTTTTTTGTCTCTCTTGGGAATCATAATAGGCTTTCAATATTCTAATGTAGTTTCTGAAGGTAGTGGAAGATAATGACTTGTTTTAAGAAATTATTATTTTATATTTAATGTCAGTAATTTTTAATAATATATTTTATTTATTTCAGAAAGGAAGAGAGAGAGATAGAAACATCAGTGATGAGAAAGAATCATTGATCGGCTGCCTCCCACACACGTGAACTGGAGATTGAGCCAGCAATCTGAACATGTACCCTAATCAGGAATTGAACTGTTACCTCCTGGTTCATACGTCAATGCTCAACCACTGAGCCACGCTGGCTGGGCATGTAAATATTTTAACATATCTTAGAAATTATTTATCCCAAATGTGTTTGAGGATATAGTCTTATTAAAAAATAACCTCTGTGATTTTTTCTATGTGGATTTGGAATGAGCATTTGGCTAAGATTATCTTTTAAAATAAAGATTCTGATTAAGTCCCTATAAAACTAAGCATGATGATTTAGTGAAATCAATTTTTGAAGCAAACTAACTGAATGCGTTGATAGATTATTTGAATTTGTCTACGTTTCTAAATGTCACCTAGAAACTTAAAAATAAGTGATTGATGATGTACAGAAATGAGATATATATCATATTCCAAGTGGCAGGGGGTTGGATTACTGTTATTATTTCCTTAAAATCGGTGTTTTAAAGATTAACTTTTAGAAAAAAATGAGTCTTCATTTGGAGCAGGCCTGACTAGCATCGGTGCCAGTGAGAGCAGTGTTCACTGTGCCTGTGGTGATGTTACTACAAATCTGTACCCCTTGTCCAGGCCGGATTGTGATGGCATTCCCATAGCTGACTTTATTTTCTGTTTTCTGCTGCCCCCAAGAGGCTCTTCCATGTCCAATGACACAGCTTCTGCCAGGGTTAATGTGACCCTTCCCATAGGCCTCACAGTAAGCCTCTACTCTCAATGCTCATTCCTGTCTTTTAGGTCTGGAAAGCAGCTTGGAAAAGTTAAGGCTAAGGCCCCCTTCTTTCCTATCTCATAGAATATAAAGGAAGTGTGGAGAGCCCCATGTTGGGGTAAGAGCATTTACACAAGTTAATCTCTTTCTGCATCTTAAATACTTAGTAGAAATTGGGGGAACAGCTAAGATGTTAACAGCTAAGATAGAGTTATCCCCAAAGTTACCTTCACTTTTCTAAATCACCTTTTCTTTCCTCTGGAACGAAGCTGGGGCTAAGAGGTGGGGAAAAGTTTTCATACATTCATTTTACGCTTCCTTTTACCACTGTTTCTTCCTCTTCTTTCTTGGGACCAGAAATGGGCTTTTTGGTTTATTTGTTTTTCATCTCCCTTTTGCCTTGGAATTTGACTGCTTTTCTGTCATGGGTTAAGAAGTATCTCTGTATTACAGGAGAGCTCTGTGAACTGGGTCCTTCAAGCCTTTGATATTTTAATTTAGATAGTGAAGTAACCTGGACAGACTTCTCTCCTGTATAGTCTTGCTTCTTGTCTACTTGCTGCATAATCTTATTTTGCATAGTAGTAGCTGCATCTGACCTCTTCTTGTATTTCTCCAGGAAAGGTTATTATTCCTTTCCTATTTAATGGATACCTTAAGATGGTTTTTTAAAAAAATATATTTTATTGATTTTTTACAGAGAGGAAGAGAGAGGGATAGACAGTTAGAAACATCGATGACAGAGAGACATCCATCAGCTGCCTCTTGCACACCCCCCATTGGGGATGTGCCCGCAACCAAGATACATGCACTTGACCGGAATCAAACCTGGGACTTTTCAGTCCGCAGGCTGACGCTCTATCCACTGAGCCAAACCGGTTTCGGCCTCTTAAGATGTTTTTGAGAGAAAAAAACTTTTCTCCTAAACAACCCTTTTCAGGAAACTACTATGCCTCAGAAAATAGCCAAATGGGGGTGGAGAGTGAACACTGAGGGGTCACTGAGGGGAAAAGGGGAACATATGTAATACTTTCAATAATAAAGATTTTAAAAAAAAAAACTCTCAGCAAAATGGGAATAGAAGGAACATACCTCAACATAATAAAGGCCATATATGATTCCCAGTCAGGGTGCATGCCCTGATTGCAGGCTTGATCCCCAGCAGGGGGTGTGCAAAAAGCAGCTGATCCAATGTTTTTCATTCATTGATGTTTCCATCTCTCCCTCTCCATCTCTCTCTCTCTCTCAAATCAATAAACATTTTTAAAGACTTCAAGAAAAAAGGGTCGGGTTGAATTTTCTCTTTTTTAATGTCTGAAATAGATTGAAAGCAGGGTTTTGTTTTGTTTTGTTTTTTGTACATTAAGTTATACTTTTAAAATTTTCATGTGTAGACATAAGCTGGTGTCATATAGATTTGGGGGGCCCAGTTTAATCACACTAGTTCTCCAGAATGGAAATCCTTTCCTGGCTGTGATGAGAGAGAGATGCCTCAGACAGAAGGATCTGTGAGATGAAGCATGGGAAGGACTTGACCCACGTTGCTGTCTTTGGAGATGGAGGAAGGGGAGGCAGAAGCCAAGGAATGCGGGTGGCCTCTAAAAGCTAGAAAGGGCAAATAAATGAACTCAAACTCAGAAACTCCAGAAAGGAGCACAGCCCTGCCAAAACCTTGGTTTTAGCCCGTGAGACATGCATCTGGCTTCTGACCCTCAGAACTTTAAGAGAATAAGGTTTTGTTGTTTCATGTCATTTAAGTTGGTGATCATTTGTTTTACAGGAATAGAAAATTAACACACAATCTTTAATAAATTGTATAGTCTCTATATTTCTTTATTGTTCCAACTGTTAAAACAGAAATTTATCTTGGTGAAAATATTTTCTATAATAGAAAGGGTAATTAAAATTTTCTGTATTTCATATGGCAATCTAGTCAATAATTTTGTATACAAAGTTTTTACTCACAAGAAGGCAAACAGCTGTTTTCATAAAAAGTAAGTTCTAAAATTCAAAAGAAACTTTTAGTTATAAGATAAATAAGTTCTGGGGATATAACAGAGAGCATGGAGACTATAGTTAATATTGTGTTGTATATTTGAAAGTTGCTAAAAGAGTAGATCTTAAAAGTTCTTATCACAAGAAAAAATGGCAACTATGTGAAGTGATGGGTGCTAACTAAACTTATTGTAGCAATTAATTTGAAATATATTCTATCTAATAAAAGAGTAATATGCAAATTAACCATCATTCTTCCACACCCACAAGCCAATCAGGAGCAAGTATGCAAATAACTCGATCAAGATGGCTGTGGCCACAGAGCAAGCAGGAGGCTTGGGTTTCCCCAGAAATGGAGGAAATCAAGATTTTCACACACCCTGGCCTGCCCAGGCCTCAACTCAAGGCTACAAAGTTTCAATGATAGAAGATAAGTAAATTCCAACTAAAATGGCGTCAGCCATGGAGCTAGAAAGAGCAGGAGGCTTGAGTTGCCCCTGGTGATGGAGGTGATGGAGAAAGCCAAGCTTTCACAGCTCTGGCCTGCCTTGGCCTCCACTCAAAGCTACACAGTTTCAATTATAGAAGATAAATAGATCCCAACAAAAATGGCTGCAGCCATGGAGCAAGCAGGAGTCTTGGTTCCACTCAAGGTTACAAAGTTTAAATTATAGAAGATAAATCCCAGATACCAGGGCCTCTGCTTGGGTCACCGGGGAACATCACCACAAGCCCCTTGCCCAGGCTGCCCCACACCCCAAGGGAACCCCCACCCTGATCCAGGACACCCTTTAGGCTGGGCAAACCAGCTGGCTCCCACCCATGCACCAGATCTCTATCCTATCTAATAAAAGAATAATATGCAAACTGACCATCACATCAACACATAACATGGCTGTCCCCATATGATCAAAGATGGCTACCCAATGTGAACACAAGATGGCCAGCAGGGAAGGGCAGTTGGGAGGGACCAGGCCTGCAAAGAAAGGCATTTTGGGGGTGATCAACCTTGCAGGGGAAGGCAGTTAGAGGTGACCAGGCCTGCAGGGAAGATTACTTTGGGAAACTCAGGCCTGCAGGGGAGAGCAGTTGGGGGGAACCAGGCCTGTAGGAGAGGGCAGTTAGGGGTGACCAGGCCTGCAGGAGAGGGCAGTTGGAGGCAAACAGGCTGTCAGGAGAGCAGTTAGGCATCAATCAGGCTGGCAGGGGAGTGGTTAGTGGATGATCAGGCTGGCAGGCAGAAGCAGTTAGGGGCAATCAGGAAGGCAGGCAGGGGAGCAGTTGGGAGCCAGCAGTCCTGGATTGTGAGAGAGATGTCCAACTGCCCTTTTAGGCCCGATCCTACCTGGCAGTCGGACATCCCTCCAGGGGTCCCAGATTGGAGAGGGTATAGGCTGTGCTGAGGAACACCCCCCCTCACCCCCTATGCATGAATTTCATGTACCAGGCCTCTAGTACAAATATAAAGTCATTAGGATGTACACCTTAAACTAATACAACGTAATGGCAATTATATCTCAATAAAACTGGAAAAAATTCCAAATAAAGTGCTTTCATAATACAAAAGAGTTTAAACTTACATAGTTTTGAAAGTTATACTCAATATCTTTTGTCACAAACCACCTAATTAATTTCTTTTTTTAAATATATTGATTTCAGAGAGGAAAGGAGAGGCAGAGAATGATGGAAACATCCATGATGAGAGAGAATCATTGATCGGTTGCCTCATGCATGCCACCTATTGGGGATTGAGCCTGCAACCCAGGCATGTGCCCTTGACTGGAATTGAACCTGGAATCTTTCAGTCTTCAGGCTGATGCTCTATCCACTGAGCTAAACCAGCTATGGCACCACCTAATTAATTTCTTCCAGCTCTCAATGTCTATATTAATCATAGTTAATTCTCAAATGATGAAATAGTTTTATGAAGGCTTTAGGAAGTTATTTAGCCTAGCCAGTATGGCTCAGTGGTTGAGTTTTGACTTATAAACCAGGAGGTTATAGTTTGATTCTTGATCAGGGCAAATGCCCAGTAGGGGGTGTGCAGGACGTAGCTTATCAATGATTATCTGTCATCATTGATGTTTCCATCTCTCTCTCCCTCTCCCTTCCTCTCTGAAATCAATAAAAAATATATTTATTTTTAAGTGATTTAATTAGAGCTGTTTTCAATATGGATGTGAGGGCGATCTGGCTGCGACATCTGTCACCCCATTGATCGCCAGGGTTGATTCGGCTGATCAATATGTACTAAACATATTTCAAGTCCAGAACTTTGTATGTGAAGAAAACAAAATATTAGGATTCACCAACAGATGTGGAAGAAAATACATCAACATCTGGAAATTTACTTCATGGGAAGAGGCTGTGCACTGAAAACACATGAATAAAAGATTAATCTTCTGGGAACGTTTGCTTCCTGGAAACTAAAGGCAACTTTCCTAAAGTGAGAAGTGTGGATTAAACACAAACTCAGTAGAACAAGCAACCCAACATGATCAAAATGAAGCCTTTCTAACATAGAATAAACTGGATATTTTCTTGGTATGATCATTGTTAACATATTTTATTACATCATAATTAGGCACCAAACTTTTAAATTATTTACTTAATTAATTATCTTATTTATATGAATCTCTATTGTTGAACGTATGACAGATGTTTCCTCTTTCTCCCCATGTTGACCTCATACACTCTAATCTTGCCCACTTCCCAGGCCTTCACTGCACTATTGTTTGTGTCCATGTGTAATACATATATAAGTTCTTTGGTTAATCACTTCCTGCCCAACCCCTTTCCTCTGAGATGTATCAGTCTGTTGCATGCTTCCATGTCTCTGTATCTATTTTGTTTGTCATTTTATTTTGTTCATTAGATTCTAGTTATAAGTGAGATTATGTGATGCTTGTCTTTTTTCACTGGCTTATTTTGCTTAGCATGATACTCTGTAGATCCCTCCATGCTGTCTCAAAGGCTAAGAGATCCTTCTTTTTTACGGCTGCATGTTATTCCATTGTGTAAACATACTACAGCTTTTTTATCCACTCATTTACTAATGGGCACTTAGATCTCCCTGGTGTAGAGCATTCTGTTAGAGATTATGAGATGATTAGAAAATCTAGTTTCTGACATTCAGAAGTTTATTCTCTTGGGAGTCAAGATAAACACCAGTGGAATGACATGGAGTTACCACATGATATTTTTCAAAAAGTACACAATAGCCTGGCCCATGGGACTCAGTGATTGAGCACCGACCCACAGAGATGACGGTATGATTCCTGGTCAGGGCATATGCCTGGGTTTTGCGCAGGATCCCCATTAGGAAGTGTGCAGAGGCAGCCTATAAATGGTTCTCTCTCATCACTGATGTTTCTATCTCCCTTTCCCTTCCTCTCTGTGAATTCAATAAAAAGATATTTTTTTTTAAAGTACATAATATTAAAATGACGTAGGAGACTGATAGGAGTAAAATGTGATTAGTCAGAGAAGACAAGAGATGGGGAGTCATACCCAGAAGTAAACTGGGTTGACAGATACATAATGCAAATGAAGATGTGGTGAGAAAGTCACTTTTAGAGAAAAAAATATATCCCCTAACAGCCCTCCATGATTACTTAAATTTTCACCACGAATCTAACCTATTAACGATTCATTTAACCAGAATATATTTTCTAAATACCACACCGAAGTTGTATGGGTACAAGTATAAGTGTTATACTTTCTTCCTCATTTATTTTAGTTTTGGACCATTTCAAATATGATTGTTTTCTGGAAGAGGTAACATAGAAAGTCACAATCAGATGTTAACATTAATTATGACCTACACCTTCCTTTCCTCCCTCATTCCTAAGTTCATGAAGAATTAAAATGGCCTTTTAGGTATATTCCAACTATTCATTGTCTGCACTGATCTTCCAGAGAAATTCTTAATTATAAATCTCATCATCTTCTCATATTCACTCTTCACCAATCAAAATGTATCTGTCACTTGCCTAATTCTTTAGGTCCTGCAAAGAATAGCTGAAGTTAAAGTTAAACTAAGAAAAGTTTAGGCCGAGATGGGAGAAAGTCAGAAAATGACTCGGTCTTAATCACTTGTATGAATTCTATAGGTCCTGATAAAAGACCCAAATGGAGATAATAGGTACTGATTCAGTGGAGAATGAGTGGATGGGTATATATTTAAAAGGCATCATTTTCTGGGAAGAGAGATAAGAGTTTACTATTTGTTTTGAGTGCGATTAATCTACAGTTATCAGAAGGTTGGAATTTAAGGTAAACATTTTTTAATCAATCCATATAGAGTTGGTAAATCATACCATGAGAAAGGAGTAACTTCTTAAAAAGATAAATATTAAGGGAAAGAAACAAACAACAAGGGATTACTGCAATTTCTGAAAGTTCCTAAAATGTTGTAGAAAAAGAAAAATTAGAGAAAAAGCATTAAAGGGTATGAGTAAGTAAAACCAGTGGTGAGAGCGCTTAG
Source organism: Pipistrellus hanaki (assembly GCF_964339955.1). Classification (NCBI taxonomy): domain Eukaryota; kingdom Metazoa; phylum Chordata; class Mammalia; order Chiroptera; family Vespertilionidae; genus Pipistrellus; species Pipistrellus hanaki. Next base: position 114,655,195 of record NC_140505.1, read on the forward strand.
AGGACTAGCACTAGGACTATGCTTAAAAAAAGGTAAAGGGGTTAAAAAGCACAAATTGTTAGTGACAAGATAGTCATGTGGATGTACAGTACAGTATAGAGATATAGTCAATATTCTAATAACTATGTATGATGCCAGGTGGGTACGGGCAATATCACTGTAAAAAAGTACATGATTGTCTAACCTCTATGCTATGCACCTGAAACTAACAAAATAATATGGAATGCAAACTAATTGAAAAATAAAATTTAAAAATGGAGAAATAATGGAATAAATGAATGTTACAAAATTTGCATTAGGGCTTTTTAAAAAATTTTATGTACAGTCATAGAGTTTGTTTATTGGGTGATGTAACTAAAATAAAATGTTCTGTGAAATTCCTCCTGATTTGCCTTTGGATCAGGTAGCTTTTGATATTAAGCAGGCTAAATGGTTCCAGTTCTTCTTTTCTGGGAATTAAATAATCCAGAGCTGCTTTTTTGACTGTTTATACAAGAAGAAAATGAGCTGCCAAGACACAGTTAATAATATTGTATAACTTTGAATTTGTTACAGAGGAACTTTTAACAAGCCCTAGCATGACACCTTGTTTTTTGCATACCCAAGCCAAATAACTCCCCAAATTTCTTATTTTTAAAATGTCTCATTAGTACAAACTGGTAGCCAAACTATCAAGAAACATTGCTTATTCAGCCACTAGAACAAATTGAGTTGCTTTAAGTGATTTTACCTACAGACTCATTAAAATGTACCATGTTAATCCTTTTTATTTATGTAGAAGGTTCTAAAGACTAAGAGTGTTTTAATTTATCAACGTGCGTGTATATAGAACTTGACTATGAAGGAAAACATCATTTGGGATACTACCCAAGAATACAGACCCTGTGAGAAGAGATGGGAATCAAGGAACGAGAAAGCAAAAGAAGAGAGTTTATACAGCCCTTCCACTCTTAAATTCCCATTATCCAAGTGTTCTGAAGGTTGACATGCCCAGGGATGGCATAGTCTGCCACTCACTTCCTTATCCCATGCCCGTTGCCGTTGATCACACTCCTCCCTCTGCTGAATAGGGATGAACCAGCATAGCACTGTAGGTGGCCACTACCAACTGATTGAAGCTAGCATGCTATCCCCCAAACATTCAAAAGTTAACCAGGAAAAGAATTTGAAAGATATTTTTTATTGATTAAGGTATACATATGTGTCCATATGCACCCATTGTCCCCCCACTCCCATACATGCCCTCATCCCTCTGCTGTCTCTGTCCATTGGTTATGCTTATATGCATGCAAACAAGTCTTTTGGTTGTTCTCTCTCCTTTATCCCCACCCTCCCCTATCTTCCCTCAGGGGTTTGAACTTCTGCTCAATGCTTCTCTGTCTCTAGATTTGTTTTTGTTCATCAGTTTATGTTGCTCATTATAATCCACAAATGAGTGTGGTCATATGATATTTATCTTTCTCTGACTGACTTATTTCACTTAGCATAATATTCTCCAACTCCACTCCTGCTGTTGCAAATGGTATAGTTCGTCCCTTTTTTATAGCAGTAGTACACTTTCTGATAAAAACTCTCATCAAAGTGGGAATAGAAGAATCATGCCTCAGCATAATAAAAGCCTTATATGACAAACCTACAGCCAACTTCATACTCAATGGGCAAAAACTAAAACCATTTCCACTAAGAACAGGAACAAGACAGGGATGCCCACTTTCACCACTTCTGTTTGACATAGTACTGGAAGTGCTAGACACGGCAATCAAATAAGAAGAAGAAATAAGGGGCATCCAAATTAGAAAAGAAGAAGTAAAGTTGTCATTATTCGCAGATGACATGATACTGTACATAGAAAATCCAAAAGACTCCATCAAAATATTACTAGACTTAAATGAATTTGGCAATGTATCAGGATACAAAATTAATGCCAAGAAATCTATGGCATTTCTATACACCAACATTGAACTTACAGAAAGAGAGAATAAGGAAACAATCCCATTTACCGTTGCACAAAAAAATGAAGATACCTAGGAATAAACTTAACTAAGAAGGTAAAAGACCTCTACTCAGAAAACTACAGGACACTGAAAAAAGGGATAAAGGAAGACAAAACTAAATGGAAGAACATACTGTGTTCATGGATTGGTAGAATCAACATCATTAAAATGCCCATACTACCCAAAGCAATCTATAGATTCAATGCACTCCCCATTAAAATACCAACAGCATATTTCAGAACGAACCTAGAACGAACTCTCCAAAAATTCATCTGGAACAAATAAAGACCCCAAATAGCTGCAGCAATTCTGAAAAAAAAGAACAAAGTAGGACAAATCTCAATACCAGATATCAAGCATATTACAAAGCCACTTTTTACAAAACTGCCTGATACTGGCATAAGAACAGACATATAGACCAATGGAATAGAATAGAGAACCAAGAAATCAACCCAAACCACTATGCTCAGTTAATATTTGACAAAGGAAGCAAGAGTATAAAATGGAGTCAAAACAGTCTCTTCAATAAATGGTATTGGGAAAATTGGACAGATACATGCAAAAAAATGAAACTAGACTACTAACTTACACAATACACAAAAATAAACTCACAATAGATAAATGACTAAATGTAAGATGAGAAACCATAAAATTTGTAGAGGAATCCACAGGCAGCAAAATCTGGACATATGCCAAAGCAATATCTTCAACAATACAGCTTGTAGGGCAATGGAAAGTAAAAAGAAAATAAACAAATAGGACTACATCAAAATAAAAAGCTATTGCACAGGGAAAGAAACCATCAACAAAACAACAAAAAAAGCCCACTGCATAGGAAAACATATTTGCCAATGTTATCTACAATAAGATTTAATCTCCCACATTTGCAGGGAATTCATACAACTTAAAAAAAGGAAGATAAACAACCCAATAAAAAATGGGCAACATACCTAAATATATACTTTCTAAAGAGGTCATAAGGAAGACCAAAAGACATATGAAAACATGCTCTAAGTCCCTAATCATCTGAGAGATGCAAATCAAAACGACAATGTGGTACCATTTCACACCTGTCGGCTATCATCAACAAATCAACAAATAACAAGTGCTGGAGAGCATATGGAGAAAAAGGAAACTTCATGCACTGCTGGTGGGAATGCAGACTGGTGCAGCCACTGTGGAGAACAGTATGGAGTTTCCTCAAAAAACTAAAAATGGAACTCCCATTTGACCCAGTAATCCCACTTCTAGGAATACATCCCAACAAACTAGAAACACCATATATCATAAAGGATATATGCACCTCTATGTTCATAGCAGCACAATTTACAATAGCTGAGATTGCTTTTTTTGAAGAGATTATTTTCATGTTCGTTTAGAACAGTATATGACCATAGTTCCATTAATGCATAATCAAGAAGAACAGTATACTACTGTCTATTCATTCTATCTGTCCACTCGTCCATCCATCCATATGTTCATCTATTTTTTTATGTTTATGTTAAACTAGGGGCCCGGTGCACAAAATTCACACATGGGTTAGGGGGGTCCCTCAGCCCAGCCCGCCCCTCTCACAGACTGGGAGCCATCCTGCGGGAGGTGACCGGGCTGATCTGGGAAAGGCGCCAACCCCATCACCCTACTGCTGCAGCCACTGCCAGTCACCACAACTGCCAAGGTGTTTTCATCAACGTGGACTCCAGTCCCTTCACTAAGAAAAAATGACAACTCTCTTTAGGCATTTTCAAGATGTGTCTTTCATAGGCTATGACATTTCTTTCTTTTCTTTTTTTTATCTTTCTTTTCTTTTATGTTTTCATTGATTTTTAGAGAGCTTGGAAGAGAGAGGGAAAAACAGAGAGAAACATCAATGTGGGAGGGACACTTTGATTGGATGCCTCCTGCATGAGCCCTGACCTGGGCCCCAGCCAGGGAGGAGCCTAGAACCTAGGTACATTCCCTTGATCAGAATCAAACCCAGACCCTGTGGTCAACAAGCCAAGGCATTATCCACTGAGCCAAACCCACTAGAGCAGGATATGACATTTCTTAGCCCCTCCAGCAGTGTTCCTTCATTTTTTCCTCCAGGTGTGAAGTGAAAAAACCCTAGATCACCTTTTTGTATTCTTATTACCCAAGTTACCAAGAACATTACCAGTGGCGTACAGGGAGCTTAGCCAATGAGCAGTCAGAAAAGGTGTTTCCTCTTCAGCTCATGGGCAGAGGCAGGACTACTGGCAAGCCTAGGCTGGCACCCCCGCCCCCTTGCCAGCTCAAGCCTCCCCTGAGGCTTGGGCAGGGCCCCCTGCTCCAATCAAGCCTCTGCTGTGGCTTGGGCAGAACCCCCTGGCTCTGCTCAGGCCCTGCTCAAACCTCTGCCACCCTGCCCTGGTGCATCTGTGCCAAGGCCCATAGACTAGGAGTGGCCAGGAGTGTTCTGGAACCCTGACAACTCAGAGCCTATGCGTGGGCCTACAGCCTCGGAGCAGCTTGGTCCCAAGGATCTCCCCAGGACCCAGGCTGCTGGGTGCCTACATATGCAAATTACCTACCATCTTTGTTGGGTTAATTTGCATGCACACTCCTGATTGGCTAGTGGGCCTAGCAGATTGTACACTAGGGGTGGGGGGGGTGCAGAGGAGGGGTTTCCCAGCCTGGCTTGTGTCTTCTTGCAGTATGGGACCCCTCAGGGTATGTCCACCTAAGCCAGCAGGTGGACATCCCCCCAGGGGTCCTTAGCACTGCCCTGGAAGTGGGAAAGGCTCCCACCATCACTGCTGTGCATGCCAGCTGTGAGCCCAGCTTCTGGCTGTGTGGTGCTCCCAATGTGGGAGCACACTGACCACCAGGGGGTAACTCCTGTATTGAGCACTTGTCCCCTGGTAGTCAATGCATGTCATAGCAACTGTTCCTTCTGCCGTTTGGTCAATTTGCATATTAGGGTTTTATTATATAAGATATTGTATAAACTCTAATTACATGTGAAAGATTTTATATGTCTGATGATTTTCTATTGGTTTTATTGGTTTATTGTGTTGTTTCTGTTTTTGTGTAGTTTTGTTTTTGTTTTGCTTTTTTTTTTTTTTTTTTTTTTACAAATTTCTGCTTTATTCCATCTCGTTGGTGACAGTATCCATTGCCACTCCTAAGAGACAGGAATAGCACAGCTGCATGTATGTTACTTGCATTTACCTGGAGTGTTGCAAGCATGAGATTTGCAATGGCAAACACTAGGAAGAAAATAGGCAAATCATATAAAAATATGCTATGAGAGCTAGCTGAGAAACACTAACTCTTAGGAAGATGGGGAAGCCTTTACAGAAGAGGCGATCTTTCTCAGAGATCGAAGGTTAAAAGTTCTTCAGCAGAGGACAAAAAGGGCTTGGTATTTTCCAAAAGTATTCAGAGGACCCAGGTGATGCAGAAGATAATAAAATCAATATTGTAAGTAAGACCAGATGTGAACTGACTTTAGATGCAAACATAACATGCTTGGATTTTTATGCAGCAAATGAGTCAAAGTTTTTTAAGCTGGGCAGCAAAACATAATCAGATTGAAATGCCTGGTCCCCCTAACTGCCCTCCCCTGCAGTCCTGGTCCCCCCTTCAACTGCCTCCACTGCAGACCTGGTCCCTCCTCCAACTGTTCTCCACTGCAGGCCTGATCCCCCCAACTGCCCTCCCCTGCAGTCCTGGTGCTCCCTCCAACTGCCCTCCACTATAGGCCTGGTCCCCCTCAACTGCCTCCCCTGCAAGGCTGGGTCCCCCCCCCTCCCCCCCCCCGCAAATGCCCTCCCCTGCAGGCGTGTGTTCCCCACAACTGCCCTCCCCTGCAATCCTGGTCTCCCCTCCAACTGCCCTACCCTGCAGGCCTGATTCCCCCCCCACACACACACACAACTTCTCTCCCCTGCAGGCCTGGCCCCTCCCTCAAATGCCCTACCTAGAGTCCTGATAACCCCCAACTGACTGCCCCTGCTGACCTGGCCTCCCCCAATTGCCCTCCTCTGCTGGCCCAGCCATCCCTAACTACCCTCTCAGCTTGCTTGATTGCCCACAACTGCCCTTCCCTGTAGGCCTGGCCCCCCACAACAGCTCTATCCTGCAGGCCCAGTACCTCCCAACTGCCCTTTCCTGCTGACTTGTCCCTCCCAACTTCCCTCCCCTGCATGCCTGGGTCCCCTCCCCCGCAACCCCCAACTGACCTCCCTTGCTGGCCTGGTTTCCCCCAACTGCCCTCCACTGCCAGCCTGATCACTCTAATTGCCTTCCCCTGCCAGTCTGGTCACACCTAACTGTCCTCCCCTGCAGGGCTGGTTGCCCCCAATCATTGAATAAAACAACACATTTAAAGCATTTAGCCCCGAGCTTGGTCTACAATAAGTTTAAGTAGATAATAGTGTTATTTTTATGTTCATGACTTTTTTTCTCTTCATTAATTAGTGTATCAATTTTTGCCCCAATGGCATATATAATATTGAATATTTTATATAGAGGGCCACCTGGGAAGGCTACTGGGTATTTTCTTAAATTATCTTCAGCTGAACTCAGGGCAATAGGCAGAATCATGCTCTGGGAACATGCTTCCCCAATAAGGCTGGACGTTATCATTTATGATTTCTTAGCAGCCCAGGTGTTAGCAGGGGCAGGTCTAGATATGTAAATCCAGTCAACATCCAGGAATGCTAGGGCCTACTTAAGAATGCAAATATGCTCCTTTGATCATATAAAATAAACACTCTGCATGAATGGTCATAGACTTCCTGCCTCTCCATCTAAGAGAATGGCCTCGTACCCAGCTCCCAGAACTCTATTTCTGCCTCTCGATCTCTTTCTTTCTTTTGTTCCTCAGTCCCTGGCCACCTCCACTTAGAACCGGTTTGTTCATCTGTTTTCCATGCTGGACATGGAAAAGGGAGATCCACAGCATATCTGGCCCCCCGGCCCATCTGGCCCCCACAATTTTATAATAGTAAAGAATTTGCACACATGAAATAGGGAAATTTTATTTAATATTTGTTGAGTACATTCTACATGCCTCAGACAGCTAGGATCTGAAGCTATATGCTTAAGCAAATCAGCACAGGTTCTGATTAATTAAGCCGACAATCATATTCTTCTGTGAATTTGGCCAGTTTATCAAGATCAAAGTTTTTAAATGACCTGTACTTTTCATTTGATTCTGAAGACACCTTTGTCTAATAGTAACATACTTTTAGAAACATATTAAATCTAGTTTATATCTACTGGTAGCTAATTTCATCCAATTTAATGTTGACCTTATCAATTTCAGTCTCAAAAGATAAAACAGTCATATTTTTATGAAAATAGTCCAGCACACATCAAAATTGAAATCCTGTTCTCCTCTTGGGCAAATCATGTTGGCTATACATACCCACATGAGTTATATTACACTAACTTGACATAAAATATATGTGTTTGCTAGTAGATATTTTTTTTAAGTTTGTAAAGAATTTTATTATACAGCTTAGATAGCTATGCATTCCACTAACAAAAAAGCATTTTCCACATCTTACTCAACCTAACAAATTATATATCGATTTGTGATTTTCATCTACGTCGCCACAGTGTTACACTACAGTATTACATTTCTTACATTTGTACTTCGGTGCAATATACAGTAGGTGCCTCTTCCCCCAAAAAATAAAAATATTCTTAATCTAAATTTAAAACAGAACAAAGACATTAATGCCCACTTGGTAAAAGATCGCAATAAAAGTCAGAACCTGATGCTGCTTAACACGGAGCATGAGACTGCCAGTTTCAGTGACACCTTGTAGGAATGGTTCAGCATCGGGTTTGTCTTCACGGCAGTTCTCACTGATAGGTGAGACTGTACCATAATGAAGAACAGTCACTTTCTTCACTTGCGCAAGAGGTTCAAATATTGGACTCTAACACAGGAAATGTCGCTTGGACTTAGCAATATTCAAACAGATAAAATACATGGCCTTAGGAAAAACTCCACAACTGTTTGACTAAACATTTGAAACATTTACATCACAGCTTCATATATTTAAAAAGTTTCCTTCAGAGATGCTTATTTATGAAATAAAACCTAGTCACTATCATCTGACCCATGTTCTGAACTCGGATCCGAGGTCTCCTTGTTGGATCCTTCTGGTTCTCACTCGTTTCCGGGACCTGGGCCAGAACCTTCATTATCAGGTCCTCTGTGCTAATCCCTCTGACTCGTTTACTTCATCTGAAGAGTCATCACTTGAAGATATGATGGCTCTGGATTTTATTTTTCCCTTCTTTGAAGGAGGCAGGCGGTCTGGCTTGGGCGCCTTCTTCTCTGCTCTTGGTGGGTGGCACTTTTTCGGTTTGGGGCCATTTTCTGTTTCTTCATCATCAGATCCTTCTTCTCCCTTAGTATGTCTTCTCTTTTTCTTCTTTCTCTCTCCTCCCTCCTCTTCTTCGCTTTCTTGCTCACTATCACTGCCATTGCTTCTCCTCTTTTTGGATACTGGCAGGTCTCCATTTGAGTCATCATTGACAACTTCATCAAACTCTCCTTTCTTAAAACTCCATCCACCACCACTGCCTCTTTTCTTTCCTTTTGCTGTTTTGATCTCTCCAAAAGACATTAGAATATTTTTGGTCTTCTCAACATACTGGGCCCGCTGTTCTGAAAGCTTCTTCTGCTCTTCCTTCTCTCTCAGACGTTTCTCTTCCTGTCCCTTAACAAGTTTCTGCCTCAACAGTTCTTTTGCTTGCTCTTGTTTGGCCCGAAACTCCCTCTGTTCTTCGTCCAGTTTGCGTACCCGGGCCACATGGTGTTGGGCCTGGCTCAGTAAGTCAGAGCACTGCCTGGCTTCTGTGGCAGCAAGGGCCAAATCCAATCTCGTTTTATCTCCCGCTTTACTCAAGTAACTGAGGTTTCTGTGTGCAAGCTTCAGCTCTTTCACAGCTTCAAGGACTTCCTTCAGATTACTCTTCTCATCTGTCAGGACAGAGGCAGCTAACCTTTGCAGGATCAAGGCCACATTAAACATCAGAACTGTATCACTGGGGGCCACATGCATAGCCTTCAGCAAAGTCTGTTTGCATTCCTGCAAATTGCCACACTTGAAGAGGGCCCGGGCCAAATAGAGCATGACGTCAGTGTTGTGGTGCTTGTAGAACTTCCTGAGGCAGTTTTTATACATCTGGACAGCACTGCTATATTGCTTCTGTTCCACGTAGATGTGTGCTAGGTTCAGCCACACGTCACTGATATCTGCTGTTGCTTCTCTTACGTGGGCAAATATGTCATGCGCTTCACGGAAATAGCCTTTGTGGGCCAGAACGGCTCCTATTCCATTAGCAGCATACAGATTCTTTGGGTCATTTCTGAGTACTTGCTTGTAGACGGCCAGAGCACCATCCTGATGGCGCTTTTCTTTTTCTCTGTCTCGAGCGGGCTGGTGCAAAGTTTGGAGCCAGACGTTGCCAAGGGCCAGCATCGAGTACGTGTCCCTCTGTGTAGAGGGTTGTGTTAATACCCTCTCAAACTTCTTCTGGCCGGGACCCCATTCTTGTTTCGCCAAATGAAGATTACCAATCAAAGACCAAGCATCTGGATGGTGCTGGTTAATCTGCAGTGTTTCCTTGAACCAATTGGAAGCCTCGTAAAAGTTTCCTTTATCTCTAGCCATGGCTCCCAGGCGCAGATAGCAGTCCACATAGTTAGGATGGTCCCGTAGGATGTTCTTATACAGCTTTTCTGCTTCCTGGAATTCACACATCGCCTCATACAGTCTGGCTAAGTTGTAGGACGTTGTGACAGAAATGGCATTATAATAATGTTCGTCATGCTCCGCTTCAGCCTTTGCACGATCCAGTGATGCCAAAAGACATTTCCTTGCCTCTTCCAGATTTCCAAGTCTCAGATGGAGGGCGCCCACGTTATTTAGAATCTCTGCGGGGACATGGGCCTGTACTTTCTCCTGAAGGATCTGTATTGCGGTTCCGTAGGCTGAGAGGGCACCCTGCATATCAGTCTGTTGTAAGATCTGTGCCAAGTCAATCCAAGCTTCAACATCATCAGGACACTGCTCTGTGACCTTCTTCAAATGGCTCTTGGCCATGTCTCGTTTTTCTTCATCTTCTGAGGCAGCATACAGAGAGCCAAGAATTTTCAGAGTTTCATAATTATTAGGATAAGCTTTCCACACTTTCTCAAAGCACTGACATGCGTTTTCTTTGTCACCTCGATAAATATACATTTGTCCCAAGCCAAAAAATGGCAGCACAAAAGAGGATGAGGCAAACTGTGTGGCTTGACAGTAGTACCCGAAAGCTTGGTCATAATCTTCCTGGGCATGGAATGATCTAGCCAGCTGGTAGCAACTTTCTGCTTGCATAGCCTCCACTTCTGTGTATTGGAAAGCATGGAGGGCCAAGTGCTGGACTTTACTGTAATCCCTTTTGAAGAAAAAGTGATTTGCCAAGTGGTTCAGTACCATAGGGTTGCTAGGATCGATGGCATAAGCTCTAGAAAGAAGCTGGACACCATTTCTGATGGAATCAGCCTCTTTCTTGTTGAGCTCTAGAACAGCCAGTCCGACCAGTGCTCCCACACATTTGGGATTAAGTTGCAGCGCTCTGCTGAATGCCAGACGAGCTTTCTCCAGTTGGTTAAGTTTCACAAAGCAGTGGCCCATTCCTAAACGAACTTCCGCTGGACATCCTGGGTTAGTAAGCAGTGCCTTCTTATAGTAAGCAAGAGCTCCCCTATAATCCTTCTTGTTGAATGAAATGCAAGCTTTACCAAGGAGGGCTGGAATATTATGTGGAGACTCGCTGAGCACTAAATGAAACTGTGCATTCGCCTGATCCATTTTGTCACCTTCAAGTAGGCAGCAGCAGGCTCTTCCCAGTAAATGGTTCTGGTCATACATAATGATTTTGTCGGCCATGGTGTACAACAGGATTGCCTGTGCAATTAGATCTTTCTTGTTGTCTTTATTCTTTTCCTTCCGAGCCTGTTGTACGTAGTAGGCCGCCAATGTATCCAAGCAAGTCATCTGGTCTCTTTCATGGTCTCTGTAGTCCAAAGTGCCATCTGTGCGTGCTGCTTCCAACAACTTGACGAACTCTCCTGTTTTTCCTTGTTTGTAGTATCGCAACGCCAAAGCAATCCATAAGTGCAGCTGTGTGCGTTCCTGCTTCAAAATGCTGATCACTTCATCCCCTTGCAGTAGGTGAGGGAAGTCCAGTTCAATGACCTCGTCAGTGTCCCGGAGGGGACTCTCCCTGGAACCCTGCGACATGATGAGATGGATAGGCGAGCGGGCGCCCGACCCCGCGGGTCAGCAGCCGGTGCTCCTGGTTCTGCTGGGTCCGGAGTCCACAGTGGTCCTGGGTCTGGTGGTCCCACCTCCGCGCTATGATGCCGCTGGAGCTCCGGTTTCTCCTTCCCGTCAGCCGCTTGGACAAGTAGCAGCAGACAGCAAACTGCCTCCTCCTGCAGCCAGGCCCCCTGTCCCAAAGCTGGCAGCAGGGCCTATTGGATCCCGAAGCTCTCCTCACTGGTGCGTCCTTCCACCAGCCAGCCGCTTCTGGAAATGAGCCACCCAGGGCTCTGGGCCTGGAATATATACGCCCAGGGTGAGCCGCCAGGCCGCCCCGCCCAGCGGAGCGACCAATGAGGAGCAGGTTCGGGGCCCGCCCCTGACTGACCTGTGCCTCCAGGCTGCACTGTTAATCCAATCCGGAGCTGGGGCCTGGCCTCTATGGCGTGGGCGTGGCCGATCTCATTTCCCTCCGCAGTAATGAACAAGTCACCTTTGTGACCATTTTAACATAAATGTTACATGGATTCTGTAATCATGCTGATAGTTCATGTATTTTTGTGCTTATTATGTTTTGGTTCTTTGTAGCATATGAGAATAGATTTTGTGACTTTGATAAAACTGTTGAAGAATTTGAATAAACCTGTAATCAATCACAGTTTTGATAAGATTATAAATAAATTTGATCAAATATGTTTTAGTTACCAGTTTAATTAAATTATAGACATTATTACATTAGGCAGTACTCGATGTTTTCAGTAAACCAGAGAAGAATCTCGGGGGTTATTTCTTCGTCTCCCCATTTTGGCTGTCTGTCTGGGTTTGTGACTATGTATTAGGTAGATCCTCTGCACTTTCCATCTCTAGTGCAGGACAGTGTCACACGCTGTTGCTGACTAATCAGATTAGCAAAGACTCAAAGCCTCCAGAGACTGCTAGTACCTACAGACTAAAAGGATTCCCACTTGATTGGCCCCAGGCAATCATCCTCACGTGTGGGGACAGATTTTTCCAACTGGGTGGAGCAGTTTGCTTCTGCCTGGAGGCTGATGGTTGTTTTTAGTCTCTTAAGTGGCCTCCGGGCAAGGTGATTCCCAACTGGGTAGGTCAACTGTCTTCCACCCAGGCAAGGCAAATGTCTATGTGGGAAAGATGTCCTCTGCTGCATGAGGAAACTGGGGGTGTCTGCCTTCCCCTGAGCCCCCCTGTCCCAGAGCTCTATCCCCTGAGCCCCCCTGTCCCAGAGGCACCCCTGGCTTCTGCTCACACAGCTCCAGTTCACTCTTGCCTCCCTCTATCAGAGCACAAGGTGGGTGGCTCCACAGGGAATTTTGTGCCTGAATTTCCAGATGTCTCTCCCTGCATTCAGCAGCCCTGCTGCTTTCCACAGCCAGATGTTAGGTGGTACCCTTCTTAGTTCTGGTGCTCTCTGCTGGAGGCCCAACTTGGGGGTTGGACCCCAGAGTTCTCAGTGGCAATCCCCCACAGCTGAGACATCTCTCAGGAATATTTGTTGCTGTCTGTGGGCACCTGACCAGCCCTTTCTTGCCTCCACCCTTCCTACCAGTCTCATGTGGTCACCACTTTTAGTCCTCAGGTGTCAGGGTTCTCTCCTGCAAGTCTTCTGTTGATTATTCAAGAAAATTTTCTGTATTTAGTTGTAATTCCACTTTGCACCTGGGACCATGTCTGTGCAGCATCCACTTACTCTGCCACCAGTTTTAATCTCCTTGGTAGGTATTTTTTAACTTTATTTTTATTGTTGACACTATTCCAGATGTCCCCATTTCCCCAGCCTTTGTCTACTTCCACTCAGCCCCGCCCTGTTGCTGATGGATTTTTTTAAAAAGAAGGTTTGAATATTTGGATAGGTGAATGTTTACACATAAGTGCCCAAGAGAGACAAATAATACAAGTGGGGAGAAATCATCTTTGGAAAGGAATGGACCCTTGGAAATAAACAGTTCTGAATTTTGAACGCCATTCTCAAGGAGTATAGAGTAAAAATCACTATTGCTGCTGCAACAAATTACCACATATTTAGTGCTTTAAAGAAATGATTCTCTCACAGTACTGAAGGTCAAAAGTCTAAAATCAAGGTGTTTCTGATGCAATATTCCTTCTGGAGGCTCTGGCGAGAATCTTAGTCTTTTCTAGCTTTTGGAGACTGCCCCGTTTCTTGACTCCAGATCCCTTCCTCCATTTCAAAGCATACAACAGCAAACTCTGAATTCATTGTTTGTTTGTTTATTATCAAATTTAATGTTGACATCATTGCAGGTATCCCCACCCTTTGACCACCTGCCTCCTCATCCCTTCCCCCATCTTAGCCTTTACCAAACTAATGTCCATGTCCATTGGATATATGTATATATGTTCTTTAACTGATTCCCTTCATCTTCTTTATCCAATCACTCCTTTTCTTCCCCTTGGCCACCGGCCAGTCTGTTCTGTCTGCTTTTATTGTTAATCTCCATTTTGCTTCTGACTCCCCTGTATCTCTCTTGTAAGGATCCCTGTGATCACATTGGATCTACCAAAATAATCTAGAATAATCTCCCCTCTACGATGTTTAAATCAATCTATAATAATAAAAGCGTAATATACAAATCGACCCAATGGCCATGGGGATGTCCTTCTGGATGACCTTCTGGACAAAGCCAGGGCTGCAGCTGCAGGATCCAGGCAGCTGCTGTGGTTGTGAGGAAGGGATTGAGACAGCCATTGTGGCTGCAAGGGAGTGATCTGAGCAACTGCTGCAGCTGTGAAGGCCTACTCTTGCACAAATTTCATGATCAGGCCTCTAATTACATCTTTAAAAGCCCTTTTGCCACATAAGGTAACACTTTTACAGATACCAGGAATTAGGACATGCATATCATTTGGGGGCCTTTATTCAGCCTACCAAGGTCAGTATAATCAGGAACTCATAACTAACTGGAGAAGACACTTAGATGGTTCATAACTTATTTACTCATATATAACCTGCCACTTTTATACAAAATAATTCATTGTTTGGATACACAATTGGGCAAGCACCAGCTCTCTGAACTGTGTTTCCTTAACCTGCAAAATGGATCTAATACCTATTCACATAAGGAGTAAATGCCATCATGTATAATGGCCATTTCTACTCTGTCACACAAATTTTGGACATCATGCTAAAAAATGACTCCTCAATGCAAAGGGGATAAATTCAACACTTTTGTTGCAGTAAACTAGCTTTCCATTCTAATCACCTTGAAATTAGTTGAATGAAATTGCATGCTTCTGATACCATTGTAATTAGCTAGTTATTAATAGCAGGAAAGGAGCAAAGGAGAGGCCAGACATTAGGCATGTCATTTGGGCAGCTTCACCAGGAAGCTGCAATTTCACATCCCCCAGGGAACCACCAGCCCATGCCCCACAGATTACTGGAAGAAGGAGCTCAAAGGGGAGTTACACACATGCATAGTGAAGTTGGGGCAACATAGGGAAGGTACTTGCTATCAATCTAGCCTGGGGAACAAGGAGCTGTCCAGAATGGGTAGGGCCACTGCAAGCCCACAAAAATTTTAGAATACGTAATCCCGGAAATAAAGGAGTTCTCATTCTTGGGGGTCTTGGCTCTCTTGCATTCGTCCACATGGCCATGGCCATGAGGACCCCACTCACAAAGGACTAATGGACTGCAGGCAGGAACACAAACTAAGCCAGCCTAATGCTGAATCGGACAGTCCCAATAGGACTCTGGCTCTGATACTATATCGGTTGAAGCTACAGCTATAATTCTATGGTGGAACAGAGGGAAATGGGACCTTGGGAACTTAGGGGTTTAATTCCACAGAAAGAAAGCTTTCTACTATATCTCCTCCTCCAAAGCACGTCTCAGAAAAGTCCTTTTCTTAGGATATTACACAATGCCCACTCTCACAAGCAACAGGTGGGGATGTGGACTTCTCCCTACCAGTAACACCTCAGGAGATAAAGAGAAAGTAATGTAAGTAATATATGCCACTCTACCTAGCATTCCACTCAGTGGGCACATGAGAGAGTGACTATGAGATGGATTATTTGAATCTGATCTTTCTTAGTTGAACTCAGTTTTCTCATGCATTTCACAGCATTAAATATACATAATTTTTCAGATATTTTTGCAAGTTTTCATTTACCTGTCTGTTTTTACACCATGAAGCTAATCTGACAAGCTAAAGTCATTACTCAATATATGACAGTTATTATTATGCAAATAAGCATTTGTTTAAAATGAGTGTTCACCAATAAACTAGTAACATGCTATGAGATCTAGTGGAATAAACAAATTTCATGGTCAGATACATCTAAGCTCAAATCCTGAATTTTTCATTAGCTCCTTCTTTATATATTTTACTTCACCTCTCTAAACTTCAATTTTATCATTTTTAAAATGTAAATTATAACTCGATCCTTTAGATATGGGGATCATTTCAGATTCTTAGTATAGTTTCTGTCATTAAATGATAACTATTATTACTTAAATAAATATGTTCTTGATTTAAATATATTTGGCAAGCAATGTTCTGAATATTAAGCATGAATATTATAGATTAAAAAACAGAATTAATTAAATTTCATCTGATGACTTAGGTTTTTGAAGTATTATATTTAAAGGACCTATGACTCATTACAATTGCTTATTTCTAAGTACATTTTCAGTACTACTAGTATTAGTCAGGCTATTTATGCTCTCATACATGCTTACATGCACAAACACTAAAGTACCTTCAGTAACATGTTTTACAAAAATACAAAGAAATACTACGGTAGTATCACAGTTAGGCTTAGCAGCCCCACAGTCATCCCATGTTCCCGGTCTTCTGAGAGCTGAAAAGTAATAGGATTTACAGCTAAGTAAGTGGCTTAATGTCCCCTTTTCAACAACTGTGGTTTGATTGACTTAATTGCTCTACTTTCACCAAACATTTAATGTGGTAATCTTGTCAAACCTCCACACTAGTGCCTGGGTTTCCACTTCCTGAGTCATTTTATTTTATTTTTTTAAATATATTTTATTGATTTTACATAGAGAGGAATTGAGAGGGAGAGAGAGTCAGAAACGTCGACAAGAGAGAAACATCGACCAGCTGCCTTCTGCACACTCCCCACTGGGGATGTGCCCGCAACCAAGGTAAGTGCCCTTGACCGAATCGAACCTGGGACCTTTCAGTCCCCAGGCCGACACTCTATCCACTGAGCCAAACCAGTTTCGGCTCCTGAGTCATTTTAAAGTTACGTCTAGCTCCTGTTCACCCTTGATTCAATCCACACTTGCCAGGAGTAATCCTGATTGACTAAAAAGGAAAAAATAAAAAAAATCTAATATCAAAATGTGTGTGCATACTTTAAGGTTTTAAGGACTATGTCTTCTGCCTAAACTATTTGTGAGTCTCCAGGGCTTCTTTTCCTTTTTCTACTTGAAGGCACAAGGAGGGACTTCCTGCCCTTCCCCACTTGCTTCTGGATGGACTCTCCTACTACATGTCTATGTCTCACTATTCCAGCTTTGCTTTAAAGCAACAATTTTCAACTTTTCTCATCTCATGGTGTACATAAAATGACTAAAATTCTCTGACGACCCCAAAAATGTGAGGCTTTTTGCTGATCTGACAAAACAAAATGATATTATTTTGATTCATTTACATCAGACTGCCATGTGGTTGCTGTTGGCATTTTCTTATTTGACAATTGAAGGGAGAAGAGGTCAGTGTCTCTGACTAAATAGTCAGGTATTGCATGTTATAAAAATTTTTTGGGTACACTGAAAATCTCTGCTTTAAAAGAATTTAAATTAAAAAAAAAAAAAGAAAGAACAAAAGCACTGCTTTAAAGTAATGAAAGAAAAAATATCTATCTCACAGACACTGTCCTCTGAGCTACACCTCAGTCAAATTGGCTATTTAAGATTTTCAGCCGAAGCCGGTTTGGCTCAGTGGTAGAGCATCGGTCTGCGGACTGAAAGGTCCCAGGTTCGATTCCGGTCAGGGGCATGTACGTTGGTTGCGGGCACATCCCCGGTAGGGGGTGTGCAAGAGGCAGCTGGTCGATGTTTCTCTCTCATCGACGTTTCTAGCTCTCTATCTCTCTCCCTTCCTCTCTATAAAAAATCAATAAAATATATATTTAAAAAAAAAAAAAAAGATTTTCAAAGACCTTCTCAAGAGCTTTCCTAGATGTGGTCCCATACATAGCCATCTTGTAAGGAAGATAATTAAGAACAGAGAAATAATGATCAAAGAACAGACACCAGAAAGAAGAGAGCACCATGCAGAGAAAATATTATTAAAAGAACAAAACCTTTTACTCTCTGAAATCTCCACAACCTGCCATAGTTACCCTAGTATGTGCCAACACTAAGTACATCTACCTTAAGAAGTCATGCAGGGACCGGTTTGGTTCAGTGGATAGAGAGTCAGCCTGCGGACTGAAAGGTCCTGGGTTCGATTCCGGTCAAGGGCATGTACCTTGGTTGCAGGCACATCCCCAGTGTGGGGTGTGCAGGAGGCAGCTGGTCGATGTTTCTCTCTCATCGACGTTTCTAACTCCCTGTCCCTCTCAATTCCTCTCTGTGTAAAATCAATAAAAATATATTTAAAAAAAAAAAGAAGAAAAAAAAAAAGAAGTCAGTGCCCTAGACATTGAACTTGAAGACATGGCCTCCGTGGAAATACATTTATTTTTCTTTTTAATTTTTATTTATTTAATTAGAAGCCCAGTGCATGAATTTGTCCACCACTGGCATTCCTTGGCCTGGTCTGTGGGATTGGGCCAGAACTGGCTCTCCGACATCCCCCAAGGGGTCCTGGATTGTGAGAGGGTGCAGACTAGGCCAAGGAACCCTACTGGTGCACTATCAGGGCCAGTGAGGGACACAAGAAGTTTGCCAACCAGGGAGGAACTTCAGGAGGGCTCCAGGGTGTGCCTGGCCAATTTCACTCAGTCCTAACCCCAGCAGCAAGCTAACCTACTGGTTGGAGCATCTGCCCCCTGGTGGTCTGTGTATGTAATAGCAAGTGGTTGATCATCCTTAGCATATCATTAGCATGTTATGCTTTGATTGGTTGAACAAATGACTGGACAACCGGACATTTAGAATATTAGGCTTTTATTATATAGGATTATCTATTTATTTTATTATTATTATTTTTTAATCCTCTCCTGAGGATATTTTTTTCATTGATTTCCTTAGAGAAAGTGGAGAGAGAGGAAGGGGAGAAAAAGAGAGAGAGAGAAACATCAATGTAAGAGAGATACCTCAATTGGTTGCCTTCCACATAAGCTCTGAACTCAGCTGGGTTTGGAGCCTGCAATCCTTGATTGGAAATTGAACCTGTGAAACTTTGGTCAACAAACTGACACTCTAACCACTGAGCAAGCTGGCCAGAGATCTTTTTCATTTTTTACAATTCTCTTTCAAGAGCTAGTTTGTTATTTATTACTACGTTCTGTCCCATAATCAATTGTTACCTCTTTCACAGGTTTTTACCCTTACACATTATTTTTTTCTTTCTCTTGTTGCATTTAGTGTTCAAAGTTGTTTGAGAAGAAATCTAAATGTGTTTAGGAACCCATGTGGATACCTGCCTATAGGAACAGTATTCCAGAGATAGAGGCAAAGAGAAGGGGAAGGACAAAGCCCCTGAGGTGAACACTCAGCAAAGAGGCTGGTTTAGCTGGAGTGATATGGGTGAGGAGGAATAAGGTGATAGATAAGTGAGAGAAGAACCATGTAGGACCTTGAAAAGCACACTAATTAGGCATTTTATTTTTTACAGACTTTTGAAAGAGAAATAAATCCCAAAAAATGTGGAGGGAAAAAGTCCTGATATTTCTTCCTGTTGTGAAATTTTATCAGTTCCAAACTGTCTTTGATTAATGTCAGACTAGCTAAAAAAAAAAAAACCAAAAAAACAACATGTTGCTTTGAAAAAAGTTTTTCTTGGATTACAAAGCACTGAAAATGTGTTTAAAACATGTCAATTTCATTTAATTTCATATAACAGAAAACTCAATCCAAAAGGGTTTAAGGAAAAAGGAATGTAATTGCTTCTAGTATACAAAAAAATAAAGCTTTTGGCTTCCGCTGAAACTTCCCTGGGGACCAAACAATGTCATTGGGACCCAGATACTTTCTGTTGTTTCTGAACATTCATCATGCTCCTCTCCTGTTAGATTCCAAGCCTTCTCCATTTGAAAGATGGATGTTCTCACTCTAGACTCGGATCATCTTTCAATCTTTCAGTAGAAAAGATCAATAGATTCTGGTAAATTCCAGCATCTTACAAATTTTGGTCATGTCACATGCAAATTCCTGAACTTGGCTGCAAATAACTACAGCCATGGCAATGGAATATACTTATTTCTGTAGGTGTGAATCATGTTTCCCTACAGTGTAGCATCCCTAAATGGATCTCCAAATGTCACTAGAAATAGAATGAATTGATGTTGGACAGCAATAGACAACCTCGAAAATGTACATTCATTTATCTATACTATCTCACCTTCAAAAGAACCTCTATCTACACAATAACTTTTTTTAATGTCCCAAAGAAAACACACCCAAAGGAATACACTCAAAATATCATTCATTTATACCATGGAGCTCAAAATCCAAAATATTCACTAAGTACACAATCTCTCACAGACCCATTCCTAACTCCAGTTGGCCTAGAGAAGTAATGCTAACCTGAAGTAATGCTAAACGAAATAGTTTAATGAATCCCTAAACATCCAATGCACATTTTTTTCCTAGATTACCATTCAGGAAGGAGAACAACCATAAAGAGATTGCTGGTACATAACCCATATCATATCATATTATATCATGTCATAAAAATTAAATGTAGTTCCTTGGTAAAACATTCTGGCTGTCCTAGCTCTGCTCTATAGAAGGATCTTTCTGCCATTGTTGAGGAAGAAATGGTTAATGGCAAGTTAATGAACCACTTTTTCCCTAGTGGGGACAAAGGGGAAAGAATGACTTTAACCAGATCTTGATACAGGAATTTCTTAGTTACAAAATGTTATAATAAAATATTCCTAATACATCTATTTTTCTTGTTGGAAAAATAGGAAATTTATTAATTTTAGCTATACTTGGTGTTTGCATGTATTCTTTAAATTATTAGTGACGTTTGATGTAAGGTAAGATCTATGATTTGTGTGGGTTTGCTTTGACAATTGGGTTAACCTAATTGTTTTCCATGACTATATCTGAGAGGTCTTCTGTAAATTTTGTTGTTGTTGTTGTTGGTAATCTTCACCCGAGAATATTTTTCCATTGATTTTTTTTTTTTTTTTTAAGGGAGAGTAGAAGAGAAAGTGAAAGACAAAAACATATATCTATGTGAGAGAGACACATTGATTGGTTGCCTCCTGCTTGAGTCCCAACCAGGTCCCAGACCAGGAAGAAGCCTGCCACCAAATTATGTGCCCTTGATCAGAATTGAACCCTGGACTCTTCAGTCTGCAGGCCAATGCTCTATCCAGTGAGTCAAACAGACTAGGGCTCTCCTATAATTTTTTCAAAAATTTAAGAGAGAGAGAGAGAGAGAGAGAGAGAGAGAGAGAGAGAGAGAGAGAGGAAAGAAACATCAATGTGAGAGAGAAACATTGATTGGTTGCCTCCCACATGTGCCCCAACCTCGTATTGAACCTGCAATAGCCTAAGTGCCCTGATTGGGAATTGAATCTAAGGCCCTTTGTGCATAGGAAAAAGCTCCAACCGAGCCACACCAGCCAGTGCTCTTGTGATATTTTTCAATTAAAATTTTGGGGCAGCTGAAATCAGTTTGACTCAGTTGATAGAGCATCGGTCTGCAGACTGAAAGGTCCCAGGTTCGATTCCAGTAAAGGGCATGTACATTGGTTGCTGGCACATCCCCAGTGGGGGCAGGAGACAGCTGATCGATGTTTCTCTCTCATCGATGTTTCTAGCTGTCTATCCCTCTCCTTTCCTCTCTATGAAAATTCAATAAAATATTTTTTTAAAAAAAAATTGGGGGCAACATTAGTTAATAAAAGTATATAGATTTCAAATGTACAAATCTATAATACATCATCTATATATTGCAATATGTGTTTGCCACTCAAAATGAAATCATCTTCCATCACCATACATTTGACTCCCTTTACCATTTACTACCTCCTCCCTCCACCCCTGAGTTTTCTTTCCAATGACTATACTGTTGTCTGTGTATATAGTTTTTTTATTTCTTTTGTCTTACTTATTTGTTCATTTGTTGCTTTCAGTTTTATATACAACATATGAATGAAATCATATAGTTCTTGACTTTTTCTGTCTGGCTTATTTTGCTTACCATGATATTCTCATAATCTACAATGTTGTTGCAAATGCCAGTATTTCATGTTTTATTATGGGTGATTTCTTAAGATTGTACCACATCTTCTTTATTGAATCATCTATTGATCAGTATACCTTGTTTAAGCCCAGGTTATGGAACCTGGGGATTATTTTAAGGTTTGACTATCTGAGGCTCTTGTTTGTAAGGCTTGGGATTTCTTTAATGGTAAAATGTATTTAAACTCTCAATATACTTTCAATCTATTTCCATTCACTCTATATCAGAGGAAAGTAAACAAAGACAGATATCATGAAAAATCAATCCTTAAATCCAGAAATAAACCTTTGATATCCTGTCCTCTAGAAATTGACCATGGTCACTGTTAGGCTTGAATTTTGTCCCCTTAGATATGTGTGAAAATCCTAACTCTTATACCTTAGAATGTGACTGTCTATGCAAATAGGGTCATTGCTGACATAATTAGTTAAAACGAGGCCAGACTAGAGTACAGTGGGACCTTAATCTAATAAAATAAGATGAGACATAGACACACACAGAAAATGCCCTGTGAATGGAAGCAAAGATTAAAGTGATGCATATACAAGCCAAAGAACAGGCAAGGACAGCTGACAACTGCCAGAGCTAGGAGGAAGTTATGGGACAGATTCTCCCTCAGGGCTTCCAAAAGGAATCAACCCAGCTAAGACCTTGATTTCAGACTTCTAGTTTCCAGAACTGTGAGAGAATAGATTTCTGTCTGCCTACCCAGCCCCAAACGGGATCCGTGTCCTTACAAGAGGAAGAGAGATCAGAGTTCTCTCTTTCCACCGAAAGGTACTGTCTGCATTCCAGGAAGAGAGTTTTCACCACAGATCAATCAGTCCTGGTGACACAGATCTTGGACTTATTCTACCAAAGTTCTGGAAACTAGAAGTCTGAAATCAAGGTGTTTCAGGGTTGATTCCTTTTGGAAGGCTTAGAGGAGAATCTTCTCAGAGATCCAGGTGTGTGGTACTTTGTTACAGCAGCCTCAGGAAACTAATACAGAGTGCATTGCCAATCTCTTTAGCCCTGAGCTGAATGACCTTTTTCTTAGTGTCCCCAGATTGCATCTTCTCAAAAGGGGTAATCCATCCCCTTCTCAGGCAATTGCCAGAAGCTGATCATTGTTTTAATAATAGAGATCTATGGATAGGGAATTCAGAGGGCTGGTCAACATTTATTGCCCCAAAGGGTCAGAGCTAATTACTAGATATTGGTAGTTGAAGAAGCCCCCACTTGTTAGTCCTAAATTCACTGATTGGCTTTTACTGGAGCTTCCCGCCTAGGGGATATGGGTGTATTCTAAAATTTTAATCTTAATAAAAAGAATGGAAAAGCCAGAGCAAGGAGTAGTTCTTTCACTAGAGTTGTACTACTGCCTGGCCCCCATTTACCAAATTAATGCTCTGCTAAAGTCTATTTTCATTTGTGTGCGGCCTTCTCCAGAACCTGAACTCTGAACCAGAACCCTGAATTACAGGGGACGTGAAAGGGGCTTCCATAGGCAATGACTGCTTAAATGGAAGAATGTGATAGGGGCTTAAGATACTAAAATATAATTTTCTCAACTCCCATTCTAGCTAAGTCTCTCACATCTTATTTTGCTTGGGCAGAGGATTGGCTTGCTAACCCTTGCCAACCCTGACACTGTAGTTGCAGCTGTCTCAGACTTCTGACTGCAGGTAGATAGCACCCTTATAAACAAAAAATCACTGATCTCTTTGTTTTCAGATATTGAGCAGCTTAAAACTTCCATTCTTATTTGACCTTACTAAAATTTGATAATTTTTTCAAAACAAGTTCTTCAGTCCCATTGCTTTGTTCAGCACAAGACACACAGTAGACATTTTGACCCATTGTTGTATTTACACTTAATCAAAATGCCAACTTCCAAGACTGGAATTGAGTTGTCCACACTTTGGCTTTTCAGATGCAGTTTTACCAGATCTCTAATGATATCACTGTGACCTAATTTATTGCCTCTATGATCTGTCTACTTTGTATTGGTTCCATTCTTACATAGGATCTCTCTTTATGGTGGGAAGATGGTTCCCCTATTGTTAAACTTACATTTTCTCTCATTTTAAGTTAGTGAATTCTTAGGAAAATCATGGGTCATTTCATTGGCTTTGATTTGGGCAAGTTCCCATTTCTAAGAG
Organism: Pipistrellus hanaki; assembly: GCF_964339955.1. Lineage (NCBI taxonomy): Eukaryota > Metazoa > Chordata > Mammalia > Chiroptera > Vespertilionidae > Pipistrellus > Pipistrellus hanaki. The sequence continues at coordinate 114,679,011 of NC_140505.1, forward strand.
AAAGACAATAGATGGGTCAATACCAAATGCTGAGTGACTGAATGACTATGGTCTAAGTCATATGATCTAGCCTCTGTCTATGCCTTCAGAAACACATGGACTGATCTCATGATGGAGGACTAAATTCTCAAATGGCCATTTGTAGAAGTGGAGTAAATTTTAAGTACCCTATCAGAAATGTATGCTACAAACAAAAGAATTACAACCATTTTATTGATTAGTATTTAAACAAATATATAGTGATAAAATATAAATTACTGCACCAGAGACAAAAAAAAATTGCATTTGTGTGTTCAACAGATGAATGAAGAAAGACTGGTATAAGCCTATAATGGAAGCTTACTTCATAATAGGAACTGATACAACTTAACAAAAGGAAGATAAACAATTCAATCAAGAAATGGGCAAAGGACCCAAGACACTTTTCAAAAGAGGACATACAGAAGACCAGGAGACATTGGAAAACATGCTCAAAGTCACTAATCATCTGAGAGATGCAAATCAAACAACAATGAAGTACCATCTCACACCTGTCAGAATGGCTATTATCAAGAAATCAACAAACGACAAGTGCTGGAGAGGATGTGGAGAAAAAGGAATCCTCATGCACTGCTGGTGGGAATGCAGACTGGTGCAGCCACTGTGGAGAACAGTTATGGAGGACAGGGCTTGCATTTTGAGTTTCCTCAAAATATTAAAAATGGAACTGCCATTTGACCCAATAATACCAGTTCTAGGAAGAAAACAGAAACACCAATCAGAAAGGATATATACACCCCTATGTTCATAGCAGCACAATTTACTATAGCTAAGATTTGGAAACAGCCTAAATGCCCATCAGCAAATGAGTGGATTAAAAAACTGTGGCTCATCTACACAAATGGAATACTATGCTGCTGTAAAAAAGAAGGAATTCTTACCATTTGCAACAGGATGGATGGAACTGGAAAGCATCTTACTAAGCAAAATAAGCCAGTCAGAGAAAGATAAATGCCACATGATCTCACTCATTTGTGAAATATAATGAACATCATAAACTGATGAACAAAAATAAAGGCAGAGACAAAGAAACACTGAACAGATTGTCATACTACAGCGGGAATGCAGGGGAGTGTTGTTTGTGGGGAGAGGGGGAGGTAAGAGATCAACCGAAGGACTTGTATGCATGCATATAAGGATAACCAGTGGACACAGACCCGGGGTAGGGGAGGAGGGCTTGTAGTGGGGGGATAGGAGAGGCCAGGGGGGTTAATGGGGGGAAGGAAGACATATGTAATACTATTTGTAATACTTTAAACAATAAAAAAAAGGAGAAAAAGAAATGAATTATTAATATATACAACATCAGAGATAAATCCCTAATTATTCTGAGTGTTTCTAAGTCAACTTAGGCTGCTATATAACAAAGATTGCGTGGCTTAAACAACAGATGTTTATTTTTTCACATAATTTTTTTCTTTATTAAGATATTACATATGTGTCCTTTACTCGCCATTTCCCCCCACCCTCCACTCATGCCCTCACCCCCCTATTGTCTGTGTCCATTGGTCAGGCTTATATGCATGCATACAAGTCCTTTGGTTGATCTCTCCTCCTTACTCCTACCCTTCCCCTACCTTCCGTCTGAGGCTTGAGGGACTCACGGACTGAGATAAACAGATGTTTATTTTTGACAATTCTGGAGGCTAAGTCCAAGCTTCGTGTCAGCAGGATTGATCCCTGGTGAAAATTCACTTCCTGGCATGCAGGCAGCACCTTTGGTTGCGCCCTGATATAGTAGGAAGGGAGGACTCTGATCTCTTTTCCTCTTCTTGTAAGGACACTGATTCTATTAGGGATTGGGTGGGGAGACTTCACCATGGCCTCATCTAAACCTAATCACCTCCCCCAACACCCTCAAATATTAACTCATTAAAGGTAAGGTCTTCAATATATACATTTTGGAAAGACAAACATTAGGTCTATTGCAGAGTGGAAGAAGCCAGACCCTTTAATTCAATAAAACATCATTCCATCATATGAAACTGTAGAAAGGTAAGCTAATTGATAGAGGCTGGAAGCAGATCTGTGATTTAGGGATGGGGCAGGAAGGGAGAAGTGAGACTGGGGGGATTCCAGAGGGCCAGGGGAAGCTTGAGGGTGGTGATGATTATGTTCACTATTAGAACTGTGATGGTTTCACAGGTGTTTATGCGTCACAACTGAACTGTACACTCCAAATGTGGGCAGTTCACTGCCCAATTATATCTAGATAAACCTATCTTAAAATTTGTATTCTACTATACATTCTACCAGTCATTGCCTATCTTATTTGATATATACAATACTTACTTTTACTAAACTGAGATTGTAGGACCTTTTGGTATATGTTGCACCTACATTTTTACCCCATTTCATTAAATACATCTTTTAATATTATTGAACTTTTTAAAACTTTATTGTACATCCACAAAAAAGATATATTCTGAATGCATTGTCAAAAATTGAACCTATGTATGCAAACATACCCAGATCTAGAAACAGAACAATTCCAGAACATCAATGCCCAGCTCCCTCCCAATAAAACTCCTGCTGCTCTGGTTCATTTTGATGGGTAGACCTTTTTGATGTCATACTTTTGGTTAACTTCTCTATATATTTTCAAGTGTATTTTGTAGACAAAATATTGATGAATCTTGTATTTATAATTCAACTTAGTTCAATATATTATATAAAATTTAATTGAAAATAATTAAAATGTGAAAAATAAAACTACTAGTTTGTTTTTTATTAGGTTTAACTCATTTACATTCATTTTTAAAGAAATATATTTTATTGAGTTTTTACAGAGAGAAAGGGAGAGGGATAGAGAGCTAGAAACGTCGATGAGAGAGAAACATCGACCAGTGGCCTCTTGCACACCCCCTACGGGGGTGTGCCCGCAACCAAGGTACATGCCCTTGACCGGAATCGAACCCGGGACTTTTCAGTCCACAGACCGATGCTCTACCACTGAACCAAACCGGTTTCGGCTCATTTACATTCATTTTAATTGCTGCTGTATTAGTTCATTAGTCTAACATCTTTTGTTATTGCACTTCTTATTTGCTTTGTCCTCCATAACTACGTTCCATCAGATAGAATTTTCTTCTGACAGATTAAAAGGAATAAATTCTTTGCATGTATTTGTAGTATTTGTTTTTATTTTATTTTATTTTATTATTATTTATTTAAATATATTTTATTGCTTTTTCACAGAGAGGAAGAGAGAGATAGAAACATCGATGAGAGAGAATCATTGATCAGCTGCCTCTTGCACACCCCCTACTGGGGATGTGCCCGCAACCAAGGTACATGCCCTTGCCCGGAATCAAACCTGGGACCTTTCAGTCCACAGGCCGATGCTCTATCCACTGAGCCAAACCGGTCCTGGCTGTTTTTTATTTTATTGTTTAAAATATTACAAATAGTAGTACATGTCTCATTTTTTCCCCCATGGAACTTCCCCTACCTCCTGGCACATACACTCATCACCACCCCCATTGTCTTGCATACATTGGTTATGCTTATATACCGTATATGCATACAAGTCCTTCAGTTGATCACACACCCAAAACCTTCCCCAGCCTTCCTGCAATAATTTGACAGTCTGTTCGATGCTTCTCAGCCTCTGTATCTATCTTTTTGTTCATCAGGTTATAATGTTCTTTATTATCCATAAATGGGTGAGATCATGTGGTATTTTTCTTTTACTGACTGGCTTATTTCACTTAGCATAATGCTCTCCAGTTCCATCCATTTGTTAGGATGTATAAGTTCCCTATACATATAAGATCCGTACAGGATATAACATTGACAAATATGCTCTCCCATGCAGTGGGCTTTCTTGTTTTATTGGTTTCTTTGGCTGTGCAAAAGCTTTTTATTTTGATGTAGTCCCATTTACTTTCTCTTTAGTTTTCATTGCCCTAGGAGCTGTATCAGTGAAGGAATTGCTTCGGCATATGTCTGAGATTTTGCTGCCTGTGGATTCCTCTAAGATTTTTTCCCCTGGCAACCTAAGCAGAAGCCCTGGTATCTGAGATTTATTTTTCTTCTATAATTGAAACTTTGTAGCCTTGAGCAGAGGCCAAGGCAGGTCATGGTGGACAGAAAGTTTGGCTTCCTCCATCACCAGGGAAATCCAAACCTCCTGCTCTCTCCAGCTCCGTGGCTGACACCATTTTGTTGAGATTTATTTATCTTTTTTAATTGAAACTTTGTAGCCTTGAGTGGAGTCCAGGGATGGCCAGGGTGTGCAGGAAGCTTGGCTTCTTCCATTACTGGGGAAACCCAAGCCTCCTGCTCACTCTGTAGCTGCAGCCATCTTGATTGGGTTAATTTGCATGCCCGCTCCTGATTGGATGGTGGGCGTGGCTGGTGGGCATGATGGAAGTTCAATGTGCATATTACTCTTTTATTAGATAGGATATATAATTTTAGAGGACCGGTGCATGAATTAGTGCATGGGTGGGGTCCGGCCAGCCTTGCCAGGGGGGAAGGGACATGAGTGGTTGTCCGGCCTGTCTGCTGGCCGAACTCCTGGTCGAGGGGACAATTTGCATGTTATCCTTTTATTATATAGGATATACACTGAGTGGCCAGGTTATTATACGTTCAGAGATCGTAATAATCTGGCCATTCAGTGTATACCTTTGTTGCAGACTTGATTCCCGGTACAGATCAGGGTGTTTAGGGAAGGCAACCAATTGATGGATTTTTCACATCTTTATTTCTCTCTGACTCTAACCAACTTTTCCACTATCTCTAAAAATCCATGGAAAAAACATCCCCAGGTGAGGATTCAAGAACAAACAAATAAAAAAAATAATAAAATAAAAATTGAACCTAAAAATCAAAACAAAGGAACCTAATGGAAAAACAAACAAATAAACAAAACTTGATGAAAAAAATAGAATCAGGGCATGGAATTATGGAACAGACTGAAGAATCTCAGAGGGAAGAGGGAATGGGGGCAGAGGGAAAAATAAGAATTTATGCATAATCCATGGACTCAGATAATAGGGTGGTGAAGGCCTGGGGTGGGGTAGGACCTGGGTTGAGGGGGGGCAATGGAGGGAAAAAAGAGGGGGGGGCATCTGTAATACTTTCAACAGGAAATATTTTTTTTAAATGTACGTTGTTAGGAGCTAATTTAAAACATGCCTTTCTTAGATGACTGCTAATAAAACTGCCAGATTGTCTTTTTCATTTTAACATTAAAAGGCAGTTCAGGTTAAGGTTTTTAAAAGTATCAATTTAATACTGAATATTTAGAAATATGGTACACACAGACACCACAGTAATATAAAATGCATACAATTTTAAATTACTTTCTTATGAAATGTCAACATGGATGGCTGACAGTTTCTAACAGATAAAATTTTGGGCAAATGTACCAGACATTTTAAAGGGGTTCATTTTAAATACTATTTAGTCATGAAGACAAATAGAGGTGGTTTTATAAAAATAAATATGACAAATATGTGGATTTCTAGTTATAAATTAACATAAAAATCTATATATTTTCATAATGCTTTTCATTGAAATCTTTAAAGCAGGAAACCTGTAAGTAGGTCTTATTTTCGGAGGATGTCTTATTTTTGGGGAAACACGGTATGTATAAATTATGTATAACACACATTTATTTCAATGTTTATTATCAGAAGTGTTTTGGGTAACATGAAATTACCCATTCTGTAACATGAAATTGAAACCTCAAATTAGATGTAATGAAAGACATATTTTTATTAAAATTGTGCAAGTCACATACCAAATATTTACATAAAAGTAAATACAAAACTGAAACATAATTTTGTCCTACAAGTCATCAACCTCATAAAATTACTTACTGAAATAACTGTAAAATAAAATCCCCAATTTTGAATGTTCAAAGGCAAACACATATAGGAACAATATATGAAAAACTTTATTTTTTCCTTCTGAGCAGTGAAGGATTAACAAACTGCCCCTTGGGGATTATCAAAGCTTTCCTAGAACTCAAGGGGAGTAGATTCTTTTGTAAAACAGAACTAAAACTACATCCTTTACCGGCGCACACCTTTTACAAATTTTCACACACCTTTTATAAATTTTCTTTCCCAAACTTATATGTGCTCACAACTCTGAACCACAGGTTAGTGAACTGGGCTAAAATGTCCCTACCCTCCAAAAGGGGAAAAACACATTCCCTTTTTCTGAACTAAACAGCTTGACTAAATTTCTATTATGAATATAAAGAGAAGAAATAATCATCTTATGCATAAGTAAACTTGATGGAACTAAGATGGAATAAATACAGCAAGTCCTCAAGAACCACCTATTCAACACCATTTTGACGTTATGTTGATGAGGGCAAAAAATAATCAATTCCCAGCTTGGGCCATGTCTGTGTGGAATTTGTATGTTCTCCCATGTCTGCCTGAGTTTTCTCCAGATACCCAATATCACCCCACTTCCCAGTTTTGTATATAAGGTTAATTGGAGTGTCTATGTAGTCCCAGTCTGATGGAGTGGAGTATGTAGTGTTTCCTGTAATGGGAGGGCATTCTGTCCAGAATGGGTGCCTGCCTTGTGCTCTGAGCGCTAGGAACAGCTCCAGCCTTCCGACATTGAACTGGAATAAGTGGGTTGGAAACTAATTAACTTACTTGTTTTTATTCATCAAGTACCCTGTTTCCCCGAAAATAAGTCAGCGTCTTATATTAATTTTTGCTCCCAAAGATGCGCTAGGTCTTATTTTCAGGGAATGTCTTATTTTTCCATGAATACGGTACACATTTATTGTTAAATGAAAATAAAGGAAATTTATTACCTGTATACAGTATGGTAGTATGGTAGTTGTCAACACAAACCAGACAAACTGTGAATCCTACAGTATCAAGAATTTACTCATTTATTCAATGGCAATCATGTCATCATCTTCTGGAACATCATCATAACAATCCAATTCCTGAATTTCCTGGTGAATTTGTGACTCCATTTCTTTCAGAGTCAGTGGACCAAATCTCTCATGTTTAGCCTAGGGGGGCCTTATTTTCAGGGGAATGCCTTATAATTCACTCAGAAGGAAACCTGTAAGTAGGTCTTATTTTCGGAGGATGTCTTATTTTTGGGGAAACACAGTATGTATAAATTATGTATAACACACATTTATTTCAATGTTTATTATCAGAAGTGTTTTGGGTCTTTATTTAGAAGTTTCATGAGGTTTTTATGACCGGAAATATGCTGTAGAAAAGTAACTGTTATTTATATCAATTAGCCTGCTGCAAACTGGTTTCATCATATGTTTCACTGAGTGTAGCAGTTTCCAAGAAGCTATTGATGACATTATGTGAAGACATACTGTACTGGTTATCAGAAGAGCATATTTCTTAAAGGAATTTAAAAAATCAAAACTTAATTGGAGAGCATGGTCAGCATGGCTCAATGGTTGAGCCTCAACCCATAAACCAGAAGATTGTGGTTCAATTCCCAGTCAGGGAATTGAGGACTTGATTCCCAGTTGGGGGCGTGCAGGAGCAGCAGATCAATGATTCCCTCTTATCATTGATGTTTCTCTCTCTCCCTTTCTGAAATCAATAAAAATATATTTAAAAAGCTTAATTGGGTTATATTACTTAAAAAGTTAATACAGGAGAGATAGCAGGGTTTTTTAAAAAATTAAGTTAGATCAGTGTTCTTTAACTCTAACCACAAATTAGCATAACTTCGGGAACTTTTAGAAAAACTTAATAACTCCAACCCTAAAAAATTCAGTTTTAACTGTTGTGGGTTGGTTCATATTAAGAGCCCTATAGATTATTGAAATATAAAGTGAGGGTTGCAAAACATTGATTTGTAAAAATTACAAATTTCAGGTTGAATCTGATTTAAATAAATTATTTAAAATTCAAATATATGAGCACTTCCTACATGGTAGGCACTCTTCTAAGAGTTAGTAAAGAGGAAATTCTTTTTTCTACAAAAATCATTTGATAATATTAATATATCTTTTATCTTCTGAATGTTATATAACTTTAATAAAATATTGCTCAAAGCTTTTATTATAGTCTGCTGTCATGAAAGATTTCCTTCTACTTTTCTAAACTATACTCACTTGCTACTGTACCTAAGGAGATCATACCCAGAAGTCTTGTTTCAAGATATATGTAAAGAATAATACAGATTTCATTTTTCAAGTCATAGCATATGAGGTATTCTCACTATACTGTATATCTGGAGTCACAAAGCCATAATTTAAGAACTGAAATTAGGTATTTAATGAATAACAGAATCTCCTGCATCAAAAATCACTACCATTACTGTCAGTGCTTGCTTTACATTGCCTAAAAAGTAATCCAGGAGAGAGCCTCAGGGAACCTTGCACAAGTGTGTCCTTAATGCAAACCATATTTTTTGTGACCTATTTATAAAACATTTCTTTTAAAAAGTTACAGGGATATGTTTTTTGAAACAATACACAATTAGAAATTAGTTAACTCAAAAAAAAAAAAAAAGAAAGACAAAAACAAAATTTAGCTTTTTACTTTATAATTAGAATTTGCTACTGTCCCAGGATGTTAGCTTTAACATTTTAAGTGAACATCAACTTTATTAAGTATTATGAAATTCACTTGAAATGCAGTTAAGTCAAGAAAAATATTAGATTTAAATTAATAAATTTGATTTGTATTTACTCTTTTAACAGTTTTCAGATTCAATATGCTAAAACCAATGATCAATTTATTAATTCAATTACTAATTATCTTTTAGAGCTGGACAGCAGGCCAAAATGATGGAATTTTGGTTAAACTGTAATACACGCACATATAGGCAAATGAAATATAGCAACTTGTTTTCCATACTTAATAGAATCAAAACAGCTTTAAAATTTTATGAAAGCTCAGTAGTCAAAATAAATATTTAATAAAAATATACACCATAACACGACATTAAGAACTTAGTGTTTAAAAATAAACATCACATTGTTTTTGGAAACAAAATTCAAATTCAAATAACACTAGAGACATAATACATCTTAAGATGAAAGAGAAACTTACCGTGTTTTAAATCAATAAAGTTATAGTTTTTGAGACTTCTTAATATGACTATGACCCTAAGAAATATGAATAGTTTGGGGAATATAAGTCAAAGATAATCATGATTATGTGGTTCATGTTGTGAAATTCTCAGTATGTTAAGAAAATAAAAATACAGTATATATGAGCACCATTAAAAATGTATTATATGTACATATATATATTTAAAACTTTACCTGATTGAAATTTGCATTTTAGAGTGAAGGATAGCACACAATTATAAAAATACATTCTTAACCTCACATGTCATGACTTATTTTAAAGTGTTTCATCTAGCATTCCTTCTAAAAATCAATAAAAGAATATGCATAAAGCCAGTATTCTTTTATAGGCAAAGTCCCTTGGTTAAACAGAAAGTCACTAAAGAAAAAATAAGTGTTCAATAAGTGTTTTCAATTCATAGCCAAATTTCCACAGGTGAAGGAAAAATGAAGTCAGTAATAAACGAAATTCACAGAATGAAACAGCAAATGTTGGTTTTACCCCCAAGGGATTACCATTCAGGCCTCAAGACTTTTTGAGAGCAGTCAGTTAAATTCTGCTGGAAGAATCTTCCTTCTATAATAAAAGGTACAAATTAGCCACCTGTATTTAATATTTCGGCTATATTCACCAAAACGCAGAAAACTATGTAATATCTTAGAATACATAACCTGTTGTAAGTTAGGTGTTTAATAAAAATCTTATTTTGATCCTACATATAGGCAGCTCATGATAGACTGTTATGAATCTTTTCTATTTTTCAAAGTTGCCAGAAGCAATCAATTGATATAGACTTTAGTTCTTTGAAACCATTGTCACATAATAAAATGTAATGCTATTCTCCATTTAAAATACGTTCAATCTCTTCTAATCTTTTTAAAGCAGCAACTCTTTTCTTCTCAATTTCTTTTATTTCTTTTGTTGTTTTGTGAGGGGTCTCACTGTCTGTATCTTTTCCTAATTGCTTGTTGGTTTTAGATGAACTTTTATTATCACTTGTTTTTATTACCTGTGTGAGTTGGGGTTCACTTCTTATTTCTCTTGCATTTTCGGTTGGAATTTTATTTCCTGAAGTCTTACTAACTGGAAATATTGGCTGTTCTATTAAACTAGATGCGGAAATTTTATCCCTGACTATATTCAAATGGCGCTGGATATATTCTTCATGTGGTGCTAATGCCAATGTTTCAAGCAGGCATTTTTCAGCTTTTAATAAGTCTTTCTCCTCAAAATAAACAACACAAAGATTGTGCTTTCCTTGCACATTGCTTGGATCCATCTCCAAAATCTTTTCGAAACATTTTTTTGCTCCAAGTATATCTTTCTTTTGATTCATTAGAATGTCTCCCTTTAAAATGAGACCCTTAATATGATCAGGATAGTATTTGAGTAACTCTTCTAAAACTGGCAAAGCCAGTAATTCCTTTGCAGTCTGAGAATACAGCAGAGCCAGATTAAACAAAGCACTTCTGAAGTCAGCTTGTAATTTTATGGCTTTCTTCATCCACATCTCTGCTTCAGAGTCCTTTTTGTCGTCCATGGCAAGCATTCCCAGATTGAAATAACCATTAGCATCTTGTGGCTCTTCATTTATATAACTTAGAAGTCGTTTTCTAGCTTCAGGTCTGAGCTTAACCTCACCTATGAATAATTTTTTTAAAAAAAGAAAAACATTATGTTGTTAGCAAACAAATTAAGCCTGAGGAAAAAAGACACTTTCATATTTTATCTAGTTAGATTACAAAAAGAGAGCATCGAAACAACTGATTTCTGTACCTAAATCAAAAGCAAAAAGGAAAATCTTAGTCTTCATAGGAAAGAGAGTGTGCTTGAAATGAAATGCTAGAAAATATCTCCTTACAGTTTAGAAGCTAACTGTGAGTAGCAGAGAAAGAATAGAGAATGAAAAGAAAGAGGCATGAGATTTGCCAAGAGACATGCATTCAATCTTGATTCTGCTAACATTGTAACTTTATACACTGAACAAGTAAGTTATTGAACTTCTCTGAGTTAACTTATGAATTTTCTTAGAATTACATGAGATATATGTAAAAATGCTTAGTAAACCTTAACTATTATTGGGTAAGATAATGTTTCTATCTTATTAAGACTTGTATGTTACTTCAAATTTTTTAGGACGATTCAAAGGTAAAAATATACCATTAAGTATAAAGTTTATAAATACATATTTGGACTTAGTAAACAAACATTTATTGAGATAACTTTATTGTACATAAATATAAATGAATTCAAGTTCTACAACTATAAACCTTAAGGCACAATCTGTGTTGGATAATGGGCCCTTTCATGATTGCTAAAGTTAGCTAACTTCACAGAAATATTAGCTCTTCTCTGAATTTAAACTTTTTTGAATACCAGGCTAAAGCCCTCATCTATTCTTTTATTTGACAATATAGTAAATAAATAAAATAAAAAACCTTGAAAATAAATCAGTAGTCTTAAGTTTCTATCTTGGGCTAATTACTACAGGCTACATAAAGTTGGGATAGTTATTATATCTATTTGGTCCTCACTCTCTAATCCACTAAATAGAAGATTGGTAAAAGTAAACTTGTAGGTCCTCTTGCTCTAAAATAATATGATTTTATGATCCATTCATTTTTTTTGCAAAAGTTTTAAAAAAAATTAACTTAAAACTGTAACTATATTTTCCAAATATAGATTATAAACCATACACAGCTTTCTTAGTACTAAAATCCCCATATATAAAAAATCCTGATTCATTATAATTCATAACTTTTGCTAAATCGTAGAAATTGTAGGAAATTACAATAATATCTCAGAAAACAGTAAAACTGGATTAAAAAACATAAATCAAGAGAAGATAGAATATCTTTTTCTAAAACATACAATGCTATTATCTTCCTAGAAATGATTATGTAAAAAATTTTACAAATTCAGATTACAGTAGGTGTTCAGTTATGTCGGAGATCCATTCCTATGGCGCGAAGTAACGCGCTTTTCGGCCGTAAGTCAGAAACCACCTACATAAGCACCCACGTCACTCGCATAGAGCACATACACAGCAGTAATAAAGTGAAACAGTAAAAAAAATTAAAAGAAAGATAAGAATTCCTGACCTTTAATTGTGGTGAATAAATAATATATAAAAACATAAAGCACATATGTACATATGTCAAAATAACGGAACTTTTTTTTTTTTTTTTTAATAAATAAATGGGAGATGGTGATGTAACCTGAGGACTGCCTATATTTGAGAAATATGAGATTGTATTTTACTGTATAAAATGACAGGATTAATAAGGCATTGCTCAAGAGATTGCTTAAAAACTCAGTCTTAACATATATCAGAAGAACAATTAGAATTGTCATATATGTAAGTGTATATTCCTTGAGAAGTTTATTTAAGTATGTTAAAAATTCTACTTATAAATCATTTATACAGTTTTGATACAAACTATCCATGCATAACATTTTTGCTATAGGTAATATATTTTAAATTAAGGTTGTATTATATTTCTAATTTCAATGTGTTTAAATGTAGAAATATTTTGAGAAAACATACCTGATTCTTGCATTAATATACCAGAATTGAATAATGCTAGCTTATGTTTTGGATTTAGTTCTAAAGCACGATTAAAGTTTTTAAGAGCTTCATTTGGTTCTTTAAGTTCAATCTGAACAATCGCCAAGTTATACCAAAGATCTGCATTATTTCTGTCCAACTCCAGTGCTTTAAGATATGCTTCTTTTGCTTTGAAAGGTTTATTCATTTTTAAAAGCAATTCTCCTCTGTGGAAAAATCAAGCACAAGCTTTAGTTACAACATTGCCAGGTCAGTTTATAGATACTATTTTTCACAAATTTTAAGCTTTTCCATATATTCACAGCTTTCTTTTTTCCTTTTAACTGAGGTTCTTAAAGTTTTCATTCAAAATAATCACCTGGCCAAAGCAATACTGAGAAAAAAGAACAAAGCCAGAGGTATCACACTCTCTGACTTAAAACTATACTACAAAGTCACAGTAATAAAAAACAGTATACGGTGCTGGCAGAAATGGAATTGACAGTCCAAAAATAAACCACATATATATGGATAACTAATTTTCAAAAAAGGAGCCAAGAATATACAATGGAGAAAGGAAAGTCTCTTCAATAAATGGTGTTGAGAGAATTGGAGAGCCATATGCAAAAGAATGAAACTAGATTACTATCTTACATCACAAACAAAAACTGACTCAAAATGGATGAAGACTGGAATGTAAGCCCTGAAATAATAAAATAAATAGAAGAAACTATAGGCGCTAAACTTATAAACCTTAATGTCAAAAAGTTTGTGAACTAGACCCTAACCTTAAGGAAAGTAAAAGCAAAAATAAAGGAACAGATCTACCACAAACTAAAAAACTTTTGCATAGCAAAAGAAAACAAAAAATCTACCAAAAAAAAAAAAAAAAAGGCAATGAACTGAATGGGAGAAGATATTTGCAAACAATATCTCCAAAAGGAGTTAATATCCAATATATACAAAGAACTCACACAACTTAACAGAAAACCATCCTATTAATAAATGAACTAGCTACCCATATGGCAAACAGATGTATGAAAAGCTATTCAACATCACTAGTTATTAGGGAAAGGCAAATCAAAACCCATTGAGATTACCACCTCAACACCTGTTAGAATCCTATCTAATAAAAGAGTAATATGCAAATTGACTGTACCTCTGCTACATCCACAAGCCATGCCCATCAGCCAATCAGGAGCAAGTATGCAAATAAACCCAACCAAGATGGCTGCAGCCATGGGAGCAGGAGGGAGAATTGGGTTTCCCCGGCAATGGAGGCCTGGGCGGCATACCCTTGCCTGGCCCAGGCATCCAATCAATAATACAAAGTTTCAATTACAGAAGATAAATAAATCCCTCCAAAAATGATGGCAGCCACAGAGCTGGAGAGACCAGGAGGCTTGAGTTGCTACTGGAGATGGAAGAAGCCAAGCTTTCCACCTGCCCTGGCTGGCCCAGACCTCCACTCCAGGCTACAAAGTTTCAATTATAGAAGATAAATAAATCCTAGATAATAGGGCCTCCGCTTGGGTTGCCAGGGTGTGTGGCCAGCCTGCAAATCACCATAGACTCTTCACCCAGGCCACAAGGAAACCCCATCCTGATCTGGGACACCCTTCAGGGCAAACCAGCTGGCCCCCACCTATGCACCAGGCCTCTATCCTATCTAATAAAAGAGTAATTTGCAAATTGACCATATCTCCGCTATATCCACAAGCCATGACCATAAGCCACGCCCATTAGCCAATCAGGAGCAAATATGCAAATAAACCCAACAAAATCGACTGCGGCCAGAGAGCAGGAGGGAGGCTTGGGTTTATCCAGCAACGGAGGAAGCCAAGCTTTCTGCCTGCCCTGGCTGGCCCAGGCCTTCACTCCAGACTACGAAGTTTCAATCATAGAAAATAAGTAAATCCCAACAAAAATGGCTGCAGCCACAGACCCCACTCAAGGCTACAAAGCTTCAATTATAGAAGATAAACAAATCCCAGATACCAGGGTCTCCACTTGGTCACCAGGGGTATGTGGCCGGCCTGAAAACCAGGCCCCTCACCCAGGCTGCCCAACACCCCAAGGGGACCCCCACACTGATCCAGGACACCCTTCAGGGCAAACAGGCCAGTCCTCACCCGTGCACCAGGCTCTATCCTATCTAATCCAATCTAATAAAAGAATAATATGCAAATTGACCATCACTCCAACACACAAGATGGCTGCCCCATGTGGTCAAAGATGACTGCCCTCATGTGGACATAAAATGGCCACCACAAGATGGCCAGCAGGGGAGGGTAGTTGGGAGGGACCAGGCCTACAAGGAAGGGCAGCTGTAGGCGATCAAGCCTGCAGGAGAGGGCAGTTAGGGGTGACTAGGCCAGCAGAGGAGGAAAGTTGGGGGTGACCGGACCTGCAGGAAAGGGCAGTTGGGGGGGACCCAGGCCTGCAGGGGAAGGCAGTTAGTTGGGACCAAGCCTGCAGGGGAGGGTAGTTAGGGGCAAACAGGCTGATAGCGGAGCAGTTAGGCATCAATCAGGCTGGCAAGCAGAAGTGGTTAGGGGCAATCAGGAAGGTAGGCAGGCGGGTAGTTGGGAGCCAGCAGTCCTGGATTATGAGAGGGTTGTCCAACTGCCCGTTTAGGCCTGATCGACATCCCTCGAGGGGTCCTAGATTGGAGAGGGTGCAGGATGGGCTGAGGGACACCCTTCACCCCCATGCACAAATTTCGTGCACCAGGCCTGTAGTGGCTATTATAAAAAGACAAGAAATAACAAGAGTTAGAGAGGTGAAGATAAGGGAAAGCTTATACACTGTTTGTGGGAATATAAGTTAGTGCAGCCATATAGAAAACAGTATGGAAGTTTCTCAAAAAATTAAGACTAGAACTATATAATCCAGGAAATGCTCTTCTGGATATTTACCTGAAAAATATATTAAAAAAAACTTATCATAAAGATATCTATATTTCTATTTACAATAGCTAAGACATGGAAACAATCTATATTACTCATCCATAAAAAGTAACAATATTGCATTTGTGATAACACGGATGAATCTTGAAAGTATTATGTTAAATAAAATAAGTATAATTTCACTCATACATGGAATTAAAACAAAAAGCAATAAACAAATAACAAAAGAGAAAAAAAACTCAGATACAGACAACAGAATGGTGGTTGCTAGCAGGAGAAGAGGTTGGTTGGGGGAAGGGTGAAATGGGTAAAGGGGTTAAATATATAAGGATGGAAGGAAACTAGAGTATACAGATGTTAAATTATAATCTTGTATACCTGAAAATTACATAATATTATTAACCAATATTACCCCAATAAGTTTAATAATAATAATAATAATAACAGGGGAAAAAAAACCTACCAGAAATTGTCCTCAAACATGAAGTCTTAGGCTTGGCAAATATGAGTTGATATGTTTTCAAATATTACTTAAAAATAAGCATGCCTGACTTTAGAGAGGTTAAGATGTGGGGAGGTATTCACAGAAAAGTATATACTTTGAATATAACTTGAAAGGAAGCAGACTAGAGTACTTAGAAAAATAATAGCTATCAGAGTGGGAGAGAATTTGTCAGAAAAGGAGGTGATAGCATTTTAAGAAAGAAAAGAAAAACGTAGTGATGGGGCATTTTAATATATGTTTTTACTATACAAAAAATAGAACATTAGAAAAATTTTAAGCCTTCTTATCTTCTATGCATTCTTTAAATATTTTTATTTTATTGATATTTTTTTTTAGAGAGGAAAGGGGAAGGGGGAGGAGAGAAACATGGATCGGCTATCCCGACCAGGATATCAAACATGCACCTTTTGGAATAGGGGATGACACTCCACACAGGCCTGAGCCAGTGTATTCTTATAAAATGATCACTCATTGGGGCGTGGATAAAAAATTAAAAAAGGTGATGTGGAAGGGGTGCTGGTGCCACCTGCAAATATCTTTGAAAATCATTGCTGAAATTGAGGACCACAATTTGAAAACTATTTTATATATCTTTCTAATATGGTTCTATTTCCTGTTAGAGAGTTTAAAGCATCATTTTGATTAAGTACATATATGCAAATAAATTTAAGCAATGATATAAGAGGACTTTTGTGATAATATTCTTTCCTAAAGTATCAGCACAGGAATTAAATCAAATGAATGACTATTAGTATTCTTTTTTGTTGTTGTTGTTGTTAGAACAACTCAGCAAAAATAATATACCCATTTATTATTGGACAACATTGTTTCACACATACATCAAACAGGCAAAAATAAACAAACAAACAAACAAACAAACAGCAACTTCATAGACAAAAGGGGAAAAAAAGAAACCTTTTTATCTTTGGACTTTTAATCATTTCATACAAACCTACTATTTATAGTATAGTAAGTACATATACAAAAAGTTATTGAAATGCTTGGAATAAGATTATTTTTTTGTTATCAGTCTTGCTTTTTTTTTTTTTTACAACATTTTTTTCCTATTAATATTCTTGATTAGGGAAATTTTAGATGAGTATTTGTCTAAAATGTTATCTTTTTATGAAGAGACTGTTAAATAATTCTTTATGTATTAACACAAGAAAGATTTAGATACAACCCCACTAAACCTAGAGAATTTCAAAAAGCGCTGGATAAGGCTGAAAGAAGATGGCTCCCAAATAATCTCGAGATAAAAAACTTATTAAATTCTGAATGCATTTTCCCTAGAGAAACAATGCTATAAATTATGACTAGGTATTTGGACCAGGCTAAAAAACAAAGTTTAGCACACTACTTTCCTCAAGTATAATACAAACAATTACACTTATATGGGAAAATATATCAAGTTCTAACATATGATACCAAAAACTTATTTTTAATGACAACTAAAAAGTTTCTTTATGGTAAAGGCATTAATAACCAGTCAACTCTCAGCATTTATTTAAGAAAGCTTCTGAGAGTTAGATATTAAAAGTATTAATTATAAAATGTAAGTTTTAGGTGTTTTACATAAAATAAATTTGGTGATAAGAAACAAATGAAACTAAGGAGCTTCTTTCATATAAAACCTAAAGTTTGCTAATATAAGTTATGGACTCCCCTGCCAATTTCAAATCAATTTAATTTGATTGCAAGTCCAAAATAGATTGTTTCTATGTTAATTGCAGCTAAGATTGTGGAGGGGGAAAAGCTAATTTAGTCAAAATAGTAAAAATGTAACATGCAGATAGATGCAGCTTCAATCTTCTATAACAATAGCTTAAATGACCTAATATACCTGCTAATGTAAGCCTGTTTGAAGTCGGGTCTCATGCTTATTGCTTGTCGATACAGCTGATCAGCTTCTTCTAGCCGAGACTCATCTGCTCGGATCAGATTGGCCAGATTAATATAAACATTGAGGTGGTTAGGGGCAATTCTGGCTGCATATTTTTTACCAGGAATAATCTGTTCAAAAGAAAAGGCATTTCCATAAATTGATATTTCATTACCATATAAAAGTAAAAAAGTAAGTAGGCTTAGTACCTTATTTAAAATGTACAGAGAATATAAAAAGACAATGCTATTATATATATAGTCAGAGCATATAAAATAATAATTTCTTGCACTAAAGAATACATTTTTTTCATTCATGCCAGAATGAAGTCATTCAAATGAAGTCATACAAATCAGGACTTTTACAGGTTAAGGTATCAGTATGTTTATGTCAGACTAGAAATAGAACTCAGGGCTCTTTTCTGTCTAGTGAAACCATGTCAACTTTCACGTTTTCAGCAAAATATTTATTTACTGGTTGTGATAATAAGGTCGTTAATTGTATTTCATAGTTTTACTAAAACCTCACTTGTCTGGTGGAGTTAGGAAATAAAATCATCTTTTTTTTTTTTTTTTAAGTATATATATATTTTTATTGATTTTTTACAGAGAGGAAGGGAGAGAGATAGAGAGCTAGAAACGTCGATGAGAGAAACATCAACCAGCTGCCTCTTGCACACCCCCTACTGGGGATATGCCCGCAACCAAGGTACATGCCCTTGACCAGAATCGAACCTGGGACCTTTTAGTCTGCAGACCGATGCTCTACCACTGAGCCAAACCGGTTTCGGCAAGAAATAAAATCATCTTATCAATTGATTATTCAGGTTAAATAAACATTATCATAAATAATTTATAGACCCAAATTTTCAATGAACAGAATAAATTGTATCTGATAAAAATCCACACTGAACACAATTTAACTTTAGAATCTTAGAAATTATTTCTTAAGTATCATGTGGTCTAATTTGTTCTTATTGATAAAACATTTATCAAACCATTCATTTTAATATTACTACTATTATTAATATAGTATTAATACATACTACACTCAAGAAAACTGTAGCCAGAGTAAACCAACCTTTCTGATGATGCATAGTTAGGTCAAGGGCAAGATCAGATTTTCCAAAATATCGAGAGAATCTTGTATCATAACAACTGATGGACACAATATAGCAAGAGATATATTCATTTTGTTTTATTCATTTATTTTTTTGGTAGGACTAATGATAAATTTAGTGCTTAGTGTACATACATACAATTCTCTTCATCCAAAGTAATTTAACTCATTGATAACTTGTAATAAAAATATCAAAAATTCATTAACTATGAATTTAGTTTTTATAGACTATACAAAAAAATTTTTTAATTGAGCTAGAAAAATGTATTCCTTTATTATACTTATGTACTATACTAAATAGATGGTTCATTGGACACCTTACTTTTATATCAATAAATTGAAGGAAAGACAAGGATTTTCCATCTAGATAATTTTATTCAATATGGATATTTAATAGACATGGCACAACAGGAATAAATGATGATAACTTACTTGAGGCATCAGTGACTTGGCTGTCATGTAAGATTCTTCAGCTTCTTTGGTTCTATTTAAATTTTTGTAAGTTCTTCCTACATTCATGTGGGCACCAATATCATCTAAAATTTTAAAGAAATTATTTGTTGACAAATATGTGAAATAGAATTCAATGTAAACTACTAAGAGGACATATTTCTTGCAACAAAAACAATAGCAAAAAATGCAAAAGCAGGCATTCCTCCTCAAAGTTCTTATAATACAACTTTTATAATTTATGATCAATGCTATACTAGCAAACTATTAAATAAAGTACTGTAGCCAAAACCGGTTTGGCTCAGTGGATAGAGAGCCAGACTGAAAGGTCCCAGGTTTGATTCCGGTCAAGGCCATGTACCTTGGTTGTGGGCACATCCCCAGTAGAGGCTGTGCAAGAGGCAGCTGATGGATGTTTCTAACTCTCTATCCCTCTCTCTTCCTCTCTGTAAAAAATCAATAAAATATATATATTTTAAAATAAAGTCTGTAAAGACAGAAAATACACATATAACATGAAAAAACTATCTGAATGCACCCTTGATGGATTAAGACATGAGAAGAAAGAAAAATAGGCAATGAAGAAATGTACATCACTTTTGTTCACTGTGTTTTAATATACCATACTAAGGCTTGCTTCAATTTCTTAAGCTCAGAGCTTTGGTATTTACTCAAAAAGTGTGGCTCAACTAACTGTAAAAGTACAAAGGATATACAAGTAAAAAGAATAATCATAATCCCTAGAATTATTTTCAGTGTTGTAACTAACAAATATGCCATGGTGGGACAGGGGCAAAGAGATAAGAAAACACTTTGTGACTTTATTTTCTAAAATGTTTGTGAAATGTGGTTGGAACGCAAGTATTATATACTACTACTTAATATGCAGCAGCCGATCTCTCTTAACTGATGATAAATTCCTATTAATTTATTTAAAACTTTTGGAAAGTTTTAAATATCAGAATGTCAGAAAATTGCCTAATTTTCTGATGCAGAAAATTAAATCCTCAGCTAATTTATTCAGTAGAAAAACGTGCGAATATAATAAAAGATATGAGAGTTTCAGATACATTTCCCAGTAAATATTTCAGAGGTCTGGAATAAAGACAGAAAGAAGGGAGGAGATCTTAAATCAGACAAATTTTAGCCAACATGAATCTCTGACAGACATGACAAGGTTTCAAATTGTGATTACTACTTGCCTGTGACACTGATGATTTTGCAATTGTGGAATAGGTCTCTGCCTGCACCTCCCAGGACACATAGGGGCCAACATATATACCTTAGGCATTCCCCTAGGAGGAGAGTAACAGTCCTAAAATCTTATTACATTATGTTTCAGGCTGTCAACTGTGTGCACTGCACCAAAATGGTCAGATGCAGTGCAGGTTTGATTAGAGAACTAGGACAAGATTGGGAAAGAGGTTGATTTCAGTTTTTAGATGTATTGTTGAATCTTATGGGATCTCAGGAGGTGGGGGTTAAAAAAAAAAAATGCTTAGGCCAACCATTCCCAATCCTGCTTTTAAAAATTTTATCTTAGTCCCACACAGCTCTATCCAAATAGAATTTTCAGGGGTAGAATCTTCAAAATTGTCTTTAAAATGTTAAAAGGCAATTTTGATGCAGAGCCAAGGTTGAAATTCACTGCATTACCAAGTGCACACAATAGGTAGTCTTTACTTCTATATAGCTCAATTTTTTAAAACATTAGATAAACTTATGCCATTTACTGTAGAGATCAGAAATGTAGTCAGGCACTACTAAGAATATGTAAAACCTGAAAAAATTAATTTAGATTAAAAAAAGTGTAAGTATTTAAAATGTTACTAAAATTAGTTCTAACTAATCTTAAAAAAAGATTATCTATTTGGATGAAAAACTAGGAAATGGCTACCCACTGGAATCAGATCTCAGAATTATAGAGAGGAGATATTGTCATCAATGAAGATTTCAGACACTAGAGTAAGCAGCCCCACTTCCTCAAAGAATAAATGATAGCAATTAGATAGACTTTAGCATCAAAAGGATTACCCAATACAGCTAATAAAATGACATAAGTTACAAAGTTTTAGGATTGCAGAGGAGGAAATAGCATTACTGGTAAGACACTTAAATTTATTTATTTATTTATTTATTTATTTATTTATTTATTTATTTATTTATTATTTTTTGTGAAGAGGTAAGAAAAGCAAACAAGATGTAAAATTCTCCAACATTTAAATGACTAAAACGCTATAGAATTTCAAAGAACAATCTTGCTATTATGAGTGCACTATCCGGGCCAGCAGCAGCAGTATGTCTTTAATTCAATGTAAAGAAAGAATGGCAAGTGTCAGGCAGCTCAGAGCCTAATGATTCCTCAGCCACCAACAATGAAGCTGAGCATTCCCACACTGAGGGTGAGGCATCTGTGTTGCTTCCCAGTATTTCCTATTCAAAACTTGTCTGTCAATGCATTTATAAAGGTAAATTATAAACATATGGAAACTCCTAAAAACTTTTTCAAAGTCACTTATTTACATCTTGATGGCATCCAAGTTGAATAACAGGTCCTTGATTCTTTTCTGATATAAACAATTTCAAAGATTTGGACTTAGATAAAAACAAAATTATTTTATGGCAAAATTATTTTGTGGTTCATGAGAAATATCTATCCTTGTCTTGTAAAGGTGTTTATGGAAACTGTAATTCCAACTGCAAAACTTTTATCTTTGCAAAACTTTTATCTTTTTAAACAATTGTAACAAGCAAAACAAAACATAACAAAAAAGGCAAACAGTTGTTCATATAACATGATATGCATATCCCATGGTCCAAGTATATTGTATAGTTTATATTTTCATTCTGGCTAAGCAAGAAAAGCTTTCTGACTAATTTTTTTTTTTTTTTAAGTTAACTTTACAATATTACAGATTCCTACTCTGTGCACTGCTATACTGTTCTAGGGTTTGAACATTATATTTGTTACTCCAAAGGTTTATATCTAGCCTTGATTTTATCTCCAGAATTATAACTCTATATCAGTATATATAATAGGGACGAAAAAAGACTTCTGACTCTCCTCTGTATGGGTCATTTCATTTGTCAAATCTAATAAGAGCATAGCAAGAAAACAAAGACTAGTCTGACAAGCCCTTGAATGACAAATTCAATGTTTCTAATTATGTCTATTTTTTCATAATAAATTGCAACACACTGGTTTACCTGTTTTCTTAGTCCATGGCTTATTAGAAACAGCAATTTTGAGAGTATGGTAGGGAAGTCATACTAAAGGAGAGAGGTTCAGCAAGAACCTCAAAATCAGCAAAAAAGTAATAATTGACAATGAAAGGAAAAGTTATTTTAAAAACAGTGCCTCTACCTGGCAACATCCTATAATAAGCATTCTAGTCATTAAATAGAATTAAACATACTCATAAACACTCAGTTACACTATTTAATTTAGTCTTTACAGCAATGCAATGAGAAAGAATGACTGTCCCGATTTAGAAATGAGAAAGATAAAGCTGAAGGGGCTTAAATAACATCTTTTAATCTCAAAGTCCCCTCTGTATCTGACATCAAAGATAACTCTGCTACTCAAAACCTCTAAGAGACTTTATTAAGTAAGAAATTAAAACTACTACAATTATGACCATTGACTGTGGATAAGACCATGCTAGATAATGCAGAGGGTATGGTATGAAGATGAGTAAGATGTTCATGCTGCCCAAGGGAGTTCCTCAGTTTAAATAGATAAATATTTTTTATAAATAAACAGAAATAAATATGATATCGTACTAAATAGAAAATTACAACTATCACAAGAAAGACTGAAATTACAAAAAGTTTTAAAGACAAGCAATATGACCCAGAAAGCTCATTACAGACTGTTCATATGCCTTTCAGCATAACCATTATTGCTTGCCTCATTTTTGAGTCTTATAAGTTTATTTCCAGTAGGACATGATCTCACTCATCTAGGGGAAATGGTGAACATAGACAGATGAACAAGAACAGATCCAGAGATAAGGAGCCATGGGTCAGACTGTTGGACCTCAAAGGGAGGGTGGGGATAAAAGGGAGAGATCAACCAAAGGACTTATGTGCACACATATGAGCCTAACAAGTGGTCAAGGACAATAGGGGGGTGGAGGCATAAATGGGGAGAGAATGGATTGGAATGGGGGGTTGAGGGCAAATATGTGATACCTTAATCTAGGGGTGTCGAACTCAATCAGAGAAGGGGCCAAAATCTAAAATCCAGCCTAAATCGCGGGCCGAATGGTTTACTGAACAGTCATAAACTGACAATGTCATAAACTGACAGCGGAGTGCAGTGATGACAGCGCGGTGCGGGCCACATTGCAAGGCCTGGCGAGCTGGATTTGGCCCGCAGGCCTTGTGTTTGACACATGTGCCTTAATCAATAAAGAAAATAATTAAAAAAATAAAGACAAGCAATATTTGCTTCTAACAAAATACAGGGTTGTTTTTGTTTGTTTTTTATAAAGGAAGCCAAGTAAGAAGGGTTGTAAAAGATGGGTAGGATGAGGTATGAGATGGATGGGAAAGAGGGGAGAAGTGAAGAATTTAGATTCAAAGAAGCCGAGGTGAGGAAATCCGAGATATGCATCCTATGTTTTGAGAAAAACAAAACTATACAGAGAGCCAGGGAAGATACGATTGAGTAGCTAGACCTTCAGTTATATTTTTACAAAGTTCCTCGTCATCATTCTCTAACTGACACTTGGCTTTGCCTTGGGGACTTTACATTGTGGCTTTTCCAAGCGGTGCCGTGTTCTTCTATCCCATGCAGCTCTGGGCAAGGAGGAAGGGTAGGTGTCCTCTTTGAGCCTTACCACCCCAGACCATTCCTACTCCTTTTAAAAATCAATCATCTCTAAATTTCAGATCACTAAATTGTAATGTCTACTATCCCTCCTTGTTGCAGTCACCAATCTTTGGGTCAGGTATCCTGACTCCTTGTCATTCTCTCCATCATCATGGTTGTAAAAATTCTTAGTGATTTCAAATTTACGTGAACAAAATCTTCTACTAAGTGGCCTTGATGTCTTTTCTCCCAAGGATTTTCACCTCCTGCCACTCCCTATGCCTCCAAGAACCTTTAGAAATGTGTGTGCGTGGGGGACTTTTTGGTCATCATTCAGAATGGAAAGTAATTATGGTATTTTGTGTGTGTGGGTCACGTTTGATACATATCCTAAAAAGCAGTTCTGCACACTTGAACAGCATTCCTACTGAAAGATATTTATACTCTAGCTCGATTCTACCCAGACACCAAAACTTTCCAGGTCTATAAACCTATCATCTTCCCTCCATTATTTCACCCTCCCTCACGTCCTTTCTTAACTGTCTTAGATTTTGTGTCCCATCAATATAACCATCTTCTTATGCCTTTCTTGTTTAAAATTACATAGGACAAAATCCTAATCCTAGCTAACCAAATTCTCCATGCCTGTACCACTGCAGCAGCAAAGTAGTAGGAGACAAACATACAACCACATCAATTGGTTTAGTTTTAATTTCAGTATTCCAACCCAAGTAGAAAAACTTGGCTGCTTGAAATTATACCACATTTTCCTAGTCTATACACTTTCTTAGACCTTTGTTTCTCAAAGTGTGATCCACAGGCTAAGCATCACCTGTAAACTTAATAGAAATGTAGAACTTCAGGTTCTACTCCAAACCTTCATTTATCAGAACAAGCACCATACACAACAATATCTCCAAGTGATTCTTAGGCCCATTGAAGCTTGTAAAGCACTACCTAGAAAATTGCTTCACACCTTTTCCTATTCTTATATTTCTAACACTTCCCCCTCCTTCTTCACTCTCTACTGATGGTTTTATTTCATTGAAAAAATACCAACAAAGGGCACCTTCCAGAAACTTCCTGCATGTCATCTATTCACCTGCCCATATCCATGTCCATATATTCTATCTTCCCTTTACCAGGTTTAACTAGTGGTTCCACAACTGAATCAAGTCCCTAATCTATATACCACGTCCTATTTATCTCTTCTCATCTACTCAAGAACATTGACCCCGTAATTCGTTCCCTCACCTTGAATTATTACTTTTCCCAGCTTCAATAGATTTAGCTGCACACATGCTTTGACTCTCCCACCTTAAAATGAAAAACAAAACAAACAAAAAAATCCTACCACGGTCTTGTGACCCCATGCCTAGCACCACTGTTTCAGAGTTTTCATTACCAACAATTTCCAATTATTTTCCCACC
Source organism: Pipistrellus hanaki (assembly GCF_964339955.1). Classification (NCBI taxonomy): domain Eukaryota; kingdom Metazoa; phylum Chordata; class Mammalia; order Chiroptera; family Vespertilionidae; genus Pipistrellus; species Pipistrellus hanaki. The sequence goes on from NC_140505.1 coordinate 114,704,753, forward strand.
TAAACTCATTCCTATAAGGCTTTTGCATCTACCACTCTACCAACAACCCCACTGTTTTTTAAAAATTCTATTTTTTGGTGTCTTTATGTATATATTATTGATTTTTTGCAGAGAGGAAGGGAGAGGGAGAGTTAGAAACATGGATCAGCTGCCTCCTGCACACCTCCTACTGGGGATATGCCTACAACCAAGGTACATGCCCTTGACCAGAATTGAACCGGGGACCTGTCAGTCCGCAGGCCAACGCTCTATCCACTAAGCCAAACTGGTTAGGACCTTCTTCAATATTTTTAAATAATGTCTTCCAGTTATCAGTATATAGGTCCTCCACACCTGTTGTTAAGTTTGTTCTGAGGCATTTAATTCTTTTTGTTGGAATTGCAAAAGGAATTGTATTTTTTTCCTTTTCTGAAATTTCATAGGTAATATATAGGAATGCAATGGATTTTTATGCATTGATTTTGTATCCTGCAGCTTTACTGTATTTGTTTATTGTTTCTAATAGTTTTTTAGTGGAGTCTTTAGGGTTTTCTATATAGTCATGTTATCTGCAAAAAGCAACAATTTTATTTCTTCATTCTCAATTTGGATGACTTTTCTTTCTCTTGCCTGATTGCTCTGCTTGGACTTACATACTATGCTGGATAACAGTGATAAGAATGAATTTCCTTGTCTTGTTCCTAATCTTACAAGAAAATATTTTGTCTTTCACCACTGAGTATGATATTAGCTGAGGTTTTGTCATATATGTAGTACTTTCTTTATTATGTAGTACTTTCCTTCTATACCTGTGTTGGAGAGGTTATGGAGAAAAAGGAAAGCTCATTCACTAGGAATGTAAACTGGTACGGATACTATGAAAACAGGATGGAAGTTCCTCAAGAAATTAATACTATAGCTACTATATGAGCCAACAACCCCTCTTTTGTGTATCTGCCTGAAAAATTTGAAAACATTTATTTGTCAAGTTATATACATCCCAATGTTCATTGCAATGTTATTCATGATGGCCAAGACATGGAAATAATCAGTGTCCTTCAGTAAGTGATTGGGTAAAGATGTGGTATATATACATAGTGGGATACTACTCAATCATTTGCCATTTGCTACAGCATTAATGAATCTTGAGTGTGTCATGCTAAACAAAATAAGTCAGACAGAAAAAGCCTAGACCCATATGAATTCACTCATATGTGAGATATAAAACTGAGAGCAACAAAACATTTTTTTCTAAGGTTGTATTACTGTCCAATGTGTAAAAGAAAAACAAAACTGAAAGAAACACATGAACATGACAAACAAACAAACAAACAAACAAATGCTCGTAGACAGAGACAACAATATAGTGGTTGTCAGAGGGAAGGGAGTGGAGGTGATAAAGGCTAAAAGGTGTCAAATATTCTGTGACTGAAGAAGGTTTGGCTTTGGATAGTAAACACACAATGCAACATACAGATGATATAGAAATATACACTTGAAACCTATGTAATTTTATTAACCAATGTCATCCTAATAAATTTAATAATAAAAATTCCTTAAATATCTTACATATTTCTAACAATTAATCAAATTCAAAATAAGCCAGTATTGAACACTGGTAGTATTCAAATCACTAGAAATAAAGCTTGAAAATAAACTCAACTCTATTTTCCTAACATATAACTGAGCTTTTAAAAAGAAAATAAGCTATTCAAAAGTTTTATTAGTAATGCTTACCTGGCTGAACATGGGTAGCCTGTAGAAAGTATTTCAAAGCTCTCTCAAAGTTCTTTTCATTTTCCAGAGCATGACCCACATTATTCCATAATTTGGCATTATTTTTATTTACCTTAAATATACAAATACAGTTAGAAATTAATTAAAATTAAAATATGACTCAAATTAACACAGATATTTGTTTGATATACTATTAGAAATGGAGCGGTCCATGGAGATGTCCATATGGATGAAGGTGGTCCAAAGGTACATATTTTCAATTATAAGGTAAGTTAGTTTTGGGGATGTAATGTGCAACATGGAGACTATGGCCAACAACACTGTGTTGTATATTTGGAAATTGGTAAGGGAGAAGATCTTAAAGGTTTTCATCATGAGAAAAAAATGTCTAAATGTTTAAGATGATGTATATTAACTAAACTTTTAATCATTTCATAATATACACATATTTATATATCTTAAATAAGAAGTTTATGTCAATTATATCTCAAAAGAAAAAATAATTTTTTTTTAAAACATAGTTTTGGCTTTTTTTAAAAATATATTTTATTGATTTTTTACAGAGAGGAAGAGAGAGGGATAGAGAGTTAGAAACATCGATGAGAGAGAATCATCGATCAGCTGCCTCCTGCACACCCCCTACTGGGGATGTGCCCGCAACCAACGTACATGCCCTTGACCGGAATCGAACCCGGGACCTTCCAGTCTGAAGGCCGTCGCTCTATCCACTGAGCCAAACCGGTTTCAGTGGGAAAAATAATTTTTATTTTCTCCCAGAAAAAAATGACTCCAATTAACACAGATATTTGTTTGGTATACTATAAGAATACAGTGTTCCACTGAGAGGCCCCTGGAGATGAGGAATAAGCCAAATGAACACTTCTTCACTCAATTTACCCTCTCTCCTTTCAATATCAACATACCAAAACCACAGCAGTCTAAGTTCATCTATCTATATATATAAAGAGCCAGGGTGGTAACATCCAAAACAATTGAAGGCTTGACTGAACACCAGGCTGAACATGCAGCAGGCTAGCAGGCTGAAATGCTAACCTCTTGAAGACAGAGAGAGGCAGAGCTGATCAGCAGTGGCAGAGCCTGCTGGCAAGGCCCAGTCAGAGAAGTAGGGTGATTAGACCCTGCTTCTCTCTCTGGGCCTCTCCAGCAGCCAAGTGCCTCTCTCTCCCCCACAGGTCAGCAGTTCAGCCTGCTCAACCAGCAGCTTGGGGCAGCTGCTGATCAGCCCTACCTCTATGATCATGTCAGAAGATAGGCCCGAAGATGTTGACTGGCATAGAAACCAACCAATTAGAACCAAATCTGGGTGAGTGTAAGGAGCCAATGGCTGCCAAGGAGACGAAGCTTTTGATGCTGACTGGCATAGAAACAAACCAATCAGAACCAGCAGGCAGAAGGGTTGGGGCAATCAGGCAGGTAAGTGGGTTAGGAGCCAGTCGTCCTGGATTGCAAGAAGGATGTCTCAGGGATCAGGCTTAAATTTGACAACTGGACATCCCTCGAGGGGTCTCAGATTGGAGAGGTTGCAGGCCAGGCTGAGGAAGCCCCATCCATGCACGAATTTCGTGCACTGGGCCTCTAGTTTTATATATTCAAATTTTACTAAAAATTTTATTTAATCCAAGTATAGTGCTATTTGAAATCTCTGCAGTACTACTTGTATTCTTTTGGAAGAAAAGGTATGTGACTATGAGAATACATTTAAACATTGCACTAATTACTTACTTTTAGGCTGGACTTATTTATGTAGTCTATTATTGTAAGAGAACCCTGAGTCTAAAGTTCTAAGTTGATTTGTACTTTCGGAGTTTACAGATGGGCATGGTGTTACTGCAAGTAGAGGAGGGTATCTAGCTAGCCAAGGTACTAGCTACAGTGACTGGGGCTGTGGTTTTGAGCACTGTCATGTGAGTAAAGACAAGCAAAATTCCTGAAAACCATGGGGTTCGGTTCCATGGGTAATCTGAAGGGGGAATTAATAATAATGAAAATGAGGTCTCATCTGTTTGCAGATTTCTGAGCTAGGGAAGACAGTAAAGAGGACAGTCATTTGACCTTAAATAGATGTCAAATCAAGAAGTCACATAGACTATTGAAATGAGGCAGTGACCCAATAAAGCGAGGCTATGGAGAGTACTAAAATAGCCAAAAGGAAGTTAAGAATTACTGATTAGAAGAGAGGCATTGGCAAGGGAGCACCTGAAAAAAATCTTTGCTTGTAACTTTTATAGAAAACAAATTTTGTGATTTTTAAAAAGACCATATTCCTATTTCTATTGTTCATTTACAGGAATGCTATGTCAATCCTTCCTGCCAGTTTCTATCCTTCCTAAAGCATTTTAAAAAAAATTATCTTTATTGTTGAAAGTATTACAGAGTTCTAATCATTGGTTGGTTATCTTCCACATAGCAGGTTGCCATTTTTTTGGTCAAGTATGTTATTTCAATGAATCTAACATGCCATCAATTTTATGTACTATTAAGAAAGAAAAAAGGTAACAAAATTAATTGTAAGATGCCTTTCACTGTAAGATTTATTCTTATTTCAGAGGCATTAAAAGGTTAAAAAATGTGTACCTTAAGAACTAATGAACACAGTATTCTTATTTAAACATTTTGTCATTTGAGTTTCTAATTACTGTATATCATTTAAGAAATTATTCATATGTGTTGTGGACATACAGGTAAGTACTATTCAATGTACTGGTTAAGGTATATTATATAAAAAACAAACTATATAATTTTTTAGTGAATTAATATTGATAGTTAAATATCTAATTAAAAGTAAAGGTAAAGCATCTTAGACATGGCTATAAAAAATAATTGATGACATACTTTCCTGTCATTCTTTGATAATACTTTACCTTCAAGGCTGACATAAACAACGTATATTCAGATTCCCAATCCCAATTTCTGTGGATTGTTTTTAAGGCATGAGTGAGTATCACCAAAGATAGACAAACCCAGGATAACTTTTTAAATACACTGTTTAAGAGAGTAAAGAAAAAACAAAAAAGTTCTTTATATCACCCAAAGCATTTTATCTTTTAGAACAGAAGAAATGTTAAATACCCCCAATGTCATGTCTGAATTTATTCTAAAAATAGGGATTATTCTAATAATCATTCTACTTCAGAGGGACCAACACAAAAAACTTAAATATGTAAATACTATCTTCCACTTCTTCACTCTTCAATTACATTAAATACTACAATATTTGCCTTTATTTCAAAAGCATTGTTTATATTTAATAAAAAGTTGATGAAACCAGCTTTTAATTATGAATTTTTATATTTAGAGTCCTTTTACCATTACCTACAACATGAATATCCTTACTTGCATTTAAAAAGGGTGAATCTTATCATTGGCTACATTTAAAAACATTTCTGCTTACAATTATATACTACAGGTTATCATGCATTCTTGGAATAATTTACATTTTAAAGCTAGAACTGTTTATTAAAAGTCATAGTAAACTTATCTCTATAAATAGATGTACATTACTTTAGACTAATTATTTGGGACACAATTCCTTTATAAAAATATGATTATACTTCAATAATCCCTATGATCTCATTTAATACTAATGTTCTCTGTGTTTTTGCCCTGGTAACACAGTTCAACTTCTTTCATTTTGATGACACACTTAACCAGAATATGAGTGCATGCATCAGAAAGAACATGGAATAGAAAATAGTCAGATGTACATCTGAAGACTGCTATTTACTAGCTGTGTGATCTTGCATAATTCAGGTAACTGTATGATCCTTAATTTTAAAATGTGCAAAACAGAATTAACGAATGTCAAGAATAAAATAAGAAAATAAATCTAAACAGTCTATCAGGGCATCTGATACATGGTAGGCACTAAAAAATTGATATTAATTACAATAGGATATATGGGTCAAAGCTAAGGGAAAAGGTTTGGTAGATAGTAATGTAAATTGTAGCCATAGAAGAGATCATCCAGGGAGAATATGTATTGTGATAAAAGTGCCTATGGTAGAACTCTGAGAAATAATAAATATTTAAAGAGCAGTCAGAGGAAGAAGAAATCAGAGAAGAGAGCAGAAATAAAAAGATATAAAAGACAATGAAGAGAGAGAGACTTTTTACAGATGCCTGGGGAATAAATTTTAAATAAAAGCATTGACCAAATTTAGCTACCAGGAAGCAATTTGTTATCTGTGTTAGTAGATAAGAGAGAAGTCAGAATTCTATGTGTTGAATGGTGACTGGAAGTGAGAAAGAAGAGACAGTGCCCATTTCTTGTATACAGAGTTAACTATTCTGTTCCTTAACTGCTGTTAAGGCAATTACGACATGGTTGTTATGATGAAGACAGTAATCACAGCATGAAATTATAGTACTCACAATTATGAGTACACAAAATAGAAGTTATTTCAGTATTATTTATTAACTGTTATATTATTTTCCATGTGAACAATTGTAAACCTACTTTTTATATATAACTGTACATTTTACATATGACTCACTTAAGTAAGAAGATTATAGTTCATTGCATATAAAGTGGGAACTAAATTTAACTTTAGTTTCAATAATATCCTTGTTTTCATTTGGGTCTGTCTCAGGCTGCAAAATAAAATTATATAGATATGAAGAACGTAAGATGCAGTAGGTGCTAGGAGCTTTCCTAACTTGAATTACAGGAAAACGAGACTATCAAGATGAAAAACAAGAGATGTACAAAAGTATGATTTATAAAACTGAATTAAAATAAACATTTAAATACGTAAATGTATCACATTTGATTTTATAGTTAGTAGCATGAAATAAGCTAATATTTAAATTCACCTCTTGTTTGATATTTTGTGCCATCCATGGGCTACCAAAATACAGAACCCCATGCTTGGAACATATAATACTCGTTCAGCAACAACAAATCCAACTGGGAAAAAAAGGTTCGATGCAGGAATAAATGGTAACGCCATTAAACAAAGTGCCTACAAAGAAAAAGAACAAGATATTTTATTAAATTAAAAATATATGAACATTCAAGAATCAAATCCAAATATTTTGTCATTTAATTTGGAAATGCACTGGTGGACAAAAAAAAAAAAAAAAAAAAAAAAAGAGAAGTATTTTTAAAAGCCAATTTTTATGTTACTACTATTAGTAACCACATCATATTGGAAATTCATGAGGTGTGTTTCAGATAAGACAGCAGACTGTTACTTTTATATCTCAGCATTATTTTGCATTAGATTCTGATGAGTCACATACATGTAACATAGGCTTAGTATATGTTTAAGAATAAAACTGCCTCCCTTTAAAACAACAGCGTCTTAGTCTTTTTTTTCTTCCTAAGACTTCTAAGAAATATTTACAAGAATGTCTGATATTTTAACTGAAATAAAACATCTAAAAATGTTTAAGTTTTATTTTTGTTTTTCATTATGAAAATGGGATGGCATATGGTTTTCAGGTTATAAAGCCATTACAAAAGGTAGGACACAAATAACTAGCACAGAAATAACTTGTGGAAGAAAACAAATTAGCTGTCATTAGAACATCTATTTCTATGTACATATGATTCCATATATTGTTACCCTGATTTGTTTGATAGTGCAATTAAATAAGTAAGTAGTTCCTTCAGCTTTATAAGCGTGAGAGTCTTCTAATAGTTTGAGAGGAAAGAATATCAGTTTTTATAGCAAAATATAGTTGCAGATATGTATATATTAAAAAAATACTTTCTCCATGAATCACAAATGATTTATAATGAGGCAATATTAAATCTAAAGAAAAGCATTACCATCATACTGCTCAGTATCACCAACTTATAAATCTAAAATTTTAGTGTTTTTTTAAATAAAAAAGTAAAACATTAAGAGTGCATAGTTCATTTACATCTCCCAGAAGTACTCAATACAAATAACCAGCTAGCTGAGAAACAGAGATATTCCTAAATATGCAGTGCTTTAAAAAAATTCCCTATTAATTCATGACTGTCCTAAAGCAATTTCATTCAAAAGAATAAGTATTAAATTGACCCAAAGATGCATCATGAACTGATACATAAACTACACAAAAAAGAAATCAACCCATAAATCTATTTGTTCTTAGGTAAGGAATATCTCCACTAATTATTAACTTAGAAATCCTAATATGCTCTCTATTAATGTATGCCAACCTAGTTCACTATGACTAATATAATCTCCTTCCTCCAGAGATGTAAATTCTTTGAAAGGAAGAATGATTGTGGAAAGAACAAAGAGTTTGGAGACAAATTTGTGTCACTTTTTATTTCCTATGTAACATAAAGGTAAATTAATCAATTGACTACTTGCAACTGTTTATAAATACTACTTACATTTTATTATTGAGATACTTATGAAACTTTACTTAATCAGTGCTTAACAATAAAACCAAGAGCTGGTTCTTTGAAAGGATAAACAAGTATGATGAACTTCTAGCCAGGCTCACCAAGAAGTAGAGAGAGAGGACCCAAATAAACAAAATCAGAAATGAAAGAGATAAAATAACAACAGACCTCACAGGAATACAAAGGATTGTAAAAAAAAAAAATATTATGAACAACTCTTATTACAAAAAAACAAAAAAACAAAACAAAACTGGTGAACTAGAAGAAATGGGACATATTCCTAGAAAAATATGACATTCCAAAATTCAATCAGGAAGAATAAAAAAATTTGAATAGGCCGATAACTACTGATGAAACTGAAGCAGTCATCAAAAAATTTCCAGCAAACAAAAGCCCTGGGTCAGATGGCTTCAAAGGAGAGTTTTACCAAACATTTAAAGAAGTAAAACTGCCAAGACCTGCTTGGCTCAGTGGATAGAGTGTCAGCCTGCGGACTGGAAGGTCCCACGTTCGATTCTGGTCAAGGGCATATACCTTGGTTGCGGGCACATCCCCGGTAGGGGGCGTGCAAGAGGCAGCTGATCGATGATTATCTCTCATCAATGTTTCTAACTCTCTATCCCTCTCTCTTCTTCACTGTAAAAAAAAATCAATAAAATATATTAAAAACAAAAAAAGAAAGAAAAATATCCTTGGGTAAGGATTAAACAAACAAAAACAAACAAACAAACAAACAAACAAACAAAATAAAGAAAGAAAGAAGTAAAACCTATCCTCCTCAGATTATTCCAAAAATTCAAGAGGAAGAAATACTTTCAAGATCTTTCTATGAAGCCAGATTACCCTAAACACAAAAACAGATAAAGACACTGCAAAGAGAATTACAGACCAGTATTCCTGATGATCATATCAATAGATGCTAAAATCCTCAATAAAATTCTAGCAAATAGAATCCAGCATACATTAAAACAATCATACACCACCACCAAGTGGAATTTATTCCAGGGATGCAAGGATGGTACAATATCCACAAACCATTAATGTGATACACCACATAAACAAATTGAGAAATAAAAATCACATAATCATATCAATTGATGCAGAAAAAGCATTTGACACAATTCAACACCCTTTCTTGATAAAAACTCTCGGCAAATTGGGAACAGAGGGATCATGCCTCAATGTAACAAAAGCCTTATATGACAAACCTACAGCCAACATCATACTCAATGGGTAAAAACTAAAACTATTTCCTCTAAGAACAGGAACAAGACAGGGATGCCTACTTTCACCACTCCTGTTCGACATAGTACTGGAAGTGCTAGATATAGTGATCCAACAAGAAGAAAAATGAGGCATCCAAATTGGAAAAGAAGAAGTAAAACTGTCATTATTCACAGCTGACATTACATTGAAAACCCTAAAGACTCCATCAAAAAACTACTAGACTTAATAAATGAATTCTGTAATATATCAGGATAGATAACACCCAGAAATATATGGCTTTTTTATACACCAATATTGAATTCACAGAAAGATAAACTGACAAACAGAAACAAAACAAAGCCCAATATCATTTACCATTGAACCAAAAAAATTAAGATACATGGGAATAAATTTAACTAAGGAATTAACCCTTTGCACTCCGAACCATTCTGGACATTGGCTACCAGCTACTCGACGCTAACGGCGGAAATGTGCGTTGAATTAACGCAATTCCCCGTAATCCCTAATAAACTGCAATGTCCCCTGAGAGGGGACATCCGAGTGATATGCTAGAATTCCGATGTCCCCTGAGAGGGGACAGCGGAGTGCAAAGGGTTAAAAGACCTGTACTTGGGAAACTACAGGACACTGAAAAAAGAGATAAAGGAAGATATAAACAAATGAAAGAATATACTGGGTTCATGGATTGGTAGAATCAACATCATTAAAATGTCCATATTACCCAAAGCAATCTACAAATTTAATGCACTCCCCATTAAAATACCAACAGCATACTTCACAGACCTAGAACAAACTCTCCAAAAATTCATATGGAATAAAAAAAAACACAAACAAACAAACAACAAAAAAACAACAAAAAAACCCGAAAACAAAACCCAAATAGTCACATCAATCTTGAGAAAGAAGAACAAAGTTGGAGAGGTTACAAGATATCAAGCTGTATTACAAGCCACTGCTCTCAAAACTGCCTGGTTCTGGCACAAGAACAGACATTTAGACCAATGGAACAGAAAAGAGAAACCAGAGATTTGACCCAAGCCATCAAGCTCAATTAATATTTGACAATGGAGACAAGACCATACAATGTAGTCAAGACAGTCTTTTAAATAAACAGTGTTGGGAAAATTGGACAGATACATGGAAAAAATGAAACTAGACCACCAACTTACACCATATACAAAAATAAACTCAAAATAAATAAAGGACTTAAAGATAAGACAGGAAACTATAAAAATCTTAGAAGAACACAAAGGCGATAAAATATCAGACATAGGTCAATAGCAATATCTTTACCGATACAGCTCCTAAGACAATGAAAACTAAGAAAAAAAACCCCCCAAAAAAACAAATGGGACTACATCAAAATAAAAAGCCCCTGCACTGCAAAACAAACCATCAAGAAAACAAGAAAGCCCACTGCATAGGATAACATATTTGCTAATGGTACATCTGATAAGGATCTAATCTCCAAAATTTATTGGGAACTCATATATCTTAACAAAAAGAAGATAAACAATCCAATCAAAAAATGGGCAAAAGACCTAAATAGACACTTTTCAAAAGAGGACAGAAGGCTGAGAGACATAAAAACATGCTCAAAGTCACTAATCATCTGATAGATGCAAATCAAAACAATGAGATACCACCTCAACCTGTCAAAATGGCTATTATTAACAAATTGACAAAGAAAAGTACTGGCAAGGATGTGGAGAAAAAGGAACCCACATGCACTGCTGGTGGGAATGCAGACTGGTGCAGCCACTGTGGAAAACAGTATGAAATTTCCTCTAAAAGTTAAAAATGAAACTCCATTTGACCCAGTAATCCAACTTCTAGGATTATATCCCAAAAAATCAGAAACACCAATCAGAAAGGAAATATGCACCCCTATGTTCACAGCAGCACAATTTACAGTAGCTAAGATTTGCAAACAGCCTAAGTGTCCATCAGCAGATGAGTGGATTAAAAAGCTTTGTTACATCTACAAAATGGATTATGCTGCTGTAAAAAAGAACGTTTACCATTTGCAACAGCCTGAATGGACCTGGAGAGCATTATACTAAGTGAAATAAGTCAGCCGGAGAAAGATATACTGTGTATCACATGATCTCACTCATTTGTGGACTATAATGAACAACATAAACTGATGAACAAAAATAGATGCAGAGACAGAGAAGCGTAAAACAGACCATCAAACCTCAGAGGGAAGGCTGGGGTGGGTATGGGGGCTAATAGATCAATCAAAGGACTTGTATGCATGCATATTAGCATAACCAATGAACACAGACAACAGGGGATGAGGGCATGTGATGGGGCATGGAAGTCTGAGAGAAAGGTCAATGGGGACAAAAGGAGACACATATAATACTTTAAATAAAAAAATTTAAGAAAAAAAGTGTTTAATATGGTATCTGGTACTTGGTAGGTACTCCTTTCATCTACTTATCCTTTCAGAGATCTTTGGAAAATATCACCATAAAAAATAGCATGTTTAAGACTATACTTAAAGCAGTTATACCTAACCTCCCAATGTTTCTCTTTCATACACATAAAAGTTATACAATATAAGTCTGTTTATTCCACTGACACTACACTCTATGCGTGAAGCCACTGCCTGACCAGCAGTCTTTTATTTAGGCAGGCAATAATTTCAAGTTTGTTTTATCCTGTGAAATATTTCGTTAAATTTAATAACCCCAACAGGTTTATCTACACTAGCAATCTTCACTAACTCATCTAATAAAATCACTCCACAGAAATAAATTTCACTAAAGTAACTAACACACCGAAAAGAGGTCAACTCCAACTTTCCTACCTGACAGCACTGTTAAGTGTTCAGCATTCTCTTTCTTGAAACTTACCTACTCTTCTGTCCATTTGGTCTAGCTCCTTCTTAGGTTTACTGTCCTCTGCAATTCTAAATAATGGAAGTTTTTCCAAGACCTAGTAGTAGGCTTCTTCTCTATCACTCTATTTAGGCCCTTCAACTATTTCCTGAGAGAGAATTATGACCAAATACTCTAAGGTAGTGGTCTGCAAACTGCGGCTCTCGAGCCACATGCAGCTCTTTGGACCCTTGAGTTTTTAGCAAAGGCCAGCTTAGGAGTACCCTAATTTAAGTTAATAACAATGTACCTACCTATATACAATAGTTTAAGTTTAAAGAATTTTGCTTTCAAAAGAAATTTCAATTGTTGTACTGTTGATGTTTGGCTCTGTTAACTAATGAGTTTGCTGACCATTGCTCTAAGGTCAGCAAACTCATTAGTTAACATATATATAAATTAGTTAACAGATATATATATAAATTCAGATATATATAAATAAACAGATTTATATATATCTGAATTTATTATATATAAGAATGAACTATTTTATGCATCTAGAATCTACTAGCTAGCTATCATCTTTTAGAAATGTGACAAAACCCTAGTTGAGAAAGGCTGCTCTATAACCTTTCTACAGGCCTTCTTATCCACATTCTGGTTTCAATTTCTATCTTTATGCCAACTGATCAAATTTTTATTAGTAGCTTAGGTTTCTCTGAGTCCTAGGTACAAAGGGATATTCAAAATCTTCACTACACTAGGATGTTTCAAAGGCACCTAAACTCAATAGATCCAAAGATAATAGTAAATTTAATCTTTCCCCTAAACCCTATATTTTAACAATCTTCTCTTTATCTCAGGAATTGGCTTTAAATTTTTCTAGAGTAAAATTTCCCTAGAAACGAGGACCCTGTATTTCTTTTTATTATCATATGTGCCAGGCAGCATTAGTGTCCAAATGCTGCCTGGTACATAGGTTACAATTAAAAATATATATTTATTAAATGAATCTAGTGGCTGCAGACTGAAAAGATATAGTTGCAAATTATTAAAAACACTTTTGAGTAAATGCTCATGAAAGAATTGAGGATTATTATCTTCAGTAATCTGAAAGAAGGGCATTAAAATTATCCTATCTAATAAAGAATATGAAAATTGACCATCACTCCATCACACAAGATGGCTGCCCCAAGATGGCCAGCAGGGGCAGGCAGTTGTGGACAATCAGGCCAGCAGGGAAGAGCAGTTGGGAGAGACTAGGCCTGCAAGGGAGGGCAGTTGGGGGTGACCAGGCCTGCAGGGGAGGGCAGTGGGAAAGAACAAGGCCTGCAGGGAAGGGCAGGTAGGAGTGATCAGGCTGCAGGGGATGGCAGTTAGGGGCAACCAGACTGGTAGGGGAGGGCAGTTAGGGGTGACCAGGCCAGCAGGTGAGGGCAATTAGGGACAGCCAGGCTGGCAAGGGAAGGCAGTAAGGGGTGACTGGGCCAGCAGGGAAGGCAGTTAGGGGCAACTAAGCTTGCAGGGGAGGACAGTTAGGGGTGACCAGGCCAGTAAGAGCAGTTAGCAGTAAATGGGCCAGCAGAGCAGTTAGGTGTCAATCAGGCTGGCAGGGGAGTGGTTAGGAGATGATCTGGCTGGAAGGCAGAAGTGGTTAGAAGCAATCAGGTAGGCATGCAGGCGAGCAGTTGGAAGCCAGCAGTCCTGAATTGTGAGAGGGATCCCAGATTGGAGAGGGTGCAGGCTGGGCAGAGGGACACACTCACCTGTGCATGAATTTCCTGCACCGGGCCTCTAATTATGAATAAGTGAGGTCAGAATGGCTTTAGCTGGTTTGGCTCACTGGATAGAGTGCTGGCCTGGGGACTGAAGGGTCCTGGGTTCAATTTCAGTGAAGGGCAGATTCCTGTGTTGCAGGCTCGATCTGAAGTAGGGAGTGTGCAGAAGGCAGCCAATCTATTATTCTCTCTTATGGATGTTTCTCTCTCTCTCTCCCCCTCTCCCTTTCTCTCTGAAATCAATAAACACACACACACACACACACACACACACACACACACACACACACGTTGCCTGGTGCACAAAATTCATGCATTGGGGGGGGGTTCCCTCAGCCCAGCCTGAACCCTCTCTAATCGGGAACCTCTTGGGGGATGTCCTACTGATGGCTTGGGAGAGGGAAGTGGGCCTAAGCCACAGTCTGGCCTCCCTCTGTGGGAGGTGACAGGCGGGCCGATCAGGATGGCACGGACAGCGAGCAGTTGCACTGTCCTCAATTGTGCCACGGCCACTGATGGCCCCCCTCTGTGGGAGGCAACCCTAGCAGGCCTATCTGGGGATGATGCTGGGCGGCCCTGCCCTGAATCGCCCTGCTGCTGCTGACGCCCATGGCCTCCCTCAGCGGGAGACGACCAGGTGGACGATCAGGGAACAGCGCCAGCCCCCATCACTCCACTGCTGCTGGTTGCTGTTGCCCCCCCCACTTCATCGCCATCCCGTCCCTCTGCTTGCTGGCATGCAACTTAGCTGGCCTGGCCACACCTGCTCACTGGCCCCCATCCCCACTGACCAGTTGTTTTGGCGTTTGGTCAATTTGCATATTACAGTTTTATTATATAGGACTACTTTAATTGAAGGGAGATTTATCTACCAAAATTAGCTCTGGAAGGAATGTTTTTCAAGGTGTGGTCCGACATTTTAACAGGTAACCTGGATGAGTGTTATGTATTGTATTATTTGAGAGGTTTCTTTTGAAGTATGACACTTCAGTAATGAGACATTGGCTCATTAAAATTATACCTCTGGCATGACCACATTCAGTATCTGATTTCACCGTTAAAAATTGAGCACCCAATATCTCTTTATCAATCTATATAAGCTCATAATGTTTCCTCATCTTTATTTTTTTATTATTATTTTTAAAAATATATTTTATTGATTTTTTTACAGGGAGGAAGGGAGAGAGATAGAGAGCTAGAAATGTCGATGAGAGAGAAACATTGACCAGCTGCCTCCTGCACACCCCCCACCAGGGATGTGCCCGCAACCAATGTACATGCCCCCGACAGGAATCAAACCCGGCACCTTTCAGTCCGCAGACTGACGCTCTACCACTGAGCCAAACCAGCTTCGGCTGTTTCCTCATCTTTAAAGTCCGAATACTCCCAGAGCATTGAATGACTTTGATAAGTATTTTTAAGGGATCATGCAGAAAAGCTAGTTTAGGTGATAAAAATGTGTAGTAGATAATATCCTAGATTAGGAGAAATGACGGCACATTAGCCTTACATGGTGGTGGCTGAAGGCAGAAAAATAAATGTTGCAGTAAAGAAAGAGCAGTAAGTCTGTCTTCTGTCCTAATTTTTTGGCTATTGCTGAACTAAGCAAACTCTCTTCCACTGTTCCTTTTCCTCCCAATTATCAGAATCACCCAGTCAACCAAGTTGCCTAAACTGGAAAACCTGGGGTAATACCTTTTGTTTGCTGTCATCCCTAATTAGCCAAATAGTTCCATCAGGTTTCCTCATAAATATGTCTCTGATCCACTGCCTCTGTCTAGTCCTAGTTCCCAACATCAGTTTTTTTTTTCCCCTGGGAACAAAAACACTGCAGCTGTCTACATTGATCCTTCCCACAAGCACCAGAATGGTTCACTTAAAATGAAAGCAAGACCAGGATGCTCCCATGCTTGACATCCTTTCCTTTTCTTCCTCCTGTGGAATAAAATCCAAGCTCCCTGCTATGGTATATAAGACCCTCAGTGGTCTGTCCTCTGCCTACTTCTCAGGCTGCCACGGGAGTCAGGGCCTGACTGGTGCCACGGGTGGCTGGGACCTGGGCCTGACTCCCGCCCCAGACCCCCTCTGCCTGTGTCCATTCCAGAGCCACCCTGTCTGTTGTTCTCTCAGGCTCTGGGCCAGCGCCAAGACCCTCCTCCTGAGCTGGTTGGCACCATTATGGTGTCCCGGCCTAATAAAGAAGTGAGGACAGAATAAGAAATTTACAAAGAACTAAACTTCAGAAAAACAACGAAAATACTTCCAGTCATAGTTAACTCAACAGAGTAAGAAATACCTTAGGGAGTAATGATAATCTTGCTAATGAGAATTAAAGTGCTATATGTTTCTGGCTGCACATCTTTGATGACATTCTTCTATGTGCCAAAAAAATAAAGAAGCATAAAATATGACCTATTTCTTCAAAAAGTGTGTAATCTAATTGTGTAAAAAGATAAAAAATATAAGAAAATTATACCAAAAGAGACGCCTCATGATTCAGAGTTCCTACCAAATTAGGAAAATTAGTGATTTTTTTTACACGCTGAATACATGTCAAATTATGTCTGCATACAAAATTCTGATATATAACTTTAGGATAACCCAAAATAAGTTCACAAATTTAAATAATGAAGAAAGTTCCTTACCATTAAAACAGTTTTGGAGGAATCACTGGGATATCTGAGACTGAATACTCCCAAAGCCCCCAAAAAACAAAAGAAAGTAAATGTGGCAACATTTCGAATATCTAGAAATGACTCTATAAGTGGTATTGTTCCCATGGTCCAATCACAGCAGAGCTCTGAAGGATTTAATAGAAGCCACGCATTGACAGGAAGGAGGTAGTTAAAAGTTAGCTGCCTCGTAGGAGTTGGGCTTACAGCAGCTGGGTTATCAAACCTGTATAAAGAACAACAACAAAAAAGTTATTCAAACAAAAACCCTTTCTAAACATAAAATATATCACTAAAGCAGTAAATAATAATAACAGCAATAAAACAGAAGGCATAAGTATTTTTTATGAATACCTCAGATTTCTGCCAGAATTTAAAGTGTCTAATCTTTATAGAATGTGATTAAAGGGCAAGAAGATTATCTATTTTCTAGTTATTTTTATTAAAACAATTCATTCAGAAATGCATACAATATTATGATACTAAAAAAGTACTTTCATTAAATTATGACCTTCTGATTAAAAATAGTAAGAAAAGTTGGGTCAGATTCATTATTGCATGTGATGTTATGAATGCTCCTGAAAAGTTTCTTTCAACACTGAATGCTAATAAAAATTATGCTCCTAGCCGAAGCTGGTTTGGCTCAGTGGTAGAGCGTCGAGCTGCGGACTGAAAGGTGCCGGGTTTGATTCCGGTCAAGGGCATGTACATTGGTTGCAGGCACATCCCCGGTAGGAGGTGTGCAAGAGGCAGCTGGTCGATGTTTCTCTCTCATCGATGTTTCTAGCTCTCTATCTATCTCCCTTCCTCTCTGTAAAAAATCAATTAAAAAAGAAATTATGCTCCTAGAAAGAAATTACCGTTTTTCTCTTGTCATAGGCAGAGGAAACTATATCATTTATAAACTTTTCCTGTATGTTTAGACTTCTATAGAGCTAAAAACCAAATTTTCAACACAGAGTTGAATATAGGACTATGAAACATTTTGTGTTCTTTTTCTCCTAGTATCTACATTAATAAGAGAGAAAAATGCTAATTGACTGTACTTTCGCTATGCCTACAGCCAATCGGAGCAAGTATGCAAATTAACCCAACATGTGGTCCTGGTGGTTAATTTGCATACGCTGCGGGGGGGGGGTGTGTGTCTGAGTGAAGACTGAAGACAGCATAGAAGGAAGAGGGAGAGAAAGGGGAAAGCAAGGCAGCTGCCAGTGGGAAAACACGGGCGGGGTGGGGGGCGGTGGAGGCGACTGCTTGCAGGAATCTTCCTGCAACAGGCCCCTAGTCTATTTAATAATAGGATAATATGCAGAATAGTCAGGATGCTGTCACGTAATGACTGATCAGCAGGGACCTGAGGCAGTATGGTGCCTGGTTGAGGAGCGGGAACTTAGGCTTTACATCCCACCCAGGGTGTCCTGACAGGGGACTTCAGGCAACACTCCCCGAGCCAGAGCCAGACTGGGGGACCTCAGGCTGTGCCCCCAGCCCCAACAGGGCTTGATAGGGACCTCAGACTGCACCACCCACCCCAACACCAGGCTAGGGGACTCCAGACCGAGCCCCAACCCTGGCACTGGGCTGTCTTCAGGCCGTGCCCCTCCCCAGTGCTGGGCCGGGGGACCTCAGGCCATGCCCCCTGACCAGCGGGGCTTGACATGGACATCAGGCTGTGCCGCCCGCCTGGCGGGACTTGATGAGAGACCTCAGGCCACACTCCCCAACATGGCGCCAAGCTGCGGGACCTGAGGGTGCAGCCCCCACCTGGCACTGGGCCAGGGGACCAGAGGGGCTTGACAGGGTTGGGTCCAGCTGGGTCTGGGTCTCTCCCAATGGGGTGGGGACAACTGGGTCTTGGTCTCCCGCCAATTCGAAGCACATGTGGGTCAGGTCTGGGTCTCGCCCAATGGGGTGGGGACAACTGGGTCTTGGTCTCCCGCCAATTCAAAGCACATATGGGTGGGTGGGGATTTGACTCTGGGTCCCGAGGTGTTCCCCAGACTCTGACAGGAGGGAGATTTTCATATACATTTTACTAATTTCCTTTAATCATTGACACTTCTATTACAGGAAAAGGACAAATAACAATATGAAAATATTTCCTCTAATCAATTCCTTTTTAAAGTGCATAAATGATGAGGCTGGCTGGGGAGGGCACTTAGGGGCAATCAGGCCAGCAGGGGAGCAGCTAGACATGGATCAGGCTATCAGGGGTGTCGTTAGGGGGTGATCAGGCTGTCAGGCAGAAGTGGTTAGATGCAATCAGGCAGGTAGGCAGGTGAGCGGTTGGGAGCCAGTAGTCCTGGATTGTGAGAGGGCAGTTGGACATCCCTCAAGGGATTCCAGATTGGAGAGAGTGCAGACTAGGCCAAGGGATACCTCCCTACTGTGCACGAATTTCATGCACTGGGCCTCTGGTAAACAAATAAATAACTAATATGCAAATGGTTGTCAAGCCCTCACTCCATAATGGCTCAGACACTCAAAACTGGGGAGAGAGGAATGGGGACCAGCCAGGAACAAATGAGCTCACAAGAAAGAGGAATGGGGACCAGACAGGCTGCAGCCTGGGAGAGGGACAAGCTGCATGCCCCATGGTCCTGGTTGCCAACAGCTGCATCTATGCCTGTGGCTCAGGAGAGGGACAAGCCACCCACCATGTGATCCTGGACACCAGTGCCTGTGGCCTTGGTGAAGATGCCTGCCCATGGTCCCCTGATGATGCAGCCAGGACTGGTGAAGCCAGCCCAAGTCCTGGGTGCTTGTGGCTAGCCAGAGAGAGGGAATCCTGGGTCCTGGGTGCCTATGACTGGCTGGAAGAGGGAATCCTGGGTTCTGGGCGAGACAGAGGCAGTTAGGGGCGATCAGGCCAGCAGGGGAGCAGTTAGGGGCAATCAAGCCAGAATCCTTCATTCCTCAGCCAGGGCCGACTGCTCCATGCACCTGCTGCTGGCATCCCCTTAAGGGCTTCGGGTTCTCCTGCACCCCTCCCTTACTGAGGCTCAGGTAACCAGGGCTGGCCGAGGAATGTGCTGCGGGCAGTGGCAGCAGCAGAGGTGTGATGGGGGGCGTCACCTTCCCCTGATCACCGGGTCACCTCCCGCCCCTGAGGGCTCCTGGACTGTGAGAGGGGACAGGCTGGGCTAAGGGACCCCCTACTTCCAGTGCATGAATTCTCATACAATGGGCCTCTAGTAACTTAATAAAGCTATTAAAAACCTCAATGTAAACTGAAGACTTGGGTGGTGAAGGTGTGGAGGGTGTGAGCAGGCTGGAGGGGGCCAATGGGGAAAAAATGGGACATATGTAATACTTTAAAAAAATAAAGATTTATAAAATTATAAACAAAAGATTTGTAAAACAAAAAAGGTGCAATGAGAAAAAAAACAAAAAAACAAAAACTGAAAGTTTTCTGGAATATTTGCAATTACTCAAAATCCAAAGTTAAGTTAAAAATGATGGAGCTGGTACCGGTTTGGTTCAGTGGATAGAGCGTTGGTCTGTGGACTGAAAGGTCCAGGGTTTGATTCTGGTCAAGGGCATGTACCCTGGTTGCGGGCACATCCTCAGTGGAGGTTGTGCAGGAGGCAGCTGATTGATGTTTCTCTCTCATCGATGTTTCTAACTCTCTAACTCTCTCCCTTCCTCTCTGTAAAAAAAAGAAAATCAAGAAAATATATTTAAAAAAATAAAAATGATGGGAAAACAACGACGTCAACACAGAAATTCATACCTGGTGAACACTGGAAGTTGAGACTGAATAATCTGGACTCTAATCACAACAAGTAATAATGTACTGAACATCAAAACAATGAGTTTTACTAATGTCTGCAGCATAGAAAATGGAATACTACTCTTTCCACGGAGAAACTGTCCAGCAGTAGTACATAATAATGGTAAAGTATACTGGAAAAGAAAAAAAAATGTTTTAAATAAATAACCATGTACTACAATGTTTTCAACAATGTAGTACTTTCTAAATGCAAGATTAAATAAAAACTGACTGTAATTATAAAATCAATATGGAACTGATAATCAATAAAACAGAGCCCAATAATTTTATCTAATAATTAAGTATATTGTAAAGTATTCCAAATTGCCTAACAATTCCATTATTTAAACTTAAAAAGTTGACGGTGTTAAAATGTTAAGTAATTTTCAGTGGTGTGAGGGAAAACATGCTTGTTTCTTGAAAAATTTTGGTAATATTATTATTGGTCTACAGATTGATTTACATCATGATACGTTTAGAAAATAAGTTTATTATAATCAGATCCAAATAGGATAAAAGAGAGCATCAAGAAAATATTTCTCCTTACCCCCTGAGCAATAAATACTTCATAGACACAGCAAATTCCCACAACTGTTATTCCTTGTTCTTTACACAATGTTGCAACAGCTACTAAAAACACTGTCAATGCAATTGGAGTCCACACTGCAATTTAAGAACAGAACAAAATAAAACAACAAAATTTTTTTATAATAGCATGAAAGGATATTTTAAGTTAGACAACTATTAAACATTATTGAAAAACTTTACTTGTGATTCTATATTCACATTTGTGCTATTTCCCAATGACTTACACTTTATATTTTAAAATGTATAAGTAATTTATGCTTTGAATATTAAAAATAAAACATCAAGTTATATAATTTAAACTAAAATATTTTTGTGGAGATAAAGATTACCTAACCAAATACTAACTTTAAAAAATATATATTTTATTGATTTTTTACAGAGAGGAGGGAGAGGGATAGCGAGTTAGAAACATTGATGAGAGAGAAACATCGACCAGCTTCCTCCTGCACACCCCCTACTGGGTATGTGCCTACAACCAAGGTACACGCTCTTGACCAGAATTGAACCTGGGACCCTTCAGTCCACAGGCTGACACTCTATCCACTGAGCCAAACCAGTTAGGACCCAAATACTAACTTTTAAAACAAATGTAGGTGGCCAATTTGGAGAAGAGAAACTTACAAGTTTGAGTGTCATGATTAATGATCAATTTGAAATAAAGACAAATATCTAAAATTAACATACAGATATAAATATACTTCATTAACTAAAAATCTGAAACTAAACACTACTAGGAAAGGTAGAGTACCATTCTTACTAAACTGTGTAGTCTCACATGTGAAATTAAATATCACAGGGTTTAAAAGGACAGAGGGAGGTCCAAGCAGGTTTTAGCATCTTATCCATTAGATTTTAAAATACAATATATTTAGCCCAGCCAGTGTGACTCAATGATTGAACATCGACCCAGGCACCAAGGCACTGGTTCAATTCGGGTTAGGGCACATGCTGGGGTGGTAGGCTCAATCCCCAGCAGGGCGTATGCAAGAGGCCGCGGATCAATGTTGATGTTTCTCTTATTGATGTTTCTCCTCCTCTCTCTAAAATCAATAAAAAATATATTAAAACTGTACAGTATATTTATTCACTTGATCATTCCCTCAATAAATACATGTATATATTAAATACCTACTGTGTACCAGGAATCAGTCTAGGAAATGGACATAGAAAATGAGATAAAGATAACTAACTTAATGAATGTTATATTTTACTGTGAGAGAACAAGCAATAAAGTGGTAAAAGAAAATTGCAAAATATGTATTTTCAGGTTAGAAATGACCCTTATGAGTAGTGTAGGATAAAGGGATAGAAAGCGAGATGATTTGATTTTTTGTTTTGGTCAAGTGATGAACTAGCATAACCTGTTGACTTGTTGGCCTCTTCTGCAAAAATCAGCCCTAGAAAAAAAATTAAGTGAGAGGAACTAAGACTTCTAAGCTATTTGAAAGCAAAAACAAAACAATCCTAAAAAAAACTAACTCCTGGCTAACTCCTGGGGACGGAAGGTTCTCCCTGACATGTCTGTGGGGTGTGATCAGGGACTGAAACTAAAGCATGAGGGAAAAAACACCTTTATTAACTTCCGCTGTAGCCAATCCTGACTGTAGTGGGTAGATCCTTCTGTGCTCCTTTACTGTAGAAATCTGCAGATTGTGGGCATCCCACCGATTAAATTAGAGCATTTCAGAAGTCTTGCTGGGATAAAGGGTAGTTAAACAACCACCCCTAGGAAATCACTTCCAGACATCTCCTATCTAAATGCAGGAGGGAAGACTGGCCTCTTCTCAATGCTGATTCTTTTTAAGAGACCAAGGAGGCATTTGGTAGAATGTTAACAACAATAGAGAGCAGCAGTGGCCCTGGGGAACCGAAGCTCTCACCCTGGGTTTTAATGAATGACAGGATGGAAAGAGTGACCCTTTCTCCTTAACAGTGTAAGGAGAAAGGGATCAGCAACTTTTGGACATCATGTGGCTTGAGCTCACAAGCCAAAATAAGTAGGTATCTGGAGGATACAGCAGTCATAAAAGAGAGATAGCAAACATAACAACATATACTACTACATCAGAATTACTTGAAAAGATAGGCCAAGAATTTAAAATAAGTAATTCTAAAGAAAACAAGGAAAGATACTAGGGTTATGAAGGATAGAAAATCATTAAAAAGAACCAAGTAAAATTATGTGGTTCTCAAACTTAATTCGTTCTGGAAGGCTGTTCAAAAACCAAAGCATTTTCCCCCCATTAGAAATCATATAAATTGAATTAATCTGATCCAGACCCCCAAACGATTCCATTTTAACCTTTCTTATATACCATAGCTGTCTAATGTACTGTTTAATCTATAAGTAAGCACTTAAAAAATAAAAAGGACATTATAACTTAAAAGGCAATGAAATGCACAGTAAAAAATGAAAATTTTATAATAAGTAGCAACAAAAGCAAAAAAATACAGAAAAAGAAAATATTCACAGCACAATGAGATGTTAATAGTGGTAAATTGATACTCGTGCATTCTCTCTTTTATTGCCTGAAAAACTTGCGAATGATCCATATTGGTATCAGCATGAAACATTTGCTGGTTGAGATCGAACTATTCAAGATGGGAGATGTATGAGAAACAAAGGAGGTTTGACCGAAAGTGAAAGGTTATTTTAGTTAGAATAGGAAAGGTTTCCTTAAGAGGGAAACACAGCTGAGTTGAGGCCTGATGATATAAAGAAAAATATAAATAAGACAACTATGTGAAGATCTAAGGGACAGAAATTCAAAAGAGGGAATAATAGCAAGTATACACAGGTGCTTCACCTATGTGGGGATGAGAAAAGTCTATTTGGCGCTAGTGACGCTAAGCAGGGTAGAATGGCAGGGAAATAGGGTTAAAGAGGTAGGCAGATCCTGGTCATGGTCTTGTAGGCCACAGTATTTTCTAAGTTTATTATTCATGCTTTACTTAGGAAATTCTATATTAGTTACTGAATTACTACAGACCGGATGGAAGGTCAATAGGGAAAACAGGTACACTGCTTACTCTGAGCCACGTACTGCTCCAAATGTCTTACACGTTTAACTCATCTTGAGGCAGGGAAAGATAGGACAGGGAACAGAGGCCTCAAGCTCTGCCCCTCCCCCTTTCCTTATTGGCTGGAATATCATAGATGTAATCTTCACTGACCACCTGTTACCCTGCTTCCCTCTCCTCAATATCCTGTAATTAAGACAAACAGAAATTGTCTTACCCAAATTTGGCAGCCTGTTGACCTCAAAGTGACCAATAGGGCCATTATGATATCTTTATAATAAATCTGCATTATGGTTTTGAGCCTTTACACCTTACCCCCTGAACTGCCATGACATTTTTAGGAGGACCAAAAAAGAAATTGCTACCTGAAGAAGAGGGAAGAAGATGAGCCACTTTGGCAGGCACCCTATCAGTGCCAGAAACCAAGCCACCCTATGCCCACTTTGCCCTCATTTAATAAAAACCTTCCACACAGACCTCATTGGGACATCTTGTTCTGAGGTTGCCCAACTCTCACTTGAGTGGGTACTATCACTTTAATAAACCTACTGTGCTTTGCTAAATCTTCCTATCACACTCTCAAATCCTTTCTTGGGTTAAGGTAAGATCCTGGACCTTGGAATTGGGTTGAGGCTTCCCTTGGACTCCTCAGCTGCTGCCCAACATCAATCTAACCCTCACAACAGGTAAGAAAGGTTATTATTTACACTTTATAGATAAAGAAACTAAAGCACAGAGAGGTTAAG
This sequence comes from Pipistrellus hanaki, assembly GCF_964339955.1. Lineage (NCBI taxonomy): Eukaryota > Metazoa > Chordata > Mammalia > Chiroptera > Vespertilionidae > Pipistrellus > Pipistrellus hanaki. The sequence goes on from NC_140505.1 coordinate 114,729,462, forward strand.
TAATTTACTCAAAGAAGTAAACAGAGGTAGCAAATGGTGGATCTGGAAAGTGAAACAAGATTCTGGAGTCCATGCTCTTAATCTCTATGCTATGCTGTCACTCAAATTGTTTTAAGAAGGTATTGTGTATAGCAGCACAGGCAAACTCATTTATACAAATCTGAGAAGACACTAAAGCTGTTCTACTAAGTCACTTATTTCCTAAACCTTAGTTTTAGTTTCTATATACACAAAATTAGGCTTCTTATCATAGGTACCTTGGGTCTATAGTGAGAAAATTCTCTAAGAATGAAGGACAAAAACCTCAGCTTTAAACTTTAAGAACAATCAAATACAGATTAAGGATATTATGTACCCTGACTAGCTATTACCCTGCTCCCCTCTCCTCAATATCCTGTAATTAAGGACCCTTTCATGCCACTGTGTCCGCACTCCTAAAAAGTCATTTTTATTGTTTGGAACTTGGTTTCTGACAATGCTAGGCATTATCAGCACTAATGAGCTACTGCATACAAAGCATTTTCCAGGGGTAGGCCACATGGTAAGGACTCAATAAACAGCTGAACTATGATCAACACATAATAAAAGTTACACTCTAATAGGCTTTTAACTTTGCCTAATAATATAATTTACAGTCTTCAGAGGTGTTTATTTATTTACAGAAAGACAACTGAAATATTGGTACATATTTATATCATTCATAGGAAACAGCAGACAGAACTAAAAATAATCCATAACCTCCTACATCCTAGAATAATTTTTTAAAAATTAGATCATATAGAATCTGTTAGTCATGAGAAAATATAAACTACATGCAAGAAACTTTAATATTAACAATGTTGCATACTTTCATATATCCATAATGCTAAAGTAGAATAATATATAACGATAAGCCCCAAGTGTGGCATATGTTTTATAAGCAGTACTAAAGTAGATAAAAATTACCTGATCAAGTTTTATAACTATAGGAAAAAACTGAATGTTAAGACATTTACCTATGGAATTATTCGGTCCTTTAGATTTGGTATATGACAAAAATGCAGCTAGAAAAAAGATAGATGACAAAAGTTCTGCTCTTCCTACAACACCTGTTACCTATAAAGGGAAAGGGGGGGTCATATTAATGAAGAGCATCTTGAAAACTTAACTGTACATAACAGCAACAGCACTCTAACAAGAAACTAAATGCCACAACTTTTCAAGTAAAAATTTTAGTTAGACATTCTTTGAGTGCCCTCATGTGGTGAATTTGTATATCTTCCATAAATATAAATAAATCAGTGACTCCAAAGACCTTTTATCAGTAACCAGTGACCCAGTGCACAGATTCGTGCAAGGAAATTCATTAGAAGGTGGCTGGCAGGGCGGGATTGGGAGACAGGCTAGACACGCCCTGAAGCCAACCTCCTTGGGTCCCTCCCCAGCCAGCCACACCTAGGGTGGCACCTTGGCTTGAAGGGCGTCTGTGGAGTGAGCGGGGTCCCTCTGGCAAGTGGAATCCCTCAGTTTGGCCTTCAGAGATCAGGCCAAAACTGGCTCTCTAACATCTCCCAAGGAATTCCAGAGTGTGAGAGGGCACTCTGCAAAGTTTTTGTCATACAGGTGTGGAACACAAATGCAAGTGTGCAGCAAACCAGATTCAGGGCCCACAGTGCCCCAGCAACAACATAATCCATGGCTGAAGGTGGAATTGCACAGCCCTGTGAGAAACTGGGCTCCCTCCTCTTTGGTTTCGGGATGTGTCACCCAAGAACTACTGCTGCCAAGTCATTGCAGCTTGGCAACTTCTGCACTGAGCATCTGCCCCCTGGTGGTCAGTGCACATTATAGCTACCAGAGGACACTTAGCATATTAGCCTTTTATATATATAGGTATTTTGAAGTAACTATAAATACACAGAAAGTTAAAAAATAGTAGGTAGAGGTCCCATGTACACTTTACCCAGCTTCCCTCAATGATAACATTTAAGTACTTTTTAAATATTTCCTTAAAATGCAAGCGTTTTAAAAAATATATATATAAATTCAATGAGTTATATCTCACAATAAGCCAGCAAATTAAAGTTTAAAAGATAATCAACTTTAAAATTTAAAAATTTAAATTTAAAACACCAAGCATCTCCCTTTAAAATATTCTGACCTCACTCTAAAATTTAAAACAACCTATGATTTTTGTAAATGTATGGAAAACTGCTAGACTCCAAAAAGTTAAAGATAGTGGGAGACACAAGTCCCCTGCAACACATACACAGAATTTAAACATAATTGTTTACTTAGAATCAAAACAAAGCAATTTAACAGACTCTTCTTTACTCTCCTGAGAGGCAATTTTGGAATTTTAAGGTTAACAACAAAAAAAGTTATTGTTTGAAGTATGTCTTGGTAGGTAGGGGCTGGTGGACATATTGGCAATAGCAAGAACAGCCCCAATTTGAAATATATGGCAACAGACAATTTGAAACTACAGACTTTCATCACTTGTTAGGATGTTTGTCCACATTTGCATATATTTTAATATATTTCCATCCCTTATTTAAGTTTGTCTTATTATTTTCTGTCCTTTAAAAATGATACCAAATTTAAAAAATATTTATATTCATAAAACATTTAGCAAAGAATAAAAGTGTAGTCATTTAATATTGCATTAAGACTCAATGATTACATCTTATGTTTTTGAATAATAAATGTTTATGTTTCAAAAACTGCTTTAAATTTTTAAAATTTTATGTAGTACAAAGTTAGATTCTGTGCAGTGGGGAGTTAGGACTTATGCAGAAATTGAAGAGTCTACAATAAAGTTATGGTTAAATATTATTCTTAAAAATATACACCATATAATCACTGTGTAGACTATATAAAAAATAATGAAATATTTACAGTGTACTTACTGCTTCTGTGTGTATTGGGTGTACTGCAAAGAGTAAAGCAGCAATCATACTACTTCTGCTGTCCAGAAAAAGTTTGCAGACTTTAAGAAATATTATAGTGACCACAGCATGTAAAATCATATTTAGGAGATGATACGACATCGGTTTCAGTTCACTAAACAGATAATTTAGGCGAAATGTCAATACTGTTAAGGGACGGTAAGACTTGTGACTTCTCTCCTAAAAGGAAAAAACAATCACTGATTACTAAGTACCTTGGTTCTTTAGGGTATATAAACTAATCATTGCATTTACTTAAAAAAAATCTTTATTGTTCAAAGTATTACAGATGTTCCTTTTTCTTACCCCATTGTCCATAATATATAAACCTAAATTATATCACATCAAAAATCTCAAAATACAACACAGAGAGTAATGCAAGAGAAAAACCTTCCTATTTTAATAAAAGAGTAATATGCAAATTAACCATCACTCCAACACACAAGATGGTCAACAGGGGAGGGAAGATGGGAGGCACCAGGCCTTCAAGGGAGGGCAGTTGGGGCAATCAAGCCTGTAGGGGAGGGCAGTTAGGGGTGACCAGGCCAGCAGAGGAGGGAAGTTGGGGGCAACTGGGCCTGCAGGAAAGGGCAGTTGGGGGGGACCGAGGCCTACAGGGGAGAGCAGTTGGGGGAGGGGCAGGCCTGCAGGGGAGGGCAGTTAGGGGCAATTAGGCTGGCAGGGTAGCAGTTTGGCACCAATCAGGCTGGCAGAGGAGTGGTTAGGGGTGATTAGGCTGGCAGGCAGAAGAGGTTAGGGATAATCAGGAAGGCAGGCAAGCGAGCAGTTGGGAGCCAGAAGTCCTGGATTGTGAGAGGGATGTTGGACTGCCTGTTTAGGCCCAATCCTATTGGGATCGAGCCTAAATGGGCAGCCGGACATCCCTTGAGGGATCCCAGATTGGAAAGGGTACAAGCTGGGCTGAGGGACAACTCTGTGCCCATGTACGAATTTCGTGCACCAGGCCTCTAGTCTTATAAGAGAATAGACACCTTTGCTACGGCAGTCTCCAACAGCAATACATCCAATTTTATATGAAGTACTAAATTTCTTTATAAATGAGAAGTCACATTTAACCAGAAATATTTTTGCTTTAAGACAAAATCAAATCAGATTTAAGAATAAAACACAAAGATGAAAACTACATAAAATATTTATCTTAGCTATTTCTTGTAATTTTATATAAGGGAATGCACACTTAGCATCTTTGCTCTCCTACCCCTTACATAGTTTGGTGCGTAGGTGCAGACTTTAGCCTGTTCATACCTACCAGAGAACATACACAAGCACAAGCAACAGACACTGCCCATTTTGAACTAGGAGCATTTTAATATCTCTATTTGTACTGACTACAAACACCATCAGTGATGTTTACCTAAAATGTTCTTTCCTGCTAGGCTAATAATTATACATCTTTTTTATTTCAGTTTAGGCGTACATACTTTATTTTAAGGCACTATATTGAACTGACATGATTTGTACCAGAAAGCAGAAAAAAGTTCTGGAAACATTGTGAGTGCCTGAAATGTTACTGTGGCTCCATTGGAACATATTTGCCAGTTGAAAGGATGAAGCAAGAAAGGGGCCGGGAATAGGTATTTTCAATTGCAGTATACATAACTGCTTTGTTAGGTCTATTAGATGTATAGATGCCATAGGTAATAACAACTAAAAACAGATTAGCTGTTAATATAACTAATTATTCATATAATTCATTAATCTATTGAATAAGACTCGGTTGTAGATAATCATCAGCTTATATATCAAATTTACTCTAAAAATCTAATAAAACAGCTAGTTTCATTATAAACAAGATAATTCTGATCATTATTATATTCAAGTATATTAAAGAAAAAATTAGTCATGGTATTAGTTGGCAATAGAAACATAAGCACAAATATAATGAAAAAATAAGCTGTTAATGTAACTACATATATGGATGGCAAAACAAAATGAGAAAGGATACCTGCAGAAGTTACCTTAGCACAGGTACATGACAGAAAAGTATGGCTTTACAGCTCAGTGGTTCTCAACCATGGCTGCACCAATCACCTGGATAACTTAAACAGCCCTTCTTGCTCCCCCTCCCTCCCAAATTCCACAAAAACAAGAAAGCAAACACACAAACAAAACAGGACAAAAAATACTGATGCCAGTATCCCACTCTGTGATAACTGTAATTAATAGCTTTGGTTAGATCCTTGGTAATATGTATTTTTAAAGTGACCCAGGCAGATTCTATGTGCAGCTAGGGTTGCAATACAAGAAAACATCAATAAACAGGGTGTGTGTGTGTGTATATATATATATATATATATTTTTTTTTTTAATGAGCTTATTAGAGATTAATCTAAACAATGATAGCACCAGAGGAGTCTAATGATTCCCTTATGTTGTACAATAGTATTCATATAGCTCAGGAGAATGTGTCTTTAAGATCTACACTGGTACAAATATCATTATAAAGGTTATACCTGTGCTAGCGTCCAGGCTACCATTACTTGATAACATCAATCATTAAGTCTTTGAAAGTGCTAATTCCAGGCTTGTCAAGAAACCTTATGACAACTAAATACTACTTAGAATAATTTTTCCCTAGTGGCACATTTCCCTATAGGGAGAGAACATGTCTATCAGAAAATAAGAGGAAGCAAGACTCTTCACTACAAATTGTTATTCTAATTTGTTCATATATTCTGGGTTTATTTTTTCTTAGGGTATTCTCTTATAGGTGCTCCACACAAAATCAAATTTTCATCTGCAAAGCTGATAAAATCATAAAATTTAGCATTAATACCATGGTATGATAACTTCCATGAGCCCTTAGTCTGATCATCAGTGGTGGGCAAATTGGGGCTCGTGAGCCACATGTGGCTCTTTGGCCTCTTGAGTGTGGCTCAGTGTTAGAACCACTTGTTCAAAATAGACTCACCCAGGCTAAAAACTGACTTCTGTGCATGGGCCACGAAGTTTCAATCACAGTGTACGTGTGCGCCCGCACATGGAATTTTGTGGAGGAGCCACACTCAAGGGGCCAAAGAACCTCATGTGGCTAGCGAGCCACAGTTTGCCAACCACTGATCTAACCTTTCAGGTTAAAAATCTCAACGTCATTATTAAATCACAAAAGACAACTGCCATAAAATAGACCCCTACTTCTAAGGGTCTCTGGGGATTAAATTATAGAGGTGAAGGGAAAATAAACTGTCCAGAAAATAATGTATAACAGGACAAATTTTCCCTTCTTAACAAAAGACTTATTTTTTTGAAGGCTAGAATTGGGTAAAAATAGCAAGGTTTCAAGAAAATAGAATCTGTTTATTTTATTACTAGAGGCCTGGTGCATGAGATTTGTGCACTTGGGTGGATGGGGGGATTGGTCCTTCAGGCCAGCCTGTGCCCTCTCACAGTCTGGGAGCTCTGAGGACTCATAAGAATGAACTGAGCTTTTGGGTTCTCAATACAAAATAAAATAAAAACCTATTAGATAAGATAGATGATATTTAATGTTTTTAATAAATCACCTTTTATTTTTCTACAGAAAAATTGGCAATATATATGTGTAATTACTATTTTTTCACTTAAGGTCTAATTTATATTAAAGTTACATGTGTATTTAAATAAATATATCACAAATGGTCATCTCTTTTGCCTCATTCACAAGAGAAAAAAGAAAGCCAGTGAGCAAGAAGCAGACTTGTATTACATCTACTGTTTTGCTAACACATTTGCTTTTCACACACATACGTTATTTTTTAAAAGACTAAGCTAAGTTACACTACCAAGGAAAGAAACAAGTAATGCTTTAAAAAAGATAACCACATCTTCAACTTCCTATCAATTTTTTTACAAACATGCTATGTCTCATAAAATTTTGGGATAAAAAAAACCACATTAATTGCTATGATGACAATGCTTGTAAGAAAGAAATAGGGCCTGGCTAAAGTGGCTCAGTGGTTGATCTGTGTCCCATGAACCAGGAAGTCACAGTTCGATTCCCAGTCAGGGTACACACCTGGGTTGCAGGCTAGATCCCTGGAAGGGGACATTCAGAAGGCAGCCAATCGATGATTCTCTCATTATTATTGTTTCTAGCTCTCTCTCCCTCTCCCTTCCTCTCTGAAATCAATAAAAATATATTTTAAAAAAGAAATAGGAGTAATAAATTACCAAAATATTTTAAAATCCGAGATTTTTATAAGTAATATATAATTACTTACCTCAGACATAGGGGTTCCCCAGAAGTCATTCTGAAATAAAGTTTTTAAAGGTGTAGATGGATGCAAGTCTTTATTATCCAGTATTGCTGAAACATCATCAAAAACAAAACCACAAAAGAGACTGTTCCAATAGCAGGCAGTAACCACACCTACTATTAAGGTTATTTCCTTGAGGTTAATATCAGCCATCTTTTCCAAAGCACTTGTACCAACACAAAATCTGGGGGTAGGACGGGGGAGAGAAATTATAAAAGTAAAATGAAATGAGCAATATGTGTTTATTTTTCAAATAAGCACAATTTTAATAGGTGGAGAGTAGGTAAAATAAAGACTAAATGCTAATTATCTCAGAGAATTAATTCTTCAAAGCTCAGCTTCAAAGTCATCCATCTTTAAAAAGCATTAGCTGACTATCTCTCCATATTCCTAATAAGACAGAATTAACTGCTCCTTTACATGTGTTTTCAAACCTCTATTACGGTCCTTTATTACACCACTTAATCTTTAGACTTACTTTTCTAGCAAGCAAGACAGTGAACTCCTTATCAATTGTCACAGGTCAGGTGACCATGGGAAATAAATAAATAGATATGAAAACTTCTAAAAACTAGAAGGAATTGCTACTATTTTAATATTTTATGGATCTAAAGACCAACTATTACCTAAATCAGGGGTCCAAACTTGTAGCCTGAAGCCCTGTTTAGTTTGATCAAAAGGTTTTAAAAATGTCTTGAATGCTACTATGCTAGTTGTATAGTAGGCAGTAACAACAGTCCCATTCTTTACCCAGATTGATTTGATTGATTTATGCTATCTACCTGGCTTCAGGGGCATATGAGTTTATAACCTAGATCTAAATCATAGATTTTCTTTTTCCCATTACAACAATTTTAATCTAGAGAATGAAATGTATATGTGACAACATTTAATTAAATCATTGCTTAGGAAGGATTCATTGAGAGAATGGTTTAGAATAGAAAGGACTACATGAACTGGAAGATACTGAAGAATCCACCCTATGATAAAAATAAGATTCATTGAGAGAATGGTTTAGAATAGAAAGGACTACATGAACTGGAAGATACTGAAGAATCCAACCTATGATAAAAATAAGGTTGAGAGGTATTCTTACAAGCTGATGATATACTTTTCCAGTCAGAGTAGTATCATTAATATCATTTTAGCATTCTCACTTGTGGATGGCTCCCCAAATTGTCCATATCCAAATCCCATTATCCTGTGAATATGTTACTTTACATGGCAAATGAGACTTTGCAGGTGTGTTTAAATTGAGGATTCTGAGATAAGGAGATTATCCTGGATTATCTGGGTAAACCAATTCAGTTGTAAAAGACCTTATAAGTGAAAGAGTTAAAAGGAGTCTAAAAGCAGAGGTCAGACTGATATGATGGCTGGCTGGAGGCCTCAAGCCAAGAAGTCAGGGCAGCAATAGGAAACTAATACATCACTCACAGAGCCAGATGATCTGAGAGCTGAGATATATATGTGTAAGAGTTCTGGTTAGATCAGAGAGAAAGAATAGGGTAGAAAGGATAGGCAAAGATTTAAAATCATATGTATGATGTGGGAAATGAAAAAGGGAGTACATAGAAGGTCAGTGGTCAAAACTAATCTCACAGGGTGATCTGACATAAATTCCTAACTAGGAAAGTCATGATGGGTATTAACCTCCAGGCCTATAAAAGGTTTATCTTCACCTTATTGTTTTTGTGCATCTAGGCCAACACCCCTTTGAAATGCCTATTTTTCAGATCCCTCAGAGGCATAACCACCCTCAAGTGAGCACATAATATAGTTTGCTATCATGTACCTTGCTTTCTTACACTTTCATGTAAATCTTCCTTACATTCTCTCCTTAATTACAAATATAGAAAAGAAACTCTAAACAGTCATCCTTTGGAGTATTTGAGACCTTGCTTCCCAGCAATGTCATCAATGTGGCTCAAATAAACTCATAAAAATTCTCTACAGGTTTGGATGTTTCTTACATTGATGATATACAAAAGCCTATGGGAAAATATTAAAGTATCTTTAGAACCAGAGAGAAAACCTTAAAAAGAAATGAAATCTTTTTCATTAAAACATTTTTATTTCTTTACAAACATTTTTAAAGAAATGAAAAACCCAATCCAACATATTAGGAATGGAAATTAGCTATATCTTTTGAAGAAATAGTTTTCAATGAAAACGGCTTTTTCCATTATGTAAGGGTCCCTTCCTCCCTTCCTTCCTTCTTCCTTTTAAGAGAGTTTATTTAGAAAGGTATAGAGGTAGTAGAAGTGAGCCAGCTGGGCTACTTAGGCTCAGGAAACAAGTTAGAGGCAAAAGGAGGGCTCTGGGAGCTTAGGACAAAGAAGGCAAAAGAAACATGCCTTGGGGGAAGGAGAAGGGGAAGGAGATGCAGGCACCAGGCATGCTCTGAAGAGAGAGCTCTGCAGGGCTTCTCTTGAATCCCTAAGTACTTACATACTTATCATCACACACACACACACACACACACACACTTAATGGTGCTTGTTTGAAGATTGAAAAGACGAACAGGTGCCTCAGCTCCTTCCCAAACATGCTAAAATGACACTAAAGGTGTTAAAAAAAAAAGGCTATAAATTCACAAGAATGAAGACAATATGTGGATGAAATAAGAGTTCTATGGAAATAATCTCACAGGGTTACTGATCATATATTCCTAACTGGGCGGGTCATACTGGGTAGTCATGCCCCAGGTATATAAAATAAAAGAATTATCTTTGTCTTAAGCAGGCTGTGTCCATTGTTCCTGTGCATCTAAGTTAACATATCTTTGAAATAAACTGTAATCATCCTCAAGAAAGCACATACTGTGGAACCTCGGCTTTCCAATTTAATCCCCTCTGGAAGGCTCTTTGAGAAGTGATTTGTTTGAAAACAGAATAATTTTTCCCCATTAGAAATGACATCATGAATTAATTCGTTCCAGACCCACCAGATTCCCTGTTTTTACCTTTCTTACTAATATATAAAGTACACGTTTAATCTATAAATAAACATCTCTTGCTTAAATTTACCAAACCACCCGGTACTAGCCTTAAATGAATTGATATTATTGTAATAACCTGGTTACTAGTTGACAGGAAAGGAATAAAGAGAAGACCAGTTAATAGAGGCATGGCATTTATGCCAGGAAGCTGCAGTTTAACATTTTGGTCTGTACCCCACATGGTATAATTAAAACTCAACTAGCTAAATTTTCAGAAGCTTTCAGTCTCCCTTGACCAAAAGCTCTCCCTATATTGCTTCTCAATCTGAGATCTACTTGAAAAAAACAGCCTTTCTCCTTATGAAGCAGTCACTGGTTGCTCTATGCATCTGGAAGGGCATGTGAACCAATTTTATTCAGAGGAGGCATTATGCATTATTACCAAGAACTTATTAATTAGCTAAAATAAATTGATAAATTAGCGACTGATTCATTTTTTAGTGTGCTGAAAGGAGATACAAAGTCTTCAAAGATCACAGCTCACATCCAGATTTCGTCTACTGCAGCAATTTTCAATCTTTTTCATCCCATGGCACACGTAAACTAATCACTAAAATTCTGCAGCACACCAAAAAATATTACTATATTTTTTGCCTATCTGACAAAAAAAATATAATTTTGATTCATTCACACTGGATGGCTACTGTTGTATTAGAATATATTGTCTAAAAAAATAAAAGAACTTAGCCAAGTTTACATTTAGTATTGGAATTTTTATAGAATTTGAGTTGCTTTAGTGTTAAATATAATCTATATGCATTATTGTTTTATTTTGTTTTTATTTCATTTTAATATACTAACTTTATAAAAGTTGTTTAAGTATTGAGAGCATTTTCTTGTTAAGTCTAGCATCTGAAGTCCTTGAATACAAATAAACATATTAAAATTACAAATGCAGTCAATTTAACCAAGTTTTAAATGTCAATGATTAAGGTCATTTAATTGTTTCAATTGAAGTTATCTGTTATTTAAAAAAAGGTGACATACTTTATAAATAATATTTTTAGGCTGAATTTAAAGAGTTAAAAACCACAAAGTTATAAAAATGTTACATCAATGAATGCCATGATTTCTAAATATAGTTAGATAATAAAAAGTTATGCAGTCACTTTAAGTTGTAAAACAGTTTCATTCAGTAATTGAAATGCTCAGTGTCAACATAATAATCAAAAATCTAAACTTCATTTAACTTTGGGCATTAGCCTCTATCCTAGGTTAGGGCTCATTGTAAATGAGAAGCCTGCTGTAATGAAATAGGGATTGTGGTTCTTTTTTTTTTTTTTTTTTTTTTTTTAACCTAGAGATACATTCTTGTTAAACATAGTTTTTGAACACTATAAAGTTAAAGCAGAATGGAGAGAGAAGAAAGAAAGAAAGAAAGAAAGAAAAGAAAGAAAAGAAAGAAAAGAAGGAAAAGAAAAGAAAAGAAAAGAAAAGAAAAGAAAAGAAAAGAAAAGAAAAGAAAAGAAAGAAAAGCAAAAGGGCTTACTTGACCACTTGATTAACCAAAAATATGACTATCAGGTAGTTAAGGGTTCTTTGGGACAAAACTCCACATCATTGGTGACTGTCTCCCAAAGTTCCCTTTATATCAATTTTTCTTCCTTCACTAGAAGGAAGCTCTCTACTCCCTCCTTAGAAACTGGTGATATCCAGCTTTTCTTAGTTGAGGTCCCATCCCTACCTGCAATCTCTACTTCCACAGGTGGCTTTTTTGGGCAGAACCTCAGATGAGTCCACAACTGAGCTCACAAGCATGCACTAGAACCACCTCTCCCCCTTGTTCTCCTTATTAAGCAACCTTGGGTAATCTTTCAAAATTCCATTATCAGCCCTGGATAGTGCGGCTCAGTTGGTTGGAGCATCGTCCCGTGCACTGAAGGGCTGAAGCTTGATTCCTGGTCAGAACACATATCCAGGTGTGGTTTGGTCCCAATTGGGGTACCTTGAGGAGGCAGCTGATCATTATTTCTCTGGAAAATTAATGTTTCTCTCTCTCCCTCTCCCTCTTCCTTCCTCACTTAAAAAAAATAAAATAAAATAATCCATTATCTTGGCCTGTTATAAACTTGGTATGGGTAAAGGTTTAAGTACCAAATGGGTTTAACAATGAGGTGATAATTTTACTGAGTGGATAGCATTAAAAAATGTTTATTAGTTGGACTAGTGGCCCAGTGCACGAAATTCCTGCATGGTGGGGGGTCTCCCTCAGCCTGGCTTGCACCCTCTCCAATCTGGGACTCCTCAAGGTTTGTACAACTGCTGGTTTAGGCCCAACCAATCCCATAGGGCTAAACCGGCATTTGGACATCCCTCTCACAATCTGGGACTGTTGGTTCCTAACTGCTCACCTGCCTGCCAGTCTGATTACCCTTAACCACTCTGCCTGCTGGCCAGCTTGCCCCCAACTGCCCCCTCTGCTGGCCTGTTTGCCCCCAACTGCCCCCCACCACCAGCCTGCTTACCCCAAACTGCCCTCCCCTTCTGGCCTGATCGCCCCTAACCACCTCTGCCTCGGCCCCACCACCATGGCTTTGTCCAGAAGGACATCCATAAGGTCTCCAGGCCTAATTAGCATATTACCCTTTTATTAGTATAGATATGTGAACTTGGCTAGGCAATAGTAGTAATACTGTTATTCTAAAACTAACCTTGCTATGAAGGTATTTTGTAGATGCGGTTAACATCTACAACCAGATGACTTAAATAGCCCTGGCTGGGTAACTCTGTTGTTTGGAGTGTTATCCAGATACATCAAGGTTGTGGGTTTGATCACATCAGGGTACATAAAAGAATCAACCAATGAAGCATAAATAAGTGGACAGCCAATAGATGTTTTTCTCTCTAAAGTCAAGAAATTTTTAAATTTTTTTTTTAAAGATGACTAAGTAAAAGAGGTTACACTCCATAATGTGGATAGACCTCATTTAATCAGCTGAATCACCTTAAAAGCAAAACTGGTTACCTACCCTGAGAAAAAAATTCCACCTCAAGACTTTAATATTAGGTCCTCAAGGAGAGTTTCTAGCCTGCCACAGCCTACTATACTAATTTCAGATTAAGAGACCCATGATATTGTAACTCCATTGTCTTTATTTGATATATACATACATATAAATGTGTGTGTGTGTGTGTGCGCGCGCGTGTGTGTGTTAAGGTGACCAGATGCCCGCTTTTTAACAATTTGTCCCACGTCCCACGGCATTTTAAAAAAGTCCCGTGATTAAGACTATATAGGTAGCCTGGCCTGCATGGCTCCGTGGCTGAGCACTGACTACTTCGATTCCCAGTCAGGGCACATGCCTGGGTTGTGGGGTGAATCCCCAGTGTGGAGCATGCAGGAGGGAGCTGATCAATGATTCTCTCTCATCATTAATGTTTCTATCTCCCTCTTCCTCCCTTTCTATATCCAGTAAAAAAAAATTCCCCAAAAATGTGTGTATACACACACACACACACACACACACACACACACATATATTAGAGGCCTGAAACATGAAATTCATTCACTAGGATCGTGGGGGGTAGGTGTCCCCTCAGCCTGGCCTGCACCCTCTCACAGTCCATGAGCCCTTGGGGGAGGTCTGACTGATGGCTTAGGCCTGATCTGCAAGGGAGCGGGCCTAAGCCGTCAGTCAGACAACCTTATTGCTGCGCTTGCCAGCTGTGAGCCCAGCTTCTGGATGAGCAGAGCTCCCCCTGTGGGAGCGCACTGATCACCAGGGGGCAGCTCCTGAGTTGAGCATCTGCCCCCTCCCCTAGTGGTCACTGAATGTCTTAGTGATCAGTTGTTCCACTGTCGGGCTGAAACCAGCTCTGACATCCTCCTAGGGGTCCCAGATTGCGAGAGTGTGCAGGCCAGGCCGAGGGACTTTCACCAGTGCATGATCAAGCCTGGGGAGAGACTTGGGAGGTTGGCCAGCTGGGGAGGGATCACCGAGGGGGGGGGGGGGGGGGGGCTCCAGGGTGGGTCTGGCTCATCTCGCTCAGTCCTGATTGGCTGCTCTCCACAGCAGCAAACTAACCTATTGGTTGGAGCATCTGCCCCCTTGTGGTCAGTGCATGTCATAGCGACTGGCCAACCATTTAACTGTCTGCCCCTGGTGATCAGTACACAGTATAGCAAGTAGTTGAGTGACCTTAACAGATCATTAGCATATTATGTTTTGATTGGTTGAATGGATGACCAGATAACTAGACACTTAGCATATTAGGCTTTTATTATATAGGATATATATAGACTGGATATCTAAAAGGAAAGGGGGGAGGTCTCAGCTTAAAAAGCTAGAGCTAGTCTGGTCATATCATCTGGTAGGTTAGCCTGAACGCCTTTAAATGGTGACTTTAGGAAAGCAGGAAGGCAAGTCCCAGTGTACAAGCTCTTTTTAAGTCTCTGCTTACTGCATTATACTTTTAAACATCAACAAGCAATGTAAACCCAGAATCAATGTGAGAGAGGTTATAAATGGTTATAGATTTTTTGAAGATTCTCCAAGGGATGGAAGGAGAGCTAGTTCTCATGCAGGTCATAAACTCAGTTGTTGAGTCACCTTAGGTTCTGTCCAAAAGAGTTACCTTCAAGGGTAGAGGTTACGGGAAAGAGAAAGTGTTACATCAGGGCACAGAGGGAAGCATGATTCACTGGAGGCCATTACTATAACAATGTAACACACCACTGTTACATGTTAATTGTGGGAATGCTGCAAACTAGATGCTGATGTGTGTGTGTGTGTGTGTGTGTGTGAGTGTGTGTGTGTGTGTGTCCGCCAAAAATCAGGTTACGGTAAATCCTAATGCCCAATATGATGGCATTTGGAGGTGGGGCCTTTAGATGTGATTACATTGTGAGTGTGGGGCCCTCATAAGTGTGATTAGTGTTCCTTATAAAAGAGATCCCCTGCCCCTTCTGCCATGAGAGGACACAGAGAAAAGACCCCCTCTTTGAATACACTGAATCTACTGATGCTTTTGATCTTAGATCTAACCAGACTCCAGAACTGTGAGAAATAAATTCCTGTAGTTTATAAATCATCTAATCTTCTTGAGTCCCATGTTAAAAGCAGCATGAACAGAGTAAGGCAGGGAACTTAAGTTCTTTTTCTAGGCACACAAGCATATTCACACAGATGCATATGGTCTAAGTGGATGGGATGACTGATTTATGCTTGCTTGCAAAAACAGGATGTCACTATATATTTGCAAAAAGTTCAACTGCAATGAAGACCACTCATGAGCTACATAACAGACATACAAAACAATACAATTCCTTCAACAAAATTATACCGATTGCTCACTTTTTCTAATATAACAGTTTAACTGTAGAAAAAAATTAACCTGCAGGAAAATTTTATATAGATCTGGGAAATCTTAGCCTGAAAAGGAAAGTCTTCACAGTTCAATAATTTCATGATTATACCTTTTTCAATAAGAATAATCGACTATATTTTATTACTATTTTGTAGTTCATAAAATGTTGGCTTGTTAAGTTTGCAAAGTCTGCATTCACTATGACTCCCACTAATCTTTCCAGTCTCCTCAAGTTGAGAGAAGACAAGTACCTGCTTGCTGCATAGATTCTTTTCCATGACAACAAGGCAGAACAAAACATTTATTATAGTCAGGGGATACTAAATTGCTTATGGCCTTGCATTATTTCAAAAGCTGGAAAAGTAAGCTACAACTCATTTTCTTGATAAGGCAGCAAAACGGCAATGGAAGTAACATCTAAGGTATGAACAGAATTTGATTGATAAAGAGAACAGAGGTAGCAATTACTGAAGGCGAGTCTTTCTTGTGAAATGAATTTGGTTAGATAAAACTATTCATAAAACCACACAGAAAAAAAGAAGGCAGGTCCAGGCAAGTGTTCATGTAGTAAAACCATTTATAAAATTGTCACATAAATCCCTTCTCTTGGTGAAAATTGACTAATGAAGAAAATATGCTAAAAAAAATGGTGAGTTTTAGCAATTTTCTTCAAAATTATAGAAAGTGACAGAACTAGCCGAAACCGGTTTGGCTCAGTGGATAGAGCGTCGGCCTGCAGACTGAAAGGTCCCGCGTTCGATTCTGATCAAGGGCATGTACCTTGGTTGCCGGCACATCCCCAGTAGGGGGTGTGCAAGAGGCAGCTGATCGATGTCTCTCTCTCATCGATGTTTCTAACTATCTCTCTCTCTTCCTCTCTGTAAAAAAATCAATTAAAAAAAAAAGTGACAGAACTAGAACTTGAGTTAAACTTCTTGATTCTGAGTTAGTTACAAACATGCTATAGTGCATTATGATCTACACAATAGATAACTCATTTTAAGCTCAAAATTATTTTTAGTGAGTAAGATAATAAAATTTAATCAAGAATTTGCATTTAGTCAGGACTATAATTGAAATCTAGGTTGCAATCTTAACTTCCTTAATTATCAGGAAATTATTTAGTCTCTCTGAACCTGTTTTCACTCTTAAAAAATGAAAACATATCATTATAAAGAAAACAAACGAACAACAAAAATTTATCATTAGACCATATACCTTGAGTTGTTAGGAATATAAATATGAACAACAGGGTGAGGGAAGTAATGATAGAAAAAAACAAAAACAAAACCAGACAAAATAAAACTAGTAAATAATAAACAAGGCTCTGGCTCGTGTCTCAGTGGCTGAGTGTTGTCCCTTGCAGGTTTACTGAAAGGTTGTAGGTTTGATTGTTAGTCAGGGCATATACCCAGGTTTTAGGGTTGATCCTCAGTTGGGGGGTGCAGGAGACAGCCCAATTGATGTTTTGCTCTCACATTAATGTTTCTCCCTCTCCCTTCATCTCGCTTTAAAAATTAATATAAAAATAAATAGGAACTAATAGCTACAATGAGTAGAAAAACAAGAAAAATAAGGTGCTAATATGTGCTTAAGAAATATTACATTTCATACCTACCTTCCCCTGCTAAATTATGACTTAAAAACACTGAGAATGAACAGTATTTAATTTGCCCTGGCCAAGTGGCCCAGTTGATTGGAGCATTGTCCTATAAACCAAAGGGTTGCTGGTTGGATTCTGGATTGAGGGTTCAATCTCTGATTTAAGCACAGATGGGAGGCAACTAACTGATGGATGTTTCACTCTTCTCTCTCCCTTCCTTTATAAAAGTCAATTAAAATAATATCCTCTGGTGAAGATAAAAAAAAAAAAAGGCTTATTATTGGGAAAATTATTTAATTCACTTTCTTGAGTAAACAAAGTTATATAATTAGAATATGAAAAATTTACTATAAATTGCAAGATTGAGATACAAACACTTTATGAATATTGATTAATAGCATGCCTGAGGAGGCAGTATAGCAGATTCAAGCAGGTCCTCTAGCCAGAAAGATTGTGTTCAATCACATAATTTAAGATTGAGCAGGATACTTAACCTCTTCAAGTATCAGTTTCTTAACTTAGTTGGAAAATAAGAACAATATAAGCACCCATTTCACTGGATTGCTATGAAGATTTAATGGCAAAGCTATAATACTCAGATCAGTATGGTATTGGTAAAAACACAAGCACATAGATCAATAAATAGAATAGAAAGCCCAGAAATAAAGAAATCAGGAGTATATGGTGTTGGGAAAACTGGAGAGCCACAGGCAGAAAAAAATGCAAGTGGACCGCTACCTTACACTACTCACAAAAGTCAATCAAAATGAATTAAAGGTTTGAACATAAGTCCTGAAATAATAAAAATCCTAGAAGACAACAGGGAGTAACCCCTTGACATTGTTCTCTTGACAATGGTTTTTTGGATTTAAAACCAAAAGCAAAGGCAACCAAAGCCAAAATAAACAAGTGGGACTAGGTCAAACCTAAAAACTTCTGAATATCAACAAAATGAAAACAAAACCTACAAAATAGGAGAAAATATTTGCAAACATATATCTGATAAAATATATAAAAAATATATATATTTTATCAGATATATGAGTAAAAAGAACTCATAACTCAACAGCAAAAAACAAACACTCACACACCCACGCCTCCCAAATATCAGATTAAAAATGGGCAGAGGAACTTTTTCCAAAGACACAAATGGCCAACAGGTAAATGAAAAGCTGCTCATTGCAAATCATCAGAAAAATGCAAATGAAAACCACAATGAGATATCACCCAACACCTGTTAGAATGGCTGTCATCAAAAAACAAGAGATAAGTACTGTCAAGGATGAGAAGAAAAGAACCCTGTGCATTGGTGGAAATGTAAACTGGTGCAGCCACTGTGGAAAAAGTATGGAGGTTCCTCAAAAAAATTAAACATAAAACTACCATATTATCCCTAATTCTATCCTGGATATCAGAAGGAAACAATATCTGCACCCCCGTATTTACTGCAGACTGTTCACAACAGCCAAGCCAAGGAAACAAGCTAATTGTCCTTGCAGAGATGAATGGATACAAAAAATGTGGTGTATATACACAATGAAGTATTAATCAGCCATAACGACGAGGGAAAGAAATCCTGACATTTGCATGAATGGACCTGGAGGGCATTAAGTAAAGTGAAATAGGTCAGACACAGAGAGAAAAATATCGTACACTCTCACTTACATGTTGAATTAAAAAAAAAAAAATGAGCACATAGAAAATTGACAAAAAGTTACAAATTTCCAGTTATAAGTTCTTCAGATATAATGTAAAACATAACTTTTAGGTGTTTTGTTTTGTTTTTAAATACTGAATAGTATTTGACATATTTTAGTAAAGCATTAGGAAAAAAATGACAAATCTGATGTCTTTAAACAGCTCTCTCAAAAGTTATTTGCTTTTATTTTTTACTAAGCTATTTCTACTAAGCTCTATAAACCAACCACGTGTTTTGTAAAGAAACCTATTATTTATCTTGATAGAAAAACTTATTATCAGTTATAGTAAGGGAAAAAAGTGATTTAAAAAAAAAAAAGATAAAAACGAAAGACACTCGTCCAAACAGTTGAAAATGCCTTTGAGAGTTCAAACCTACAGCTTCTTGAGAAAGTATCCTACTGCAGAATGGCTGAGAGAAGAGGGAAGAGCAGAACGTGCACAAGTAAGAGTTGTAAACGCCGAAGGTGCTTTCTTAGAGGCGCAGCTGGTACCCAAGTCAATGCCAGAGGACCGGTGGGCGCTGCGGCCCTTCTCCCTGCGCCCCCAGCAGAGCCAGACCCGCTCCAGCCTCCCCTCCCCGCGGACTCGGGGGCCGACAGCGGCGCCACAGGTGGGGCAGGCGGGCGGGCCCGCGGGGCGGGGTCCCGGTCACTGCTTCACTCGCGCCCAAAGGAGGAGGCTCTCCGCCGCGCGCCCCTCGCTCCACTTCCAGAGGCAGATTCCGAACCCAAAAAAGGCTGAAACTTTCCTCCTCCCCGGTCTCCCTGCAGAGAGCACCTCCCAGGTCCGTGGCTAGCGCGCGCCTAAGGAGCGGGCGGGGTCTCCCCACCGCTTCAGAGCGGACCGGGCCCTTCCTCCCCAAAGGAAAGAGCTCCCCTGAAGCCGGGACAGCTCCCCTCCACTCCTCCCCGGCCGCCGCCCGCCCGCCCGCCCATACCTGCGAGCGGCTCCACAGGGAACGGCTCAGGGAAACCTCGGGACAAGCGGGCCTGCGAGCAACGCCGCCAGAGGGACGGGCATGGTAGCTCGTCCAGGTCAGTAGCGCAGACGCGCCCCGGCCGCCGCGGCTGCGCCTCCCGCCTCCTCCTCCGGGTGGGTCCCCACCGCCCCGGTTCGCTCGCAGCCTCGCATTGCACGCCGGGAAAGGCCTGCCTCCACTATTCCGATACTTCAGTTCCCAGGATGCACCAGCCTCCAAGAAGAACTGCACCCTGGGATTTGGAGTCCTAACTCTAAGCCTTCTCCGGGTCCTTAAACGCGGAGTCCTGGGAACCCGCTGGGGAACCTAACCGTAAAGCCGCACCCACGGTCGTGAAATGTAGGCTCCTTTCGCATCCGGGACCTTATGCCAGCCTATGGCTGGGTGGAGAATGGTGTCGCCTAGCAGCCGCCGCCGCTATTGCTTGCTGGGAACCAGTTGGCGGGATCCAGCGTCCGCCTGGAACCGCGCTGGGGAGCACAGTTGCGGGGCGCGGCTGGGTGGATGCGGTAGTAGATGAGAAACCTCCGCTGGCTGCCGGGCGTGCTGGGTGGATCCTGGTGAACGGGAGCAGCGAATCTCTTCCCACGCAGGTTCTTTAAGCCTCGGGGCCCGTGTGCAATAGCCCAGCTTCCCCGCTCCTTAGTCTTTGCTGCGAAATCCATCTGCGTTCTTGCTTCAGCCCTGTTTACTCCGACCCTGATGCACTCATTTCAGTCGTTTGTTTATGCACTACTCCCCCCCCTCCCCAGCCCCCCTCAGTGCCTGCTCCTCCGAATCAGAGGTCAGCTTCAGCCTTCCAAGCACCCCCGCGCTTGGCACCATTAGATGTTCGCGCGCCTTGGTGGTAGAGAGCTTGGAGAAGGTTCCTCAAAATCTTTGTTCTGACCTAAATTAGTTTTAGCAAGAGAGCTGTCATAGTTTATTTAGCCGGTACAATAATGGATGGAATGTTTTGCTCACATATTTGTTGCACAATTAAGGAGCCATAGCATAGCTCGTGGCTAACACCAGACAAAGTTATAATAACGTAACCTATAAAAATTGTAAATTACTGTAAAAAACAGTAATGCTATTTACTTTGAAGATGCTAATATCCACCTGTTTCGTTTCAGAAGATAAAGCATCGCTAAAGAATTCAAGATGCCACCTAGTATCAACTGGAAAGAAATAATAAAAGTTGACCCAGATGACCTGCCTCGTCAAGAAAAATTGGCAGATAATTTATTGGTTTCTTTATCAAAGGTGCTTAATTGACAAACATATGTTTATATTTATATGTATAATACATAGATATAAACACATGACAATGCTGAATCTAAGTTGTCCGTGAAGTCATGAGTGGTTTAACTGGAAGAATTTTTATATTTTGCTTAAGGGTTATAAAATAGCTGCTTTTCTGTTTACTTCTTAGGTGGAAGTAAATGAGCTAAAAAGTGAAAGTCAAGAAAACGTGATACACCTTTTCAGAATTACTCAGTCACTAATGAAGGTTTGTATGTAGTGGGTTTTACAAACAGTTTTGACTATTAGAAAAATTTAATGATCTGTTTTTAAATAAGTTAATCTTTGTGAAAGTACTTTGTAATATCTAATATATTTTATTGATTTTTTACAGAGAGGAAGGGAGAGAGATAGAGAGCTAGAAACATTGATGAGAGAGAAACATCGACCAGCTGCCTCCTGCACACCCCCCAACCGGGGATGTGCCCGCAACCAATGTACATGCCCCCGACCGGAATCGAACCTGGGACCTTTCAGTCCGCAGACCGACGCTCTACCACTGAGCCAAACCGGCTTCGGCAGTAATATCTAAATCACCACTAAAAAATGAGATATTATCACATGTGACTGAGAATTTTAGTGTGTAAAACATTGCTAGTTTTTGCTAAAGTTCCTAAAAGAATATGTAGGGATTAATAGAATAGGTATGATTAAAAATAACATAGGGAGGTCCTCTGTTAGTTATATTAGCAAAATCTTGAGATAGAAATGAAAAATGCAGATGACTGCTATAGGGATTTGTTAGAAGGGGAAGAGAGTTAAGGTCAAAGGCTGATGTTGTTTTAGGCAAGTGGAAGGCAGTGGGAAAATGTTGAGATTCTAGAGCTGAGGCTACCATAAATAAAAACTGGGAATTGAAAACGTGTATATTTTTTACGTTTGAGGAGACAAGTGCAAAAAGTTTATAGCAGCTTACAGAGGAAACATATGGTGGGTATCTGTATAGTTTGACAGCCTTGCTATTTTATATTGTCAGCAGTGAGGACTCATTAAAGGATTTTGAGCCACAATTGATAGATACAAAAATATGCATTAGGAAGGCTAACATGGATATGCTTATAGGACAAATTGAAGGACATAACATAAGGAAGGAGATTAAACATGAAATTATGACTCTGGGGAAGGGGGTATGTAAGGGAGGGGGGCAATGTTAAAATATCTACACAGATAATAATTTAATAAAAAAATAAAAAATAAACATGAAATTATGGACTAGAATAATGACAGAATTAAAAAAAAATAGGAAAAGAGAAAAAAGATATTGGAAACTATTACAAAAGGAAACATTAGCAATATTTGATATAAGATTTGAGAGAAAGAGGAAACAGATGTTTTAAACTGTTAAGAATCTATAGTCTTAAGAAGGAAATCATGTATTATTCATGTAACAAATATTTATTGAATATCTCTGTGTGACAGGCACTGCAGCTACTAAATATTGGGAGAGCAAATAAAATTCTCATTTTCAGTTCTTACATTCTCATTTAAAGGCATACTAATATTACCTTTTTTTTTTTTTAATATTTAGATGAAAGCTCAAGAAGCAGAGCTAGCTTTGGAAGAAATTGATAAAGCTGGAGAAGAACAAGCAAAAGTTGGTAAATACCTTGATAAAAGTTTATGATGTTAAAGAGATTAGCCAAAGAACATCGGTGAAAATTCCATGGACACAGGCAACAGTGTGGTGAAGACCAGAGGGAGGTGGGGTTGGGCACTGTGTGGAGTTGGGCAAAGGGAGGGAAAATAGGAGACGTCTGTAATAGCGTCAACAATAATTTTTAGGAAGTTTGTGTTGTTAGATAGTGGATTCCATTTATTCACTGAGCAATAGAGAATTAGCTTTAGTATAGCCTATAAAATTTGTATATTCTATTTTGAAAGATCACTCCTGTCGAAACCGGGTTGGCTCAGTGAATAGAGTGTCAGCCTGCTGACTGAAGGGTCTCAGGTTCGATTCCAGTCAAGGGCATGTAACTTGGTTGCAGGCATATCTCCAGTTGGTGGTGTGCAGAAGGCAGCTGATCACTGTTTCTCTCTCATCGATGTTTCTAACTCTATCTCTCTCCCTTCCTCTCTATAAAAAATCAATAAAATATATTAAAAAAAAGAAAGATCATTCCTACTTTATGGATCTGGTATAGAATAGTATTTTTCCTCTTACATAACAACCATATACAAATCATAATGGAATTTTTACAATGATTTAATTTTATTGAAATTTATTTAAAAGCTTGATAAATCTGGCCAATTGGAACATTTCTCTCATTTTTTTAACAGAAAATAAATTTCAAACTGAATTAATGAGATTGGAAAATGAACTGGAGGTAAGTCCTTTTGTATTTTCTAGGATATAATTGCCGTTAATTTTATTGTTGGAATTATTATTTTAATATTTTTTTATTTGGAAAAATCACAAGAATGATATTATATTCATAATTATTTGTTCAATATTTATTTTACATGCCTATTATGTACCTTCAGTTCTATTAAGAATTGAGCATCTGATTGTGAACAAAATAAAAACATTCAATAATCCTGTAGAGCCTATAGTTTAGAGAGATATACAAAGGATTACTAATAATTGGTAGAGTAAGGCATGTGGAAATTTGAGGAATAGTGACAGAAGATATAATAGAAGAAGCATTTTTTGAGAAAGCCCACCAAGAGTTAAAATAAGAAATTTATTGTTAAAGAGCTTTATATATTGAGATTCCTGAGAATATGGGACAGAATTGGGTTATATTTTAAAAGGAGGAAGGGAGCATGAATGGGTGTATACAGAAGTCTTTAGTTTGTAGGTTTTGTGCCTGGAAATTGAGCAAATGCAGAGAAGGTCATCCGCTGAAATTAAGAGTAGGAGATGTGTGGTCCAGTTTAAGGAAGATAAAGCATGAAATATAGTATAGATTACTAGATCTGGAGTAAGACTATATGAGTTCAAATACTGATTCTTTTATATGTTAACTCAGTGAATTTTGTTTTTTATTTCCTCTTGTATATTCTGCTTGTAGGTTAATACCAACTACTCTCAATAAATATTAAGTAAATTATAAAGTCTGATCCATTCTGTGTTAGTGTTTCGCCCAAGAGTTGCTGTTAGAAGAATAGGGCTATTGGAGATTTTAGTAAGAAAGTGGTTGAAGTGATGATTATGAAATCCTAGCTGAATAGACAAGTAAGTCAAGATTGGAGTGGTGTGAGAGGTTAGGGAGAAGAGCATTCAAGGGATTAAAGGGTCCTGTGAGGTCAAAGGCAGGTATACTGGAAATAAAGCAGAGAGTGTTCCTGCCTGGACAAGATCCTGGTGTGAGTGTAGGAGTGGGAGTTAATAATGAATTCTAGAAGCAAGAAAAAAAAGAAAAAAAAAAGACCAGAATGAAAGTTAATCCTGTATAATAAAAGCCCAGCAACCAAACTGCAGAATGATGGGTTGGTCAACCAGTTGCTATGATGCACACTGACCACCAGAGGGTAGATGCTCAGTGAAGGATGAGCAGTTCTCCCATAGCAGGCAGATCCCCGCATGCTATGCCTCCCATCAGTGCACAAATCCCATACACTGAGCCTCTAGTATAGATATACCGTATTTTTCGGACCATAAGACGCACTTTTTCCCCCCAGAAGTGGGGGGGAAAAGTCCCTGCGTCTTATGGTCCAAATATAGCCTACACATATACTGTAAAAAAAAAGTTTTTTTACTTGCCCGGCTCTGTGTGGTCTCTGTGTGCTTGCCCGGCTCTAAAATGGTTCTAAATGCTGCTGTTTACTTTACAGGGTTGATTACATGTGTTTATGACTGTGATGTTGGGTTTTAATGCACATAAAATATTTTAGGACACTATTTGTTTCAGAATCTTTTTTTCTTCATTTCCCTTCTCTAAAAACTGGTGCGTCTTATGGTCCGGTGCGTCTTATGGTCCGAAAAATACGGTAAATATTGCTTAGAGAGGCTTTTGATGGAAGACTATGACCACGTGCCAACAATTCTCAATGAATTTTGCGAGCAAGTGATTGGGAAGCTGGTAGTTTGCTTCTGTCATGAGTAGGTAGAGATCTGTAGCTGGGTATATTGAGGTTTTGCAGAATAGTGCAGGTATGATAGCCTGGAAGTTGCATAAGTAAATCATTACCTCTTGACCCTGAAATATGTTGATATAATTGAGCATTTTCCAATTGACAAGAGTTTCAAAGGAACTTAGTATTCTAAAAGAGCCAATTGCAACTAAGGCAAGGAGTTGGAAAAGACGTTCAGTAAAAACGACTGAGGATGTAAAATATTACCTTATCAAGAAGAGGATTTTCAATAGCACCATGGAAAATTTTTGAAGCAGGAAAAGAAGGAGAAAAATTTAGTTAAGGTATGGTAACAGAATCTGGTGAAGAGATGAATATGAGACAGATTAGATTTGTGGTTGGTAAACTGCGGCTCTCAAGCCACATGCGGCTCTTTGGGCCCTTGAGTGTGGCTCTTCCACAAAAATACCACAGCCTGAGCGAGTCTATTTTGAAGAAGTGGCATTAGAAGAAGTTCAAGTTTAAAAAATTTGGCTCTCAAAAGAAATTACAATTATTGTACTGTTGATTTTTGGCTCTGTTGACTAATGAGTTTGCTGACCACTGGATTAGATGACCAAAGGATTTGAAGTTTTGGATCATGACCCAAAATAACAGGAATGTGAAGTGAAATGGATTTAGTCTGATGCAAAGATAATTGATTATATTTGATTAAAGATAATCAAAGTCTGGACGGTCCAATACAGTAGCACTAATCACTTGTGGCTATTTACATTTAAATTTATTATAATTAAAATTAAGCATTCAGTTCTGTAGTTGCCTTAGCCACATTTCAAGTGCTCGTTAGC
The DNA here is from genome assembly GCF_964339955.1 of Pipistrellus hanaki. Classification (NCBI taxonomy): domain Eukaryota; kingdom Metazoa; phylum Chordata; class Mammalia; order Chiroptera; family Vespertilionidae; genus Pipistrellus; species Pipistrellus hanaki. The sequence continues at coordinate 114,755,382 of NC_140505.1, forward strand.
TACATGTGGATAGTGGCTCCTATGCTGGACAGTGCAGAGAACATTCTATTGTAGAAAGTCCTACTGGATAACACCGGTCTAAATAGTCTGGTATAAGAGTAAGGGCAGGTTCAGTCAGAAAAAGACAAGTATCACATTATCTCACTTACATGTGGAATCTGATGAACAAAATAAACTGACGAACAAAATAGATCCAGAGGCATTAAAGCATGAAACAAACTGACAAATTTCAGAGGGAAGGGGGTAGAAGGGTGGAAACAGATTAACCAAAGAATTTATATGCATATACGCATAACCCATGGACAGACAATAGTTTGGTGAAGGGCTGAGGAGGGGGCAGGAGCAGGGTGGAGGGGGCGGTCAATGGGGCAAAAAAGTGACATTTGTAATACTTTGAACAATAAAATTTTAAAAAGAGTAAGGGGAGGTTAACACCAGGGTTCAGTGACTGGGATGAAGGCGCTGGTGGTTTGTAGCCTGGTTTCAGAGTTCTGTTCTTCAGGGGAAACCTAGATCATCATGTTTTCTGTGCCTGGGCAGTTTAGTCTGGCTCAGAAGCTATAACAGAGCCTGAGGAATTCACCGTCAGTTCTTCATAGGTTTGGGTGGCTCAGGAAGAGCTTTAGGGGGTTGTCAACCTATGAACTAAATCTTAAATAAGCTAAATTTTTAAATATGATTCTTAAGGTAATATGACTTTAAATATTATAATACACATTTAAAGTCAAGATAGTGGTTTGTTGTTGATTTATTTTAATCTCTAAATATGGGATTAATTTATACTTTTGGTTTATTTAAGATGGCACAACAGTCTACAGGTGGACGTGACACTCGGTTTTTACGAGATGAAATTCACCAACTTGAAAAGCAATTGGAACAAAAAGATAGAGAATTGGAGGACATGGAAAAGGAGTTGGAGAAAGAGAAGAAAGTTAATGAACAAGTAAGGCACATATTTTCAATGAATCTTGACTGTTTAAGTCACATGTGTCAAACACAAGGCCCGCGGGCCAAATCCAGCCCGCCAGGCCTTGCAATGTGGCCCGCACCGCGCAGTCATCACTGCACTCCGCTGTCAGTTTATGACATTGTCAGTTTATGACTGTTCAGTAAACCATTCGGCCCGCGATTTAGGCTGGATTTTAGATTTTGGCCCCTTCTCTCATTGAGTTTGACACCCCTAGTTTAAGTTATCTAAAAAACACCTGTTTATGCTTTTTATAGTTAATGATGATAACTATCAGTTTTTATGGTTGTATTTTTATGTGCAAATTGGTGTAAACTTACCTCTAAGGTTTTATATTATAACCAGAGGCCTGATGCATGAAAATTCATGCAGGAGTAGGCCTTCCTTCCTCTGGCTGCTGGCACCTGCTTCCCTCCGGCACCCGTGACCCAGGCTTCCCCTCTGGCCCGGCTTTGTCAGGAATGACGTCTAGAATGACGTCTGGAAGATATCAGTCTAATTAGCATATTACACTTTTATTATTATAGATTTGTGTTGTCATCACATCTTCATAATGGGTCAGGTACTTCTAGTTAATATGACTTGGAGATTAATTCTTTATATTTGGAGGTACATTTTTTTTCAGGACTACGATTGTTTATATAAAATTGATTATTTGGTCTGGAAAATAGGTATGAAGAAATGAATAGACATTTAAAAAATTGTTTTTATATCTGCCATAGTTTATTTTGGGAAAAAAAGTATTTTTTAATAATTCCTTTATATTAGTAATAGACTTAGAAATTAATCCTTTAGTAATGTTTTTATAATGATTAATCAGATTTCTGATTTTGAGGTATATTTCACATTATATAATATATAGGGGTTTAAAAAGTTGTGCTGATGCCAGTATTTTGTAAATCAATGCATACTTTATTTATTTTTTCCAATGCATACTTTAAATCATGACATTTCATCTTTTGTATGAGCATAATTTCCTCTTATCTCTTACATTAGTTCTTATAAAATAATTCATGCTGTGTTCTAAATTTTGTTTGAGGAAAAACAGTTTTTTGTAGATAAGTTTGTATTTCCTGTCAGAAAATAACATATTTTACTTTTGGCTCAGCTGTCAGTAAAATTAGTACAGAATTGGATGCCTACCTGTGGTAATTGTTCCATACCTGATGACCAGAAGCTTTTCCTACCTTTGTGTCCTTCAGAAGGTCAATGTTGTATTACATCTTGATAATCTTCTTGCCTCCATTGGTTATATATTTTCAGTAAACAGACTTTTTAGGTGATTTTCTGTTTAAAGAGAATCCATCATAAAATTAACTTGTAAGAAAAAGCATCCCCATTTTTGTTATATCTATTTTACTATATAATTTTGAAGAATCATGCAGGGTAAAAGGTATGGATTGATGCCATCTAAAGGTTAGCATTAAAGGATTAAACGCTTAGATCATTATCTGTTTTGTTGACTCAGTAAAACATAACAGACCTGTGGGTTTTTTAATAATGGTAAAGGATCCAACATTATAGTAATACAGTTGCTTAGGGGGATGTCTGTCTGTGTGGTTTTCTATCTGGCCCATACATTAGTCAACTTCTTACTAATCATAACACACACCCTTAGCTAATCATAACTACCTGTTCATTCAGTCCTTAAACTACTATCTTTATTCATAGGCACACACACAGAAAACATGAATATATGGCCTATGTACTTTGCAGCTGCTAGGTTCCTTAAGATGGAATATGAATTACTCTGACAACTTCTTTTTTGTTCATAACCAGTTATTCAGTTTTACTGAGTACTTACAGCATGCCAGATAATATGCTTAGTACTAGGTATATAGTGGGCAACTAATTGTATTCTGTTGCTCCATGATATTCACTGTCAATAATAATTATAACATAGAGATAATGTAATACTTTAGAGGTATATATGTATATAAGAATATTTGGGGATACTCTGGAGAGTAATATCTAAATTAGTCTTGATAAGAAAATGATCTGTAAATTGAGACCTGAAGTAGGAGTGAGCCTGGTAGAGGGAATGGGATGTACGTAGTGGTTAAGAAAAGCGCATCTGAGTAGAAGATAAAGCACTTGCTAAGATGTAGAATATTTATTTGGCTTGAATATAGATAAAAATAGCTAGTGTAGAGTTTTTACTATGTGCCAGACACTATATATACATTAATTGATTACTCCTCATTTGATATTTATATGAAATAGGTGACATTTCTTCCATGCTATAGATGAGGAAAGCGTGATTGTCCATAGTTACACAACTAATAAGTTATAAAGCCATGATTAGAATCCTAACTTACTCTCAACCAATGCACTATATCCTGTCTTCCAGGTTTTTGTTGTTGTTTTTTTAATTAAAAAAGTGATTTTGGAGAGGAAGGAACTGATATATATATTGAATGGCCAGATTATTATTGTACATTCAGAGATCATTTGAGAGGATCCCTGATTAGATCTGCAGTAATTTGATGCACTCTTGCCCTTCTGTTGTCTTGTACCTGTCTTGCCACTCTCCATTCTGCCCTAACATTGACTAGTCACTGATGGCCACAATTCGCACGTTCAGACCCAGATTTTCAGCTGACAGTCCAGTCTTTAAACATTTTAACAACAGCTGCTCTTGAACATTTAAAGAATTCAGTTGTATTGCTGATACTCTCTCCATGACTCCAAACGCCAACCATCATCCCACGTTCGTAGGCTGTTAAATCGCATTGTTTACCCATATCTTCAGAAAAAAATCACTTCTACTGTTGTGATAAACAACCTGCTTCCCTATTTATAATGGTCTGGCCCTCTAGCAATTTCTCAGTGAAAGTATAGCTAATTTGCCTACAAATATCAGGTAGTGATAATAATCTGGCCACTCAGTGTATATCCTACCTAATAAAGAGGGACTATGCTAATAGACCCTCATGCCATCACAAAGATGGTGGCACCCACAGCCATTAAGGAGGGAATATGCTAATTGACTGTCCCACCCTCAAAGATGGTGGCACCCACACCAATAAGGACAGAATATGCTAATTGACTGCCCCACCCTCAACGATGGCAGCACCCACAGCCAATAAAAAGGGAATATGCTAATTTACTACCACGCCCTGAAAGATGGTGGTGCCCATAGCCACAAGATGGCAGCACCCTGTTCCTTCAGCTCTGCTGGGGCAAGGCTGGGCTCACCCCTAGGCAGGCCCGGCCACTCTGTGTGCTGGCATCCAGAGTCCCCCAGTCCTTCCAGCTGCCCTGGGCCCCCTGAGGTGCAGTAACCAGGGCCAGCTGAGGCTTGCGCTGCTGGCAGTGGCAGCGGCAGAGGTGAGATGGGGGTGTCACCTTCCCCTGATCACTGGGTGGCCTCCCGCCCCTAAAGGCTCCCAGAATCTGTGAGAAGGGGCAGACCGGGCTGAGGGACACCCCCCTCCCCTCCAGTGCATGAATTTTCATGCACCGGACCTCTAATATATATAATTACATATATACGTGATGTGTGTGTATGTGTATGAGTGTGTGTGTGTGTGTGTGTGTGTGTGTGTGTGTGTATACACACACTAAAGGCCCGGTGAACAAAATTCGTGCATTGTGGTGGATGTCCCTCAGCCCAGCCTGCACCCTCTCCAATCTGGGACCCCTCAGGGGATGTCCAACTGCCAGTTTAAGCCCAATCCCTAAACTGGCAGTCGGACATCCCTCTCACAATCTGGGACTGTTGGCTTCTCACAATCTGGGACTGTTGGCTCCCAACTGCTCGCCTGCCTGCCTGCCTGATTGCCCCTAACTTCTTCTGCCCGCCAGCCTAATCACCCCCTAACCACTCCTCTGCCAGCCTGATTAATGCCTAACAGCTCCCCTGCCAGCCCAATTACCTCCAAGTCCTTCCCCTGCTGACCTGGTCGCCTCCAACTGCCCTCCCCTTCAGGCCTGGTCACCCCTAATTGTTCTCCCTTGCTGGCCTGGTTGCCCCTAACTGCCATCCCCTGCAGGTCTGGTTCCCTCCAACTGCCCTCCCTCCCCTGCAGGCCTGATCACCCCCAACTACCCTCCCCTGCTGGCCATCTTGTGGTGGCCTTCTTGTGACCACATATGGGCAGCTATCTTGTAAGAGGATGTAATTTTTGTATTACCTCTTTTAAGGATATATATATATATATATTGAGAGAGAGAGAGAGAGAGAGAGAGAGCGAGAGAGAGCGAGCCATCGGTCCCTAGCAGGGAGTTGAATCTGCAACCTTCTGGTGCACAGGATGACACTCAAACCAACTGAGTCACATTTCCAAGGGTCTGCCCTCCAGTTTTAATATCCATGATCCTCTGGAGAGATAAGCAAAGGCCTATTCCTGAGAAATTTGGTCTTTTTTTGAAAACATCTAATGAAGAATTTTGAACACAGGGATATCATGATCAATTCTATGCTTTTAAGTTTATTTTGTAAAGAATGGATTGATGGTGGTAAAGACTAATTAAGAGACATTTCAGGTAAGTGTTGAAGTAATGACTGAGGAGGGTTAGGGACAGAAATACATTTGAGTGTAGATATGATGAAGGATTGCTTGCTGGTGAGGAGGGAGGAATGGGGAGTCCACCTAATTTTCTGGGTTGGACCACTGGATAGATGGAGTACACAAGAAACACTGGGTAGATGATAAGGATTTGTAGGTTATCAGTTTAGATATTGAAGCCTAGAAATTCTTGTTAGGCAGATCTCTGAGACATAGAAATGTCTAAAGAAGTAGGAGGAGATGCTTCAAGAAACAGCTCAAGGAAGGACAAACATCAAGAGTGTGACACCAAGGGAAAAAGGCCTAGGTAGTGGTATATGCTTTAGCCTTAAGTTCTTGACAGCTCTCTATGTGTTAACACGTTTCAATTCAAAACAGCAAGACATTCTTAGCTCCCATATAATAATAACTAGAGGTCTGATGCATGAAATTTGTGCAGGGGCCTGTGCTCTCTTGCAACCTGGGACCCCCTTGCTCCTAACTGCCCGCCTGTTTACTACTTGCCACTTGTATTACCGCTCCTTAGCGCTGGCTTCTGGCTGAGCAGTGCTCCAGCTGTGGGAGTGCACTGACTACCAAGGGGAGCTCTTGCATTAAGTGTCTACCCCCTGATGGTCACTGAACATCATAGTGACTGGTTGTTCTGGTCATTCTGCCAGAATGGTTGCTGGGCTTTTATTATATAGACTAGAGGCTGGATGCATGAAAATTGTGCAAGAGTATGCCTTCCTTCCCCCGGCTGCCGGTAGTGGCTTCCCTCTGGCCACTGGCAGGCACTTGGGACCCAGGCTTCCCTAGCAACCCTGGCTTCCTCTGGAAGGTCATCTGGAAGGACATCTGGTCTAATTAGCATATTACACTTTTATTATTTTAGATTATTATTATAGATAATAAGAGGTTACTTTTAAGATTTATATAGCACATTGCATTTTATTATAAATTTTCTTTAAATTTTTTTAAATATATTTTATTGATTTTGTATAGAGAGGAAGGGAGAGAGATAGAGAGTTAGAAACATCGATGAGAGAGAGAGTCATCGATCGGCTGCCTCTTGCACACCCCCTACTGGGGATATGCCTGCAACCAAGGTACATGTCTTTGACCGGAATCGAACCCGGGACCCTTCAGTCCCAAGCCGACGCTCTATCCATTGAGCCAAACCGGTCTCGGGAATTTTCTTTAAATTTTAAAACCTGCATATCGTCATAATGATTGTAAGAAAAATAATACTCTTATACTACTATCCATTAGGTTTAGAAGTTAACATTGTGCCACATTCTGTGTGTCTTTATACACAGAGACTTACTTCTCTCTTATTGATAATTGATTTCAGATCTTATGATATCTCCTATTAAATATTGAGATATCATGATTCTTTATACTTAAATATTCAGTATGTTTCACTTGAAAAGTGAAGTTTTTCTAACAAAATTGCTCTATTTATTAGCATAGTACGGAAATATATTTTATTTATTGATTCAATAATGCCCATCATAACCTCCCTGCCCACTATCCAAGGTTCAATCAAGGATCACATATTGTGATTTGTTATGTATTATAGACTTTTAAATGTCTTATAGTTGGCACACATTGTGATTCTGTCTTTTTCTTGAGATAAGGAAGAAAAGCAGAAAAGTGAAAGGTCATAAGAGAGATAGAATTTGACCATAGGTGAAAAAAATCCACAACAATGATAATAATATGTGCCTGTTTAGAGAAAATAAAAAAAAAAAGAGTCACAAATTAAATTGTTTATATGTGAAGAGAACAACACTTCAAAATTTTTTGATATTCCATGCATTGTATATTGTGCTAAGGATTTTATATGCATCATACTTAATTCTATGTCAACATATGAGATGAGAATACTGAATTTCAAAGATGTTTAATGACTTGTTTACACTTTATTAAAAATTGTTGAACAAGGTATATAAACCTAGGTCAGTCTGATTTCACATTTCTTCTTTTTGACCATTATGTTTTATTGCCTTATATTTATAAACAATTTAATGTTCACTGGGAGCAAAGATTATTCTAGCCCTGAAATATTACAACTGTGAAATGATAAAGAGCTTGGACAGAACATTACTCATTATTAGGATATATGGGCAGAGGAAGGTATAATGTTTTTTGCTTTCTGTATCCTTGGATAGAATTTTTTGCTTTTTTGTTTTTATAATTTTTGAACTCAATGTGTTTTATCCTTCCTAATTTTTAGTTTTTAAAAATTTTGTCTTATTATTTATGTCTTGCGTTGACATGTAGTTCTTAGTAATTAAATATTATTTTCTTTATTGGAGAGGATTTAAAATTTAAATGGATTAGATGAAAACGTGGCATATTAAATTAATGCTGAATTTTATTTATTCATTTGCTCTTTTAGCTGGCTCTTCGAAATGAGGAAGCTGAAAATGAAAACAGCAAATTAAGAAGAGAGGTTGGTAAAAAATAAAAATAAAAATTGGTATCTGTGGTGTTTCAACAAAGATACTTTTTTAAAAAGTTTTCATAAATTTATGCTGTAACCGGGACTGGAATCCTCTAAGTAAGTGATGTTTTCACACTGGCTGATTTTATGACGTGACTTTGTGTCTGGGAAATAGAAAAATAATATAGAGGTGAGACCATTAAGTACTACATTCATCTCTCAGGCCTACGTGAATAAATCTTGCTTTCTGTTGTATAAACTATTCTTTGTTAGTTTCCTAACTGAATATATGACTGGATTTCTGTCTTATTTCTCTTAAATTTAAGATTTTTGTTCATGAAATCCTGTCAGTTCTAATTATTATTTGGTTTTTCTGAGCCAAATAATGTTTGTACATTGCTTATCTTGATAAGAATTCTTATCTTTTTAACAGAATCAAGATGATCTTTGTTTTTGTTGATAATTAATATTCTTGCTTTCTTTGTTTATCCAAAATAATATCTCATCCTTTTACAATTTCTTTATTTTTTTAATTTCTGATTATTATTTTTAATTATATTGCCTTTCATTTCTAATTACTCTTTCCTGTCCTTTTCTGGAGAACAAACGTCTAAAGAAAAAGGTGAGGCTTTAGGGGTGGTGAAATCTTGGGATTTTTAAAGATATGTTTGGAGATCACTTTTTAGAGGATAAAAATTTTTTTTGGATAGTTTCTTAATAGAATTTTGTATTTGGTCTACCTTCAGAATGAACAGCTTCGTCAAGATGTTATTGACTACCAGAAACAAATAGATTCACAAAAAGAAACACTGTTATCAAGAAGAGGAGAAGACAGTGACTATCGATCACAATTGTCTAAAAAAAACTATGAACTTGTTCAATATCTGGATGAAATTCAGGTAAAAATGATAAAAGTCCGTTCAAGGCAGTGCTTCTTATAAAACTTTAATTTCATTATAGTGTAAATATTAGCCCTATATTTAAATTCTTTAGTAAAAATCTGTATCAAATGTGTATTTGCCAAGATGAAATATATTGCATCTTTGAAGATGCAAATCTTGCAAATCAGTCTTTTTAAACTCTTATCTTGGCCATTGTTTAAGAAGAACTAAAATCCTTAGGTGTAAAGTGTTCTTGGTATTAATTTGATTTAATTGGTCAACAATAGTTGATACTAAAGATCTATAAAGAATTATCTTTTCTCCAACAGATACTTATGCCATTTAATTTTAATTTAGCTTAAATTTCACTTTCTTAAATTGTTTTTAATCAAAATATTTTTAACTTTCTTAGACTTTAACAGAAGCTAATGAGAAAATTGAAGTTCAGAATCAAGAAATGAGAAAAAATCTAGAAGAGTCTGTACAGGAAATGGAGAAGATGACTGATGAATATAATAGAATGAAAGCTATTGTGCATCAGACAGATAATATAATGGACCAATTAAAAAAAGAAAATGAACATTATCGTCTTCAAGTAAGAATTTTTGTTGGACTAACTTATTTTTGCAGACTTCTGTCTTATTTTATAATGTCCTGTTACTAATTATTAGAAACTAGACTGTACTTTAACATTCTAGGATATGAATTTTTGTTTTATGCTGTAGTATGTCGTTTTATACTATAATATGTTGCCTTGCTGATTTATCTTCTATAAATATAAAAGGCTAATATGCAAAGTGTCCACTTGGGAGACTGAGTGATCACTTGCTATGATGTGCACTGATCACCAGGGGGTGGCACAAAATGAAGGGAGTCCCTGGCCAGCAGCCAGCAACTGGGGAAGGAAGGCCACGGCTGGCAGCTGGAAGGCCAGGCCTAGGGACCCTAACCATGCAGAATTTCATGCACCGAGCCTCTAGTTTATCCATATCCACTTCTTTAATTTCCTTACATGTAAATTCTTGCCATGTAGGATGTATAGGTGATACCTTAATGAATGTGTAGATAGTAGTCCTACAAAGCTACTAATTAATGGAATTTTCTACAAAGACTCTTAGGAGTCCTGTGAAACAAAGTTTAATTTTACACCATAAATGTACTATAAAAATCAAAGAAACAAATATATTGTTCATACATGGGTTTAAATTTTATTTAAGAAAATATAATAATACTTAAAAATATAATTTTCTAGTAATGGAAAATAATTATACAACTGTAAAGTTGCAGAAACCATTAAATGTCACCTTTAACTATATAACTGCTCCAATAATGAATATACATTAGTATTGTACATGTGTATATGTTTATGTAAATACATATTGTATGTGTGATATATTCATAGGTATCCATGTATAATAAATGTGTTTATATCACACTAATTTGCAATAATTCTAGAAATGATTTTTGCCTTCTAGGTGCAGGAGCTTACAGATCTTCTAAAAGCAAAAAATGAAGAAGATGATCCAATCATGATAGCTGTCAATGCAAAAGTAGAAGAATGGAAGGTGCCTTTTTCAATTGATATAATGGCTTTTTCATTTGCAGTTTTCATTTCAATTTTTATTCTTAGTTTTCTTTAAAGACCTTATGACAGTTAATGACATTTATTAGGCATTTTAAAAAGTGGCAGCTGGAAGGCCAGGCCTAGAAAATTTAAAATTTTCTATTAGCTAGAAAAACTCCTTTCTCCTGCAAAGTCTTCTAGCTCATTTGTTGAATGAGCTCTTCCCCATTTAATGAGTTCAACTTGTAATTAAAATTTCTGATAGAAATCTAAGTCCAAAATATAATGTATTTGTCATCTAAAATAGACAATTCTAAATAGACTTAATTATTTTAATATAAATCATAGTTACCTTAAATATATTAGGTATGTAGTTCCAGGTTACATTTTAGTGTAGTCAGTTTTTCTAATTCTCTCAGAGTAATCAAGCTTTAGGCATTCAATGGGAATGGGAGTGAGGAAAGGATCTTTCAGAATCATGTGTGATGTTACTTTTCAAAAATCTCTTTCTCCTCACTGCTCTCCAGCCACATTATATCATCAGCCTTACCATATCAGAAGCTAGGATCCTAATAGTTGCATGTTTTCAAAAGTCTGACATGATTCTGAATAAATTTATAAAAGCCTGAGTGACCCTTATGACTGAATGACCATAACGAATGACAGGAAAGACCAGTCAACTAGTCCCTGAGACCTACACTGACCACCAGGGGGCAGATGTTCAATGCAGGAGCTGCACCCTGGTGGTCAGTGTGCTCCCATAGCCAACCTCCCACTGGTGACTCCCCCTCCCCCCAGGTCCCCGTAGCCAGCCAGTCTCCCACAGTCCCTCCCCCTGTCCAGCCAACCTCCTGGAGTCCCTTTCCTTGGCCAGTGTTCCCCCCTCCCCCCGGCCCCCACCGATAGACCTAAATTGCCAGCCAGGCTGAGGGATACCACCTGTGCATGAATTCTTGCATCAGGCCTCTAACCTATATATATAAAAGCCTAAACTACTCTCCATTCAACCAGTAGCTATGACACACACTGACCATCAGGTGGCTGACAATCGGTGTACAGGCATGGAAACATGGAACAGACTGATGAATTTCAGAGGGGAAGAGGAAGGGGGAGGGTGGGAAGAGATTAACCAAAGATCTTATGTGCATACTAGAGTGGGCACCTGGTGCACAGATTCATGCACCAGTGGGGTCCCTCAGCTTGGCCTACAGGTATTGGGCCGAATCTATGCACAGGGCCTCCAACATGCCCCAAGGGGTCCCGGATTGCGAGATAGCACAGGCCAGCCCTAGGGACCCCACAAGTGCATGAATCTGTGCATCAGGCCTCTAATTTTAATTATAAAAGCTATCACTTTTATAGTCAATGTTTCGTTTGTTTTGTTTTTATATTTTATTGATTTTTCACAGAGAAGAAGAGAGAGGGATAGAGAGTTAGAAACATCGATGAGAGAATCATTGATCAGCTGCCTCTTGCACATCCCCAACCCGGGATGTGCCCGCAACGAAGGTACATGCCCTTGCCCGGAATCGAACCCGGGACCTTTCAGTCCGCAGGCCGACGCTCTATGCACTGAGCCAAACCGGTCCCGGCTATAGTCAATGTTTCTAACAATGTTCACATAAATCTTACTGGTCATTTGGAATTGGTTATCACTTGGGAAGCTCATAATCTATATTTTAAACAAAGGCAATTAGAGGACAATAAACCTTCTGTAAAAGGCCAGCGAGTAAGTATTTTAGCCTTTTTTGTCTTTGGTATCATTATTCAACTCTGATATTACTAGTATAACGTGAAAGCAAGTATAGACAATATACAATATAAATGAATGAGCAAAGTACTAATACATCTTTACAAAAATAGGTAGTAGGCCAAATTTGACTCGTGAGGCATAATTAACCAATCCCTGGAAAGAAAAGTTGTTTTTACCATATTTAATTTGGGGAAGAGAGATGGTTGCATATGTATTCTTTTGTACTTTGTATTTGCTTAGCATCTTTTTTGTTGTTACTGTTCAGATGTTTCTCTTTTTTTTTTTTAAGCTTTATTGTTAAAAGTATTATATACATCTGCTTTTTCCCCATTGACTCTATCTAGCCCACCCTCTTTGTATCTATCTTCTTGCTTAGTAATTTTTAAAAATTTTATAAATAGCTTTTTAAAATGTGTTGTTGTTGTTTTGTTTTTTTTGTTTTTTTTTAAATTGATTTCAGAAAGAGGAAGGGAAAGGGAGAGAGAAAGAAAAACATTAATTATGAGAGAAAATCATTGACTAGCTACATACCCCCAGCAGGGATCAAGCACACAATCCAGGCATGTGCCCTGACTGGGAATTGAACTGTGACCTCCTGGTTCATGGGTCCACACTCAACTACTGAGCAACACAGGCTAGTGAGCTTAGTGTCTTTTAAGAAACATTATATCAGTGCATATTATATTGCATTGTTCTTTTTAATGGCTGTGTAATATTTCTTTGTGTAATATTTAGGAGGTTTCCAATTTTTGCTGTTGGAAACTATTTAATGAAATATCTTTGTATATTCATTATTTTGAGAATGTATATGTATAGAATAAATTGATACAAGCATAATTGTGATACACATTGCAACTATATTCTTTCAGTTTGTCATTTGTGTTTTGACTTATGGTATTTTTTTGCTTTGAAATATTTTTTATGTATTATAAGGGTATATATTTTATGGCTTTTGGCCATTGTATTATAATTAGAAAGGATTCTAAATATAAAATTACTTCCTCATATTTTCTTCTAGTATCTTCTAGTTTCCTTTTTTTTACAGTTAGATCTTTAAAGTATATGTAATTCATTTTGGTATAAAAAATGAGATATGTATGCTCTAGAGCTAGTGTTGTCCAAACATCATTTATTGAATATTTTATAATTCTCCTACCAAAACGCAGTTCCATTTTTATTACAACAAACTCCTGTTGAATTTAAATTTATTTTAGTACTCTCTTTTTTATATCGATTGATCTATTTTTAATCATGTATACTTGTTTCCATTATTGTTATCTGTAAATATTTGCAAAAAGCTGTTCTAATTTTTCTGTTTTTAGACTCTTCCTTATAAATGTGTTTTTTAATACAAATTTTAGAAATATATATATACTTTGGTTATTCCCTCACCCAAGAATATTTTTTCATTGATTTTTAGAGAAAGTGGAAAGGAGGAGGAGAGACATAGAGAAACATTGTTGTGAGAGAGACACATTGATTGGTTGCTTTCTGCACACACCCCAACCAAGGCCAGGGATTGAACCTGCAACTGTATGTGCCCTTGATCAGAATCAAATTTGGACTCTTCAGTCTGCAGGCCAATGCTCTATTCACTGAGCCAAACTGGCTAGGCTAGAAATTGTTTTTAAAAATATTATTTTATTGTGTATATATTCAGTTTATAAATTAACTTATAGATTGCTGTTGATATTTGTTCCTACTATCAATAGTAAAGAACACAAGATTCCTTTCTTTCTTTTTTTGAGGTGTAATTGACATAACATTATTTCAAGTGCACAGTGTAATGATTTCATATCTTATCTAATAAAGAGGGAATATACTAATTGACCCTCACACCATTACAAAAATGGTGGTGCCCACAGCCAATCAGGAGGAATTATACTAATTGACTGCCCTGCCCTCAAAGATGGTGGTGCCCACTGCCAATTAAAAAGGGAATATGCTAAATTACTACTACGCCCTCAAAGATAGCAGTACCCACAGCCAGTAAGGAAGGAATATGCTAATTGACTTCCAACTCCTTAAAGATGGCAGCGCTCACAGCCAATAAAGAGGGTATATGCTAATTGACTGCCACACCCTCAAATATGGCAGTGCCCACGGCCACAAAATGGTGGTGCCCAGTCCCCTCAGGCCTGCCAGGGTAGTAGGCACATGGCAAGGCAAGGCTAGGCTGCTTCGTGCTCTTGCCCCTGGAGTCCCTCAACCCCCCAGTTGCCCAGGGCCTGCCTGAGGCACAGGCAAGCCTCATATGGCAGCGTGACAAGGGCTGGCCACGGCTTGCGCTGCTGGCAATGGCAGCAGCAGAGGTGTGATGGGGCATCACCTTCCCCTGATTGCCGGGTCGCCTCCCAGTCTGTGAGAGGATCAGGCCCGGCTGAGGAACCCCACTCCAGTGCATGAATTTTCATGCACCAGGCTTCTAGTTTATATATACTATAGGAAAATGATCATCATTGCAATAAGTTCAGTTAATATCCATCACTATACATAGTTACAGTTTTTTTGTGCGTGATGAAAACTTTCAAGATCCATTCCCCTAGCTATTTTCAAATATGCAATACAGTATTAAAAAACAAAGATTAGCTGCTGTGAAGTAGGTGGCAATGCCTTAACCCTGTACATGTTATTATGCCCGAGTATCTTTTCCATCCTTGTCAAGGGGAGGGCTAACCTCTCCTTTCATACAGCACTATAAGATACTTTTCATTCATTCAAGATATTTTATGCTTCTCAGTGGCACTTTAAGGTTTTCTTCATAAATATAAGTTATACTGCCTGGCTGGTATGGCTCAGTGGTTGAGTGTCGACCTATGAACCAGGAGGTCACAGTCGATTCCCAGACAGGGACCTTGCCCAAGTTGCAGGCTTAATCCCTCCAGTGTGGGGCATGCAGGAGGTAGCCAATTAGTGATTCTCTCTCATCATTAATGCTTCTATCTCTCTCTCCCTCTCTCTTCTTCTCTGAAATCAACAAATTTTTATTTTTTAAAAAAAGATTAGTTGTACAAAACTTTTTGTAATACATGCAAGTACTACTTTATTTTTATTTTATTTTTTTAATATTATTTTTTTTAAAAGTATAGAACATCGAGTTTAATTTCAGATCAACAAAGAAAAAATTTTGATATAAGGTATGTCTGAAATATTTCATTCTACCAAACATTGGTACTTTATTTTATTATTTTTTTAAATAAGTTTTTATTGTTCATATTATTACAAATGTTCCTTTTATTCCCCCCACCATTGCTCTCCTCCACCAGGTTCCCACCCCACCCTCTGCCCTTTCCCAACTCCCCATTGTCCTCATCCATAGGTGCACAGTTTATGTACAGTCTCTTCCCACGCCCCCCTCTCCCCTTTTCCCCAAGAATCGTCAGTTCACTCCCCTTCCATAACTCTGATTCTATTATATTCAACAGTTACTATTGTTCATCAGATTTTTTTTTTTTAATTTCCTTGGTTTTTAGATTCACTTGTTGATAGTTACATATTTGTTGTTCATAATTCTTATCTTTGTTTACTTTCTCTTCTGAAAGAACCCCCTTCAGCAATTCATATAATTCTGGTTTGGTGGTGATGAACTCCTTTAGCTTTTTTTTATTAGTGAAGCTCTTTATCTGACCTTCGATTCTGAGTGATAGCTTTGCTGGATAGATTATCTTTGGCTGTAGGTTCTTACTATTCATCACCTTGAATATTTCTTGCCATTCCCTTCTGGCCTGCGTGGTTTCTGTTGAGAAGTCAGCTGACAATCGTATAGGTGCTCCTTCATAGGTTACTGCCTTCTTTGCTCTTGCTGCTTTTAATATTCTCTCTTTGTCTTTTGCTCTTGGAATTTTAAGTATGATGTGTCTTGGTGTGGTCCTCTTTGGATTCCTTTTGTTTGGAGTTCTGTGCGCTTCCTGGACTTGTAAGTCTAATTCTTTCACCAGGTGGGGGAAGTTTTCTGTCACTATTTCTTTCAGTATGTTTTCGATATCTTGCTCTCTCTCATCTTCTGGGACCCCCATAATTCTGATGTTGGTTCGCTTGAAGTTGTCCCAGAGGTTTCTTACATTATCTTCAATTTTCTGGATTCTCTTGCCTTCTAGCTTCTGTGGAGGAGTGTCTTCTGGCTCTTTATGTTCCAAATCTTTGACTTGATTCTTGCGATCTTCCCTTCTGTTTTTAGGGCTCTGTAAAATATTTTTTATTTCAGACAATGTATTCTTTATTTCTTGTTGATCCCTTATCATTTCTTGATGACTCCTTATTAATTTTAGTTGATCTCTTTTCATATCCTCATAGGTCTTATCCATCTTTTCTAGGAAATTCTTGGAAAACCTTATAAGCATAGATTTGAACTCTATATCCAGACGCTTTTTGTCCTCCATTTCTTTCGTTTGTGATCTATTTTGTTGTCGCATTTCGCAGTTTCTACATGCAAGTACTACTTGAACTGCTTGCTTTAGGAATGGGTTTTTGAAAGCTTGAGATTGTTTAAAGAATCAATTCCTAGAGTAGCAAAAATCACAGTATATATTTTTGAATCATTTCATATTTGAAATTCAAGTTGTACACACAAAAGGAACAATGATTACTCAATAGTTGTTCATACTCTTTCACTTCAAAGAATTTTATTTCCTGTATTGTTTTTAAATCTCCCAATAGTATAAGAGTATATATCATAATTGAGGAATGGTTTATTCATCTTTCCCTTATGTAACTGATCCTATTTCATTTATTTCCAGTTAATTTTGTCTTCTAAAGATGATGAAATTATTGAATATCAGCAGATGTTACATAACCTGAGGGAGAAACTGAAAAATGTCCAGCTTGATGCTGATAAAAGTAACGTTATGGCTTTACAACAGGTAAAACCTTCTCAAAATTTGGTTTAACATCCAGTTATATTAAAGTTGGCAATGAAACCTTGTACTATCCTATTATATCATCAGTGCCTAATACAGTGGCTGGCACTATTGGATATATAATAGTCTTTTGGAGTTTCTTATACTATTCAGTCCCACAAAAAAATTAGAAGTAAGTTTTAAGTTGGGAATATAATTTGTGTATTTTTCTGCATCGATGCAGATAATATATTCATTGTTTTGATTTGGGAATTACAATATTTAATATGAAACTATTAAAAAGCTTTTAGAAGTTTAAAACATCTTAATACTCTGTTATTAAAGTTTATTATATTCTATTTTAGTGCTGAAATATCCTATACAATGTGAAATAGGCTAAAAGTGTGGTTAGGAGACTGTACTACATAAGGATTTCAGTTTTAGTACAGATACATAGAGAAAGAAGTTACACTTCCATTTTCAGTGCTCTATAGTCGTAATTCAAAAGAGAAGGAAATTTTGGAAAGTATTTGGTGAATAACAATTTCAAGGGACAATGATTTTGAGTACTGCAGAGGTAGAAGCTAAGTTAAGTAAGTGAGGATGCACAGAGCTAAACATAAACATACAAAATGGTAAAAAATATGGAATTGGGTGGATGATGGGAAAAAGTAACATAAAAGGAGTGCTAAGAAGCTACAAATATTAGAGTTCTAGAATTCCTATTTACTGGAGTGTTAGCCATTAAATCATCTTTATGTATCAGAATGACAGCATTGTATTTAATGTTGTATAGTGCAATTGAGATATATAAGATAGCAAAAGGCATATATTAACACACAAAAAATATATTCTAGTCTTATTAAAAATACAAGATCTACCTTTAAAAAAATAATTTCTATTTAAAAATATGTTTTATTGACTTTTAGAGAGAGAGGAAGGGAGAGGGAGAGAAATAGAAACATGGATAAGCTCCCTATTGCACACATGCCCCTACTGGGGATTGAACCCTCAACCCAGGCATGTGTCTTGATGGGGAATAAATCTGGTGACTTTTGGTTCATGGGTCAACACTCAACCACTGGCTGTGCAAGACCTACTTTTTTTTCTTACTTTAAGAATGTATGTTAATATTGATGAAAAGATAATATGTAATATTCAAAAATACTTTATAGGGTATACAAGAACGAGACAGTCATATTAAGATGCTCACTGAGCAAGTAGAACAATATACAAAAGAAATGGAAAGAAATACGTTTATTATTGAAGATTTGAAAAATGAGCTGCAAAGAAACAAAGGTAATTTAATATTATATAAATATATAATTATTGTATATACTGTCACATTTTAAAATATTTTTTAAAAATAAAAGCATGTCATGTCAATAGATATATTATTGCTTTATATTTTCAAAAAATTGTATGGGATATTAACTACTTTTATATATCTTACTAGTGTTTAAATTCATAAATTATGCAGATATTTTCTATACTTTTTCTCTGATGAAAATCACATTAATCTTTATTACTAGGTTGGCTAATGAAAGAAATGAAAATGGTGATATAAATGATTTTCTTTATTTAAATCCCTTTTAATAATTAATATAGAACGGAAGACAATAAAGTTTTGATCAATGTATTATAGCAGCATTACATATAGTTTTCAGCTGTAATTTGACTTACTTGTCAACATTTGAATTAACCTTACCTAACTTAATGTCTTATCATATTCTTCCTATCCTGGGTCATATACTACCTTGTTTAACACATGAAATACTCTGAACATAAGCCCTTAAAACATCAGTGGTCTTATACTTTCACAGTACTGCATACTATAGAAAATGTTCCCTAAACAGTGGGAGTAAGTGCAAAGGCACTGAAGCAAGAGTGTACCATGTACGTTTGAGGAACAACTAGCTGGGGCAGAGTGAGCAAGTGGGCAGTAGTTGGTGAAGAGATGAGAAATGTAGCCAGGAGTCCTATCATATGGAGCCTTAACATTCATTGTAAAGACTTTGACTTTTACTTTAAGTGAGAAGGGACACCAAAGAAAGTTTCTGAAGACAGAGGTGATATAATTTGATTTAGGCTGTGTCTGCCATAGAATATAGGAGGGGTAAGGACAGAAGCAGGGAGACTTATTATAAAACTATTGCAATAATCTTGTATAATAAAAGCTAATATGCAAATTGTCCTCTCAACCGGGAGTTCTACCAGGGAGCGGGGCCAGCCAGCCAATTGCCCACAGCTCCTCCCCTGGTCAGCCCCGCTCCCGATTGCCCCCCCCCCCATCCCAATTGTGGGCGGGGCCAGCCAGCCAATCACCCATGGCCCCTCCACCCAGCCGGCTGATCAGTTTTGATTGGGGTGGGCTGGCCAGATCCCACCCTTGCATGAACTCATGCAAGGGTGAGATCTGGGGCCTCTATTTTATATATATGTATATGTATGTATATATATATATATATATATATATATATATATATATATATATATATATATAAAAGCCTAAGCTACCGTTACCACCAGTCGACCGAATGACCAGTTGACCAGTCACTGTGACGTGCACTGACCACCATGGGACAGATGCTCAATGCAGGAGCTGCCCTCTGGTGGTCAGTGCGCTCCCATAGCCAACTTCCCATGGCCGGCCCACCTCCCGCAGTCCCTTACCCCGCCCTGACGCCCTGATCGGGACTGGCCAGCCAACCTGTTACTATCCCTCCCCTGCAGCAGGACGCCCCAATTGAGACTGGGTGAGACGGCCCTGATTGGCCCCAATCGCCAACCAGGTGGAGGGATCCCATCCATGCACGGATTTGCACTGACCACTGTGGGGCAGTCAACTTGGACAGACAAAAAGATAAACAGGCCATTGAGTATATGAAAAATTGCAAGCAGGTGGGGCTGAGCTGCAGTTTGCATTGGGAAGCTGGGCCATCGGCCCAAATTCTGCCACTCCCCAGGCACCGCTCCAGAGGCGCAGTGCCCCTGACCCCTGTCAACCCTTCCAGATACGTCCTCCCCAGGCAGCCAGGATCAAAGGATAGAGGGACAGAAAAAAGAGACCTCGAACTCTGTCCCCTCGGGCACTCACCCCACTTCTCTGAGCCTCAGTCTGCACTTATAGCGAGGCCGTGGGAGCTCTGCCCTAGGGGCCCACTTCTCCAAAGCTGGGTGTGGAAGACCAGGAGATGCGAGGGACAGCGGTGGAAGACTGGGGCAGACTCTCAGCTTACTGGGATGAGTGGAGCTGGGATGAGTGGGAGTGGCTCTTCACCAGCTGCTTGCCACTTAGCACACTACTACATCCTTTGGGGGATGTTGGATGTCGGTTTCAGCCTGATTCTCGCAGGCCACATGTGCACCGGGCCTCTAGTATTATCTATAATAATCTATAATAATAAAAGCATAATATACTAAGTAGACTGGATATACTTCCAGGTGACATTCCAGACAAAGTCAGGGGCTGTGAGGGAAGCCCAGGTCTCAGTTGCCAGAGGGAAGCTGGTGCCAGTAGTGGGGAAAGGAAGGCCTACTCTTTGCAGGAATGTCATGCATTGGGCCTCTAGTCAATAATAATAACCTTTGGAGAGGTGATAGTAGCTTAGAGCAGTGGAGTTATTATATGTAGTCAGTTCTGGATGTATTTTAAAGGTGATAGAAATAAAATTTGCCAACAAATCAGGTGTAAGAGGAAGAGTTATCAGGATGTGTAGTTGGAACACTGGGGAGGGCTGTGAAAGGGCCAGGTTGGTAATGACCGGGTACTTTGTTAAACAAGGCATATCAGATTTAATGTGCTTATTAGACATTTGAGTGGTCCTTGTATAAAGAAGTCTGAAGTTCAGGAGAACAATCTTGGCTAAAGATATAAATTTGGGAACCATGTACATAGAAATGTTCCTTCAAATCGTGAGGCTCACTGATCTCAAGAGAGAAAATATTGGTTAAGAGGGAAAATGTAAAGACTGAGCCCTGGAATGCTTTTACTTTAGGGGCTTGGTAGACGAAAAGGAATGGCCAATAAGATGGGAGGAGAACCAGAGCATGTTGAGTTCTGCAAGCCACATGAATAGTGTCAGCAAGGAGGAGGATAAACAACTGTATTCAGGGTTGTATTCATTATTGCTGATGAGTCAATTAACCACTGAAAATTGGCCATTAGCAGTGGTCATTTTTGGTTCAAGAGAAAATGATTCAACATGAACCAGAGAGAACAGAGATAGACTCTTGTGAAGTGTTTCTATGAAGAAAATGAGAAAAATAGAGTGGTTGCTTGAGGGGGAAAAAAGAGTGATGAAAATGTTTTTCTCTGTAAAATGGAAGACATAATCATGCTTTTAGGTTAATAGGAGAGATCCGTAAAGAAGAAACAATGAGTTAATGAAGCAGGGGAGGGAGAGAAGAACCTTCTGGAGCAATGTCCTTGAGAAGGCAAAGGGATGGTAATGTGCTCCAGCAGAGTAGTTGGCCTTAGGAGCACAGAGATTTCATTTCCAGTAACAGCGTGGAAGGTGGAATGTATGGATTCAGATGCTGGTGGCTGGAAGGATGTCCTGGTAGTGATGAAAAGGGTTAACTAACTAGCTTAAGACAGGAAGGGAGGCAAAGTCCAAGAAGGATGGAGGCATTTCTGGCCTGAACAACCAAAACAGCCCTGACGTACGGGGTAATGTAACATCTCCAGCTAGGACAACTAAAAGGAAACCATAGGGTGGTCTAAATAACTCCAACCTGGACAAATAAAATAACCAAAAAAACTGACAACATGAAAATGGGGATCGTGAAAACTTATTGCAAGACTAAGGTCCCATGGTGGAAGAGACACAGTAAGGAAAAGAATGGTCTCCAGAATATAAAATACCTCAGACAGAAAACTGCAGTCTATATAAACCCAGAGACAAAAAAGACTCAACAAATTACAAATTACAGATTCAAATTTTGGATTTTTTTCCCATGAAAGAGGGAAAAAACAGACCTTTCCCATTTTGAGTTTGCATCTGCTTCCAATAAACTTCTACATTTTTTACTTAAAGAAGCCTTTTTTGCGAATTTATTCAAACTCCATAGGGCAAAAACCCACAGAAGAAGTCTGCACCCCGATCCCCCTGTTAGTGTGATAACCGTACAAATCAGATATCAGATACTCTATATACTCTGCCTATCTTGTCATCTGGTTCCCATCTCATGTCCTAAAAAGACCGTAGAATTCCACTCTCAGAGTATATATTCTAGCTTCCAGGAGGGAGGAAAGAGAAAAGAAAGATTCACTTCTTTCCTTTAAAAGCATTTCTTGACCAGTATCCAGGAACAGAATGAATGGAGATCAGAATGGATGTTTATGACAAAAAAAATCAGTTTCATCCAGCACTTATCCCAGATTGTCAGGGTGTTAACTGAGGGTGACATGGGGCACACAGATGCTAGAGATGCTATTGCCTGGCTCAAGGAGGTCCTGGAGTACCATGCTATTGCAGGTAAGTACCAGCGGGATATGTCGGTACTCATAACACTCCAGGACTGGTGGAACCCGGAAAGCAGGATGGATGCTGATCGTCTCCAGTAGGCATAATTGTGGGCTGGTGTGTGGAACTGCTCAGGCTTTCTTTCTGGTGTCAACATTATGGATTCATCCCTCACCTGACAAGGGCTAGGTCTGCTGGTATCTGAAGCCAGGCATAGGTTTGGATGTCATCTGTGATGCTATGCTTATGGGAACATGTA
Source organism: Pipistrellus hanaki (assembly GCF_964339955.1). Taxonomy (NCBI): domain Eukaryota; kingdom Metazoa; phylum Chordata; class Mammalia; order Chiroptera; family Vespertilionidae; genus Pipistrellus; species Pipistrellus hanaki. Next base: position 114,778,048 of record NC_140505.1, read on the forward strand.
TCTACCAACTGCTGAAGCTCTACTGTTGGGAGCAGTCTGTTACCTGAACCTGATCAAGCTCTTTCTGCAGAGTTCCTATCAGGCTGAGATTGGACAGAGCCTGGACTTCATCATAGCCCTGCAGGGCATTGTGGGCAGATTCACTGAAAAGAGGTACAAATCTGTTGTTAAAGTATAAGTTGGCTTTCTACTCTGCCTTCTTGCAGTGGCTGCCATATAAACTAGTATATGGTGGGCATTGAGAAGAGAAGGAACATGCCAATGCCAAGAAGTTCCTGCTGGAGATGGGAGAGCTCTTTCAGATTGAGGATGACTATACCTGTTTGTGGACTCTAGTGTGACACGCAAGATTGGCGTTGACATCTAGGACAACAAATGAAGCTGGCTGGTGATTCAGTGTCTGCAACGGGCCTCTTTGGAACAGCCCCAGATCCTGCAGCGGAATTATGGGCAGAAAGAGGCTGAGAAGGTGGCCCCGATGAAGGCACTCTATGAGGAGCTGCAATTTTCAGGCTCTGTTCATGCAGTTACAGCCACTTTGTGTGTCTCATTGAGCAGTGCTCTTCAACCCTGACCCCAGCCGTCTTCCTGAGGCTAAGATTCATAAGAGGATTTATAAGAGGAAAGAATGACCTAGAGACTGCAAAGCTGGGGAGGGGAGGCTCTAGGATTTAGGACAGTGAATCCTAAAAATAAAACACACCAACATTTCTTAAAATGTGCACATGGCTTTTCTATGTGTTCCGCATTAGTCACATGACTGCACGAAGCTGCTGGAATGTAAGTAGAAATTTAGTGTTTATTTCAAGTGATCATATGTCCAGCTAAAATTCCATAGTTTATTACAGTGGACAAAAGAGGTTAAATATTAGAGAAATGTTAGCAGTCTTTGCATAGTGATCATTCTTTGTAAAGCAGTGTTTTGCAATCTTTTCTAATCCATACCCCTTCAGCTGAAATGCTATTGCACTTTACTTTTTTTAGTTTTATTAATACAACCAAATTAGACCTCTATTTTATAACTAAAATATTGTGATATTAAAAGGGCTTTTTTTAGTGATATATCACTTTTTCTGCACCCATGTTGGAATCAGTGATTTAAAGGAATGAGTAATCTATTCAACTCATTTATGATTTTCACTTTTATCTTGTAGGTGCTTCAACACTTTCTCAACAGACTCATTATATGAAAATACAATCTAAGGTTCAAATTTTAGAAGAGAAGACTAAAGAGGCTGAGAGAACAGCTGAACTGGCTGAAGCTGATGCTAAGGAAAAGGATAAAGAACTAGTTGAGACTCTGAAGCGATTAAAAGATTATGAATCTGTATGTATTCTTATCTTGTCAGTCAAGGAGTTTAGAGGTTGTTTTTTTTTCTACAGTTAGACTGTTCTATGCCATTTACTGCATACCATTTAAAAGCATTCCAGAAATATCTTATGATAAAGATTATCCTAATCAATTTATATTAAACTATTCAAACTTTTATGTAGCATTTAGTTTTTGGCAGGAGAATTGTTTTCAAACCATTTGTCAGATAATCGGCTTTGGTGAAGCAGCAGGATTAGGTTCTTTGGAATCTGTGTCAGTTTGCCACCATGTAGATTTGACACCTGGTTAGTTTGATAAGTTATGCCAGGGACTGTTTTATTGCCTGACTTTGTACTTTTTAAAAAATATATTTTAAAATCTGATTACCACTAAGTCAGGCAAGAAATGATTTACATATTGACCCATACTATTTATTTTCTATATTTTGTGAAGCCTACATGTAATATTTTGAGTCACTTTGCTGTTAGGGTGCTGAATTGGTAAGTTTTAACTCTTCCATTTTCAGTCATCATTACTGGGCTTTTTTTTTTTAAAGCACAATAAAAACCGGTTTAGTGATGCAGACCTTAGGTATATGTGCACCTTCCCACAAACTTAATAAGAAAATCAATTAATAAATTCATGCATTTAATAATTTATTCCAAATATGTTACATTTAAATTAGATTGGGTATTTTTTTAGGGAGTATATGGTTTAGAAGATGCTGTTATTGAAATAAAGAACTGTAAAAATCAAATTAAAATTAGAGATCGAGAGATTGAAGGATTGACAAAGGAAATCAATAAATTGGAGATGAAGATCAATGATTTCCTCGATGAAAATGAGGCACTTAGAGAGCGTTTGGGTGAGTCATCTTTTAAGTCTTAAGATATGTCTTTTACTCAATCCTAATTGTCAAGTCATTTTCAGTTTTTCTTTTTGATTGTTTATTATTTTTAAATAGTTGACTGTATTTTTTGAAATACACTCTTTTATAAAAATGTTTAAAACACATAAAAGTGGAGCTACTCTGACGTGGGATTGGGGATTTGGCTGGGATGGCAACAGGCATGAGTGGAACACTGCTCTGTGCAGGCCAGATCTCCTCAGTAATAACTGCTGGTCTAAAAATGAACATCTATTAATTAATTCCACATATTTGAAGTTAACCCTTTAATTTTTTCAATCAAAATAATGTCTATGTGACCCATGTCAGTTTGTAAAATGCCTTTGTTTCATAAGAATTCTTAAGGACATTTAGAAACTAGAGGCCTGGTGCACAAAATTTGTGCCCAGGATGGGAGGGGGGTGTCCCTCAGCCCAGCCTGCACCCTCTCACAATCCAGGACTGCTGGCTCCCAAATGCTCACCTGCCTGCCAGCCTGATCACCCCCTAACCACTGCCCTGCCAGCCTGATTGATGTCTAACTGCTCCCCTTCCAGCTTGTTTGCCCCCAACTTCCCTCCTCTGCTGGCAGGGTCACCCCTAATTGCCCTCCCCTACAGGGTTGATCGCCCCCAACTACCCTCCCATGCAGGTCTGGTCCCTCTGAACTGCCCTCCCTTGCAGGCCTGGTGCCTCCCAACTGTCCTCCCCTGCTTGCCTGCTTGCTCACAACTGCCCTCCCTTGCAGGCCTGGTCCCTATCATCTGCCTTCTCCTGCTGGCCATCTTGTGGTGGCCATCTTGTGTCCACATGGGGGCAGGATCTTTGACCACATGGGGGCAGCCAGCTTGTGCGTTGGAGTGATGGTCAATTTGCATATCACTCTTTTATTAGATAGGATAGAAGCCTGGTGCATGGGTGGGGGCCAACTGGTTTGCCCTGAAGGGTGTCCTAGATCAGAGTGGGATTTCCCATGGGGTGTAGGAATGGCCTGGGCGAGGGGCCTGTGGTAGTTTGCAGGCCAGCCATGCCCCCCTGGTGACCCAAGTGGAGGCTGTGGTATCTGGAATTTATTTACCTTCTACAATTAAACTTTGTAGCCTAGATTGGAGCCAAGCCTATTGCTTGTTCTGTGGCCGACAGCCATTTCTGTTTGGTTTTATGTATCTTCTGTAATTTAAACTTTGTAGCTTGGAGTACAGGCCTGGGCCAGTCAGGGTGTGCGGGAAGCTTTGCTTCCTCCGTGGCCAGAGGCAACCCTATCCTGCTCTCTCCAGCTCTGTGGCTGCTGCCATTTTTCTTGGGATTTATCTTTTATAACTGAAATTTTGTATCTTTGAGTGGAGACCTAGTTTGGCCAGGGTCTGTGGAAAGCTTGGCTTCTGTTGCTGGGGAATCCCAAGCCCCTTAACTGCTCTCTGTGGCCACAGCCATCTTGGTTGGGGTTAATTTGCATACTTGTTCTCATTGGCTGATGGGTGTGGCTTGAGCAGAGTGATGGTTAATTTGCATATTACTCTTTTATTAGGTAGGATGATTACTATACTGTATAAGCCTTTTTAAAACTTTTAAGTACTTGACTTTTATATTTTAGACTGCTTAAATTTTTCTTTGGTTGAGTATTTTAAGGTTACTATTGATTCTAAGAAGTAATAAATATAGCTTGAGAAGTTATATATTGATTTCAGTAAATACCTTATTAGTGAATATTAATGTTTTGCCATTCTAATCTAAATTGCTACTTTAAAATGAAAATAAAGATATAAATAATGATTTTATTTTACTTGGTAAATACCCATTAATGCTTTCTTAGAATTAACATGATCATCTGTAAAAACTGTTATCTAGAGAAATGAAGAATAAGTATTTTATATATATGATTTTTCTGTAAAAATGTGTCTAACTAGGACCCAGAGTCATGCTAGGACCTCAAGTCACACTTCTTTCTCATAGATGGCTTATCACATGATAGCCAACTTCGACCTGAAGTTCCTAAAGTTGACTGAGCCATCCAGATAGCAGTCAAAAACAGCAGATTTTCTATACTGTAAAGGCTGCAAAGCTTGGTTATAAATATTTATATCTGGTTTTCAGAACATAGCTGCTCAAGTAATAGAAAGTTATGATACATGCACACTGTAAGCACCAGACTAGTCATGATAATATTCTTTCTTTTTTTTTTTTTTTTAGAGTTTAAAATGCAAAAGAGTTTATTAGTGAAGCACTGAGACAGAGTGGGTACTCCACAGGCAGAGTAGCCAATATTCTTGATATTGATATTAAATAATGCCTACTCTATGCCAGGCACTGCACTATTTGGGTTGATTTTAATATAGTATCCCTCACAAGCCAAAATGTATATAATTATACAGTTTTAGCCTATGACTTAATTATGTTCTTAATTACTACATAGTACCTTTGTGACAGGCAACCATGGAGAAGATAGATCCTAAATACTTTTTTGTCAGGATTTTCATTAATAATTGTGACAAAATTTAAACTCGGGGTTATAGTTCAAACATCAGGAAAGTTATTGCACAAAATATACCCTATTCTTAATAAATTATAACCAGTTGCTTGATGATAACTAGCTGCTATATGAACTTTTTGTAGTTCATTTGAATGTCGATAATTTTTTAATCACATTACTTTCTATTTTAGGCCTTGAACCGAAGACAATGATTGACTTAACTGAATTTAGAAATAGCAAAAGTTTAAAACAGCATCAGTACAGAGCTGAAAACCAGATTCTTTTGAAAGAGGCAAGTGCAGTAGTCAGTTGGTTATTTTTCTGGTTGAACTAAAGAAAAATACTAATCATTTTTACTTTATAGATTGAAAGTTTAGAGGAAGAACGACTTGACCTGAAAAAAAAAATCCGCCAAATGGCTCAAGACAAAGGAAAAAGAACTGCAAATTCAGGTATACTCAGTTATTCCAAACCTTTGAAAGAATCATTGGGAAATGAATCGTTTGAATCTGAAATTTTCTGTTATGTTAAAAATGACATCTCTATATTACTGTGGTTCTGCTACAAGTTTAGTAAATGAAAATAATGGTTTGATGAAGATTATATAAATGAATGTCTCTTGGTTCAGTCCTGAATCTGGAACTGGTAAACAAATAAACAAAACAAAAACCAATAAAACAAGTGAATAAAAAACTCTCAGCATCATGAACTTTGAAAAATTTACAGTAAAATCTATATTAATTTATAGATAATGCCAGTAAGTTGTGATTAGTAATGATAAAACTTAGTAATTTTTATGTTATATATGTTACTGATAATATTTTATCTTTTCTTTTCTTTTTTTTCTTTTTTTTTTTTTCCCGCGAGGTCCCTCTATTTTATCTTTTCTTAAGAGAGTTATGTGTTGAAAACTTCTTTTAGACATTATTTACTGTATAATGTTTTGCTGAATAAAAATTAGTAATTTTTGTTTGTTTATCTTACATGATATAAAGAGAACAATTGGTTAAGTGTCTTATAGCTGTTGAAGACCATAGAAAAGAAACTTGTTTTTAACTAAGTTCATAAATACCTATGAGTAATATATTTTTTTTGTTTTGTAATTTTTTTTAGCATTTTCATTCCTATAGTACATCAAAAAAGTTCTAGAAGGGTAAAAATTCATAATTTATTAGTATATTAACTAGTTTTCTCATTATTCAAGATTTTTGTCTACTTTCTTTATATGTGTCTTTTAACTATAAATAGAATGAATAGGAATGATAGAGAGGATACAGTATATATTAGTTTCTCACACTAATATCTTGTTAAAAGTGAGTTAAATGAGAAGGTTGTATAGGCTACATTTTTTTCATGGATTTTAGAAGTAATTATTCTATCATTTTTGAGTTAAAACTTGATTCTGGTTTTAAAGAATTAAAGTATTAAAATAATAGGAGAGTTATTTTTATGTCTAATTTGTTATTTTTTTATATATAGGGTTAACAGTTGAGGACCTGAACCTAACAGCAAACTTTTCTCAAGAAAATAGAATGGGAGAAAGACAATTTGATTTCATGAGCCTTGAAAATATGAATGCAGCACATTCAAAGGTAAACAGTATTTGCTATGACAGAGAAAATAAAGAAAATGGTCAGTTCTTCCATTTCTGCCCTATTATCTCACTTTAGACATTGTTATTTTTTATAATTGTTAAATTAAAAAATGCTTTATTTAAATAATCTTTTGATTCAAAGGTTGATTAATGAGAATTATTTATTCTGAATACAGATTAGGAGTTCAGATAAAGTAGAGCTGCTGCATAGGAGAGCATCAATCAGTATTTCAGAATCTTGCCAGAAAGAGTCAGAAGAAAACATGACTGTAGGATCATTACCAAGAATGTTATCTGAAGTTCATCAAAGTGTAGCAAGTGAAGTGGATCCTTTTGTCTCTTTAACTAGACATTCTTCATCTACACAAGTAAATGATAATACACCTCCAGAAACTGTTACAATAAGGGAGATTTTTAAAGCACCATGTCTACAATCGTTAGGAAATCTACAATCTTTAGTCAGTGCCTTTAGTAGGGAGAGTCATGAAGAAATAAACAACTTCCTGTATTCTTCTTCTGAGGACTCTCTGAAGAAAGTGTCAGAAAAAGATCAAGCACCTGAGAAGACAAGTTTCACACAAGAAAGCAATTTGTCTTTACAAGCCTTATCAACAGCTTCAGACTTAACGTGGAAGTTATCACTTAGGCAAAAATCCGCAATATTTTGTCAACAAATTCATGATAATAAAGCTGACATGAATAAATCACAAGTAGCAGCTCCAGAAGATGAGCGTGTGCATGCCCATATAAAAAGTGCTGATAGTTTGAAAGAAGATATAAGAAAAAGTAAAGTACCCTTACAGGCAGAGATTTTGAAAAGTAAATTTGAAGTTAATCTTCCAGATCCTGTGCCTGTTAATGCACAGTCAGAATTGTCTCAGGTAGATCCAATTGAAAATGTTACAGAACAGCTATGGAGAGAACTAGTATTTCTTAGATCTCAGGTGAGCTTTTCTCCAAATTGCATCCTGGGATTGCTTTTTTATTAACTCTCTTTTTTTTTTTTTAATTTATTTTCTAACAAAGTTCCATAAGTAATTACAATAAGATTTTTTAATGTTTGAACATTAGCATTAATTTATGCACATTCTATTTTTTTTTTATCTAAAAATGCACTACATTCGATATGAACTCATTAACTTGCCTAATTTATTAAATATTTCTTTAGAATGAAGTCATAGCACAGGATTTATTGATCAAGGAAGCACAGAGTAGAAATGCAGAACTAGAGCTTGAACGTCATAGAAGCCAGGCAGAACAGGTAGTGTGAATATTAAAACAGATGATGGTGGTACTAAAGACAGAACCCTTCTTTGTATCTGTTTTCTTTTTGCCATTGGTATAGGGGTCAGGGGAGGGAGAAGATGGGAAGAGGATCACCATCTGCTTTATCATTTAGATTTTATTTTTCTGGCTATTATGTCTCTATAACTTATATTTGGTGTGTTACACCTCAGTCAAACTTTGTTAAAAGTTCAGAACTAAACTATTGTGATATTTTGTTAAAAAAATAATTTCACTTATGTTTTGTTCAGAATGAATTTCTTTCAAGAGAACTAATTGAAAAAGAAAGAGATTTAGAAAGAAGTAAAACAATAATAGCCAAATTTCAGAGTAAATGTAAGTTACTATTATCTCTAATTTTTCTTTACTTATTTATCTTATGCTGAAAATCATGGATCTGAAAGGACTTTAATATACTCTGTTTTCTAATCTGTTTTAGCCTTAATTACTTCTATAAGGTATAGATGTTAGTTTCTCTCTTTCATCCATTTGGTTTGTTCTGATATATCCATAGTTGAAGAATGTTCTTAGTCTGAATATTTTTGTGATTATAAATAAGTCTAATTTTTCTGTATTATTCTCCAATGAAAGTAAACGAATTTTTAAAAAATTTAATGAAGTGAAGGCAAAATATGCTTATGATTTATTTCTTTGAACTATGAGATATGTATATGCATATAGTTTCAATAAGTATATCATTCAGCTCAACTATTCACACATTGGATTTATAGTTGAACTTTTTTTGCGTATTTATTTGTATTTTACAAATGAGTTATTTTTACTATATGTGAATTATTTGTCATCGGTATAGAATAGTGCAAATGGTGTAAAGTTTATTCATTCAATGCGAAACATATATCATTATAGTAAAAGAATTAGTTGAAGAAAATAAACATCTTGAAGGAGGTATGAAAGAAATATTGCAAGCTATTAAGGAAATGCAGAAAGGACCTGATGTTAATGGAGGAGAAACATCTCTAATAATTCCTAGTCTTGAAAGACTAGTTAATGTAAGTTATGTTTTTATATTAATGGGTTCATTTTGTTGTTTCATCAACTTTAATGATATTGTTCACTGTCTTACTAGTCTATACAGTTTCTGATAAGACATTTGCTGTCAGTTGAGTCATTCTTCCCTGTATGTAATGTGTTTTTTTTTTTCCTCAGGCTGCTTTCAAAACTTTCTCTTTATAATTGTTTTTTACCAGTTTGACTATAATGTGCCTGAGTGTGTGTGCACACACATTTGTATATATGTATATGTATCTTGTTTGGCGTTTGCTGAACTTCTTGAATCTATTTACTTACGTTACTCACCACAATTAGGAAATTTTCTACCGGTGATTTCTTTAATTACTTCTTTCTGTTCCATTCTCTTTGGAATTCCAGTGAAACATTTTATATGTTTTATAAGAGAGTGTGTGTTATTTAATTTAAAAAAATTATTTTAGAGAGGAAGGGAGAAAGAAACAAAGAAATATCGGTTGGCTACCTCCTGAATGTGCCTGGACCAGGGGTCAAACCCTCACTTCCGCCTGGGTTTGTGCCCTGACTGGAAATAGAACCCGTCACTTTTGGGTTTTGGGACGACATTCCCACCAACTAAGCCACCTCAGCCAGAGCCTCAGTGAAACATTTTAGACCTTTTGATGTCCAGAGGTCCCTGAAGCTGGTTCATTTTTTTTCCTAATTTGTTTTTTTCTTCTCCTAGTTGTATAATTGCTACTGCTTTTTCTTATGTTCACTGATACTTTCTTCTGTCCTCACCATTCTTCTGCTTCAGTGGTCAGCTTTAGACCTTGCATAGTTTTTACACAGAAATTGAAAAATCCCTTTTGCTAGCTTTTTTTTTCTTTCTGGGATTCCCCTTTCCCTTTTGTGTGGCTTTGGGCTGGCTCTGACCTCTGGTTTTGTAGGCCAACAAGTTGACAGGTCACTGCAACTGCAGGCTGCCCCCAGAGGAAAGCTTTAAAAATGGCAAATCACTCCTGGCTGTTCCCCTTTTTAAAGTAACAAGTTCTCTTCAAAATCTGTTTGCTTTTGTTTATTTTCTAGAATCTTTAAGTAATCATTTTTGTATTGTTAAATGTGGTAGGGTAGGTCTGTGAGAATCTTTTTTTTTTTTAATGTATTTTATTGATTTTGTTTACAGAGAGGAAGAGAGAGGGATAGAGAGTTAGAAACATCGATGAGAGAGAAACATCAATCAGCTGCCTCTTGCACATCCCCCATTGGAGATGTTCCCGCAACCAGAATCGATCCTGGAACCCTTCAGTCTGCAGGCCGACGCTCTATCCACTGAGCCAAACTGGTTTAGATCTGTGAGAATCTTATACAACAAAACTAAAAGTATAATAGAATGTAGTAAGAATATTTTAAATATATAAAGAATTAAGCATTGCTAAAGGAAATATTTTAGCCATCAAATAATATCCTACTTATATTTACCATATAAGGACTTAAAAAATTTCACAGTATTAATGATATTAGATATATTTTAGTAAACTATGCATTTAGATTTTTAATATTTTATTTATGTAATCTGACCACATTTATGTTGTTTCCTAAATTTGTGATTGATTTAAATATAAAAACATCTTATTATTCTTTGAAATTTTTTTAATGATGACCAGTCAATAGTTGAATGCTTTTTGTTAATGACACTATATTATTAGGAGAGATAGATGATAAAAACTACCTGAGGCAGGAAAATCATTTGACATAATTTAGGAGAACAAATTGATTTCTTCTGTTATTCATTCTGACTTTTCTTTTGCCTCTACTATTTTAAATGTCTAAAATGATTCTATCTTTTATCTATTATGCTGCCCACTGCTAATATTATATCCCAGATTAAATTTTATTCTCCAAGGGAAACTGTTTAGTAAGTGAATAGAATAGGAAATTTTACCTCTATTTCAATTCATAGTCCCTGGCCTTCCTACGGCCACTGCTTCCCTAGGTCTTTGTCTGCATTTATTCTGGGCTGTCATTTTTTTTTTTTTTTCTGAAATATATTCCTGTCTAAAACTCACAAATAACTTAATAATACCTCCTGTAAGAAATCTTCAGAATCTTGAGATCAGATAATTCTGGTTTATGCACTTCAGTTCACTTTCTATTGTTATAATTTGTTTTTTCAGGTCCCTGAGTCACTATCTAATTTCGTATTACCGTATTTTTCGGACCATAAGACGCACTTTTTTCCCCCCAGAAGTGGGGGGGAAAAGTCCCTGCGTCTTATGGTCCAAATATAGCCTACACATATACTTTAAAAAAAAAGTTTTTTTACTTGCCCGGCTCTGTGTGGTCTCTGTGTGCTTGCCCGGCTCTGTGTGCTTGCTGCAGCCACTGTCCATTCCTCCGTGCCCAGAGTGTTTGCCCCACTCTGTAAACCCCGAGTGGTAGAGGAGTTCCCATGTATGGTAGTCAGCCTCCATGCCCTCGCTGCAGCCATATCTCCATGTCAGCCCAGGTGCGGTGTACGGTAACTGCGTAATCCAAACCGTAATCATCGCCTGTACATTTTGTCTTTTGCTGGCTGTATTTGTTAATAATGGTTCTAAATGCTGCTGTTTACTTTACAGGGTTGATTACATGTGTTTATGACTGTGATGTTGAGTTTTAATGCACATAAAATATTTTAGGACACTATTTGTTTCAGAATCTTTTTTTCTTCATTTCCCTTCTCTAAAAACTGGTGCGTCTTATGGTCCGGTGCGTCTTATGGTCCGAAAAATACGGCATTTTACCAAAAAAACCTATAGATGGCATGGTGCTATTTCTTAGCAGCAGAACTAACTCAACTACTTTGTTGTCTGTCAGAAATCCCCTCCTACCTATTTCTGTCTTCCTGGTATCCCTTTGAATTAGTATATCTTGTTACTTTACATGTCCTGCTCTGAGCTCTTAGGGTAAAGGCTTCCTTTTATGAATCTGCTACCCAGAGTTCAGCACCAGTTCACCTTCCTGAGTATGAGATTACATTTGGTTTTATTAATCCTACCACTTTGTCTTCAACCTTTACTTCTGAAGCTTTACTTTGCCTTTAAAAGGTTTCTTCCATATAGTTATTTTAAAGTCCATTATTATTATGTACTTATGTACAATATATGGATTTATGATTGTTGGAGAATTAGGACAATGAAGGCGCTTTGATATTCTAATTTTTTGACATTATTTTTGCTTATCTAGCACTTTTGGGTAATACTATATTATCACACTTTGCCTGTGTTACCATGTGTGCTTCAACTGTGGAGAGGAAGCAATGGAAAATTCACTTAATTGATGTAGTAACTTTCATTTCTTTGCTCATGCTTTAAATTTAGGTGCTCATAGTTTCAAAGTATTTTCATGTATATCTCATTTTGACTTCAACATTGTGAAGTTGACAGAGCTAATATTATTTACTCTTCTTTAGAGATAAGGAAACTAAAGTATAAAGAATTTGAGTCACTTGCCAAGCTAGTAAAAGATTGGTTAAGATATGAACCCTTTGTCATTATGTTCCTATTCAGTTGGTTTACTAGTCTGCCAATCTACTAAGGTTAGCTAGATGTTTGCTAATTTTCATAATAAAGTAGTTACTAAACTTGGTAATACTGTTGTAAGTTAAAATAGTTTTATAAATTTAAATTCATTAATAAGAAATAGATTTGACTTATTTTGTTATTATACATGGCAATGGGAATAGTAAAATGCTTAAATGTAAATTTTATTTAAAAGTAGATTTTTATACTATGATTTTAATGTTTTCTTCATATTTCTTAAATATAACCTAAATCTATTAGGCAATGGAGTCAAAGAATGCAGAAGGAATCTTTGATGTCAATCTCCATTTGAAAACCCAAGTTGACCAATTTACTGGGAGGAATGAAGAATTAAGACAGGAGCTCAGGGAAGCTCGGAAGGAGGCTATAAATTATTCTCAGCAGTTGGCAAAAGCAAATTTAAAGGTGAGAATTTTATCAAGTAAAATATAATGTTAAGCACTGAACATAGGTATAATATGAAACTTTTTTTTTTTTTAAATGACTACTTTATTAGAAAATGCCCCTTGAATTAATTTTTCATCACTAAGAAAACACCTGTTTGGATTTTTATTATAAAATTATGTGGAAAAATAAGTGTCTTATAATGTAACAAAATATAAAAATTCTAAGTGTACTAGTATACAAAGGCATTTCTAAGTGGAAATTAAATTATGGTTTAATTCCTGGCAGGGCATTTATATGTCTACTTTTAAAAAAATATTCAGTTATTGCTTTTAAATTTGTCTTCCTTTGGGTATAGAGATGTGATTCTCATTCCTGAACTCTTTATTTCCAGATTGATCATCTTGAAAAAGAAACCAATCTTTTACGGAAATCAGAAGGATCAAATGTTGTTTTTAAAGGGGTAGACTTGCCTGATGGAATAGCACCATCTAGTGCCAATATTATTAATTCTCTGAATGAATATTTAATACATATTTTACAGGTACTAAAATTTTTATATATGAATAACAATTGATAGTATGTTGTTCAATTTAGTCTTCACATATTTTTTGAGTTCTTAACATATTAACAGAGGTATATTTTAATGGATTTTGATGTTAGATGGAATGTAATAGATAAAATTAATTCCATTTATCTGCATGAGAAGCATACTGATACACCTTGTTCACTGGATATCATTCATATGAAATATATGATTGACAGTTGGAATAATATACAGCTGTTCTAAACTGTAATGTATAAATGAAATGAGCACTTTTATTTATGTATTTATTTTATTATTATGTTTTATCCTCACCTAAGGATGTGTTTTTTAAAAGAGAGGAAGGAAGAGAGAGAAAAGAGAGTCTCACACACACAGACACAGAGAGAGACATCGATTGGTTGCCTCTCATATGCACCCCGACCTGGGATCAAACATTCAACATAGGTAGTGCTCTGACTGAAAAAGGAACCCACAACCTTTTAATGAATGGGATAATACTCCAACCAATGAGCCATCAGACCAGGGCTAACATGGGCACTTCTGTTTTTTGCTTGTTAGAAAAGCAATTGAAGTGAATAAAGTCTTTTTAGTATGATGGTTAAAATTATTTCTTTTTTTAACTGCAAGAAGAAGAAAACTAAATTCTCTTTTATTTCTTTTTTTTTTCTTTTTTCTTTTTTTTAATTTACTCTGTAAAGTGTTAGTTAATCAGCAAATTAGATTGTGGACTGCTTGCCCTCTGTTTCTCAGTTTTGCCATCTATATCATGATTATTATGAATGGCCTCACAAAGGATGCTTTTCATTATTTCATTTGAAGTGTTACTACCCATAACCTTACATATATTACAGTATAATTACAAAAATGAGTTAAAATAATATTTTTTATTATAAGCACTTCTGTTTCCCCTTCCTAGATAATCCATTTCTGAATATACTTGAGTTAAGATTTTCAAATTCTTATTTTTATATTTGGAAATTATATTAATGAATCTTTTTCTGGATATTGGAATTTATATGCTATCTTTAGTTAGGCAGCAGCAACCTTAATTACTTAGAACATCACTTTATAATTAGCATTATACATTACTTTTTTTTTTTAATTAATTTTTTTATTTTTTATTTTTTTTAAATCAATCTTTATTGTTCATATTATTACAAAGGTTCCTCATTTCTTCCCCCCTCCACCAGGTTCCCACCCAATCCTTCGCCCCCCTCCCCTCCCCCATTGTCCTCACATTACTTTTAATGTAGGACCCAGCCGGCAGCTGGGGAAGGAAGGCCCCGATCAGCCATGATTGCCGGCCAGGCCTAGGGACCCTACCTGTGCATTAATTTCATGCACCAGGCCTCTAGTCTTTATAAAAAACATGAGAAGCACTATGTAGCATAGAGAGAGAGCACTGATTGGGAATCTAAAAATTTTTTTAAAGTAATAAAACAGGTAATTGGACTTCAATCCTAAGACAGCACAGAGTGAGGGAAGTAGCAAGGCCTTTGGAGTCAGACAGGCCTGACCTACAGTGATGCATATATTTAAGGTACCTGTCACCAAGCTCAGCATTAATACTTAGGAAATGGTTGCTAAAGGTACTGCTAATGGGTTTTATTGTTGAATAAGTTACTTAACCTTCTAAGTCTCAATTTCTTTTATCTTTGAAAAGAATTAATTAGAATAATTCAAGTGGAGATATATATATATACACTAGAGGCCCAGTGCATGAAATTCATGCACGGGTGGGTTCCTAGGCCTGGCTGGCAATCAGGGCTGATTGGGGCCTCTGGTTGTTGTCCGGGGCCTACCTTCATTCTGCTCCAACTCCTGGTGGTCAGCTCATGTCATGGCGAGCAGTCAAACTCCCAAAGGGACAATTTGCATATTAGCCTTTTATTATGTAGGATATTCATGAAAGGGTATGTGGGACTGAGTGACTAAAGATAAGGATACAACTACTGCATTTGATAATTTGTGTGGTTACTGTAACTATCATATATAATAAAATTAATTTTACCTGTGTTATAGTACTTATCTTTTCCATATATTGCCTCATTCCATATGCCTTAAACGAAAATATTCAAAATAATCATAGGAATGATCTGTGCTACTTATGGTGACTGTTCTCCTTTCTATAGTTTTCTATACTCTTGCCAGAATATAAATTTCTACCTTCAGGTTTAAAATGTATTCTGATGTTTTTTACATTCTTATTTCTAAATCCACTTTTAGGAACTGGAATATAAAGAAAACAACTTAAAAGATTTAGAAGATTCTCTTGAAGAGTATAACAGAAAATTTGCAGTAATTCGTCATCAACAAAGCTTATTATATAAAGAATATCTGAGGTATAACTGTTGACAACATTTTATAAATATAATTGCAGCATATTCATGTTAATAATGAACAGAACATGGAAATTTACATATTTTGTTTACTCTTCCCTCTTGCCTCTTCCACTCTATCTGTGTCATTTTAGTATCTAAAATATTCTGTTACAGTAATACCTTTTTCATGGAGGTGTTCTGAAACAAGTGAGTTATATGAAAATGGTCAGATATGAGAATTTTATAAATGTCATGGCACATATGAACATCATCAGGGATATTGGCCTGTACTTCTTTTTCTTTGTAGTGTCTTTATCTAGTTTTGGAATTAGGATAATGCTTGCCTCATGGAAAATGCTTGAAAGTATTCCTTCCACTCGGATTTTTGGACTAGTTTGAGGAGGGTAGGTATTAGTTCTTTAATTATTTGGTAAAATTTTCCTGTGAAGCTATCTGGTTTTTGTTTTGTTTTGTTTTTATTGATTCAATTTCATAGTTTGTTTATCGCTCTATTCAGGTTTTCTGATACTTGATTAAACATTGGAAGATTATAGTTTTTGAGGGTTTTTTTCACTTTGTCCAGGTTTTCAGCTTGTTGGCATACAGATGTTTAGTATTTTCTTACAATCCTTTGTAATTCTGTGGTGTCAGTTGTTACATCACCTCTTTCATTTCTGATTCTATTTATTTGGGTCCTCTCTCATTGTTGGTTGATAATTCTGGCTAAAGGTTCATCAATCTTATTTATTTTTCCACCTCTTGGTTTTATTGATCTTTTGTATTGTTTTTTTTTTTTTTTTTTTAGTCTTTGTCATTTATTTCCCTTCTGATCTTTATTATATTCTTCCTTCTACTTTCTCTGGGCTTTTCTTGTTGTTCTCTTATTAATTCTTTAAATTGTGGGGTTAGATTGTTTATTAAAATTTTTTCTTGTTCCTTGAGATAGGCCTGTAGTGCTATGAACTTTGCGCTCTGTACTGCCTTTGTTGTATCCCATAGATTTTGGGTTGTTGGGTGTTCATTTTCATTTATTTCCAGGAAGTTATTTATTTCTTCTTTGATCTCATTGGTAACCCATTCACTCTTTAATAACAAACCATTTAACCTCCATGTGTTTGGCCGTTTTGGATGTTTTTATTGCAGGTGATTTCTAGTGTACATCAGAGTGATCTAAGAAGATGCTTGATATGATTTCAATCTTCTTGAACTTCTAGAGACTTAGTTTAGTCCTAACATGTGGTCTATCTTTGAGAATGCCCCATGTGCACTTGAGAAGAATGTATGTTCTCTAACTTTGGGGTGAAATATTCAGTAAATGACAATTGAATCCATTTAATCTAATGTGTTGTTTAGTGTTGCTGTTTCCTTCTTGATTTTTTTGTCTAGAAGATTTGTTCAGTGATGTTAGTGGTTTGTAAAAGTCTCCTACTATGATTGTATTCCTGTTGATCTCTCACCTAAAATCCTCCAGAAACATTGTTATATATTTGGTTGCTCCTGTATTGGGTGCATATATATTTACCAGGATTATATCCTCTTTTTGGATAAATCCCTTTAGTATTATGAAGTAGCCTTAATTGTCTTTACAATGGTATCTTTTGAAGTCTATTTTCTCAGATCTGAGTGTTGTTACCCCAGCTTTCTATTTCGTTTCAATTTGCATGGACAATTTTTTTCTATCTCTTCACTTTCATCCTTTGTGAGTCTTTTGTTCTGAAGTTTGTCTCTTATATACAGCATATAAATGGATCTTGTTTTCTTATCCATTCAGCTACCCTATGTATTTTTTAATATATTTTAATTGATTTTAGAGAGGAAGGGAGAGGGAGAGAGAGATAGAAACATCAATATTGCCAGAGAATCATTGTTCAGCTGCCTTCTGCACGCCCCCTACTGGGATTGAGCCCACAGCCTGGATATGTGCCCTTAACTGGAATTGAACCAGGAAGCCTTCCATCTGCAGGCTGACACTATCCACTGAGTCAAACCGGCTAGGGCTACTTTATATCTTTTGATTGGAGCATAAGTCATTTACATTGAAGGTTATTATTGATAGGTACCTATTTGTTGCCATTTTTATTCTTTATGCCTGTGATACATCTTTTTTTTATTTAAAGTTTTACATATGTCTCCTTTTTCCCCGATTGACCACCCCCAACCCCCATTCCCACCCTTGAGGGCAAGCCCCAACTGCCCCAGTTTCTATGCCCATTGGTTATGCTAATATGTATGCCTATAATTTTTTTGGTTGATCTCTATTCCTTCCCCCTCTCCCCCCTCCGTCTTCTCCCACCATTTGTCTCTGGGTCTATTTTTGTTCATCAGTTTATGTTATCATTATATCTCACATATGAATGAGATCATGTGATATTTATCTTTCTTCAACTGGCTTATTTCATTTAGCATAATATTCTCCAGTTCCAGCCATGCTGATGCAAATGATAAAAGTCCTTCTTTTTTATAGCGGCGTAGTATTCCCTTGTGTAGATGTAGCTCAGTTTTTTAATCCACTCATCTGCTGATGGGTACTTAGGCTGTTTCTAAATCTTAACTATTGTAAATTATGCTGCTATTAACATAGAAGTGCATATATCCTTTCTGATGGGTGTTTCTGGTTTCTTGGGATATAGTCCTAGAAGTGAGATTACTAAGTCAAAGGGGAGTTCCATTTTTAACTTTTTGAGGAAACTCTATACTGACTTATTTTATATCCAATGATTTCTAATTTTATTTGTATTCTAAATATTTTGCAAGTAGTTAACACCCAAGTTTAAGAGTAGGGTAAGAATATTGATACTTGATTTCCAGAATTAGTTTGAGGGATTGTCTATTTTCCTAATGATTTTCTAGTTTTGATAAAATCTTCATAAGATTCAGCAGCCATTGTTATATTGGTACAATTGTAGGGTGGTGGTTCATGGTATCATGAAAATGATTGATAAAATTTTTTTTTACCTTGCATTTATTATGTAAAAAATGTCACTTTCAGGCTAAATCTTTTTTGAAGAGAATTTTGATATTCTTATGTTATTAGGTACTGAGTAGCTACAGTACTCTTTAAGAATATGTTTTAATTGATTTCAGAGAGGAAGGGAGAGAGAAATAGAAACATTAATTATGCGAGTGAATTATTGATTGGATGCCTCCTGCATACCCCTGACTGGGGATCGAGTCTATAACCCAGGCATGTGCCCTGATGGAATAAAACTGTGACCTGGTTTATAGGTTGACAATCAATCACTGAGACGACAGTGACTCTGGTTTTATGAGACTTTTTCTCTTCCTGTGGTAAATATTTTATTATGTTTAGCATATTGTCATGTTTGTTTTTATTTTTTTAGTGAAAAGGAGAAATGGAAAACAGAATCTGAAGCAATGAAAGAGGAAAAGAAAAAACTTGATAGTCAAATTCAACAAGATGCTATAAAAGTAAAAGAATATAATGTAAGTAAAACACTTTTGAAGTCAATATCTGATATTGTAGTCCGGCTTGAGTTGCTCAGTGGTTGAGCATCACCCATGAACCCTGAGGTCACAGTTCAATTCCACGTCTGTGCACATACGGGTGTGATCCCCTATAGGTGGTATCCAGAAGGTAGCAGATCAATGATTCTCTCTCATGAGGGAATATAGGTATATGATATTGTATAAACTAAGATAGCTAAAATTAACAAGTTCCGTCTTTGTGCAGAACTTGCTCAATACTCTTCAGATGGATTCGGATGAAATGAAAAGAACACTTTCAGATTATAGTAGAAAAATCACCGTCTTGCAAGTCAATGAAAAGTCACTCATAAGGCAATATACTACTTTAATAGAAATGGAGCACCAACTTAGAAAAGAAAATGAGAAACAGAAGAATGAATTGATATCAATGGAAGCTGAAGTTGGTGAAAAAATTGGACGTTTACAACGATTTAAGGTAAATCTGAATATTTATCTTTGAAAATTTTCAAACATGAAGAAAAAAGTGAACACCTAATATCTGGATTAATAATTAACATTTATTACCACTGTGCCATAATTGCTTCATCTGTCTTTGTAGGAATATTTAAATTGCAGACATTTGCCGAAACAGGTTTGGCTCAGTGGTAGAGCGTCGGTCTGCGGACTGAGGGGTCCCGAGTTCGATTCCGGTCAAGGGCATGTACATTGGTTGCGGGCACATCCCCGGTAGGGGGTGTGCAAGAGGCAGCTGGTCGATGTTTCTCTCTCATCGACGTTTCTAGCTCTCTGTCTCTCTTCCTTTCTCTCTGTAAAGAATCAATAAAATATATTAAAAAAATAAAAAATAAAAATAAAAAATAAATTGCAGACATTTCTCTTTTAAGTATTTTAGTGTGCATCTTTAAAATCAAAACTTTTTTTGACATAACCACAATAACTTTATTATACCTAGTAAAATTGATAAGAATTCCTTATACTATCTAATGTCCAGACAATATTCCTATTTCCTTAGTTGTCCTACGATTCAGTTGAGGACCTTTCTTTTTTTTTTAATGTTACTTATCTTTTTAATATAGAATCCAATAGTTTTTTCTCTCTGAAAAACGTTGATGATTTATATGATGATAATTATATTCTTTTTTGCATAATTTTACTTGTTTCTCTAATCATTGAATTTGCTAAAGTTACCCTTGAGTCCTTGACAAAAGTATTTGACAAAAATACTTCATAAGTAATGTTTTTTTGCTTTATATTTAAGTGATATTTTATATTGCATCATTTCAAGAGTATCTGATAGTCCCATGTTTCATGATAATTTCTATTATTAAATGATTTTAGTTAACTGTTTGGGAAAATTTTGGTACCATCCAAATAATCAATTTTTTGTCATTTTTCCTGATAGCTTTAGCACCCACTGATATTTGTTGTTTCCTAATTCACTTATTTCATTAAAAGTTGCAAAAATTATCATTTTCTAGTTACATTATGCTCTCTAGATTTGTTAGCAGAGAGATTTCCCTAATTAGCTCAGGCTATTTTGTTATCTTAAAGTAGGGGTGTCGAACTCAATTAGAGAAGGGGCCAAAATCTAAAATCCAGCCTAAATCGCGGGCCGAATGGTTTACTGAACAGTCATAAACTGACAATGTCATAAACTGACAGCGGATGCAGTGATGACAGCGGGCCACATTGCAAGGCCTGGCGGGCTGGATTTGGCCCGCGGGCCTTGTGTTTGACACATGTGTTAAAGGATAGTTCCTACCAGAAAGGAAAGATAATATAAAATCTTCATATGTTTCTTTTAAGGACCACTTTTCAGAAAACTGAGCTGTACTCCACTCCCACTTTGTCTTCTCTAAGGGTCCTAGCAAACTCACACACTTTTTAAATATTCAGTATGCTTTAATAGTTGGAGTCATTGTTTTTTTTGTGTGTGTGATTGTTTTTTTTTATATTTGTTGGTTTTTTTCTTAACTTTGGCCAATGGGAGTCCTTTAGAGCTGTCTCTTGTGAACTTTTGACAAGAATCAATTAGTCTTTGAACCAAGCTTCAAAGTTTGGTTAGTTTTCTGGCACAATAAGATGCCTAGTATTTACCTTGTATACTTTTTATCCAGCTTTGGAATAAGCCATTTCTCTAAACAGCCCTGGTCTTTTTAATAGGGAAGGAATTTAGATACCCAAAAATTGGTCACTAAGTGTCATTGATGCCTGAGTGTTATTGGTACTAGTTCCTTTCAGTGGACACATTAGGAAAATATGTATATGTTTAAACCAGGAGTTCGTAATGTTGTTGCTAATTCAAATTTAACATTATAGGATAAGTCGTATGGAGTTTTAATAACCTTTGATTTTATACTCATGTTTCTGTTTTCTTATATGGAAATCTCTATTAAAAAACATTAAATCTAACATTAAAATAATTACTTGTTTTATCCTATAATATTCATACATTAATTAAAAATAATAAACGTGCATTAGTATGAATAGTGATAACAACAATGCTACTAGATGAAGTTTAAAATTTCATTACAGTTTTTATTTTCTTTAGACTATCTCTAACTTAGGGGTAACATATTTGACACTAACTTCAAATTTTTCCCTTTGTATTGTTATCCATACATTTAATGTATATTGAGGCTCATTTGTTTTTAATTTCAGGTATTACTTTTTTTTTTAATTTGAGTATACAATAGAAGTATTTGCATATTTAAAAATTCAGTCAGAGAAATCTTCTGACCCTGTACCTTTCACCTCCTATAGTAACTGATTATCCTTCTAATGTTTCACCTTGCAAATGTTAACGAAGACATAAAATGTTACATGCTATATGTGCTCCTCAGCACCTTGTTCTAAATATGATCTTATTATGTAGCTTTTAAAAAATAAATATTTTTATTGATTTCAGAGAGGAAGAGAGAGGGAGAAAGAGGTAGAAACATCAATGATGGGAGAGAATCATTGATTGGCTGCCTCCTGCATGTTCCCACTGGGGATCACGCCCACAACTTGGGCATGTGCATGAAGTCGAACCTGGGACCCTTCAGTCCACAGGCCCACACTCTATCCACTGAGCCAGATAAGCTAGGACAATGTAGCTTATTTTAAGCATGTTGACATGTCTAAATTTACATAGCATCATATAAAAAGAAGAATTTAAAGTGAAAATTAAAATGAACTTGAGTTCCTTATCATACCCTTTTAAATATACTAATGGGTGAAATTATTATGCTAAGAACCCTGTTTTCATTATATTCTTAAAGCTGAATCATGATGCAACAAAAAAACCTGTTGAAAAATAAAAGCTATTTTTACTTGGGCATATAATAAGAAAATGTTAACACTTAAGTATTCTTGTTTTTATTTTTGCATCATATTTTATAGAATATACTTTCCTTGGAGTATTGCAAATATAGCTGGTCTTTGAAATAGAAGGGAAGCCGAAACCAGTTTGGCTCAGTGGTAGAGCGTTGGTCTGCGGACTGAAAGGTCCCAGGTTCGATTCCGGTCAGGGGCATGTATGTTGGTTGCGGGCACATCCCCGGTAGGGGGTGTGCAAGAGGCAGCTGGTCGATGTTTCTCTCTCATTGACGTTTCTAGCTCTCCATCTCTCTCCCTTCCTCTCTGTAACAAATCAATAAAATATATTAAAAAAAAAAAAAAAGAAAGAAATAGAAGGGAAAAAAGAACTAGAATCTTCTTCCTCTTCACCCTGGATTTTTTTTCTTTTAAAAAAAATATATTTTATTGATTTTTTACAGAGAGGAAGGGAAAGGGATAGAGAGTTAGAAATATCAACGAGAGAGAAACATTGTTCAGCTGCACACTCCCCATTGGGGATGTGCCCACAACTAAGGTACTTGCCCTTGATCAGAATTGAACCTGGGACCTTTCAGTATGGAGACTGATGCTCTATCCACCAAGCCAAACCGGTTAGGGCTGGATTTTTTATTTTATTTTATTTTTTATAATAAGTAGAAAAACAAAATTAAAAAAATGGGGGGGTGATTTTAAGAGGGGTCTGAAACATAACGTCCTTCACCCTCCACAAAGAAAAAGTAAAACCAAATCTTAGGGGTATTGTAGAATAGTGTGTACTTTTACATGGAGAAAAAAGTTGTCAAGATGACATCTGAAGCACCATTACAAATATTTGTTTTCCTTACTACTCTACTTCAGAATGAATTATAACTATAAATTCTTTATCTTTTTCACTACATAAAATTAGTTGTTCTTTGCCTTACTTCTTTATCAGTTTACTTTGAAGAGAACTGAAAGTTTAGATTTTTTTTTTGTGTGTGTGTTAATATTATGTATTTGAATTGTGACTTTTTATAGCTATCGAGTGATTGAGTAGAACATGAGTCAAGTAACTTAAAAATTTTGACATTACTTATTATGGATAGATATGATAAAAGTAACTCTTTTCTCCTAAAATAATGTTTTCTTTCTGTGAACAAAAAAAAAAATATTTTATTGCACAGTTAGTCTTTGTAACTATAATAACCAGAAATAGCTAAGCTGTAAAGGTTACTTGTGGCAATGCTAATTTTGCCATCCAGTTGTCAAAAGGGAAGTTATTTTTTTAATTTTATGAAATTTAGAAAAGCTAATGATAGTCTAAATTATGTATTTTTCTACTATTTCTTTTATTTTGCTCAAATTAACTGAATTTTATTTTAAGACTTATAAAAAGATTCATTTTATGATGATTAAAAATTCCAAATAAGATGATTTGTTATATGAAACAGAAAATTAATTATTATTGCAATATTTTTCTTACATGAGAAATCTATTTTTATTTTTACTGTTTTGAGAAATCTTAGTTTTAAAATTATTCTCAAAACTTCTTTTGTTTTTGGTTATATTATCTTATCTTTCTCAAAAGTGGCTAGTGCCTCACCAGCAAAAACAGTACAGTATTTTAACTGATTGTATCCTTATTTACATAGGAGATGGCCATTTTCAAAATTGCTGCTCTCCAAAAAGTTATGGATAATAGTGTTTCTCTGTCTGAACTAGAATTGGCCAATAAACAATACAATGAACTGACTGCTAAGTACAGGGACATCTTGCAAAAAGATAATTTGCTTGTTCAAAGAACAAATAACTTGGAACACCTACAGGTAAGTTTGTGTGATCTGAGAACCCTGTGATATCAGCCATTTTTCTTTGGTCATATGTATCCGTAAGTGCAAAATGCCTTCTGGGCAATTTAACCCAGGTCATCCTTCAGAGTCAACTTGAATGATTTTGCTGAATCAAACCTCTTTCCATCAGGAAATTAAGAAGGAAAAAAGGAATATGGAACCGTTGGAATATTATAATCAAAAGAAGCATCATTAGGCCGGGACCGGTTTGGCTCAATGGATAGATAGAGCGTCGGCTTGGGGACTGAAGGGCCCCGGGTTCGATTCCGGTCAAGGGCATGTACCTTGGTTGCGGGCATATCCCCAGTATGGGGTGTGCAAGAGGCAGCTGATCAATGACTCTTTCTCATTGATGTTTCTAACTCTCTATCTCTCTCCCTTCCTCTCTGTACAAAAATCAATAAAATATATTAAAAAAAAAAAAAAAAAAGAAGCATCATTAAATACCCATCCTTTTCCTTACTTTTGTTGCCAGAACAAATTATTCTCTCATGGCTTTTCTGTTCCTTGTGGTTGTAGCTTGTAGTGGGTAAGATATTAATGGCTCTTCCCCAGCCATAGATGAGCTCGGCAATTTCCCAATCTTTTTTTTTATTTTTATTAAATTATTATCTGTGTACATATTTTAACATTGCCACCCCCTCCCATACATACTCTCCCACCCCAGAGTTTTGTGTCCATTGGTTGTACTTATATGCATGTATACAAGTCCTTCAGTTGATCTCTTATCTCCACCAGATCTCCCTACTCTTCCCCGCTGTAATTTTACAGTCTGCTTGTTGCTTTACTTTTGGTTTGTCAGTTTATAATGTTCTTTAATATCCATAAATGAGTGAGGCCATGTGGTATTTCTCTTTAATTGACTGGCTTATTTCACTCAGCATGATGTTCTCTAGTTCTTTCCAGGTTGCTGCAAATGATGAGAATTCCTTCTTTTTTATGGCAGCCTAGTATTCCATTGTGTAGATGTACCATAGTTTTTGGATCCAATCATCTGCTGACGAGCACCTAGAATGTTTCCAGATTCTAGCTATTGTAGATTGTGCTGCTTTGAACATAGGGGTGCATATATCCTTTCTGATTGGTGTTTCTAGTTTCTTGGGATATATTCCTAGGAGTGGGATTACTGGGTCAAATGGGAGTTCCATTTTCAGTTTTTTGAGGAAACTCCACACTGTTCTCCACAGTAGTTGCACCAGTCTGCATTCCCACCAGCAGTGCACGAGGGTTCCTTTTTCTCCACAACCTCGCCAACACTTGTCGTTTGTTGATTTGTTGATGTTGGCCATTCTGACAGGCCATTCTTTCTTACTGGTAGTTACAGAAGAGCAGGATGAAGTAGGTAGCATAAGTTTAAATATGATAGTGAATATGGCCCAGAGCCTTTGTGTGGCGACTTAACTCTTCTAGCTACTTAACTTCCCCATACCTATATGGTAAGCAAATTAAGCTTCTGATTTGCTCATCCTTATCAGAAACTAGAGGCATGGTGCCAAATTATCTGCTCAGTTAAAGGCAAATACTTTACAGCTCTTCTCTAGTTACTGTTTTTGCTATCATTTTTATTTCCCAAATGCAATTAATTCATGTATGTCCTCTTTTTCTCCTTCTTTACTGCTATTAACCTAGTCCCGTGGTCGGTAAACTGCGGCTCATGAGCCACATGCAGCTCTTTGGACCCTTGAGTGTGGTGGCTCTTCCACAAAATACCACGGCCTGGGAGAGTCTATTTTGAAGAAGTGGCATTAGAAGTTTAAGTTTAAAAAATTTGGCTCTCAAAAGAAATTTCAATCATTGTACTGTTGATATTTGACTCTGTTGACTAGTTTGCCGACCACTGTTCTAGTCTAAGCCAGCATCATCACTCATCTGGACTTTATAGTATCTTCCTGACTAATTTCTGATTTTTCTGTTCACCCTTCTATTCTCTACATTTCATCCTCGAATTGTTCAAAACTTCTTCCTTAACATCTTTAAATGATTCACTTTTATTTATTAAGTTAAATTTCAGTTTGTCATCTTGGCATACCATGCCCTGTTATCTTTTTGTTGTTGTTCTTTTTTGTTTGTTTTCTTTTAATTGTTTTAAAGTATGGTTTTATTGGTTTTAGAGAGAGAGGAAGGGATAGTGATAGAGAGATAGAAACTGATGACAGAGAAACATGAGCCATCTGCCTCCTTATTCCCACTACTGGGGATTGTGCCTACATGTTCCCTAACCAGGAATCAATCCAGTGACTGGTTCATGGGTTAATGCTCAACCACTGAGCAACACAGGCTAGGCTTTTTTTTTTTTTTTTTTAATTTTTCTCTTTATTTTTTTTGTGTGTGTATATTCCCTTGTTATTTTTCCAACTTTATCTTATTCCGCTCTCCCCTCTTATTTTTTCTCACTATGCTCAAGTCCTCTAGCACTTCAACATCTTTCTTTTCTGCTTTAGAGCACCTGGGTTCACCAGTATATCATTTCATTCCATGGCTGGTTTCTTGTTAAGACTGGAAATGTCTTCAGTTTCAACTTAAAAACCACCTCTTCAGTGGTTAATACCTTCCTTAACCACTCTGTCTAGATATTCCTCCTTTTATTATTCCCTGGGTCCATATTCTGTTTCTTTCTAGATCTTGACATTTTAAGTGATTTTTTTTTTGTTTGTTAGTTTGCTTACCTGTTTACTGTCTGCTGTCATACACATCTTTCCCAATTCCTGCCATACATACATACCTACAGACACCAAAGGTCAGGCCTTTGAAGGCCAAAATGTGTTTTGTTTTTCATTACCATTAACATATAGCACGCTAGGGATGCTCAGTAACTATTTGTGTGAATTAGGAAAGAAAGCTCCAGTGTGTGATGGTTTTTGAAGCTGTGAGTATTCTAGCTTAATCAAAGGAACATGGCAGCCTCTAAGGGGGATACGTATTTGATATACAGGATTTTGGTGGTTTAAAAATAATGTTTTATATTATACTAGAGGCCTGGTACACAAAATTTCGTGCAACGAAAGGGGGTCCCTTAGCCGCCCTGCACCCTCTCACAGTCCAGGACCTCGCTCCTTACCGCCCGCCTGCAGCTGTGCCTCGCCAGCTGTGAGCCCAGCTTCTGGCTGAGTGGTGCACCCCCTGTGATCTTTCCAACTTTATCTTATTCCTGCATTGAGCATCTGCCCCCTAGTGGTCAGTGCACATCATAGCAACCAGTCATTCCGTTATTTGGGTCTATTTGCATATTAGGGTTTTATTATATAGGCTATGTATAGACCTAATGTGTGAAAACTTCTAATTAAAAAAAAAAAAAAAGACTAACTGGATTGTAAGTTTTGGGGGTATTATATAAAGTTCAGACAATGTCATTCTTATGGTAGTAGTCTGAATTATAATGTATTTTCTCAATGACGTTTCTGTTTTATTCAGTGTGAAAATGCATCTCTAAAAGAGCAAATAGAATCTATAAATAAAGAACTAGAGATTACTAAGGAAAAACTTCACACTATTGAACAAGCCTGGGAAAAAGAAACTAAATTAGGTAAGTGCTGTGACTCTAATAATATAAAATGGTTTAAGATCTAATAGAGAATATTTTGCACTTAAACTTTCTTTTCTGTACCACATAGAAAGGAAGCATTCTGATAAAAGTGAGTTCTCTACATTACAGTTTAATTTGGCAGGCAGTTGAATAATATCTTGGACTAAACTCTACCAAAATTTGATTTTTAGTTATAAAATTAGATTTGTTCAAATTAAAATTATATGTTAAAAAACAGCATTTGTTGTTTTGAACCACTTATCAATGAATACTGGTGATAATTTTGAAATATCTGTATTTTAATGACAATAATATGAGGCCTTTCACTATGTATAAAATTTTACTAAGAATAGATCATTTGATACTTTTAAGATAAAGTTTACTATATAGCATCAAAAAATTAAATTTATATTTTCCATAGTTCCACTACTATATTATTATTTTTATAACCTTCTATACACTTAAATATTGCACATTAAATTATAATAAACATATGCTATATTTATTTAGTAGATGTCAAACTATTGCTATGTTTTATTCACTATACTTATAAATATAAATGTTTATGTAGTACCTTTCTATGTTCAAGTGATTACATCACTAGCTTTTCTCATTTCTGTTATTGCTTGTAGTGCTCGAGTGGACATCTTCATGTATATCTAGCCAATATTATTGTCTCAGAGGGTATTAAAATATTGTTGCTCCTGCTAGGGCTTTCCACATTAGTTTTTCAATAGGTTACCTTAGTTTATAGCATTTAAATAATTTTATGTTGTAGCTTTATGAATTATAATTTTCACACAAATTTACTGCTTTGGTTAAGATGTTGTCATGTTTTTGTTTTCTAGACCTTAGAGCTCTAAGCTGTTCATAGTTTCTGTTACTAAGTACTAGTAGAGCTGTGTTATTATATCAGTGACTGAGATATGCAGCTTACAGACACCTAACAGTGGGAAGTCTAAAATAAGCTACTTTTAGGAATGTAATTTTTAGTTCATTAAGAGTTTTGAAGAGAATTGATTTCCATGTAGCTTCTACATGACAGAAGATACCATTTAAGATACGAAAAAGTGGCCGAAACCAGTTTGGCTCAGTGGTAGAGCGTCTGCCTGCGGACTGAAAGGTCCCAGGTTCGACTCCGGTCAAGGGCATGTACATTGGTTGTGGGCACATCCCCGGTGGGGGGTGTGCAAGAGGCAGCTGGTCGATGTTTCTCTCTCATTGACGATTCTAGCTCTCTCTCTCCCTTCCTCTCTGTAAAAAATCAATAAAAATATATTTTAAAAAAAGATATGAAAATGTGTATTACATACAATATTAGTAAGTTTTCTGTTTATTTTATCCAATTTCTTTTTAATAAGGTCTGAGTATCTTTAGAAATTTCTTAATTTTCAAAATCCTCCATTTCTTCCATACATAGCTTTATGTCATGGAAGTTTTAAAAGCTTTTCTTAATTTCTGTTGTTATATCTTTGTTTAAAAGCATCACTTTTTAAGGATTTATTATCCAGGAGTTTGTTGATGTTGGGTTGTTGTGGACTACCCCTTCTCTCTAAGAAAACTCCACACACATGAATGTACACGTGGCTAATCTGCAGCCCCTGTGACCTGCCTCTCTTCATTATCATAGTTTAGCACAGAAATGGATGGAGAAAGGGTTTTATGTTCTTTGTGTACTTATATTTAGAGCATTTTTTTTTTCTTTCATTCATGGTGTTGAGGTTGCCTGGCCCTGGTTTACTAACACTTTTAGCACCTCCAGTAAACTATTACTGTTAGTTACTTGATCACTGCTTACAGTAGCTATTCTAAACTCATATGTTTAAAGATACATACAGAATAAAATGAAGTACATCTTAAAACTGAGGCAGATACCAAAACTGTTTATTTTTTGTTTTAAATATATACATCTTTGAGCAAATTCATTTCTAAAACTCAAGCTTATTATTAGTGTTATGAATCACTGCTTAGTTCCTTAAAATAATTGATTTTGCTGAATATATGATTAATTGATTCTCCAAAAAAATAAAACACTGTACCAAATGTGTGTGTGTGCTTTTCCCCCTGGAAAATGTGCATTATGCAAATCAAAAGTATTAGTTTTCTTCTTTTCAAAAAACAACTAAGTAACTAATGGTAATCCTATGTGATGCTTTCCCATGGTAAATTTTTTAAAAATTTTGTTCTCATTGATTTAACCACAGATTTTTATGTCCAAAGAAAAGCCATGTCATACATATATTACATAATATTAGATATACATATATGCATCTATGTTTCTATATTTATGAGATTAATAACCAATACAGTAATTTAAAATATTTGATATTAGATGTTTACAAAGGCCAAGTAATACTCATATTTAAAGAAGATATTTAGTGAGATCCCTAATCATATGGCTTTGTATTTTACTTTCAGTTTGACTCCATGAGACTTTAAAATAAAGTCACTGCATTTATATTCACAAAATGGTGTTGTTTTATTGAATTGTTTCTTATACAGTTTTTCTCCTTTTAGTTAACAAAATACATGTATTTTTCCTTTTATTGATTCTCTGCCTGTGACACCATCTACAGTATACCTTTTATATTTCAATAATTCCATGAGGAATTTTTTCTTTTATTAATCCTCACTTGAGAATATTTTTCTATTGATATTTAGAGAAAGTATGAGGGAGGGAGAGAGACAAAGAGAGAAACATTGATGGCAGAGACACATTGATTAGTTGTCTCCCA
This sequence comes from Pipistrellus hanaki, assembly GCF_964339955.1. NCBI lineage: Eukaryota > Metazoa > Chordata > Mammalia > Chiroptera > Vespertilionidae > Pipistrellus > Pipistrellus hanaki. The sequence goes on from NC_140505.1 coordinate 114,808,251, forward strand.
CAAGCACCCCAACCAGGACCAAGGTTTGAACCTGCAACCAATGTATGTGTCTTTGATTGGAATCGAACCCGGGACCTTTCAGTCTTTGGTTGAAACACTCTCTATCCATTGAGCCAAACCGGATAGGGCGAGGAATAATTTTTGTTATCATTTGAATTATGAAGAACATTAATGCCAGAGAGATTAAGTGGGATAGGCAATAAGTAGATAGGAAATAACAGAGCTATGACTGGAATCTGGATCTGTCATAATTTAAAAGCCTCATGTGTTAGCCCTTGAACATAATGTCTAAAATATCTAGAATATAATTTTGATAAGAACAGCATAAAATTAACTTAAATATTATTCTATACAGGAAATGAGTCTAACATGGATAAGACAAAGAAATCAATAACCAACAGTGAGATTGCTTCTATTTCAAAAAAAATCACTATGCTAGAGATGAAGGAATTAAATGAAAGGCAGCGGGCTGAACATTCTCAGAAAATGTATGAACACATAAAGACTTCATTAAAACAAATGGAAGAACGTAATTTTGAATTGGAAACCAAATTTGCTGAGGTTTGATGTTATCATTTTTATCATGTAATTGAAAAATAAGGAATTAATCATGGTAGACATTGTATTATATAAGAGGTTTGTTTGTATCTCTGAAGTAGCATATTCATATAGTGCTTATGTTTTATGTAATGGATAAAAATGAAAGTTGTTTTTAAATGTTTATAAAGAAAGTAAATATTTTTATGAATGAGTTTTTATTTCTCTCTAGCATTATGGGATTAGATTTAATATGCAAAAAAGTTTATTTGCTTAATGGAATGCCCTTCCAATACTACCCATTCATTTGACAAATATTTATTGAGTGCCTGTTTCATTCCAGACACTGTATATGGGCTGGAGTTTTAGCAGGAAACAAAATACTGCAAACAGTAACCATGCTCTCAAGGACTTGATATTCTAACTAGAGGCCTGATGCACAAACATTCCTGTAAGAATGGGCCTGCCTTCACCTGGCTGCTGGCACCACATTGGCTCCAGCTAGAGCCTCTTTTAGGCTCCAGCCTGCAGCCACCTTTCCGCCTTCCCACACGGCCCAGAGGTTTGGAGTGGCTGGGGCAGTACAGAACACACCCGGCCACTCTGCACCTGCGTATGCAAATTAACCACCATCTTTGTTGGGTTAATCTGCATACTCCCATTTGGCTGGTGGGCGTCGCGAAGGTATGGTCAATTTGCATCTTACTCTTTTATTAGTGTAGATAGGAGGTTTTAGATTTTTTTGACATGTTCAGAATAATTAAGGCGGATAGCAATAAATACAGTTCATAAAAATTCAACAATTTATGATAAAGTAGCATTCATGTAACATTTGTTTTACCTTGAGAATTAGTATAATTTTTAAAGCATGGTGTTGTTTATTTTACTATCACTAAAGTATATATTAAGACTTTAAACTCAATGAGATTTACAGTAAAATATGATGAGTGTACTGCATTCCTAGCAAATTAAGAATATCAGAAATTCTGATATCATTGGATTTATTGTCTAACATAAATGACTTTGGGTGGGTTGGTGCATAATCAGAGTTTGCATAATTTGTTTCTGACTCTTTCCCTTTTTACCCTTTTCAATCTATTCTTAATATCTCACACTTAGTTCAGTGTCTGGTAATGCAAAGTAAAGAGGACTGAAGTACACTAAAGCTAAATTAAAAGGGAAAATCTTTTTTGGGGGTGGTAGGTGCACGATGGAGGGAGTTAATAAGGAAAAGGGGGCATCTGTAATACTTTTAACAATAAAGATAAATTTTAAAAATAACAATAAAGGGAAAATCTCTTCAAAATCTGATATATTTGAATATTTTTTGTTATTTTTTTCTTAGCTTACCAAAATCAACTTGGAAGCACAGAAAGTGGAACAGATGTTAAGAGACGAACTAGCTGATAGTGTGAGCAAGACAGTAAGTGATGCTGATAGACAACGGATTCTAGAATTGGAGAAGAATGAAATGGAACTAAAAGTGGAAGTGTCAAAGTGAGTGCAAGTAAACTTTCTGGTCATTTGGTTAGATATGTCTATTCTAATTTGTCTTTAAGAAACCTAATTAAAGTGGTACATGGGTAATATTCTTAGTGGCAATTAATATTGATTTTCTTTTAAGAATATGGTTAAATAATATTAAGTAGTTCTTTTGCATATTAAATATTTTGGGGAAGAACCATTAATTTATTTAAACTTAAATTTTTTCACTTTATTAAGGAAGAAATAGTGCATCTTTTATCTGTTTAGGTTACTGTAAAAATATAATGAAACATTTCAGATTTTGATTCAATTTTGGTTATCTTCCATGTATACTGAACTAGATATTAAGCAGGTGTTAACTCATACGATTATACTTACTAACATGAAGTAACATTGTTATTTTCATTTTAAGTGTGGAAACAGTTTGTTTGCTTGGAACACAAAATATATGTAAGGTGTAAATACTATGTGCCAGGTAGATGCTATGTATTTACTCTCTTTTATAATCATGCTTTACTTCAGTGACAAAGTATGAGGATCCCAGTTGAGGTGGTGAACACACAATACAACATACAGATGATGTCTTAAATAATTGTACACCTGAAGCCTATATAATTTTGTTAACCAGTGTCATCCCAATAAATTAAATAAAAAATACAAACAAACAAACAAATAAATAAATAAATGGAAAAGTGTGAGGATTCCTGAGTTGATCTGTCAAGTGCAAATAATTAGTGAAAAAGGTTTTATAACCTTTCATAGTTATAGCAGTTTTTTGGAGCTTTGATATCCTTTTGGGAATATCAGTCATTTCTAACCATTTTCACTGTGAAGAATACTTCTTTTTAATTCTTTCATCTCATGCACCTTACCTTTTGAAATAAACTTATATTATTCATTTTAATTATTATATTTTAATTCATTATTATATTTTAATTAATAAAAACTTATAGAACTGCCATTGAGAACTTCTAATCAATATGAGGAAACCTAAGTTACCTATCACACAGAACTAAAATTATTTCAATCTACAGTAAAATGCATTTTACTTTACTTGTGTAGTCTTCTCATAGTAGTCATATAGGAAATCTAATAAATTACCATAAAGCCCCTCCTTTTTATTGGCCACATACTTTGGAAAATGCTATATAGTTTCAGATAACTTTCATTTTAAAACTGCTCAGAACATTTAATACGATACTGTGTATTATGACTTTTCAAGGGAGGGAGGGGTGTTGAAAATGGAGTTTTTCCATGAAACACATGTTAACCTCTCCGGGCATCATGTTTCATGAAACAACTTAAGAAATTTTGCTTTAGCATTTCATACAAAGAAGAGATGATGGAATCTAATGGCTTTTCCAAGGCTCTAAAAATTTGAAATCCTGGTATTTATTCCCTTAGAAAAATATACCTAATTGTTTCTGAAATATTACTTCCTAGACTGAGAGAGATTTCTGACATTGCCAAAAGGCAAGTTGAAATTTTGAATGTACAACAACAGTCCAGGGAAAAGGAAGTAGAGTCCATCAGAACGCAGCTGTTAGACTATCAGGTATGTACAGGGTTGGCTTTTCTATATAGATTTTTTTCTTTTTTCTAAATTCACATTAGATATTGGGATGATTTTATAGTTTTAATTAAAGAATATATCAAATAGAGGCTCATATTCTCGTTAGTTATAATCTGATTAGTTTGCAACTTAATGCAAAAAACCATAATACAGAAAAGCATTTAAATGCCTATAAATGCATTGTGCTGACTGCTGATCAGAGTTAAGTCAGGTGAGGAGACATAGTAAGCCTTTTATAACAATATTTTCTCTTGTAGCTTTCTGTAGCTTTTCATATATTCTCACATTATGTCTTTTTAAGAATTAATAAAAATTGCCCTAGCTGGCTTGGCTCAGTGGATAGAGCATCAGCCTGGTGACTGAAGGGTCCCAGGTTCAATTCCGGCCAAGGGCATATACATGGGTTGCTGGCTCAATCCCCAGTAGGGGCGTGTATGAGGCAGCCAATCAATGATTCTCTCTCATCATTGATGTTTCTATCTCTCTCTCCTTTTCCCTTCCTCTCTGAAATCAATAAAGAAATATATTTAAAAATATTAATAAAAATAAAAAATAAAAGAAATGTTTGAGGATCCCTGAGTTGATCTATCAAGTATAAATAATTAGTGAATAACATTGTATACATGAGTATTATAGTTTACATATAGAAGTTAAAAGAAAAACACAACACCATAATATTCCAACTGTTACTTAGCCTGTTGCCACATTTGGATTTTACACCTATTTGATTCTGTTTTTTGCTGATTTTGCTTTTTAATTTTTTGGTAATTTGTATTAAAGCAAGGTTAGATTTTTATAGGATCTCATATAGCACACTTTTAAATGTTTAGTAAATTATGATATTAAATCCATGATAATTTCATAGGAAAAACTTGAAACTTGGTACAAATATATGTATTTTTATATTAGGCACAATCGGACGAAAAGGCACTAATTGCCAAGTTGCACCAACACCTTGTCTCTCTTCAAATTAGTGAGGTCACTGCTCTTGGTAAGTTGGAGTCTGTCACATCGAAACTGCAGAAGACGGAGGCCTATAATTTGCGCTTAGAACAGAAACTGGATGAGAAAGAGCAGGCTCTCTATTATGCCCGTTTGGAGGGGAGAAACAGAGCCAAGCATCTGCGCCAGACAATTCAGTCTTTGCGACGCCAGTTCAGTGGAGCTTTGCCCTTGGCACAGCAGGAGAAGTTCTCTAAGACAATGATTCAGTTACAAAATGACAAACTGAAGATAATGCAAGAAATGAAAAATTCTCTGCAAGAACACAGAAATATGGAGAACAAAACAATGGAGATGGAATTAAAGTTAAAGGGGCTGGAAGAGTTAGTAAGCACTTTAAAGGATACTCGGGGAGCCCAAAAGGTAAAACAGTGATTTTAACCTCAGTGTTTCCAGAAGAGTTACACAATTTTAAGTTATTCATATATACCTTTTTGAGAAACACAGCATATATTTTAACTTATTAATTTAGAAATTAGGGGTTTTGTCTACTTGAATTTCTATTTGTAAAAATTAAATGAGATTCTTCTAAGCAATAGTTTTAGTAGAAGTACTTAGGTTTTAAAATAATAAGGGCTTTTTAATACTCTTGAGAAGTTTATATCTATTAATAAAATACTAATTATAATTTTTAAACATTATAGTGCTTATCAATTGAATTCTACTCTTTGTAATTATTATTTGTTTAAAATTTACAAGTATTAGGCCTGCATGTATTTTTGATATAATTTTTGTTTTACCTTTATTTGAAGAATTTAAATGAAACATAATTATCTTGCAACTAAACTTTATTCTCTAGGCTAGAAATATAGGGTGGATCAAAAAATGTATACACATACTTTGAATCATTTTAAATACATTGTTTATTAAAGTACATTTCATTTTTAAAATAAAGTGTATATACATTTTTGGGGGACACCAAAATAATTTTATATTTTATTTTATTGTAGGGTCTATTAGTTTGAATTAAAATCATCAGGATGTGGAGAAATATTTATTTATATAGCATTGACATTTGTATGTATAATTTATAAATCTTTAGGTAATCAGTTGGCATATGAAAATAGAAGAACTCCGTCTTCAAGAGCTAAAATTAAATCGAGAATTAGTCAAGGATAAAGAAGAAATAAAATATTTGAATAATATAATTTCTGAATATGAGCATACAATCAGCAGTCTGGAGGAAGAAATTGTACAGCAGAATAAGGTTTCATTTTATATTTATTTTGATGTTTTCTTGCTAAGATTTTCTTTTAAAATTTTTTTTTTTATTGATTTCAGAGAGGAAGATAGAGATAGAAACATCAATGATGAGCGAGAATTGGCTGCCTCCAACAACTCTGGGCATGTGCCCTGACCAGTAATCAAACCATGGCCTCCTAATTTATAGGTTGATGCTCAACCACTTAGCTGGGCTCTTGCTAAGATTTTAAACATAACATTGTAGAAGTGACTGCTTCACTCTGCTACTTGAATATAGTTTTCATTATTATGGCATAAAATATTCTAATTTCTGTTTTCTAAACCATTATACAAATGCATATTTATTTATGTTGAAACTAGAGGCCCAGTGCACGAATTCATGCACAAGGTAGGGGGTCTGGCTGGCCCAGTCCCAATCGGGGCAGATCGGGGCCAGACTTGTAGGGAGGAGGAGATGGCAGGGGTTGGCTGGCCAGCCCACCCAGATAGGGGCCTGATCAGGGCTGGTAGAAGGAGCTAAGGATGGTTGGCTAACGGACCCCAATCCCGATTGTGGTGAGGGACCAATTGGGGGTCAGCGCCTGCAAGAGGGGCCATGGGTGGTTGGCCAGTTGGCCCCTGACCCTGATTGGAGTGAGGGGGTCGATCGGGGGTGTGGCCAGGTAGGGGGAGGGCTGCATGAAGTTGGCCGGCCAGCCTCGCCCCCAAATGGGGTGGTGGGGGCCCATCTGTGGCAGCAGTCAGGGGCAAGGCCTGCTGGGGGAGAGGGGCTTCGGGCCAATCAGGGTGGGGCAGGCTGATCGGGGGTGGGGCCAGTTGATAAGGGTGGGAGAGACAATCAAGGATGGGGCCAGCTGGGGTGAGGGGCTGCAGGACTTGGCTTTGTTTACTGTTATGCTTGCATTGCTTAGAATAGTGATTGTCATGTAGTATGTCATTAAATATATTTTGGATGGATAGGAGGATAGATGGATGAATAGATGAATGCATTGATGAATTAAAATCCTGACTCCATATCTGCCTATCTCTTTGATGGCAAAGTATTTTACTTCTCTTGAGTTTGCTTCCTTTCCCCATAAAATTATAGTAGTGACCTCAAAGGTTTGTTGTTGGAATTAAATAAGAAAATGTAGCTGAAACCGGTTTAGCTCAGTGGTAGAGCATCGGTCTGCAGACTGAAAGGTCCCAGGTTCGATTCCGGTCAAGGGCATGTACCTGGGTCGCAGGCACATCCCCAGTGGGGGGTATGTAAGAGGCAGCTGGTCGATGTTTCTCTCTCATCGACATTTCTAGCTCTCTATCTCTCTCCCTTCCTCCTCTCTGTAAAAATATCAACAAAATATATATTTTTTAAAAATGTATGTAAAAATTCCTGTTGTTTGCTTGGTGAGTGTTTCTATGTATGTCTGATGCAAAATATCTTTTTTCAGTTTCATGAAGAAAGAGAAATGGCCTGGGATCAAAGAGAAGTTGAGCTGGAACGTCAACTAGACATTTTTGACCGTCAGCAAAATGAAATACTACATGCAGCACAAAAGGTCTGAGTGATTAATTCTATTTGCTACTCTGTTCAAATATAAGTGGGCTTTAACTTATATTTAAAGCTACTCTGTTTGCTTATGTTCAAATATAAGTGGGCTTTAACCATGTTTGATCATATAGTTGTAAAAATTAATGTTTCTTTCAATGCTACAACTGTTTTATTTTAATGCTATTTTTAATAGTTTGAAGATGTGACAGGATCAATGCCAGACCCGAGCTTGCCTCTTCCAAATCAACTTGAGATTGCTCTAAGAAAAATTAAGGAAAATGTTCGAGTAATTCTAGAAACACGGGCAACTTGTAAATCACTAGAGGAGGTAATTAGAAAAATTTGCATTTTGATTAGTATATTGGGTATATAGAATTTTTTACATGTGTAATTTATTTTAATGAGGATGATGTATAGAATGATGAATCTGTTGCTAGTTCCACCCTCCTTTTCTACTCTCCCTTCATGCTTCTAATAGGCAATAAAGAAAAACAGATATGGCTAATTAGAATTAATTATTCATTTAATTAACTTGTTACTTTTGGGCACACTAATCAGTTGTATTGAAACAAAAAGAATGTTTCATTGTAGTTTTATGAGCAATATATCATCTTCTTTTGTATGATCAAGAATTGTGTTCAGCCTCGTTTATTTGAAGTGTAGGTTATATACTCTGAATCAGTTTCAGTTAATTCCTTTTGTGGGTGGTTAAAGGGTTTGAAGGAGAGCTAGAAATTACTTCTTTCTTTAATCTAGGCCTACAACTTGATTAAGAGGATCAAATATCTTCTTTATTAAATTATATGGAAAGTAATATAAACTGAATATGATTTTCATCTTAGTTTACATCTAAATATATTAATTGTAAGCACATTTAAAAATAATTTTGCTATTAAAATTGCATATTTTCAGTCAATTGAGGAAACTTTGATTTTCTTCAGTGATTATAAGATCTATCATTTTATGTGAATTTTCATTGAGTTACTTCATTTAAAATATCTGCCTTAATCCAATTGAATAGGCAACACTTTCTTTTCTATTTTTTTTCATAAACCACAGATTTTATTATAGTGACTTATTGACTTGAGCCAGTAAAGTTCCAATTTTTATACCCAGCTGATTTATTAATTATTCTTGTAGTGCTCTGAGAGTCAATGGGCTGAAGTAAGAGGAGCAATTTATTACAGTTTTTTCCTACATTTAGCACCACCATACAATTCTAGTTCTAAAACTATAACATCTAAATAAAGTACCTTAAATTTCATTTTCATAATAATTGTTTCTTAACACATGCAATCGTCTTACAACTAAAATGTGCATACAGATAACTTAGCTGTCACATAAAAATATCAGTTTAACCTTATTAATATCTTTTGACTATTTTAAGTATGTTGTGAAAAATAAAGGGAAACTCCTCTCTGAACTTGCAACTAATTTAAAATTCAGATGAAACATTTTAAAAGAAAAAATATGCTTTAATAATATGATTTGATCATTGCAGAAGCTAAAAGAAAAAGACTCTGCTTTACGGTTAGCAGAGCAAAATATTTTGTCAAGAGACAAAGTAATCAACGAACTCAGGCTTCATTTACCTGCCACCGCAGAACGAGAAAAGCTTATAGCTGAACTAGGCAGAAAAGAGATAGAGCCACAGTCCTATCACACATTGAAAATTGCTCAGCAGACTATTGCAAACATGCAAGCAAGGCTGAATCAGAAGGAAGACATGTTAAAGAAATATCAGCGTCTTCTGGAAAATGCCAGAGAGGTAATTTATTTGTTTGTTTGTTTGTTTGTTTAATATCTAGCTATCTTTCATCTATCTACCTAATGCAAATATTATTCTTCCCTGAAGTGGTAGTGCATTTCTTGCCTTTCAAATTACTCTATTTTTGAATTATCACTTTCATGTGATTAGATTACAGATTTGTCAGAAAAATGGCAGTTTATATATGTGAATCTTTCCCATATGGATTGACTAAGTCAGGAATAGCTGTCATGGAGAAACCATGATATTGAAAAATACCAGTTGAATTTATAGGTCAGAAAGTTAGAAATCTGTCTCACTAGTAGTAATAAGTGAAATCAGATTTGCTAGAACTTTGGTGGTGATGTTCAGAAAAAATCTCCATTTAAAAACTTAAAATTTTTTTCTAAAAACAAGTTAAAAGATATTGGGTACATACTATTCTAATATTAAGATTAAATTATGATCTAAGGCCGGACTTGTCAACTTCGTTTGCCAGTGAAAATGTATACTGGTGTAAATATATGCATGCAGCTATTGTTCCTTCTCTATCTCAGGAGTTTTGGAAGATTAAAGATAACAAATATTTAAGATTCTAATGTGAATGTATTTAAATCAGAATTTAAGTAATATATTTGGTTTTCTGTAAAACAGGAGCAAAGAGAAATTGTTAAGAAACATGAAGAAGACCTTCATATTCTTCATCATAAATTAGAACTACAGGCTGATAGTTCACTCAATAAATTCAAACAAACAGCTTGGGTAAGAATCTAAGAACTTACTCTTTACAGATTTTTGCGATCATATACTTGAAAATTTTGCTCTCTTTTTTGGGGGGGGAGAAGGGAATAGAAGCCACCCTATTTTTTTTTGCCAGAATAATCTTCTAAGAACATAGCTCTGATCATTCTTCTCCCTAAATTGATGCTTATAAAATATTGTTTAAATTCTGTAGCCATATGCTTAAAGCCTTCCATGATCTGACCTCAGTCGTTTTTTGTTTTTTTTTTTCAAATTTTGCTCATAAATGATTTTCATGTTCTGAATTCAGCTTATACTTGGAGCTGATCTTTGTCTTCGATATATATGAAATGACCTTTCATCTCCTAATATGCACACCTTATCATCCGTGAGCCTTAACTCATTAATTCAATCCACATTTCTTGATACTTCACTACATGTAGGGACTTTACTAGATACCGAGAATACAAAGAACCTGATCTCTATTAAATATTTTCTTTAAGCTTTCATTGCCTATTAAATTTTAGATTATATATTATTTTTTATTATTTGAGGAATACATTAAAATTATGGATAAACATTGCATTGAGTTATACATGTTTATAGCTAATTTATTCACAATTCCTAGGATTTACTAAAACAGTCTCCTACTCCAGTTCCTACCAACAAGCATTTTATTCGTCTGGCTGAGATGGAACAGACAGTAGCAGAACAAGATGACTCTCTCGCTTCACTTCTGATAAAACTAAAAAAAGTATCTCAAGAATTAGAGAGACAAAAAGAAATCACTGAATTAAAAATCAAAGATTTTGAAAATATCAAATTACGGTAAGCCTTAGAAATGTATTAACACAATAGGCGAATAGTAATAATGATATAATGAGGATAAACCTGTTTTCTAGCTGCACTGTTCTGAAAGCTTTATGTATTTTATGTATCTTGTTTTATCTTCAGGACATTATAAAATAGATCATATTCTCCCCATTCTTCACATAGGAAAGTAGGCCACAGCTACATGTCTGGGAGCAAGTGGGAAAGTCAAAATTTGAATCTATTTAGTCTACTGTAGTTTCAAGCACCAACCCAGAATCTTGTCTAGAATCTTGTTTTTAACCTCTATGCTTCCATTTCATCATCTGTAATATGGAAATGACAATACTTAACCTGGTTCCTTCAGGATGAGTATATGAAGGCCACATGCTCTTGTATAAGAAAGTAATTTCAAAATTGTAAAGTAACAAATAGATATAAAACTTTGTTTATAAGCCTATAACAGTTCCTGGCACACAATATAGTTTCAGTAAATATTTTTTGTATGAAAAATTAACTTTTTTTTTATTATTATAGTGACAGTAGTGGGTTCACAGCATTCATTCTCTGCATTAGAGATTTTAAACATTGCTCAATTTATCAGAATATAGACTTTTAAACCTAAAATATGTTTATAGTTATGTATTTTATAATCATTGTAGAACTAACTCTCTGCACCTTGGTTTCTTATCTGAATAAATGAGAAAGCTGAACAACTTATAATTGCATTCCAGCTCTGAAACTCTTATTAGAACCTTTTTGACTCACATATCCAAGATGCATCTGAAAAAATAAACATTACTTTTGCTTTAGTAAGAAGCTACCACTTTAAAGAAATTATTCTCTAAAAGAGAATTAGCAATAGCATATGGTGTCTTTCAAATCAAATTTCCCCATTCTATTAAATTTTATAACTGAGATGTTATTTTGATAAAGTAAGTTTCTTGTCATGTTTTAGATTTTATACAGTTCCTTCTGCTTTTCAACCTAATCCCTGGGTACAGAAAATAATCATCTTTTGAAATTACCTTCTATATATAATTTCTTTTGCCAATTGAAATACTTGAGTAGTTTTTTTAGTCATATCATTTTAGTCTAAAATTATACTTTTATCCTCTGTGTGCAAATTGGTACTGTTGACAGAGAACATTCAAATCTATAGAAAAATTTTATAAGAATTTATTAGAGTTGAATTTGAACCAAAAAGAATTATACCTGAAGCAAGATCTCAATAGACAGAACAATGCTTCCCAGGACAGTTTGCAGTTACTTTTTTTGCATTTGGAATTAAGGAAAGAACAGCAAGGAGGATTCCATGAAGGTGGGAGAAAGCAAGGCAGGGATTATGGAATAATTAATGACATTATGTGCTCTCTTTCAGGGGTCTAAAAAATAGGCATTTCAAAGTTGTATTAACCTAGATGTACAAAAACAATGAGCAGAGCTCACTTAGAGCAAACCTTTCACTAAAGAAGTTAAAGTCAGGAATGACTACTTACCGTGACCTGTTCAGTTGAGAATTTATAATCAGATCATCCTGAGGTTATTTTCCGTTAGATGTATTACAGTATCCCTTTTTTTGTTCACAGTATGCATATTTTACTGTCTTAGAAGTATATAGAAAATTATAGGTTCTTGTGTTTTCTTAAGTAAAATCTTATAGTTTCACAATTTGATGATTTAAGTGACAAGTTTTTCAGCTGCATGCAATAAGTCTCAGAGTGTTTAACACTTGTTCATAATTTAATACAATCTTCTCTTTGGTCAAAGTTTAATTATTTGTATCTCCATATTGCTGACATTATTAATGCAGTGCCTAAATGCAAAGTAAACTGGATGTAATTTAGTATGACTTACTAAAGATGAATGAACAATCGGATTAATCACATTAACTAAGTCTGCTGATAGTATCTATTTCCATATCTATGATATACATGCAGGTATTATAGATGTAATAATAGTGACTTTAGAACCATAAACAATAACATGTAATTTCTGTGAACGTGTACATTTTGTCTTTGCAACATAACAATACAGGGCAGTGGTTCTCAACTGAGGTAATTATTGCTGTCCTCCTTCCCTCGGGGACATTTGGTAATATCTAGAGACATTTTCCATTGTCACAAATAGGAGGTTTTATTAGCATCTAATGTGTAGAAGCAAAGAATGCTATTAAACATCTGCATTGCCGTCAATGCAGAGAACAGTTCACAAAGAATTCTTCAGCCAGACAGTCAGTAGTGCTGTGATTGAGAAACCCTGATAAGAGAAAAGTCACATCCTGCCCAGCACATGGTGTGTAAAGTGCTGTTTGTTCATTTTCTGAATTATTTACCTAAATCCACAAAATTGCTTGTTGCAGTCATTACCAAAAATAGACAGAAATTAGAAAGAAAAAGTATGTTAAATTTAAGAGTGGTCAAGTGGAATAAAGAATTGTGTTCATTTGGCCCCAGCCAGTGTGGTTCAGTAGTTGAGTGCCAATCAGTAGATCACAGTTCAATTTTTGGTCAGAACACATGCCCAGGTTGTGGGCTCCATCTCCTGATCTTCAGGGAGGGTCCTACAAGAGGTAGCCAATCAATGATTCTCTCTTATCATTGATGTTTCTCTCTTTCTCTCTCTTCCTCTTTAAAATCAATAAAAATATATTTTTTAAAAAAATTAAAAGTTATATTTATTTGGGATTTGAATTAAGACTTAGGTTTGTAAGAATATTTAGTTCCAAACATTTGCTTTTATATAAAATTTTTGTCAATCAAAGTATTAATTGTAGCAACTACTTTACTAAATACATATGCTTGCTGATATTAGGCTCCAAGAAAACCATGCAGTTGAAATGAAAAAAGTGAAAGCAGAAGTAGAGGATTTAAATTGCCTTCTGGCCCAGTCCCAAAATGAGGCACAGAGTTTAAAATCTGAACTTCAGGCTCAAAAGGAAGCAAATTCAAGAGCTCCAACAAGGACAATGAAAAATCTAGTGGAAAGGTTAAAGAGCCAATTATCCCTTAAAGAGAAACAACAAAAAGTAAGTAACAACAGAACATTGTCAACATTCAGGAAATACATGTGGTAGATTGCTTTTAGTGTAGATTTGTACAAGATGATGGTATCTCTCTGTTGTAGGAAAGAGTATCATTTTATGCTGTGAAGTAAGGGTTTTTAAGATAATTGTTTTAAACAGCCTGATTTCTGGGTTATCTGTAGAAAATAAGAGGAAATCTTATTCCATTATTTCCTTTTCTACTGGGATTTTATGCTACTGTGAGGCTATTTTAAACAATATGGATAACTGAACAATTGTGAAAAATTTGGGAAGTAAGAGGGAATAAGAGGCTAAACAAGAAGGTTACAGAGATACTTTTATGAAAAGAAGTTGTTCACTGGGTTATCTAATTTATTAGTTTTTAATTTATCAGATTTGATATACTCAATGATCTCTGAACACATAATAATCTGGCCACTCAGTGTATATCCTATATAATAAAAAGCTAATATGCGAATTGTCCCCTCGATCAGGAGTTCAACCAGTAGGCAGGCTGGCCAACTGCTCATGTCCCCTCCCCCTGGCCAGGCTGGCAGGACGAATTCATGCACCAGGCCCCTAATACACACACACACACACACACACACACACACACACACACACACACACCCATACACACACACACACACACACACACTCACACACTGAGTGACCAGATTATTATGCGTTCAGAGATCATAATAATCTGGCTAGTCAGTGTAAATTACTATTGTTTTTCTGTGCTAGATCAAGAAATTTATTGGCAAATTGTAAGCCTTTTTTTAATCTTGTAACTTTGCAAATTCTTAAATTTAATTAATTTCATCAGAAGTATATCTTGCGTAATTTGGATAAATGCCTAAATTTGGATATTTGAAACCAAAAGATACCTGGTTTTTGTAATAAAAGTTTCCTGATTTAATGCTGTGTTCCCAAAAGTATTAATGTCAAGATTTTGAACTCTCATACTCAATTTTAAAATAATTGAATTCAGTTACTAATTTATTTGAAAAAGTTGGGTTATTAATTTGTAATTATGTTTGCTTAAATATATGGCATTTTAGGAAAATAGTTGAAAGTAATAAAGCCTACTATCTTTAGTATTATATATTGCTCATGTAAAATATCAGATTTTCAAAAAAAAGTGATATATCTGTTTTAATTTTTAGGCACTTAGCCGAGCACTTTTGGAACTCAGAGCGGAAATGACAGCAGCAGCTGAAGAACGTATTATTTCTGCAACCTCTCAGAAAGAGGCAAACCTCAATGTTCAACAGATTGTTGATCGACATACTAAAGAGCTAAAGGTGAGCATCAACACATTTATTAATATAAGAAAATTTTGATAATTCCATTGGAAGAGAATCCACCTTTTTTAAAAAAAATAATAAGT
This sequence comes from Pipistrellus hanaki, assembly GCF_964339955.1. NCBI lineage: Eukaryota > Metazoa > Chordata > Mammalia > Chiroptera > Vespertilionidae > Pipistrellus > Pipistrellus hanaki. The sequence goes on from NC_140505.1 coordinate 114,823,298, forward strand.
ATCTTTATTATACTTATGTACTGATTACGATCTTGGAATTAGCAAAATATAGGCTATTATAAACTACTCTTCCTAATAGAATTAAATTTAAAAACATTTACATATGATTTTTAAAATGTGTAGATTTTTTCTTTCTTTCTTTTGCCATATCAGAATTTTCTATCTGGTTTTTGCTAGTTTATGAGTTAATTAGCTTTGCTTTTTTATTCCCTGAAATAGTTTATGAAAATCATGTAGTTCTTGACATTTAATCTATAGAGCTATCTGGCTCTGAAGACTATTTTTGAAGTTATTATTTTTTGGCAATGTATTTTATTATTTTCTTACTTGATTGTTACGTTTGGTAATTTAAACTTCCCCCCCCCAAAATATATATATTTCATAATAATATTTAAATTTATTTACACAAGTTTCATATACTATATTCTGAGTAAAATGAAAAATCTTTTTTATACATTGTTTTTGTTTATAATTTTGGCTTGCTCTTTGTGTATATGTATATGTATGTCACTACCATTAAACTGTACAATGATTAGATTTTACTCAGATTTAAAAAAAAAAACACATATCTTATTGATTTTTTTACAAAGAAGAAGGGAAAGGGAGAGATAGTTAGAAACATCATTGAGAGAGAAATATTGACCAGTTACCTCCTGCACACCTCCTACTAGGAATGTGCCCGCAACTAAGGTACATGCCCTTGACTGGAATTGAACCTGGGACCTTTCAGTTCACAGGCCAATGCTCTATCCACTGAGCCAAACCAGTTAGGGCAAATTTTACTCTGATTTTTTAAAAGTAAAATTTTAATATATTATTATTGGCTAGGAGCCCAGTGCACGATTACATGCACCTCGAAAGGAACTGTGGGCCGTGAGGCTATGGTGGGCACAGGACGGATCTTGGCCCATCTTCTACGCCCTTGCTCAGCCCCTCTTGCCATGGCCCCTAGTCCCTGTCTGCCAGCAGCACTGCTCCCACCGCTGCCGCTCCCACATGCTGAGAGCGCTGGGCCCCATTTGCATTTTCACCTAATGACTGCACGGAGCACTTGGGGCCAGTGCCAGCAACAGATGCAAGCAGGGCCAGTGCCATCAGCAGGTGTGAGCAGTGGCTGCTGGCCCGATTGCCCCTCAGGAGCAGGGGAAGGTGGGGAAGACCTCAGGGGCAATCGGGGCCTACAACCACTGCTCCCACCTGCTGACGGCACCGAGTGATGGGGGCTGGCGCCAGGCACCGGCAGCAGGTGCAAATAGGGCCAGTGCCAGCAGCAGGTGTGAGTGCCCAGTGGGACCTTGTGTACTGGAGAAAAGAATTTTCAGTAACGACCAGAGGCTTGTCCCAATGACAGCAACCAGTACCCTGCCTTGATCTGATGCCCCTGCTCACCTGCTCCATCATCCCTTTGTGGTTGATGCTCGCCATGTTCTGTGTGTGCCTCCTGGTGGTCAGCGCACGTCATAGCGACCAGTTCGGTTGTTTGGCTCTTTGGTCTGTTTGCATATTAGCCTTTTATTATATAGGATTTCAGAGAGGAAGGGACAAAAAGAGAGATAGAAACGTCAATGATGAGAGAGAATCATTGGCTGCCTCCGGCACTCCCCCGATTGGGAATCAAGTTCACAACCCGGGCATGTGCCCTGACAGGGAATTGAATGGTGCCCTCTTGGTTCATAGTTCAGTGCTCAACCACTAAGCAAAACACGCTGAGCTTACTCAGAATCTTTAAATCTTCCATTGCATCTATCAAGATTATGAGTATAGTCGACAGTAAAAATCCATTTAATAATTATAAATCAGTAATAACCTTTGTTAGTGTCTTCTTTAATACCTTTCTCTTTTTCCTATAATGGCTTCTCTGAATTCTTCACATTCTTCAACTTTTCCTCAAAGCCTTCTCTAATTTCTCTGGGAAAATTTGTTTTTCTCCTAGCTGCTTTATAATACTACTAATTTCTGTTGTTATTACTAGCAGTACTTTTTGCCTGCATTAATTTATTCAACAAAACATTTAAAAAATATTTTTGTATTGATTTCAGAGAGGGAGGGAGAGGAGAGAGCGATAGAAACATCAATGATGAGATAGAATCATTGATTGGCTGCCTCCTGCACACCCCACACTGGGGATCGAGCCTGCAACCTGGGCATGTGCCCTGACTGGGAATCGAACCATGACCTTCTGGTTCATAGGTCAATGCTCAAGCACTGGGCCATGCTGGCCAGGTTCAACAAACCATATTTTAAGTACCAGTATTTCCATCACTGTTAATGTATAGGGCAGCTAAGACTTCCTTCCTATGTATACTTTCTTAAGCATATTGTCTATAATCGCTAGCGCCCTTTCATGTCTTGTCTTTACAAAGTAAATTAGAAATTAATTCAAATCGGAGATTTCTTTTATACTACTCAGAAGTTTCATAATGTTTTAAACACTGGTGTGTACATTGTACTTGTTTCTTTAATAAATTAGTTCAGCCACAATGAAACATTTACTTATCCTTATTTGATAAAATTTTTGCCCTAGGTATATTTTGAAGATGAATTGCTTTAGATTGTTTCTTCATGTTTTGTTTTATATTTTTTTTCTCAAATAGATTTGATTAATTGGAATGAAGATGGAAGAATATATGTAGTTTGATGTTTTTTTTTCCATGTATACTTAAACATTTAGATTAAAAACTTTCTTCTTAAGTCTTAATGCTATAATTTCATAGTGTATTGATTTTATCATTGATATTTGGTGATTTGTGAATTAAATGTTTCTTTATTTTATATATTAGTTACAAATTGAAGATTTAAGTGAAAATCTTTTAACATTGAAAGAAGCTCTTAAAACAAGTAAAAACAGAGAAAATTCACTAACTGATAATTTGAATGACTTAACTAATGAACTACAAAAAAAACAAAAAGCCTATAATAAAGTGCTTAGAGAGAAAGATGAAATTGAACAAGAGAATGATGAACTGAGAAGGCAAATAAAAAGACTAACCAGTGGATTACAGGTAATGTCATATTGTGATAATATCTTTGATTTATATGTAAGTAGCATTTCATTCCTAATTTTTAATTTCATATATAATATTTCCTGGAACTAGCTTGCATGTCCCCTTGATTAATTTAGCTAATTCCTTCAGTGATCGCCACTGTATTTATCATTTTAGAGAAGTATATCTTATTTAAATGCAGAAACAGTTACCATGTTATATATCAGTAATGTCATTCAGAATGTTTGATAAACTATGGTCTCAGAAATTTTCTGCAGTTGTAATATTTGGTGTGTATTTTATTTGATACTTTTTTACTTATAAAAGGTTAAAATGCATTATTATTTTTCAGGGCAAAACTCTGATAGATAATAAACAAAGTTTAATTGAAGAACTCCAAAAGAGAATTAAAACGCTAGAAAGCCAACTGGAAAGAAAAGTGGATGATGAAGAAATTAAGCCTATAAAAGAAAAGGTATGTGGATAAACATACTGATATATTTAAGGTGGTGCAAGAGTAAGTTAAATATGTAATTGATGAATAGCTAATGTACTATATTAGTTTGAGGACCTAATACATATTTTAAGTGATATTGAATAATATAGAGAAATCTAAGACAGATGTACTTGAGGAGACTCCTATAAAGTAACTCTTACTTAAAAATTTCTACATCATGTCCATGTCATTTTCCTGGCATCCAGAAATATATGCACATTTTGCTTATTTGTTTATCACTTCTCCCAATGTAATTGTTGACATATTGGTGATTTGACCTTTGGGATAGAAGCTGGGCATTTTTACTCTTCTACCTCGACCCAAATGTGTCCTTTTATCCTTCAACTAGTGGCCCGGTGCATGAAATTCATGCACGGGGGGAGGGGTGTTCCTCAGCCCAGTTTGCACCCTTTCCAATCTGGTACCCCTCGAATGTCCTACTGCCGGTTTACAGGGATTGGGCCTAAACTGGCAGTTGGACATCCCTTTCACAATCTGAACTGCTGGCTCCAGCCACTCATCTCCCTGCCTACCTGCCTGATTGCCCCTAACCACTCTGCTGCCGGCCTGTTAACCTCTACCTTCCCTCTGTTCCAGCCTGCTCACCCCCAACTGACCCCTGTGCCAGCCTGCTCTCCCCCAACTGCACCCCTTACTGGCCTGCTCACCTCCACCTCTCCTCCCCACTGGCCTGCTCACCCCCAACTGCACCCCTGCTGGCCTGCTCACTCCATATTGTCCCCCCTGCTGTCCTGATCACCTCCAACTGACCCCCACTGACTGTCTGCTTACCCCCAACTGGCCTCCCTGCTGGTCTGCTTATCCCCAACGGCCCCTACCATCCCATCCTGGCCTGATCAACCCCCTGATGACCCAAGGTCCCATCCCCTGCTTTATTACTTTTTTTTCCCCCCAGCACTTCTTTTTTTTTTTTTTTTTTAATATATTTTATTGATATTTCACAGAGAGGAGGAAGGGAGAGAGATAGAGAGCCAGAAATGTCGATGAGAGAGAAACATCGACCAGCTGCCTTTTGCACACCCCCTACCGGGGATGTGCCCGCAACCAATGTACATGCCCTTGACTGGAATCAAACCTGGGACCTTTCAGTCCGCAGACTGACGCTCTACCACTGAGCCAAACCGGCTTTGGCGCCCCCAGCACTTCTTTGGGTAGAGGCCAGGGCCAGCTGGAAACAAGTATCTAGGATTTATTTAACTTCTATAATTGATACTTTATAGCCTTGAGTGGAGGCCAGGCTGGCCACAGCGGGCAGGAAACTTGGCTTCCTCCATCAATGGGGGCAACCCAAGCCTCATGCTCAGCTCCAGCTCTGTGGCAGGCTGCCATCTTGGTTGGGTTAATTTGCATACTTGCTCCTGATTGGCTGGTGGGTGTGGCTTGTGGGTATAGCAGAGTGATGGTTAATTTGCATGTTTCTCTTTTATTACTGTAGATAGGCAGGACTATTATTTCAAGGTCAACAATGTGACTTGGGATATGTCAGTATTTACAGCAATATTAAAGTAATCAATCCACTCTTAAATTGATTTTATAAGCGAGAAAATTTGCTTTAAGTTTTTCATTCAATTTAAGTAAAATATTTTATAATAAAAATTACTGATAGTGCCCTGGCCAGCTGACTCAGTTGGTAGGAGCATCATTCCTATCTGGCACATTCCAAGGTTGCAGATTGATCCCTGATCAGGAAACAACCAATCAATGTTTCTCTCTCACAGTGATATCTCTTTGTCTCTCTCTTTCTTCCTTCCCCTCTCCAAAATCAGTAAACATGCCCTTGGGTGAGGATTAAAAATAGAATTAACCAACCTTAGCTAAAATACATATATATAATTAATTTTGGATTAATGATAAACTGAAAACTTTTATCTTGTTGGTAGCATTGAAAATATCAAAAGTGACCTAGGAAATATTTATGGTAATGGTAATGTTTGCCCCTGAAGAAAATCACAGTGGAGGAACTATGGTTAGGATAAATTTACCCAGAAAATATTCAATATCTATTATATAAAATAAATTTTCATAACATGAAAACTACATATTTTAATGACTATAGAAAATAGGCAATGCGACTAAATGTTTTAACAAAGTATATTACAGAAAGTATCAAAATTGACCAATGTCAGTATAAATTTGATAAAAATGCTTGCATTTATATACATGGAACTACAGCATACTTGCTGTCAGAAGCTTTATTGGTGAAAACTGGAAGATAAAAATGTCTTTACCCTTCTAGATTGGACTCTGCTCTCTCCTTCCCGGGGAAAAGGTCTAAATAATCCTTGGGTACCAGTTCCTAACCTGATTCCCATCAGATTACCTCAGCTTTGTGGCTTTCCGTAGACTCCTAATCTCTATTTCAGCTTATTTCTCCTTAAATTAGATAATACTATTTCTATTACCAATTTCTCAAGATTATTTTGACAGGGAAATAATTTGTGAAAGTTTTTTGTAAGCTATCAAGTTCATCCCAGTGTATGATGTTATTACTGACTAGAAATAGAAAGAGAACAGAGAAAGTTATAGTAATAGTAAAATTTATAGCTATGAATCCAGTGAGAATGTTATTTCAGATTATGCAGTACTGGGCATTCCTAACTCATGAATGTTTTAATACTCATAGAATCCTTTCATTGATTATAAAAACAAATTTCAACACATTTTCCTCCATAAACAATGTTTGTAGCTGTCTGTATTAAAAAAAAAAAAAAAAAAAAAAAAAAAAAAAAAAAAAAAAAAAAAACACCCTATGCCCTGCAGTCCTGTTTTTCTTATGATAATTTATTTTTCTCCACAGCATTTATTACTATCTGACAGACTAGATTTTCTTAGCTATGTGTTCTTCTTTTGGTCTTCAAGCTTTGATGGCAGAAATGGTCTATTTGGTTCATTGTTGTCTCCTTAGCACCTAGAACAGTCCCTGACACATAGTAGATGCTCAGTATTTGTTGAATGAATGAAAAATTTTAAATGTAATAACATTATTCTGAAATCTACATGTAAGAAGCTGTTGGAACAGAAAATATCAAAAGATAATTTCTCTCTCCATCCTCTCTTCTTGCCTTCTCTTTCCCAGTCTAGAACAGACCTTGGTGACTTTGCCTGTGTTGTTTTTATTGTTGTTATTGTTCATTTTTTCATTATTTTCTTTCTTAAATCTTACTTAAGATGGTAATGTCAGATAGGATAGAATTACTCAATCCCTACAAAGCACTATACGATGCAGAAAAATTCACCTATATACATTATGCCCCCAACTAATATTTATATTTCTGGAGGTATATAAAATTACTGGTTATATTTCGGAAAAAAAAGAAGTTAATGACTATCAAACACTTAGTGAAGTTTTTACATTTTTTAAAGGATACTGTTTAGCTGAACTAAATAAAAGAGATTAAAAACTTAGCCAGTATGAGAAAAGTTAGTTTTGAGAAGGCAACTTTTTCAAAATGTTTTTTATTAATTTTTAGACAGAAAGGAAGGGAGAGATAGAAACTTTGATGGGAGAGAAACATCATTGATTGGCTGCCTCTACTAGGATCCAGCCCACAATCAGGCCATGTGCCCTGACTGGGAATTGAACCAGCAACTTCTTGATTCATGGCTCGACGCTAAACCTCTGAGCCACACCAGCCTGGCAAACTTATGTTAGTTGGGCATTTGACTTTCAGCTATCTATCTGACTTAAAGTTATGGTTGTTAACCCTTCTAGCACTAACATTCTTTTTTTTATTTTTATAGTAAATACAGTGTTTCAAAATGTCTTCTTTACTATTCCAAATGAAATTCCTTGTTAATATAAGCTATTAGCTACATGCCTAATTTCAAATTTATCATTATAAATGCCCTAAATAAAAGATAAATGAAAAACATAAAAGAAAAAATATTATGAAAATAGTATATTTTTATTTTTTTCATATTTCAGCAAACATAAATGCTCTGGCATGACTACCCTAAAAGTCATCATGAGGTAGTTTATCCTTGCACCTCTAGGTTGTGTTCATATGAATTCAGAGCTATGAATGCAGACTAATACTAGAACAATATATTCTAGTGGCAGCTCATGTTGCTGTGGCATTTCCATTTATAATCTCATTTCTAAAATGACACACAATTGTTGGTACAGTTTTTAGCAAAATTATATGTACAGGTTTTCTTTTTATAAGATTGTTGCATTCCTAGAAAGTTTATTACATAGTAAAATCGTTAAAAATTGCTTGGTGGCCTAATCGGTTTGGCCCAATGGATAGTGTCAGCCTGCGGACTGAAAGGTCCTAGGTTTGATTCCAGTCAAGGGCATCTTGGTTGTGGGCACATCCCCAATAGGAGGTGTGCAGGAGGCAGCTGATTGATGTTTCTCTCTCATCGATCGATGTTTCTAACTCTCTCTCCCTCTCCCTTCCTCTCTGTAAAAAAAAAAAAAAAATATATATATATATATATATATATATATATATATATATATATTTTAAAAAATTAAAAGTATATAAGAATTGCTTGATAGAATGAAGATATAAGTTCTTAGCTCAGATAGTTGTGAACAGAATTTTTAACTATGTGAATGCCCAGAACTTGTGCAGTACGTGGACTGTTTTGCTCTTTCCTTGGACACTTTATCTTAGTTATCACAAGCCATGACACCTATTCCTAAAGGCCCTAATTGCTTCCCTGTCCCCCATCCATTTTAGCACTTATCACACTAACATAACTACAATTTTTCTTTTCTTGTTTTATTTTTTTATTTTTTTATTTTTATTTTGTTCCATTTCCCTAGTGCATACACTCAACCAACATAAACTGGACTCTTATATTCATGAAAATAGATTTTTTGTTTGTTTGATTTATTCATTGCTTCTATTCTTAGATAGTACCTGGTACATATCTAGCACTAAATAATTATTTGTTGAATCAGAAAGTAATGTTCATTGAAGATTTGAAGGGGCCCTGATGCTAGGATATTGCTATGGGATGACAGAATTGGGTTAGTCATTTATACATATAGATTCCTTGATATACAAGCTTACTGTAGTCATGATTGTCTATTAAAAATCTTCATGTAAAGACTCGGTAAGGGTGTTATCATGAGTTCAAACTGTTCTCCAGAATTCTATTTGTCAAGTTATAAAATACAGGATATTTAAACTGAGGGTCATTTTTACTACGAGCTTGGCATGTCTAAAAATTGTAGAAGTTAAAATCTATTTATTTTTTAAGAAGGATTGTTTTACCATTCTAATAAGTTGTAACTGATAACTCTTAAAATAAAATTTAAAAAAATATTTGTAATTTTCTTCCTCCTTTATTATTGTTTATAGAGTGCTAGAGAAGAATTAATTAGATGGGAAGAAGGTAAAAAATGGCAAAGCAAAATAGAGGGAATTCGAAACAAGTTAAAAGAGAAAGAAGGGGAAGTTTATATTCTAACAAAGCAGTTGAATACTGTGAAGGATCTTTTTGCCAAGTGAGTATAAAGTAAATCTAATTAATTATGTGTAAAGTCTTTAATTGACCTGGAAGTTATATAGTTTTATTGTTCTTGATAATATAAGAAATTATCTAATTTTAATTATGAATTATTATCTATGATTTTTTATTTTCTTTCTTTGAAATGTGTTTTGAATTTATTTTAACAACTTATAAATGGGGTTTCCTATAATTTAAAAATAACTTAGCTCCTAGGAAATGCAGAACAATCTGATTTTTGTATATTGATCTTGTAATGAGTAAACTGCAGTTCAATAAATTGAACAAGCCACACAGTGGATAGTATATTTTCATGTTTCTTATTTAATCCCACAGAGCTGATAAAGAGAAACTGACTTTGCAGAGGAAACTAAAAACAACTGGCATGACTGTTAATCAAATTATGGGAGTGCAAGCTTTGGAGTCAGAAAAAGAATTGGAAGAATTAAAAAAGAGAAATCTTGACTTAGAAAATGAGATATCATATATGAGGTACACTATTACTTGGAAATTTGCTATCTATACTAATAAAAGGGTAATATGCTAATTAGACTGGATAGACTGGACGTCTTCCAGATGTCATTCTGGACGTCCCCCCTGACAAAGCCAGCGGCATGGCCAGCCTGCAAACCACCTGCAACCCCTCACCTCGGCCGGCCCCGCCCCTAGCATGGACCCCCACTCTGATCTGGGGCCCCCTTCAGGGCAGGCCAGCCAGCCCCACCTGTGCACTAGGCCTCTATCCTCTTGTATTATAAAAGGGTAATATGCAAATTGACCCTAATGGCCGAACAGCCACTGGACCAGTCCCTAGGACTACCTCTTGGTTCCTTTCCCTGGCTGGCAGGATCCAATCACCTGATGGCCACCCACTGCAGGGGCGGGGCCAGTGAGTGGGCAGGAACAGCCGACTTCTCGGTCCCTTCCCCTGGCCATCAGGCACTGGTCACTGGATGGTGAACGGGAAACCACAGGTAGGTGGTGGCAGGGGGCGGGGCTGGTTGCGGGCAGCTGGGGAAGATGGCCCTGATCACAGGCCAGGTCTAAGGACTGTACCCGTGCATGAATTTCATGCACCGGGCCTCTAGTTCATTATAATGAAGGAAACCAGTTGACCCATTAATATATAATATAACTGATAATATACTAGTAAACATGTTACATATTTTAAAGTTGGGTTCTGTTGATGGCTTTTCTGAGTTGAGATAATTCCTTTTTCTTCATATGCTACATAATTTTGAATTGTATTCTTGAAATTTTGCATATGATGTTGTAGAACACTGAATTTTGGCTAAGTTCTATGGAAAATTCTATTATTAATAAAAATAGCTACATAGCAGGAATTGGTCTGGATAGGTTCAGGCCCAAAATTCTCACCTGCTTTCTGTGGGCTCTGATTCCATTATCAGTGTTGTTGGCATCTGTCCTGCCTGTGTACCTCCCAGTTGACAGTCTGGTATGTGTCTTCTCTCTATTAGTTCATTCCTCAGAGTCTTTGGTGCTCACAATAGGATCAGATCCATGCATGTACAGCTCACGGGTGAGCCCAGAAGTTCATAAACAACTTTGTAATTGTTGAAGCTCCTCCCTTTGTGTAACTTCCCTGACACTTTCTTTTTCCCTATGGCTCCTTTAGGTACTTTCAACCAAAACTGGCTCTTTAGTTACCCTGTTATCTTGTGCAGTTTAGCAATTGTGTACATTTGCAGCCATGCAAACAACAGAAGGGCAGGAAGGAGGTGAGGGGAGGTGGGGGAACTACTTTCTTCCTCCCACCTTACCAATCCCAAGTCTCTACTAATTGGAGGAAATGATTTCCCTCCATAAAAATTTTGCCACCTATGGGTTCCCCTTGCTGTCTCTGCCACCACTGCCTATGGGATTGCTTGAGGGTTGAGACATGAAGAACCAGAGAGAAGAAAGAAATAATGAGGGATTCTTGTACACTTTACATATAACTTGAAGGCTTCCCCAGAATACTCTCCCTCAGTGTTAAACTCACTTTAATGTTTCAAGTAATGTTGTGTTCCCGCCAATACATATCAGAGGAAAAGAAAACATAAATTCATCACCTGTTTGCTGATACTTCAATGTCTGGCATTTTGTCCCAATCTATAAACTATTTACCTTTTCAAGTTCTTAAGTACAATAGATGCTCCATGCATTTGGGAGACAAGATTTGTTAACATATACCGTTAGGTCAGTATTAAGGCAGTGTGAGCATGTGAAGTTGAACTCCTTTATAGGAATACTCAGGAGCTTCTAATGCACATACTATCTACTTTCCTTCTAAGTCATTGTTTCCTTAATCCTTCAGAATTTCACTAGATGGAGAAGAAAAGTGTGATGGAAGAATTCTTCTTTCATTTGACATCCATTTATAGTTACTATCTGATCTTGGCAGTGGCTTCTTCCCTCTCTCTTTTTTTTTTCTTAGTCAACCTATATATTCAGAGCAAAACTAAATCCTTTTATTCTCCTTTACAGTTTTTACAGGAATCAAAATATTTTAGATTTGAAACCTTCAAATACTTTAGAGGTTTAATTGTTCTTTTTTCCTTAATGATGTGAATCTGTGTGGGCTGAAGTATTTGGAAAAGATTTTTGGTGTCCTAACACGTGGTCTATCTTTGTGAATGATCCATGTACATTTGAGAAGAATGTATATTCTGTTGCGTTGGGGTGAAATGTTCTATAATTGTCTAGTAAGTCCATCTGACCCAGTGTGTCCTTTGGAGTCTCTGTTTCATTGTTAAGTTTTGGTCTGGAAGATCTGTCCAGTGAAGTCAGAGGGATGTTAAAGTCCCCTACTATGACTGTATTGTTGTCAATATCTTTGCTAAAGTCCTCTTTGTTTTTTTTTTTGTTTTGTTTTGTTTTTTTTATATCTAGGTGCACCTATACTGGGTGCATATATGTTAACCAGGTTTATATCCTCTTGTTAGATCTATCCCTTTATGAATATGTAGTCACCTTTGTTGTCTCTTGTGATGGCCTTAATTTTAAAGTCTATTTTGTCAGATATGAGTATTGCTAATCCAGCTTTTTTTCTTTTCCATTTGCATGGAAATTTTTTCTAGCCCTTCACTTTCTAGTTCCTGTGTGTGTCTTTTGTTTTGAGGTGGGTCTCGTAGACAGCATATAGTTGGGTCATGTTTTTTTATCCATTCAGTTACTCTATGCCTTTTGATTAGGACATTTAATCCATTTACATTTAGGGTTATTACTGAAAGAAACTTATTTATAGCCATTTTAATTCTGTATAGCTAGATTTTCTCTCTGTTTCTTATTTTCAGCAATCCCTTTAGCATTTCTTGTAATGCTGGCTTGCTGGTAATGAATTCCTTTAGGCTTTTTTTTTTGGGGGGGGGGGGTATTTGACCATCTATTTTGAATGAGAGGCTTTCTGGATATAGTAATCTTGGTCTCAGATCATTACTTTCCATTACCTTGCCATTCCCTTCTGGCCTGTAGAGTTTCTGATGAGAAATCAGGTGTCAGCCTTATGGGAACTCCTTTATAGGTAATAGTTTTCTTTTCTCCTGCTGCCTTTAAGATTCTCTATTTGTCTTTAATTTTTGGCATTCTAATTATAATATGTCTGGGCTTGGATCTGTTTGGGTTCTTCTTGTTTGAGGTTCTCTGTGCCTTCTTAACTTTTATGACCTTTTTCTTTATCAGGTTAGGGAAGTTTTCTAAAATTATTTCTTCAAACACCTTCTCTGTTCCTTTCACCCTTTCTGTCCCTTCTGGCACATGTGCTGTTCAAATGTTGTTATGTTTCACATTGTCCCACAGCTCCCTTAAGCTGTCCTCCTGTTTCTATAATTGCTTTTTGCATTTTGGTTCTCTGATTGAGTCATATTTTCAATTCTGTCATCTAATTCACTGATTCTATCCTCAGTTTACCTCATTCTGCTGTGTATTCCTTCCAATGTGTTATTTGTGTTATGTCATTCTTTATCTTAGGCTGTTCTTTTTTCATAGTTATTATATCTTTTTTCATACTGTTGAGCATTTTTACCATCACTCTGAACTGTTTCAGATAAATTTTTTACCTCTGTTTTATTTACCTCTTCTTCTGAAGAATTCCCTAGTTCTTTCATTTGGGGGTTGTTTCTTTGTTTCCTCATTTTGGTTGTCTGTTGGGTTTGTGACTATATGTTAGGTAGATCCTCTACACCAGGGGTCTTCAAACTACGGCCCGCGGGCCACATGCAGCCCCCAGGGGAGTCTGATCCGGCCCGCCAGGTTTTTTGGGCAGTGAGCGCAGCCAAGGTGTTACAGTAGGAATTAGTAGTTCATATAGTCTGGCCCTCCAGCTCTCTGAGGGACCGTGATCTGGCCCCCACTTTAAAAAGTTTGAGGAGCCCTGCTCTACACCTTTCAATCTCTAGTGCAGGACAGTTTTAAAGGCTATTTCTGACTAATTGGGTCAGGCAAAGACTCAGCCCCCAGAGACCACCTCTGTCTACAGACTAGTAGGATTCCCACTTGAATTGCCCCCAGGAAATCACCCATAGGTTTAGGGAGGAGTTTTTTCAATAGGGAGGAGAAGTTTGCTTCTGCCTGGAGGCTAATTATTACTTTTCATTTTTTAACCTGTTAACCAGGGAGTTCCCTTTTTAATTACACAACCTGTAATGGGCGCGTACTCTTTCACTAGGACCTGTCAGTACGTCACGCCCAGAGGACGTAATTTCATATTATTTTTTTTTAATTTATACTTAATTAAAATAAATGATATATATATATTCATTTATTTATATATAAAGCACAAAGGAAAATACAAAATTACAAAAAAATAGAAAAGAATACCAACAAAAAAGATGGAAGCATCGAATTAAAAAGTTATAAATTTTACAAACAATTATAAAGATTACAAAAAATATATACCGTCCCTCTCAGGGCGCAACATATATTTCCAGGACGTATTCATACATCCTACCGGTTCCTGATATTGTTTACGTGATATTGTTTATGTTTGACGTATTTATATGTCCTTGGTTAACAGGTTAAGTGGCCTCAGGGTAAGGTATTTTCCAATAGGGTGTGTTCACTGTCTTCCCCCCCAGGCAAGGCAAATGCCTATGTGGGAAAGATGTCCTCTACTGAATGAGGAAATAACCCAGCCCAGGAAACTTGGGGTATCTGCCTTCTGAACACTATGCCCCAAGTCTTCAGTCCTGGGTTCTACTCTCATAGCTCCAGACCACTTCCCCCTCTTTTGCCAGAGGACAAGTTGGGTGGCTTCACAGGGAATCTGCATGCATTGGCCCATCAAGAGGTTGCCCAAACTTTCAGCTGTCACTCCCTAGCAGATAGCACCCCACTGTTCTTCACAGTTAGATGTTATGTGTGTATCTTCCTCAGATTTGGTGCTCTCTGCTGGGCTGCGCAGCTTGGAGATTAGATCCCAGAGTTCTCAGCAGCACGCCTTCTTCCCCAGCTGAGATGTCTCTCCTGGACTTCAGTTCCTGTCTGTGGGTGCCCAGCCAGCCCTTTTGCGCTTTTGTCCCTCCTTACCAGTCTCTACTTTTTGGTTCTTGGGTATCAGGGTTCTCTCCTGTGAGTTTTCCGCTGATTATTCAGGGAGCCTTTCCATATTTCAGTTGTAGTTCCAGCTTGTTCTGGGGAACATGTCTGTGCAGCATCCTCCTACTCTGCTGCATTCTTAATCTGAGGATCATTTTATCATGTAAATAGTCGTGTCGTAATTTCATTTTATAAAGTTTGTAAGTTTTTTAATATTTAAAATAGGTACAGTATAAATAAATGTTATATATTTTTATTCTCTCCTTTATAGTTTAATTTAAAACACACAGTGAAAAGTTGAAGTTTGATAGTAAAGAGACTGTGGTTGTTGTTTATAGGACCCATCAGGCTCTTCCTCGAGATTCTGTTATAGAAGATTTACGTTTACAAAACAGATACCTCCAAGAAAAACTTCACGCTTTGGAAAAACAGTCTTCAAAGGATGCTTCTTCTAGGCCTTCTGTAAGTGTATATCTTTTCATTTTTTTAATGGTAAAGTTTGGAAGTAAAATCAATTTTTACCTTTATCTGGCCAAAGCCAGTATATCTCTGTCCTTAATATGTCTTAATACAATGAATTCAACTTTTATTTTTAGTAGCTACTGATAATATATTAACTTCTTTAATCCTTCTTATATAATAACTTTAAACTTAAGATTCTTATGTTTCTCATAGAACTTGATTACAAATGATTTCTAGAGATTTTAAATGTATCATAGTTGTTATGAGTTTGCTGTGGCAAGACTATACAATTAAAGTAAATAGGAAAATACGTTATCGAATTATTATGTGTCAATGTTTTTACTGTTCTTTATAAAGACTCATTAATGAAGAATTATTAGAATTTTATTTTAAATCACTCAGTGTGTACTCTTTTATTATTGTTTTTCTTTTCATGTTTTTTCTCTTTCTGAATAAGCAGAATCTGTTACATAACACAAGTACTCTTTCTACCTATTCTAACAGTGTTAATGAATACAGGCACAATAGGCACAATATTTTTCACACAAAGAACACTTTATAAAGGAACAACTAAAAAAAAACAAAAAAAAAACCCTAAGAGTGCTCAGAATTAAAAATGAGAAAGGAATAGATGCCAATGACAACTTACATCATCAGAAATCGAGAAATACTCCACAGTAAGAAGGAAAACACAAAGCAGGATATGTTATAGATTCTACTGAGTTAAATATATCTGAGGCAAGGCCAAACAATAAATCAAGTCTATTTAGGCTAAATGATGACACCTTGGCAGATTTTAAACCAGTTTAGAAAATAGTCCCGATCCTAAAATTGAGAAAATTAATCAAGGCTGTTGTGAAAATAATAAGCAGGAATATAAAGTCAAAGAAGAGAATGAAGTAGTGAAGAATGGGAAGGGAAAGGAACACATAGCTGAAGACCTCAGTCACAGCAGCTGCACGGACCCAGAAGAATCTCCCGGGGAGGACCCGGCTCCTGCCACAGTTGCTGCTGCAGTGAATCCGTGTGCTGAGGAGGCTACTCAGGCAAACTCTGAGACTGACGTGCCAATCCAGCCAGGAAATGGCGGGCCCCAGGTTTGAGTACATGGCAGTCCTTTATTTCTTTGTTAGCTGAGTTTCCTTATAGCAAGTAGTATAGATATGTGATACAAATGAAAAAGAGTTGTGTAGGGTTTGTAAGAAATATTAATTATTAATAAACTTCTCCTTAAACCCAAACATTTGACTAGTTCTTACTAAAGTAGTGGTTATGCATTTCCTAAATCATTTTATTTTAACTTTTTAATTAATTTCTGTATTGATTAAGGCATCACATATTTGTCCTCAACCCCCCATTCCAATCCCCCACCTCCACCCCACTCATGTCCCCACCCATCTATTGTCCTTGACCACTGGTTAGGCTCATATATGTGCACATAAGTCCTTTGGTTGATCTCTCCCTTTTAGTACTCCCTGTTTTACCAATGGTGCTCACTTGAAATGATTAGATTAGATAACAGAATAGCAAAAGTAAGGCACATTAGATGTGTTTATTTTGCCTCATAAATTTCTAAGACAGCTTGCTATAAAATCTCAATACAAGTAAAACTTCACACAGTGAATAATATCAATAAAAATTTGTTGTGATGCTGTGTGACATTCTAACATACATAGTAAATTCCTTCAGTAGTTTTTCCCCCCAGGTATTATAAGATACTTTTTTATAATGAAAAAAGGAAAGTTACATGTATTGCTATTTATGTTGTGATAAACTCTCAGTCTACATGTAATAGCCACAATACTTTGCAGTGTATTACTGGTAATTCACATGAGAAGCTTAGAGAATAACATCTCTAGTGATTGATGCAGAACACTTTCTCTCTCTCTAATCAATAAAAATATGTGTTTTATTTTTTTTAAAAAAAGAATTACTTATAAAAGAAAATATGCAGAACAGAATTTAAATGCAATTCTAACAGCCTAAATCTATAGTTTATGAACTTTCTATGTATACACTTCTTTGTGGCAGTTTACACAATTCAGAATAAGATAAGTTTGTTCCCAATTAAAGTCAAATAGAATTTCTTTTTTTTTTTCTTTATCCTTTCCTCCTAAGATATTTCAGTCACCTAAGTTCTCAAAACATTGACTAAAATCACACCTTTAAATGTTCAGAGAAAAATGCTCCAAATTTTCATAATGGTTCTTTTCCCCCACTACATAAGTAATTGAGAATTTGAGACTTTCTACTTTATAGAAAAAAAGTAGTCAAGCACAGATTTCTCATTTAAATAACATATGGTATTTGAATATAAGTAAAACTCAAGATGGATTCATGTCAAGAGAAATGCAAATATAGTGTTACTGATAAGAGAGTGATTACTTTAGCTCATGGAATGAGGAAAGCTTTCAGAAGCAGTAAGGAATTGAGGCACTTATTTTTGTAGGCTTGTGTGTATTGGTTTGCTATGGCTACCATAACAAAGAACCACAGATATGATGTCTGAAATAACAAGAATGCATTCTCACAGTTCTGGAAGCCAGAAATCCAAAGTCAAGGTATTAGCAGGGTTTATCCCTTCTTCAGGCTGTGAGGGAGTATCTGTCCAGACTTCTCTCATTATCTGTTACAAGGCAGTCTTCTCCCTGTGTCTTCACATGTCTTTCTTTGTTACATGTCTGAGTGTAAATTTCCTTTTTGTATAAGAACACCAGTCATGAGATGTTATTTTAACTTGATTTTCTCTGCCAAGGACCTATCTCCAAATAAGGTCCTGAGGTACTGGGAGTTAGGATTTCAACATATGAATTTGGGAGTGGGGTGCAGATGGGGTATAATACAATCAAACTTTATTATTAGACTGAAAATATAAATACTATAGTTTAGTTGTTATGAAAGTATATATGGAGACTTTCATTATATGTGTAGACATTGTTAAGTCATACTTGACTTTGCTTTCAATATTAATTAAAATATATGACCTTTTCTCCTGCAAATTTTATATTCTTATTTATTTTTGGTTGTTTTCTCCAGATCTCTTCATATTCTTTTGAGGAAAATGTTCCATTTTAGCATTGTTTTCTGATTCAGAATGTCTTATGCATGTTTTATTTATTAAACCTTAAAAGTACATCTAACTTTTTTTTTTTCTGAAGACTTCAGAAATAGAGTCAGATGATCATTGGCAAAGAGAACAAGAGCTTCAGAGGGAAAACTTGAAGTTGTCATCTGAAAATATTGAACTAAAATTTCAGCTTGAACAAGCAAATAAAGATTTGCCAAGATTGAAGGTAAATTTAGAATTCTTTATTACAGTTAGGAAATCTAATGCCTGAAAACCTTTTTCTCCTTATTTAATTGTTATGCTTACCATATTAGTATATAAAGAAGTCAAAACTCATATTCATAAAAATGTTATACTTTTTACATTTATTCTTTTAGCAATTATTTGTTGAGTGACTAATTTGTGTCAAGCACTCTTCTAGATGCTGGGAAATAGCAATGGAAAAAATTCTTGCACTCATGGAACTTACCTTCTAATGGGGAAGGCTAATAAACAATAAACAAGTCAATATCTGCACTAAAAAGAGAAACATGCAAATTAACCATCACTCTGCAATGCCAGGCCATGCCCACCAGCCAATTAGGAGCGAGTATTCAAATTAACCCAACCAAGATGGTGACCAGCCACAAAGCTGAAGCAAGCAGGAGGCTTGGGTTGCCCCTGGCGATGGAGGAAGGCAAGCTTCCTGCCTGCCCTGGCCGGCCCTGGTCTCTGATCAAGGCTACAAAGTTTCAATTATAGAAGATAAATAAATCCTAGATACTTGCAGCCTGCCTTGGCCTCCACTAAAGGATGCACTGGGGGGAAAAAAAGAAAAAAGAAAAAAAGGAAGAGCTGGAACTTTTGGTTGTGGGGGGTGATCAGGTCAGGATGGGATGGCAGCGGCTGTTGGGTTAAGCAGACAAGCAGAAGGGCCAGTTAAGGGTAAACAGCCATTAGTAGGAGTCAGTTAGAGGTGATCAGGACAGCAGGGGGAGAGGGGGAGGAGCAGTTTGGAGTGAGCAGGCCAGCATGGGGGCATTTGGGGGTGAGCAGGCCAGTGGGGAGGGAAGATGGGGGCAAACAGGCCAGCGGGGCGGGGGGGGGGGGCAGTTGGGGACAAGCACACCAGCAGGGGTGACAGTTGGGTTTTGATCAGGCTGGCAGGGGTCATTTGGGGACAAGCAGGTTGGCAGTTGGGGGCAGTTGGGGACGAGCAAGCCAGCAAGCAGAGTGGTTAAGGGCAATCAGGCAGGCAGGGAGGTGAGTGGCTGGAGCGAGTAGTCCCGGATTGTGGGAGGTATGTCTGACTGCCTGCTGAGGCCCAATCCATCTAAACTGGCAGTAGGACATCCTTCAAGGGGTCCCAGATGGGAGAGGGTGCAGGCCGGGCTGAGGAACACCCCTCCCCGTGCATGAATTCTTGCACCGGGCCACTAGTCTATAATAATAGACGTGTAATATACAAATCGAACAGCCCAACAATGGAATGATTGTCCACACACCCTTCTGGGTGAAGCCAGGGCTGCGAGCATGGTGGCTGGGGCAGCTGGGGCTGCAAAGGCCTACTCTTGCATGAATTTTGTGCATTGGGCCTCTTGTGGGATAATAAAAGGCTAATATTGCAAGTAGACCAAAGAGCAGAATGATCGTTTGCTATGACGCACACTGACCACCAGGGGTCAGGCACTTCAACACAGGAGCTTCCCCCTAGTGGCCCATGCGGAGCGCCACTCAGCCAGAAGCTCTGAGCTGGGCTCACGGCTGGCGAGCATAGTGGTGGTGGTGGGAGCCTCCACGGCAGCACTAAGGATATCTGACTGATGGCTTAGGGCACATGTGTCAAACACACGGCCCGCAGGCCAAATCCAGCCCGCCAGGCCTTGCAATGTGGCCCGCACCGCGCTGTCATCACTGCACTCCGCTGTCAGTTTATGACATTGTCAGTTTATGACTGTTCAGTAAACCATTCGGCCCGCGATTTAGGCTGGATTTTAGATTTTGGCCCCTTCTCTGATTGAGTTTGACACCCCTAGCTTAGGGTGTGGGCCTGTGCCATCAGTCGGACACCCCCCGACGACTCCCAGATTGTGAGAAGGTGCCTCCAAATGCACGAATTTCATGCACTGGGTCTCTAGTGCTATATAATAAAAGACTAATATGCAAATAGACTGAATGGAAGAACAACTGGCCACTATGACATGTGCTGACCACGAGGGACCACACACAGAACATGGTGGGTGTTGGCAGTATCAGGATGGTGGAGCAGATGAGCAGGGGCACCAGAACAAGGTGGGGCACTGGTCACTATAATCGGGGCAAGGTTCTGGTGGTCACTGAAAATTCTTTGCTCCCATGTGCTGCGGTCCTGCCCAGCGCTCATACCTGCTGCCGGTGCCAGAGCTGCCTCTTGCACCCACTATGGGCGCCGGATCTGCAGACCGCCACTTGCACCCACTGAGCCTCCCGGCTCGAGTCCCAATCGCTTGGCATCATCAGTGGGTGCAAGTGGTGGCTGCCAGCCCCAAATGCACATGAGGGCTTCTCTACTCCCCTTCCCCCCACTTTTGAAGAGCAATTGGGGCAGCAGCCGCTGCTTGCACCTGCTGAGAGCACCCGCCCTTCTCACACCCATTGTTGGTGCCGGCCCCAATCACACCATGCTGTTAGCATGTAGGAATAGTGGCCTTGGAAGTGGGGCTGTTGTCAGAGCAACAGGGGCCGCAGTGGGAGGGGCAGAGCGGGGGGCACGGAGGATAGGCTGAGACCCGCTGCTATGGCCACCATAGCCTCACAGCCCACAGTTCCTTTCGAGGTGCACAAATTTGTGCACTGGCCCCTACTCTATAAAAGCGAAGCAACCGGTATGACCAGTCGCTATGATGGACACTGTGGCCGGCCAACCAGCCTGATGGGGCGGGGCCAGCTGGCCAACCTCCTACAACCGTTCCCCCCGGCCAGCAGGCCCTGATCTGCCTGAACAAAGTGGGCCAGCCAGACCCCACCCGTGCACAAATTCATGCACATGGCCTCTAGTATAGTATGTCAGCTTATATTAAGTGCTAAGGAGAAACAGCAAGGTTGGTGTAAATGTGGTATGTGAGGGGTAGGTGGAGGTTTGAAGAGTTGCTATTTAAAATACTGTTTTGTCCTGGCTGGTGTAACTCAGTTTCTTGGATATTGTCATGTGCACTGAAATGATTCCTGATCATGGTAGATGCCTGGGTTGTGGGCTTGATTGCAAGTAGGGGCATGTAGCAGATAGCCAGTTGACATTTTGCTCTCACACTGATGTTTCTCTTTCCCTCTCCCTCTCTCTTTAAAACAAGCATGTCAAACATTGGTCAAATAAGCAAGTTTTAAGTTTATGTGGGCCACAAAAAATCAAAAGCTTTAATTTTCAAAGAAACGTAGGTTTATTTCAATGGAGACATGCTGAATACAAAGGGCTAAAATAAATGAGTCATTAACATAAAATAATAGAATATATTAATAAAAATTAATATTTTTTCTTGACATTAACTTACCAAACACTGAATAACTGCACAAATTAATAAATGTAACACAAATAAACCTATTTTTCTTGTTTTCTGAAAGCGAAATATTTCCTGTTGCACACACCAAACCAGTCAGTCTAAGGCTAATGACGTGGCCATCAGCTGCTAAAATATTTGCTGCTAGTATTAGTGGAGAGAAATGGTACACCTGTGTGTAAGGTGTGTAAGGTGCATAAGGGAAATGAATGCAACATGATTATAGTAATCAGTCCTTAGTGAACATTGTAGTTCATTATTAATAACTAGAGGCCCGATGCACACATTTGTGCACTGGTGGGTCCCTTGGCATGGCCTGCTGGAATCAGATCAAAACAAGCAGTCCAACACCACCTGCTGCTCCTTCTCATCCTGGACCCACTGTGCCTGCCACCACCGCCACTTGTTAGGCTTGCTGCTGCTCTGCTGTGGTGTCCGCGTACCCCTCTTAGGGTGATACCGGCATGCTCATGACCAGGAAGTGGCCGTGGGCTTGCGCCCAGCCAGTCTGATCCTGGCTGTAGTCCAGATGGGGGAGGACTGCTCAGGGGGAGTGTCCATGGGAGAGGCTCGCCCCACCACAAATGCGCTTGCCCTCCGTGAGCCCTATCTCTGGTGTCTGTCAGTCAGCTGAGCAGCACTCCTCCTGTGGGAGATCTCTGACAACCAGGGAGCAGCTCCTGTATTGAGAGTCTGCCCCCTGGTGGTCAGTGCACATCATAGTGACCAGTCGCCCAGTTGCTTATTTTATATATATATATATATATATATATATATATATATATATATATATATATATATACACACACACACACACACACACACACACACACACATACACACACACAATATATATATATGGACTAGAGGTCCGGTGCATGAAAAGTCATGCACTGGAGGGGTGGGGGTCCCTCAGCCCAACCTGCCCCCTCTCACATTCTGGGAACCCTCAGGGGTGGGAGGCAACCCAGCGATCAGGAAAGGCAACACACCCATCACACCTCTGCTGCTGCCACTACCAGCAGTGCAAACATTGGCTGGCCTTGGTTATCTGAGCCTCAGGTGGCCCTGGGGTGGCTGTGCAGCAAACATCCGAGGCTTGCCTGTGCCTCAGGTGTCGGCTGGGCAGCCTCCATCCAAGGCTTGCCTGTGCCTTGGGCCAGCCCTGGGTGGCTGGGAAGCTGCTATCTGAGGCTTGCCTGCATCTTGGACCAGCCCGGGGTGGCTTGGGAGTTGAGGGGACTGGGGGACTCCGGAAGCAGGTGTGTAGAGTGGCCAGACCACCTTGGGATGGATCCGGCTGTTCCATGCACCTGCTGCCCCAGTGGGGCTGAGGGGACTGGACACCGCCATCTTGTGGCTGTGGTTGCCACCATCATTGAGAATGTTATAGTCAATTAGCATATTCCCTCTTTATTAGATAGGATTATGTATAAAAGAATATTGTAGAAATTAAGTTACAGAATTTTTTAAAATATATTTTATTGATTTTTGTACAGAGAGGAAGGGAGAGAGATAGAGAGTTAGAAACATCGATGAGAGAGAATCATTGATCAGCTGCCTCTTGCACATCCCCTACTGGGGATGTGCCTGCAACCAAGGTACATGCCCTTGACCGGAATCAAACCCGGGACCTTTCAGTCCGCAGGCTGACGCTCTATCCACTGAGCCAAAAACGGTTTTGGCCAGAATTTTTATTAAAATGTTTCTCACATACCATTATATTGGTTGGGCTGCAGAAATATTCATGTGGGCCACAAGTGGCCCCTGGCCGCGAGTTTGAAACTCTTGCTCTAAAAATAATAATAATAATAATAATAATAATAATAATAATAAATAAAAATCTTCAAAAATACCCTTGTAAGGAAGCTCTGCCCAGTAGCTCAGTTGTGTATAGCATTGCACCAATACACGAAGGTTGCAGGTTCGATCCCTATTCAGGGCACATACAAGAATCAACCAGTGAATGCATACATAGTGGAACAGCAAAGCTTTGTTTTTCTCTTTCTCTCAAATCAATTAATTTAAAAAAATATGGTAGTTTGGTTAATATATTTTAGTAGAGAGCTAGGGGACAAATAAAGAAGTGGGTCATGCAAATAACTGAAAAAGAGTTCCGGACAACAGAAATAGCAAATTCAAATGCCCAGCACTCAGAGGATTCCTGGTGTACTTCATTAACAATTTTCACCTTTAAGATATTAGGATCTCTCTAAAAAAAATTAAATCTTTATATTAAAATATATATTAGGTTAATTGTCTCTCTTAGAAATGTTATTTATTTTGATGTTTTTATAAAGATTACCTTTGGTTTTTCAGATCTTATGCTATTTATAGGAATCATCTTTTTCTCTTGGCTGGTTAATTGTTTCAGTTCTGTTTTTTTAACCTAAAATATTAACAGTCTGTTAATTCTACTGATAATCATATAATTTAGCTATTTCTTTCTTCTCATTCTGATTTTTACACTGTTAGAGCCAGTGTTAGAAGGTCAGTTGTCTGTTTCTCCATACCAAATGGATTTACATATGTAATTTATGGGACAGTTAAAATCAGGGTCCTAAACTCAAATTTATATTGCATATTAAGGCAAAAATAGTTCTTAAAATTCATATACATAATATGCTTCTATTTATACATTTTAATTCAATATATGTATTAGTTCAAAATACTTCTTGTTGCTAAAGACCCACTTGTTGAGTTTGGTATTCAGTTAAAGCGATTGCTAGTTCAGATGCATGGTTTGTCTTTTCTTTCCAATGGCTGTAGCTGTGTTAAATTGTTACATGTTTGCTTTAATCGTACAGAATCAAGTAAGAGATTTGAAGGAAATGTGTGAATTTCTTAAAAAAGAAAAAGCAGAAGTTGATCGGAAACTTGGCCATGTTAGAGGGGTGAGTTTGGGAGAATATGCCATATATTGGTTTGGTTTCAGGGATAAGTTGCAACAGTAGTGATATGCCTTTACTAGTTTACAGTTTCAGTGTTTATTCTGCTGCATCTACAATATATAACATTATTAAGCTTTTCTGTGTTTCAAGTTAATGTTTTATCATCTGTCACACCTTACATGCATGTTATTTCACTTTTACCCCACTTCATCTCTCATTTTGCATATCTCTCCACACCTTGAAAACATTTAACTTTCAGGAATCATCCTTTTCTTCATTAAGGTAACTACTAAGTGCTCCTAGGTATAATTCTAACATTGTGTAATTATTTTATGATGTCCATGGCAACTTCTTAGTATAATGCTCTGTAAACATGTTTCCGAAATTTTATTGTAGTATTGTTTTTTCTTTTCATGTATTTCGTATTCATCTTTTACAATAAATAAGGTCAAGACCAAATATTTAATTCCCTGTTGATATGTTGTTAACTAGTACAAGTGGAAACAATCATAAAAGACAAAAACTTTGTCAAGTAATAATATTAAATATATAATAGATTTGATAAAAAAATTTAATGTCATTACAAAAGTATTCAGACATATATCTGATGGCAGTCAGCAACATTCATTTCATAAATAAATATCTATTTGTTAATTTAACCTTTTCTAAGTTAATAATAAAAGTATACAGTATTGAAATTATGTAAAAGTTTATATTTTAGGGTTATTTACTGTGAGAATACTGAATAAAATGCCAAACAAGTAAGCAGATTATTTTACTTGACTATTAAAAACCTTTTTACTTTAAATTATAAGCAGTTAAACTTATTAATTGCTGACCCAGATCTTTTGATAACTTTACACCAGGTTTTTAATTTCAGCTATCTCTCCTATTTTATTGGTCAGAAACTAAATTTTTAATCAATGGTTATTCTTTTTTTTCCTTTCCCCCCCACTCTGTACCATTGAGTGACAGCTACCACTGGCATAGTCCCAGGAAAGATGCACTCAAGGGTTTTCTTTCAGCACTAGCTACCAAATCCTGGCCCCACTGCCTGGGCATCAATGGTTATTCTTAAAGAACATCAACTTTGTTACACTGCAATTCAAATTCAATAACTTATGAGCTCTTTAAAGACAATATGTTGGGGGGGATGGGGGATTATCGCATATAAAGAAAACTGGTATATTGTAGTGAACATTAGTTAAATAGAATATTTAGGTTCTTAAGTTTATTTATTTGGAACAGACATCAAGGATAGAGTCTTTAAGCTGTTACTTAACAGCTGCATAACTTTAGGAATATCAAATCTCTGACTCTTAATTTTCTTGTATGTAAAATTAGAATTATAATTCCTATCTTAGAGGGTTATTTATAATGATAAATTGAAATAATATTGAAATAAAATTTCTAACATTTGAAGTTTTGGCTTCAAATGTTAGAAATTAATAATGTGAGTATAATAATGAGCTTGGTGTGTTATTGATACTTTATATTCTCTAAAATATTTAACTTAATTGAAAGTTATATTCTTCTGTAGTCCGGCAGAAGTGGAAAGACAATCCCAGAACTAGAGAAAACCATTGGTTTAATGAAAAAAGTAGTTGAAAAAGTCCAAAGGGAAAATGAACAGTTGAAAAGAGCATCAGGAATACTGACCAGTGAAAAAATGGCTAATATTGAGCAGGAAAATGAAAAATTGAAGGTAATATTTTAAATATGATTATTTGTATGGAATATTTTACTATTATAATTTTTATTAATTTTTAAAGGAAAATTTTAAATATATACCATCTATATAAAATGGCTTTAATGACTACAGGAGATATTTTGCATATACTGAAAAGCTTACTGGAAATAAAGACTAGGAGTAGTTAGAATAATTACTTGATCATTTTATTATTTTAAGACCAATGGTTCTTAGAGAATTTAGCATAAAAATAATTAATTACCTGTATCTATTTTCAAAAATACAGATGCCTAAGTCCCTATCCTGAGATTGATTATATTCCTCTGGGTAGGGTGCTACCATTCGTAATGGTGATTTAAAATTTTTCAAGTCATCAGTTCATTCTAGTGTATATAGGCAGGGTTGGGAACCTATGCTGTAGATGACTAATCTTAGATGGAATACTTTAATTATTATTATATCAACTATTATCTTCTCAACTACTTTGAATTAAGTTTGATAAGTTTAGAAGATCATCTTTTACTATATTTCATTGTTTTAATAATGTACAGCTATTTTTTTTATTGCTAGACTGAATTAGAAAAACTTAAAGCTCATCTTGGACGACAGTTGAGTGTACAATATGAATCCAAGACCAAAGGCACAGAGAAAATTGTTGCTGAAAATGAACGGCTTCGTAAAGAACTTAAGAAAGTATGACTTTTCATTAGGATTATAATTATTTTTATGTTAATTTACTGATTTATCTTGGAAAAACTGAATGAAAAACGTTGATATGTTTATTCAAAGTAGTTATTAAGATTTCTGTGAATTGTGTTATTTTTGCCATCCTTTCACCATGAGGAATGTTGAAAATAAAAACATAATAAATTAAGAGGCAGTATAATGTAGAAGCTGGGATTTAAATCTTAGCTCTGTCATTTATTAGCCATGGTAACTAGGTGAAACTAGTAACCCAGTATTCTGCAAACTCATTAGTCAACAGAGCCAAATGTCAACAGTACAACGATTGAAATTTCTTTTGAGAGCCGAAAACCGACTTCTGCGGATGGGCCATGAAGTTTCAATCGCACTGTTCATGCGTGCCCACACACACGTGGTATTTTGTGGAAGAGCCACACTCAAGGGGCCAAAGAGCCGCATGTGGCTTGCAAGCCGCGGTTTGCTGATCATTGTACTAACCTATATCCCTAGTTTCCTCAACTGTGAAGTTGGGGATAATAAGTATGTCTGTTTTACTTTACCTGCTGTAAGGCTTAAGTGAGTGACTTTTTGTACACATGACTTAGAACAATGCCTACTGTGCAATAAGATGTATATGAAACTGTTTTGTTAAATGAACAGTAAGATTCCTTCCGAAGTAGCAAAATATATTCCTTGCCCAGACAAGTAGGTATTATTATTTATATGGATGATCCAATGAATAAATTGAAATTAGTATTTTTAATTTTTCCCTTTTTATTAAATTTATTGGAGTGACATTGGTTAATATGATCGTACAAGTTTCAGGTGTGGGTGTCTGTGCTACTAAGATCTGTGTATTGCACTGTGTATCCACCACACAAAGTCGAAACTTCAGATTGATGCTGTTCTTTGAACATGGGTGTTTAGTAGTGGAAATAATCTGTGGCACTTATACATAACTTATGCATATTGGTAGGTCTCTCAAGTATTAGAGTCAAAACAAAAGATATTTTTAATCTGTAAAGACATATACTATCCATTATTCTGTAAGTATTATAGACAAAGATAAAAAACTTAAAGTAACCAAACAAAATGACACATTTAGAGTAGCCACTAGAATTAAATACTTGTAAATATATTTCTCTAACCCCATTTAAATGATCTGTTGTTCTAATTATTCTGATTGTATTGCTATTTTAGAGTAAAGAAACATGGGATTTTTATTGCAATTTTAATCAGCATTTAGAACTCCAGATTATTTTATTTTCTAATTTATAGTGATCATTTTGAGTGTATTGCATCTGTGACAACAGTGAGACATTACATCATAATATACTAATTAGCTCCTATTGACAGGAAACTGAAGCTGCAGAGAAATTGCGGATAGCCAAGAATAACTTAGAAATATTGAATGAGAAGATGACAGTTCAACTAGAAGAGATGGGAAAGAGGTTACAGTTGGCGGAAAGTAGAGGCCCACAGCTCGAGGGTGCTGACAGCAAGAGCTGGAAATCAATTGTTGTTA
The DNA here is from genome assembly GCF_964339955.1 of Pipistrellus hanaki. Lineage (NCBI taxonomy): Eukaryota > Metazoa > Chordata > Mammalia > Chiroptera > Vespertilionidae > Pipistrellus > Pipistrellus hanaki. The sequence goes on from NC_140505.1 coordinate 114,851,628, forward strand.
CAAGGTATGGATAAGTAGCCTAAAAACTAACTCAATTGAATCAGCTCTAATTCTGCCATTTTAAAAGAATATGGCACTATTCTGATTCACTTAGTTCTTTCCTGATGAACTGTTTGGTTGTTTGTTTTTACCTGATACTTACTCTTTTATGATCCTAGCATTGCCAGAGAGTCTTTTTCTTTCTTCAAGTACTTAACTGATTTGGGTGGCAGGGCCTGGGACAGAGCAGAGCGGAGCTGGGCGGAGCTCCTGGAGCTGGGTGGGCATGCGGAAGCCGCTGTCAGCCGGGAGCCTGGACTGCTACGCCAGCTCCTCCCGGGCACTGCTTTGTCCAGCTCCAACTCAGCTTTATGCTGTGTTCGTTTTCTTCCTCAAGTATAAGCCAGGCACAGTTGAGCCATTTTGTCACAGCCTGTGGCATACTGGACCTGGGCTGGGCTGTGTTTTTGGCACTGTATTCTGCGCAACTTGTCCTTCAAATAGCCCCAACAGATGAATTCAGCAACTGCTGTAGTGTCGCACTGGCTTCTGCTTCCTTTCACTTGCTTTTCTCCTTCTCTGTGAACCTTTTCTGCAAGTATGTGTGATCCCTGACAATAACCTTGTGGCTATGAAAGAGATTGTGGGAATTCACAAGTAAACATTCTTGTGTGCATCCCACTGTCACCACAGTCGTTCATCATGACTGATGAGCCAATAAAAACCTTTGATGTCAATCTCATTTCCAATCATAAGCAGCTGCTTATCCTACATAATGAAAGTGTAGTATGCAAATTGTCCCCCCAACCTGGAGTTCCTCTGGGAGTTCAACCAGGTGGCGGGGTTAGCCGGGGGAAGAGGGGGATGCCCTGGTCGGCTGTGGCAGGTGGCTGGTGGAAGGGAAGGAGTACCCAGCCGGCCGCTGCTAGGGACCCTACCAGTGTACAAATTTCATGCACTGGACCTCTAGTAACAGTATAAAAGCCAGAGACCAATGAAATCTTGCCCATTCTTTTCCCATTAAAGTCATCCTGTATTACTTGTGTTCTGTATGTCTGCTGGCCCCATTTCAGAGGCAAACACATCTTTATCTTCCCGTATGCCTAGGGTTCTTATGTCCATGCATCCCTAGTTTCCCTTACATTGTTTACCTGCTATTTAGGATGGACTTGATGAAGGGTGGGATGGCAATCACCATTCCTACAACTAGGATGGGAGCCTTAGCATTGTGAGGCTACACATCCCTTAGTGGATCTGCACTTGGCCCTTGTCAACCAAGTCCAAGGAGAAAAGCAGGTTATGCAGGTACTTAGAGGGCAGCCCAGATGGCCAGGCTGTCCTGGTGAGAGGTCCTTGGTTCCTGTCCTAATATACTGAGAAATCAAAGCCACTCTTCCCCATTCTAGCCCTCTCTCAATCCCATCAGAGGGCAAGTCTAGGGGCTAAATGAAATAATGTGTAACAGGATGAAGGGGAGAAGGTGTTTCTTCTTAGATCTGCTTGGACCCCAGCAGAGGGTCTCAACCAACAACACTCTCAGTAGATTTTTTGGTCTTTTATTTTATTCTATAATAATAATGCATGAGCTCAAGGGATTTTGAGTTGCTTTAAGATGTATTTACTCAGCAAATATTTGCTCAGTACCTCCTTCATGCCATACTCTGTGCCTTTTGTTTTCCTAACAGGCCTACTTTGCTTAGAGAGCCAGGTAGCTTCGTGGAGAAACACCTAATTTCACTGTGACCTTAACTACATTACGTCTCTTCTCTGTGAGATCACATTTTAGTATTTGTGGAAATGATAATCCCTGTCCTTCCTTTTCTAAAAAGGGCTCTTTGAGCATTTAGGGAAGAATATTAATGTGAAAAGAGTTTATGAAGTTCATAAATATTTGAGAGAGGTATACCGGAACCAGCCGGTACTACAGGTCCTGAAGATCGGGCTAGGTGGCTCAGGAAAAGAAAGAAAAGAAAAAAGAAAAGGACAGGAACAGCGGGGCTTCAGGGGGGCTGGAATGCTCGATGGCACTGCAGCAGATTTATTAAAGACGCAAACTCCTTTATACACTAAAGCTGGGCATTCCTCCAAATGGCCTTCTCTCGGCATGATGGCTACGTGCCAGTTCCTTAAGACCTACACAGGGAGATTGCTGCCTGGGATATTTCGTCTAGCTGTACTCTGCTATGTTAATTCAAGGACATGTTTGCAGATTCCAATTTTGCACACACAGCAGAACGAAGGACACTGTTGCTTGCCACGTCCCCAAGTGACCCGACTCCTGGGGGAGAGCAGGCAGGGCGACCTACCCTTGCTCCATCCCCCGATTCTCAGGTCGAAAGGGGACTCGGCTCCCAACAGAGGTAGTCATATTTAACTGGAGATGACTTTGCCTTTTAGATTGTGTGTTTAATCAGAAATATACAGGTAACTGAGCATGCACTAGGCATTCAGTTAACCCTCTTGAAACTATAATACATAAGTCTTAAGAGAATCCACTTGACAGAAGACTCATTTTGATCCTTAGCCTCCAGCTTCTCTAAATACACCAAAGAAATTGCTAAAGTCTGTAGGTGGGATCCATGTCAGGCCTTATACTGACTGCTGAGACAGGCCGGGAGTTGCAGCCCTGTTTTAGGTTGGGTGATCAGAGAAGGCTCCTTTGATTGGGTGGCATTTGAGCAAGGAAATTGAATGAAATGAAGAAGTGAGCTTCTAATATTTTACCACTTTGGTTCATAGTCTTTGTTAAGGTAAGAACATTGCCTTCTAATCTGAGTTTCTAAGATTTATCAAAAGTGTTTGGAATGTATTGAGATAAGTTTTCTTGCTTGATTTTGTTACCATAGAATTCCTTCTTTTCTCTGGAAAAGTTTTAATATTATAAGCATTGTCTCCCTTTAAGGCACATGTGTCAAACACAAGGCCCGCGGGCCAAATCCAGCCCGCCAGGCCTTGCAATGTGGCCCGCACCGCGCTGTCATCATTGCACTCCGCTGTCAGTTTATGACATTGTCAGTTTATGACATTGTCAGTTTATGACTGTTCAGTAAACCATTCGGCCCGCGATTTAGGCTGGATTTTAGATTTTGGCCCCTTCTCTGATTGAGTTCGACACCCCTACTTTAAGGTGTTATGATGTGCTTGTACAACTATTTTGGCTCAATGTTTTAAAAAATTTTATTGGCATTTGGGTTTGTTGTTACATTTTTTTCTGAACTATGTATAATTTCTCTAAAGGTTATATATTTGTTCAGATTTTGATAAGCCCATCATAGGCCATTTCGCTTATCCATACTTTTTCTTATCCATTCTCTTTCTTCTCCCAGTAGAGTCCTATGTCCTTTTGTTTTTTTTCTACCTGGATACCTTTATGGTGTGTGTGTGTGTGTGTGTGTGTGTGTGCGCGCGCGTGCATGTATGAAATGCTTTAACTTGTGATCTTTAACTATATTCATAAGATCCATCTGGTACAGCTCAGTGGATTGAGTGTAGTCCCATGCACCAGGAGGTTGCTGGTTCGATTCCTGACCAAGCACATGCCTGGGCTGCAGGCTGGATCCCCAGTAGGGAGTGTGAAGGAGGCAGCTAATCGATGTTTCTCTTTCATTAATGTATGTATCTTTCTCTCACTTTCCTTTCCTCTCTCTGAAATCAATAAAAAAACATATTTATTTGAAAAGAATATCCAAGAATATAGAATTTGATATTCTAATGAATTTTACTTTTTTTTTTGTTTTGTTTTGTGACTGAAAAATATATTTAATATTTTAAAGTCATCATATTCAAGCTCCATCCTTGTTTATAACCTTGGGAAACAGTTAACTTCTTCTTCTTTTTTTTTTTTTTTAATTGGCCTGTTAGGAGTACTTACTGTCAGCTAATGCTAAATAAATATGTAGCAAAAGGTTTGACTTAAAGAAGCAGTATAATAAGGTATTCTTTGTTATTTTCAGTGCAATAATTTGAACTGTCTTAAATCAGTGAAATTATTTTCCATGTGTACACCTATTATTTTCTTTTATGCTTTTAGAATGTATGAAACCAAATTGAAAGAATTAGAAACTGATATTGCCAAAAAAGCCCAAAGCCTTACTGATCTTAAACAGCTTGTAAGACAAGCAACAAAGAGAGAACAAAAAGTTAAGAAATACACTGAAGACCTTGAGCAACAGGCAAGTAATGAAATTTTTATTTACATTATAAAATAATGCATTATATCTCAAGCCACTCCTTGATATTGTCTTATGTAGCTAAAAATGAACTCTTGGCTAATCTTACCCTTGGAAGGCCCATCTAAGTGAATGACACCATCATTCCCTCATTTGTTTAAGCCCAAAACCTTAGATTATCAGCTCCTTTTTTTCTCCCACACCTCACATCTTTTTCATAAATCATGTTAGCTCAGTTTCAAAATCTATCCCACATCTGACAACATCTCAACACCTCTAACACTGCCAGTAGAGTCCAAACTGTTCTATCACACCTGAACTATTCTCATAATCTCCCAACTGGTCTCCCAGCTTCTACTCTTCCCTTGTTTTGCCTTCTCCCGTCCCTGATCTATTTTCCACATAGTTTCCAAGTAATTCTTTTGAAGCATAAAGCAAATATAGCAATCTCATCCGTAGAACCTTCCAATGGTTCCCTGTTATCCTGGAGTAAAACTGTAAAGTTCTTTCCATAGCCTGTAAGGATCCACATGGTCTGGCATCTGCTTTGCTCAGTAGCCTCCTCTTTCCCTTCATCCACAGTGTTCTAGCTACACTGACCTTTCAGTCCTTTGAGCAAACCAAATTCATTCAAGCCTTAGGGCCTTGCTCTTCTTTTAAATAATATTTACCCAAATATTCCCGTAGCTCACTTCCTCACTTTACATCTCTGTTTAAATGGAGGGGGCTTAGACCTTCCCTAACCCTATAGTACCTTCCATCAGTCTTTATCCTCTTACCCTGGGTTATTTTCCATCTGGTACTATTATCACCTCACATTACACACTCATTGTCTTTCCTCACTAAAAATATAAGAGCCATGGGAACATGGAGCAAGGGACTTTGCCTGCTTTTTTTCACTCTGTGTCCTCTATGCCTTAGACAATGTTTGGCATATAGTAGTTAATAAATAATTGTTAAATGAACACTGAGTAGAACATGATGGATGCATGCTCATGTGTGCTTTTAAAAACCCAACTTTTAATATTATGCTTTATTGAAAACTAGAGGCCCGGTGCACGAATTTGTACATGGGTAGGGGCCGGCCAGCCCACCCCTGATCAGGACAATTGGGCCGAGCTGGCCAGGGGTCAAGGGGCCAGCTGAGGGAGGGGCTGCAGACAGTTGCCAGTCTGGCCCCACCCTCTGGTCGAATTCCTGGTCAAGGGAACAATTTGCACATAGCCTTTTATTATATGTATAGGATATATCTTTATAATATCCCATTTGTTTTCTAATTTTTCATTGTGCCCAAAGATTGAGATTCTCAAACATATTCCTGAAGGTGCTGAAACAAAGCAAGGCCTTCAAAGGGAGCTTCAGGTTCTCAGGTACATTAATCTTTTTTTTTTTAACCAGGTTTACTTTATCTAGAGAATAAGATTTTTCAACCATGCTACCTAAGAGGCTGACCAGCCTTATTTTATCTTCCTAATTTCAATCATTTTATCTTTTATATAATAGATGCTGGGAGGAAAATCACAGTAGACCAGATCCTAATATAAGTATCAAGTTTGTAATGTAGTTTAAACTTTCTTAGTAGCACAGAATGCATTAAACCTGAACTTTTCAGAGGCAAATACTAAAGAAAGAGGCAGGACAAAAGCCTTTACTTACCAGGTTCTGAGTAGCATGCTCTCATGAACTCTTCCAGTAAGAAAACTACTCTTGAAAATAACATCAGGTCAGATTTTAAGAAAAACATGAAGATTTTTGATTCTGTGATCTTTAAGAATGGTAATATTGCAGCAGGGAAAATAAATGAATGCCTTTATAAATATCAGTGAGTTCTAAGCACTATATATTACGGTTCATTGGAAATGCCATATATTTTGTGAAACAGTGGTTTTTTTGTTTTAATAACATTACCATTGTGCTCTAGATTAGCTAATAGTAAGCTGGAAAAAGAAAAAGAAGAATTAATCCATCAGGCAGAAGTACACAAAGACCAAGGCGGAGATGAGGGCACCTTACATGGTAATGTATTTTATAGCAAACTTATAGCATGTTAGGTAACTGAGGTTTTGAACTAGGGTTTGCATTTTTTGTTTGTTCGCAGGTTTCTGATATCTTTCTTCCTATAAAGTCCAATCCCAATATAAGTTTTGTGGAGCTATCTCTTCCTCCATTAATATTATTTCCATCGAGCCCTTAGCAAGTACTTAAATGTTTTTTTCTCCTTGTGTTCCAATTGGTGATACAGATTTAATCAGGATACAGTGCTGAGTGATGATTGTTGCTTCCAGTTTTTAAATATAGGTCCTTTTAAACCCTCTGAACATGTTTTTCCTAACTGTTATTGTAATCTTGTTAAAAGCTACATAAACTACATGTATAAGTATTCTTTTTTTTTCCTTTAACAAAGTAATGTCTATCCTTCTACCCCCTTTTCTCATTCAAAAGTGATTACTAGTCATTCCCCTATTCTTATGTGCTTATGTATATACTAGAGGCACAGTGCACGAAATTTGTGCATGGGTAGGGTCCCTAAGCCTGGCTGGCAATCAAGGACAATCAGGTTTTCCATCTCTCTGCCTCCCCAACTCCTCCTTCCCTTGCTCCCTCAGTGCCCCGCCACCAAGACCTCTACTGGTCAACCACCATGTTCCACGCTACCCCCTGGTGGTCAGCGCACATCATAGTGAGCGCCGCAATTCCCAAACTCCTGAAGGGACAATTTGCATATTAGCCTTTTATTATATAGGATACACACACACACACACACACACACACACACACACACACTGAATATATGATACTATTTGCAGATTCTGTATTCCTGAGTTCACTTACTCACTAAAATTTACTTGTAACCCCAAAATCAGTACTCAAGGTATGAAAATAGAGCAGTAAAAAATGTCAGACCCACACTTTCCCAGATGAGATCCATCAAGGTGACCTCTGCATTCTTGTTCAGCTTTCATACAGAGATGACCAGAGGATGGAGACAGTAGAGGGCAGTGCAATTTAGGGCCAGAAGATAAGGTTCTAGGGCCAGCTGGACTAGGTTTGAATCCCAGTTCTCACACTGGGTAGTGAGACAGCCTCGGGAAAGCTATTTGGCACTTCTAAACCTTTTCTCTTTTGCAAAACAAATAGAATCTATCAAAATGTTTCCAGGATTTAGGATTATAATCTTGAGATATATGTATATGTTTAGATATAGGTGTAGATTATATATCTATTTCTATATCTATATATCTATATCTATATCCATATCTATATATCTATATCTAGATAGATAGATTTAAAAATATATATAAAATTTTCCCTTAAGAGCAATGGTTCAATATTCACTAATTCATTGTGTTGACTTTATAGACCATAACTATTATAAATAATGAGAATTGATTCTTTGAGCTGTATGTTTGACGCTTGATGGAAATGGCAAATTCTCTGCCAAAGAATTATGCCAATTAATATTAATTCTCTGCCAAAGAATTATGCCAATTAACATTACTTCATGTAGCTTACTCACGTAGTCATAGTCTTGTTGCTACTTTGTATTAAAGCTGTCATGTGGTATGACTTGTACCAGACACTATGGTAAATCCTTTATGACCATTTATAATTTATAATCCTGTATGGTCGGTCCTATTGTCTCCCTTTTCCTAATAAACAAGTTTGAAGGGGTTAAGTTACCTGTCCCAGGGTCAAAACAGGTAGAAAGTGGCAGAGGCAGGATGAAACTGAATCTAGGAAACTCCAAAGCTTCTCTCTATATCCTGCCATTTACCAGTATGCTGCATTGCCACTTGGTGACTAAAAGTACATATAACCTCTCTCTCAATGGTATCTCTCAAAGCAGCTAGCTTGGTGTAGGGGACTAGACACAGTAGACCAAAGACCTGGCAATGCTGTTAATAATAGGCAAGTTCTAAACCTATTTCCTGAAAGGGAATTTCTGAACCCCCATATTGTATTTCAAAGATTAAGGCTCAAAATCAAGCCTTAACTGTTATGGAAATTCTATTTTAATATAAGTGGTCATTAAACTAACTTTTGAAAAGTACTACACATTACCAATCACTGTAATATACAGCAGCCTACTGATTAGACAATCTTCTCAATACGGCATCCCAGTTATTAAGAATCAATTCTATAAAAAAAATCATTAGCACTTTCTGCAAAGGTGAGGGAAGCTTTGAAAAGTACGATTTTGCTCTGCCTTCCAAAGGAAGATGGGTTCTGCTATTTCCATAAAAAGGGTGAGAAAAATATTTCCTGTCTCCAACTTATAATTAGAGGACCCTTTAATAGGCACCTTAATAGAATATACGTCTTATCCCATTCATAACAATGTGCTTATTGCCCATTATTTTCCTAAACTTTATTATTGTTTTTTTAATTATGCCCGTCAATGACTGGGAAATGACCACATGACATAATATAAGGAAGTTTTTAATTTAAACAAAGTATGTTTCCAGAAGACGGCAATTACAGCAAAAATACCATTTGCCCATTGATTCTCATTATAAAATTAGAAGTTAACTCTGGGGAGGAAATCCATAAATTAAAGCCCTTATGCTGTTTTTGTCCTTACCCTTTCCACCTAAGTATCAGGACTTAGTCATGTTTGTGTTATCCATCCTGCCTCCCACGTTTTCTATATGGCAGTTACCCAGTAATTGAGTAATGACCTACATGGACTATTCAATGCTGCTAGGTAACGGGCAATTTGAGCAGCTTATGGTTGTAGTCCCTTACCTAACAGTCTACTTATTCTCCTGTTGTACTTTTAGTACTAAATTTTCTTGGCTTAAGAATTTTTCTTTAGAAAATAAGTTTCTTCCATGTAAAAAGTTAGCCTCACTGTTTACATTGAATATCTGGCAAATGTTTTTTCTCTTTGCCATGAAATTATGTTATCCAATAGAGGTAACATATAGTATTCATAGCCTAGTGTTTCATCCATAAAATGGCACATTTCCAGGCTCTAGTTTCATAAGTTTTCTCCTTAATCTCTAAAACATATCCCATTATCTTAAAGTAAAAAGCTGGGGGGGGGGGGGGGGAGGGGGGAGGGAAGAGGGAGGGAAGGAGACCCAGTGCATGAAATTGTGCATGGGTAGAGTCCGTAGGCCTGGCTGGTGATCAGGGCCGATTGGGGCCTTATGGCTGCTGGCTGGGGCCTTCCTTTGTTTTGCGCCACCCCCTGGTGGTCAGCACATATCATAGCAATCAAACTCCCCAAGGGGATAATTTGCATATTAGCGTTTTACATATATAGATTTTTTTTTTTCTGGCAGATCATGATCAACTAAAGGAAAAGATAAAGGATCTAGAGACACAGCTGAAAACGTCACATCTAGAAAAGCAGCATTTGAAGGTAAATAATATATTTAATTATAGTATTACTAAAGGCCCAATGCACAAATTCATGCAGAGGTGGGGTCCCTCTGGGTGGCCTGCGGGGATTGGGCTGAAACCCACAGTTCAATGCCGCCTGCATCTCCTACTTGCCGTTCTGCTCATCCCTGCCCCCCTGTGCCTGCCACGGGCTCACACGCAACCAATCCCGATCAGGAGAGGCGAGTGTCTGCGGGATTGGGCTGAAACTGGCCCACTGACATCCCCCAAGGTGTCCCGGATTGTTGAGAGGGCATAGGCCAGGCTGAGGAACCCCTCCGGTGCACAATTGGGCTGGGGTGGGGACCATGGGAGGCCTCTAGGACATGTCCAGCCCATTTCATTCAGTCCTTATGGGCTAGACCCCAGCAGCAAGCTAACCTATCAGTTGGAGCATCTGCTCTCTGGTGGTCAGTGCACATGATAGTGACTGGTTGACCAGTTGACCGACTTCCCCCTGGTGGTCAGTGCACATCATAGTGAGCAACTGAGCAGCCTTAGCATTTCATTAGCATATTACGCTTTGTTTGGTTGTTCCGCCATTCAGTCTATTTGCATATTACCCTTTAATTATATAGGATTATTACATAAGATAGTATTACTAGAGGTCCGGTGCATGAATTGTGTACCAGTGTGTCCCTCAGCATGGCCTATAAGATTCAGCCAAAACCAACTCTGACATCCCCCAAGGGGTCCTGGATTGCAAGAGGGAGCAGGCCAGACCAACGGACCCCACCAGTGCACGATCGGGGCCAGGAAGGGACATGGGAAGTTGGCCAGCTGGGGAGGGACCGTGGGAGGGCTCCAGGGCATGTCCGGCCCTCCTCGGTCAGTCCTGATCAGCCAGACCCCAGCAGCAAGCTAACCTACCAGTTCGAGTCTGCCCCCTGGTGGTCAGTGCATGTCATAGTGAATGGTTGACTGTCTGCCCCCTGTTGGTCAGTGGACATCATAGCAAGCAGTTGAGCAGCAATAACATGTCATTTGCATATTACCCTTTGATTGGTTGAACGGATGATGGATGACCATTTATTATAGGTTATTAGGCTTTTATTATATAGGATAAATGTTTTATGAAAATAGCTTATGAAAGGTTTTATGGTCACCATATTTGAATTTTAAGTCTGTATCATAAAAATTCCTGGGACTACATTTTATATTTGACCTTGACATTGCAAAGTCCATTATATTCATCTGTTAAGAAATATAAAAGAGCTACCAAAAAAACTGAGATAAAACAAATAGGATTAAAAAGTAAATTATTTTTTAATTGTCACAAATATAGAACTCATTTTAATATTATCTTAAGTTTTTGGTCACATAGCGAACAGTGTCTTTTATTTTCTTTTGAAAGTCTTTTCAGGAATAGTTCCCCTCTCTTAAAAAGATATTTGCTATGCTTTATGTCTTTCATGAACCTATAAATAGAAAAGAACATGATATGAAAGTTAACTAGTGATTATTGGCTATTTTAAAGCTCAAATTGCTTCTTCACTAGATGCATAGCTCTTAGGCAAGAAGCCCTAGAATTTCCCTGATCATAAATATATTTATAAGAAATTGACCATTATTCATTACAAATAACATGTTTGTAAAGAAAATATAAATGAAGCTTAAGCTAAAAAATCATAACTAAAACAATCTTAATGCCACGTGAATAGCCATGTCTTTTTGCTTGCCTCACTGAGTATCTGAGAGTATGCTTTTGGAGAAAGATTAAAGCCCCCTCTAAGAACTAATAAATTTTAGTCAAAGACTAGGATATAACTTACAGAACAGATAATTTGATTTGGCAAGTCAAGTTAGTTATTTATACTGCACGATAAAACCTTATTAACAAAATCTTAATACTTCAGTCTTTATATTTGCTATTCAAGTTACTTTGGTGCTCATGTTTATAAGTTAATCTTTTAATTTAAACCTAAGGAGTGTTATATACTTACTAGAGGCTTAGTGTACAAATTTGTGCATGGGTAGGGTCCCTCATCCTGGCCAGTGATTGGGGCTGATCAGGCCAGGAGGTGGTCAGCTGGGGGGAGGGGCCATGGGAAGTTGACCAGCCATGGGAGTTTGGGTGTGGGAGCCCACTGACCACCGGGGGCAGCTCCTACATTGAGTGTCTGCCTCTGGTGGTCAGTACACGTCATAGCTATCATCTGGTCGTAATGGTCCCTTAGGCTTTTATATATATAGTTTGATGTCTTTTAAAGACAATATGTTTCTCTTAGGAGGAAATAAAAAAGCTGAAGAAAGAACTGGAAAATTTTGATCCATCATTTTTTGAAGAAATCGAAGATCTTAAGTATAACTACAAAGAAGAAGTGAAAAAAAATATTCTTTTAGAAGAGAAGTTAAAAAAACTTTCTGAACAATTTGGAGTTGAATTAACTAGTCCTGTTACTGTTTCTGAACAGTTTGAAGATGAAGAGGGAAGTCCTGTCAATTTCCCCACTTTCTAAGGGCCAGTTATAATTAGTTCTTATTTAACTATTTACAAGTCTCTGACCTACATGATATCCTTTCCAATACCCTGTACCTTTACCTGAATTTGATATTCTAGTAAATAAAGTTGTATAAATTTTTTAACATATTAGAAAAGTATATATTTGAAGATTTTTTTAAAGTTAAATTATGACTATCATGTAGGCAATGAGATATAGTGAACTTCTGTACATTCATAATGTTTTAAGCTTTAAATACGAGAGTAACAATTTTTAACATTTAAAATTGGGGTTTTATATTCTTACCTATTTATATATGTGTCATGGTTCTTAAATTTTATATGTATACACACAATAAGGCTGAGCCATATGTCTTGTTAAATGTCAAGCAAGGTTAGATTAAACTCAGCTTTAAGTATTTAACTTTGAAAGTAAATGATCCAAAATTGTTGGTTTCATTGTTATCTTTAAATTACTATTCAGTTATAGTGGACAGAATCCAACCCTTTTTACAAGCTGGAGAGCTTACTATTACTTACATTTTTAAATCCAGAGGTTAAAATTTGCTAATTGCAAATAAGACTTTGACTAGTTATTTCCAACTGGAAAATTCATTTCTTCAAATGCTGGAAGACTTATTTCTCCATTAGACACTGAACAATAAATAGGAACCTTGAGATATTTTCACCTACACAGAGCAGAATATTCAAGATTCAAATATAACAACAATGAAGCTGGTTTTTAATGACATTTCCAGTCTATTCATCGAGTATTATATCTTTGAGCCTACTAAATTTCTGATGATCTATTTTTGAAAAATGATTAAATAGACACTTAGTATCAAAAGCATAGTCATGTTTGTTCAAGTTCATGTTAATAATAACCGGTTTTGAATTCATGTAAGTATCTGGAATTGGCCAGCATAAGCCAAGATGATGGCGATGGACCTGGAAAGAGAAAGGAAGGTATTAGCTCTAAACTGCATTTTCTTCATTGACTTAAAAATATTTATTTTGTGTGTCTACCATCTTCCAGGCACTATTTAAGGCTCCCCTTTATCCTACCCTTTATTTTTTTTTCATAGCTGCTTCTCCCCCTGACATACTACATATCTGTGTATTATCTCTCTTCCCCATTAAAATGTGAGCTTCATGAGACATTGTTCATCTGGACTTTGTAATACCTGGAAACATGCCAGGAACACAAATTAGGGGCTCCAAAATATTTAATAATAGTCTGTTAATAAGTTCAGAAGCTAACCAACTATGGCTAGGGACACAGCCTAACCCAGTGGTCGGCAAACCTCTGCTCGCAAGCCACATGTGGCTCTTTGGCCCCTTGAGTGTGGCTCTTCCACAAAATACCATATGTGGGCACACATGTACAGTGTGATTGAAACTTCGTGGCCCATGCGCAAAAGTTGGTTTTCGGCTCTCAAAAGAAATTTCAATCGTTGTATTGTTGATATTTGGCTCTGTTGACTAATGAGTTTGCCGGCCGCTGATCTAACAAAGGGAATATCATGTGACAGAAAGGTGTATATTTTCTCTGTAATTATTTAAGTATGGTTAGAATATATACAATATGGATATGTTTGGGATATGGGGGTGGAGGCAGTTCCAGAAAGTTGAGTAGGGGCCAGATCATGAAAAATCTTAATGTTATTTAACATTTTTATGAAGGAAGTAACATTCTCATTCATTTATAAAGAATGAACAGGACAAGAATAACACTGAAAGTTAATGTTTAAGAGGGTGATATAACAACTCAAGCTGTGAATTTGGGCTTAAATTCAAATTAACAACTAATTGGTTGGAGAGAAAGATACAGATTCAATAGACCAGAATCTTTAAGAACTGATAATTGTATTGTATGTATGAAGTAATGGAGAGTGGGGTTAAAAATGTATCTTAAGTTTTTGGCTTCAGTGAACTGTTGGGAATCAGGGGGTTGATATAACTAGGTCCAGTTTTGAACATGAATTTTAAGAACCTATAAGAAACCAAATAGTCAAGTCCAGGAGACAAACGGAAAGGGCACAAAATATAATTCATTCTGTATATGTTAACTGACCCTTGGTTCTTTCTAAACAACCAAACTCTATAACCAAGTGAGTTTGGGAAATTTTGTATTAAACAGGATTAAAAGCTGTCATTATAGAATGTCTCAGAAAACTAATATGCAACATGAATTTCCAAGAAGGGAATATGTTGTATGCAGGGTTTTCCAGACATTTCTATCACTTTAGTTCTGAAACACATCTAGAACAACCGATGCCTCACAGAACACTGGAAAACACTATCATATAAGAATGGTGGCATGTGAGATAAACAAATTAGAGTGCACCATCAGAATTACTGCAATTAGTAGAAAACATTTTAGTGGCACTTCTACTCTGAGGAATATAAGAGGACATAACTCCACCAGCTGTTTTCTGCCATTACCTTGATTAAACAGCCATCATTGCAATGCCATACTATTCCTTCAATTTTACCCTCTCTGCAACCTTCAAACCAGGACAACAGATCACTGTGCTTCAAGGAAGGTAGATTTCTTATTTGAAATGCTCCATGTGGTATAAGAAGATGTAATGGATGCTTCTTGCTTCCTAATCCTAAATGATAAAATCTTGCCATTAGCTATACAAAGGTTTCAAGAATAAGAACATTTACCTTTCCAAATAAAAGCCTTTTAAAATATTTAAGAATATATTTATCAAAAAGTTTAGTTGGTTTCCTTGCAGAGATATGCTATAAGCACTCTCCCTCAAAAGTGGCACCATATCCCATTAAGATTAAATTCTACCTTTGTGCACTCTATATCAGACTATGACCTGTGGGCAAAATCTAGCCAGATGCTTGCTTTCATAAATAATGATAATGGAACATAACCATTACTATTCATTTAAGTACTATCTATGGCCTGTTTCAGAGGTATGGCCCACAAAACCTAAATCTTTCCTATCTGGCCTTCTATAAAAAAAGTCCACCAACCCCTGCTCTACGCCCTACATCATTAGCCACATTCAACTATTATTCAATGTTTGCCAAACAGCCATGCCACATTTTGACAATTTGTATTACTACTTTCTTAGCTTCTTTCTGCCAATCAGTCTGCTTCTGATCTTTATATAGGATTTTGCCATTCAGGCTGCACTGTTCTTGGGTGTGTCTTCATCCATTCCCCCCCCCCCCCGTCAACAATGTACTCCATAGTGTCCCTGGGACTTGTACTCAATCCATTATTCACTGCCAATTCTTCACTCACTTTACACTCAGCTATTAATGCTACACTAATTACCTAGTCATGAAAAGCATACCATGCTTTTCATTTATCTCAATTCACCTAAATTTTAAAAAGCAATGAAAAGTTACACTTGAGTAATTACCTTTTATACTTAACTGTAGTTTTATAATGTTACTAGAGGCCTGGTGCACAAAATTCATGCACATGGGGTGGGGGTGAGGGGTGAGGTTGTCCCTCGGCCCAGCCTGAGTCCTCTCGCAGTCCTGCAGCCCTCAGGGAATGTCTGACTGCTGTGGAGGCGGGAGAGGCTCTCACTACCACCACTGCACTCACCAGCCGTGAGCCTGGCTTCTGGCTGAGATGCGCTCTCCCTGTGGGAGTGTGCTGACCACCAGGGGGCAGCTCCTATGTTGAGCATCTGCCCCCTGGTTTTTAGTGTGCGCCATAGCAACAGGTCTGTTCAGTCTATTTGCATATTAGCCTTTTATTATATAGGATTATAAGAAAGAACAAGAGGCTAAACATCAACATTTTATACTAATAAAACGATTAGGTAAATTTCTCCATAGACATAAAATTAAAAGAAATAGCTATTACCCTAGGCCAGTGGTCGGCAAACTGAGGCTCGCGACCCACATGTGGCTCTTTGGCCCCTTAAGTGTGGCTCTTCCACGTGTGGGTGCACACGTACAGTGAGATTGAAACTTTGTGGCCCGTGCACAGAAGTCAGTTTTCGGCTCTCAAAAGACATTTCAATCATTGTACTGTTGATTTGACTCTGTTGACTAATGAGTTTGCCGACCACTGCTCTAGGCTACTTAAGTTTATCAGTCACTTTTCTGTGTTTGTGTGTGTTTGTGTGTAAGTTGAACCTAGGTTGCCCTTATAAATGAATTATTATAACTATAACTGAACAGAAAAAGGCTTTACTCACCATATGGGTTTCCATTAATATTTGTCCCGATAAGCTCCAGCGTCTGTTCTAAGAGGTCTGACAGTGGCACTGCAGTAATTTCCAAAAGACCAGAATCATCAGGATGATGCTTCAGTACCAGGGCTATTTCGAATTCATAATTAACTACAGAGGAATGCCAGCAATACTGCTTGTTGTTTTTCTCCACTGGTACCCACCCTATCATTTAAAGAAAAAAAGTGGGGTTTTTTTTTGGTATTGTCTTTCTCTGCATTGACACAAGGTAATTTTTATTTTTGTTATAAATTTTCCATATTTCTGGATATTGTATTACAGAGTCATTTTTAAATTCAGTAGAAATAACAGTTTTACTACTTTTTAAATCATAATAATTTTTTTTTTTTTTTTTTTTTTTTTTTTTAATCATAATAATTTTTTAAATTATAAGGTTTCATTTTGATCTTGTTGAGAAATTAACTTGATTATTCACTATAGAGCACTCAGCATTTTTACTAGAAAATTTTTAACTTTTCAGTAAGAATTGAGCACCATTTTAAGATACAGAATTAAAATCCTCTTTTAAAATTAAGTTTTCTCTCTACCTTCTCTTATTTCCAGGACAACAGACATAACTGTTCTACAATTTATTGTACTGTCTCCATATTTACTGAAAAGTGTTTGATTCATACTTATTGAATGTTACTACTATTCCCATCCTACTTCAGTTGCTAGAATAGAGTTCCTCATTGTGCTTGCTATGACATACAGCATTGTGGCCATCATATCTGTGGCTGTCATTACCCAGGGTTACTCTAATGACCTTTTTCTTGGTATACTAGTCTCCAGGAAACACCCCCCCCTCCCCCCCCGTTTTTATCTTAGTTGCATTTTAAAAAATGTAAATTTATAATCTTCACGACAAACTTCAAATTCCTTTAGATGGAATACAAACCTTTTAAAATCTGAGCCCATTTCACATCTCCAGCCTCAAATTTTAAAATCGCCTCAAATGTCATTCACTCAAACATTCCAGCCAAAATAAAGTGTTAAATAAAATTTCCAAAGGACTCCATCGGAGTGTGCCTAAGTAGATCCTCTCTCTTCCTTTCAGCTAATTTCCTGGTTCTTAAGCTTCAGTACAGATGTCACTCCCCTTACTAGTAAACCTTCTCTAGCCACCACAGATTGGAGTATGAATTCTTCCTCTTTTCTCTAACTAATCTGTGTACCTCTTCCTTTTGATTCTTAAATCATACTGTTATTGATGGATTTTCCCATCATGTCTACAAGATCTTTGAGGATCAGATCTTTGAGGTTCTGATCTTCATTTTGTATTACCAGAACCTAAGAGTACTTTGCACCTTACAGATACTCGAGATATGCCTGTTAACCTGAACCTTAATTTGGGTATCTTTCTACTCAGCACACTTCTGCAAAAATTTTCTCTTCTCTAGTAAAACTCTTTGTGAGATATTTATTTTCACCCCCCTTAATTAAAACAGTCTTCCAGGACCTTTGCAAAAAATATACACATTATTATCCTCAATTAAAAAAGTAAAGGCTGCTTAATATCTCATTTCAGAAAAGATCAATTATATCGTCTATCCTGACAACTTCAAGGCTATTTCCACTCAACACTTTATTTTCACAGACTACAGATAGTAAACTGTCCATTCTTAGGATTCTAAACAGATAGGACAATCTCTATATGAAACAAACATCTTTGGTATAACTGTTACTTAACATAAATTAGACTCAAATTTTGTGCTAAACAGATAAATACTATGAAAAACTAAATTAAAGTGAAATTCCATAATTTTTGATCAAATAGATCTTTTGTTCTTTATATTAGTAAACACAAAACTGCATTTTAGGAGAGATTTCATGATACCAGGAATGTGTCCATTTTCATCAGGCATCGGATTTCCATTTAATTGTTCAATTTCCTTCGCTGGAATCCAGCACTCTGGAACAGGTTTGAAGTCCTCCTCAACATTCCAAAAAAATTCTAAAAGAATCAGATAATCTTATATGTAGTAGTACTTTAAAAAATATAAAATGCTGAAAAGTTTGAAGTGGAAATAGCTAATAAACCCCATAATATCAGGTATCATATAATTATTCTCCATTCATCATCACCACAATGAGACTATAATTCTCAGGGTTACGGTACTACCATGTTTCCCCAAAAATAAAACATCCTCCGAAAATAAGACCTACTTACAGGTTTCCTTCTGAGTGAAATATAATGCATCCCCCCAAAAATAAGGCTCCCCCTATGCTCTGTCTCAGAATGAAAATTAATTTACCGTAAACTGGTCGCTAGGGCCGCCCCAACTGGCGTCTAGCAACCAGTGACGTTACGCAGAGTCCTGACCTCACTACTGTGTGGAGGCGGAGTGGAGGTCGGAGTGAGCTGTGAGCATGGGGTGGGAGAGAGGAGGAGACTTTTGCAGACGCTTGTAGAAGAACAGGAGGATTAGAGCGCACGGGACCTGGCAAAGGTGGTGAGTGCTGGTTTGTCTCTGGTGACACTACCTGATGCTCTCGCCGCCCCCATGATGACTGAAGGTTCTCAGTCAGTGGCAGACCCTGCTCCAGCCCAGATCCAGGCCCCAGCAAGCCCAGTGACAGTCCCCAGGCAGGCCCCAGGGGATAAATGTCTGATAAAGGGGTAGTGGGGATGTCTGGTGAAGGTGTTCAGTGACACAGGGGTGGAGGGAGGGGGATCACGTAAAATGACACAGGAGGATCAGAGGGGGCAATCAAAATGACACAGGAGGATCAAAAGGGGTTACTAAAATGGTAATCCCCCCCCCCCCTGATTCTCATGTGCCATTTTGATTCTCTACTCTGATCCCCCCTGTGTCATTTTAAGTGATCCCCCTCCCCCCACCTTGATACCCCAATTCCATTTTTTTACCCCTAGAAATGAGCACAAAAAGAAAAAGCTACTCCGTGGAGTACAAGAAAGGAATCGTGGAAGACTCTTGGGGCCAAAATCTTACTGCTTTCTGCAAAGAGAAGATGTTGAGTATCCAATTGGTCCGAAAATGGTGAGCAGAGTATGGTAACCTCATTGAACAAGTGAATAAGGGAAATGCTAAAAAGCGCAAGTGTGGATCAGGTCGGCAACCATTATTTTCTGAGCTGGAAGACGTGATCTGTGAATGGGTTGTTGACAGGGGAGCAAAGGCTTTGGTTGTGAATAGGGCTCAGGTTCAAGAATTTGCCCTTGAAATGGCACCACAGTTTGACATAGCCCCCGAAGACTTCAAAGCATCATAACACTGGCTGGATAATTTCCTTCAGCGAAGTGAACTGTCTTTAAGAAGATCTACAACATTGTTTAGGTTGGAAGATACTCAAGTTATTAAGCACTTGCATTTGCATTCAAGTCCTTTATTGATGATGCTGACTTCTCTAAATGCAATCTTTCCAACATGATTGCTATGGATGAAACTGCAGTGTTTATGGGCCAATCATCTCAAACAACAATTGAACAGCAGGGTGCCTCCTTAGTGTACATTCCCTCCACTGCTTACAAAAGTGCACGTGTTTCCTGTATTTTGCCAATTCGTCTGGATGGCACTAAAAATCCCACCTTTAATCATTTCTAAGGGCAAGAAGGAAAAGATTGAACATGTTTTGGGCGTTTTTATTCTTGAAACTGAAAAAGCCTGGGCCACACAAGCAGTTATAAGGAAGTGGGTCAACTTAATGCTGCCGCTTGTTATGCGAGGGAGCCAAAGAGGTCTGATAGTCTGAGATGCAGCCAGCACTCACCGCGCTAAAGACATGAAGACATTTCTTCACAAAAGAAAAATAGATCAGATAATGATTCCCGCAGGAATGACGGCCTATCTCCAGACTCTTGATATTGCAATAAACAAGCCATTCAAAGACAATTTGTGCATGGAAATTAATGACTACATTGAAAATTGAATGGAGAGCAATCAGTGTGGAAACTTTGTGAAACCTAAACTGCAAGAAGTTGTGACTTGGGTGAAGAATTCATGGGAGAAAATCACTGATAGCTGCATTGCAAATGCACTGAGAGGAGGCTACCTTGACAAGAAGTACTCATTTAAAGACAGTGCTATTGCTAAACATGAGAGATTTGGTCCACTGATTCTGAAAGAAATGGAGTCACAAGAAATTCACCAGGAAATTCAGGAATTGGATTGTTATGATGTTCCAGAAGATGATGACATGATTGTCATTGAATAAATGAGTAAATTCTTGATACTGTAGGATTCACATTTGTCTGGTTTGTGTTGACAACTACCGTACTATTGTACTGTATACAGGTAATACATTTCCTTTATTCTCATTTAACAATAAATGTGTACCGTATTCTTCTTCATGGAAAAATAAGACATCCCCTAAAAATAAGATCTAGCGCATCTTTGGGAGCAAAAATTAATATAAGACACTGTCTTATTTTCGGGGAAACAGGGTAACACTTTAGCTATTCAATTTTGGATACACCACCATTTTCAGATACAGGATAACAATCTTAATTCTTTTACATAGAACAATATTCAATTCTAATTTTCCCCCCAAAGTACATAAATTATAATATAAGGCTACAATGTATAGAAACAACACAGCAAAAAATAACTCACAAATTTCAGCAAATTAAATCATGCAAAGCTGAAGAAAAAAAAAGACCTACTAACCTTTTGAGTTTTGTTTTGAATGTAGAAAATTTTTAAATCTTTTTTCAGCTAGTTTGTTAGGTTTTCTATCTAATCGGGCCCACAGATACGGTTTACCTAAATCAATAATAAAAGAAAAATATTAGGAGACAAACTTACCTTAAAATAAATTTCAGAATAAAATTTTCAATAAATAGTAGTGTCACCTTCTGTAAGAGAAGCAACCCTAGGAGACAAACTGAAATAAGCAGACCAACAGACACATCCTACCTAGCGATACGTGATATTGTAAGACTTAAGTTTTGGTTAAAGAATGATGGGAAAGCCCAGCAGGCCTGGCTCTGTGGTTGGATGTTCACCTATGAACCAGGAGGTCATGGTGGATTTCCCATCAGGGCACATGCCCTGGTAGTGGGCTAGATCCCCAGGATGTGGTATGCAAGAGGTAGCTAATCAGTGATTCTCTCTCATCACTGATGTTTCCATCTCTCTCCCCCTCTCCCTTCCTCTCTGAAATCAATAAAAGTATATTAAAAAAAAATATATATATATATATATATATATATTATATATATATATAATATATATATATTGATGGGAATGAGATAAAAAGAAGTATGTGACCCTTTATAAGGCCATGTTTTATTATAACTAGCATTTTTGAGAAACTGAATCTACCTCTATACGAAATATCAATAGAAACATGACAGGGAGACTAATGAGCTGCATCTGGTCTCAGTGAGACTCCTGGAGGGTTCTGCTGCTGAGCCTGCTTAGTTAGTAGGAAGATGCTTTTGTGACCAGCAAAATACAGCAATTCCCAGCTGAGACTCTAATTTGGATTCCCTGTTTTGAAGTCGTTCTTTGTACACATCGGGGTTCCTGATTTGAGAGAGTGTCCTGCTAGAGCCTGGGGTGGGGTGGGGTGGGGTGGAGGGGGCAGCAGTTTTCACCTGGCCTCTCCTGACCCTCAGCTGCGAGACAGTTTGGGTTGTGATGCACATCCTTACTTTTAACACCTTTGCTATATTATGTATCCTCCACCTGTAATAAACTGTGAGCTGTAAGCTCTGTCATTACTAAGTTTTCTTTAGCAAACCTTATTCAACTGCTACCATTATACATGATCCCACATAATGATGCACAGTGAAGTTTCTTCACATTAATAGAGAAAAACCTGATTAAAATTATATTGTCATTTCTGTTTGAATGGACCTTTGTTCTTTTTACTAGTAAACACACGCACAAAAACAACAACGACAATTCTTTAAGATCATTACTATAAGAAAAATAAATAAAAAAAAACAGAAAATAACAAGTATTGGTGAGGATGTGGAAAAATTGGAAGTGTGCAGTTGGTAGGAATATAACTGGTGCAATTTCTATGGAAAACTATGAAAGTTCCTCAAAAAAATAAAAATAGAATTATACGATTCAATAATTCCACTTCTGGATATATACGCAAAAGAACTGGAAGCAGGTCTGAAAGAGATAATTTTTACACGTCATAGCAGCATTGTTTATAATAGCCAAAAGGTGGAAGCTGCCCAAGTGTACATGGGTGGATGAGTGGATGGATGTGGTATATACATACAAAGGGATACTATCCAGTCTTGAAAAAGGAAATTCTGACACATACTATAAAACATAGGTGAAGTTTAAGGATATTATGCAAGTGAAATAAGTCAGTCACAAAAAAGATAAAAACTGTACAATTCCAGTATTTGTAATGAGGTACCCATAGCAGTCAAAATATAGAAAATAATATGTTGGTTGGCAAGGACTGGAGGGAGAGGAAATGGTGAGATGTTTAATGGGCACAAAGTTTCAGTACTGGACGAGGAAGAGTTCTGGTGAAAATAGTAGCACAACAAGGCAAACTACACACCACTGAAGTGTACACTTGAAAATGGTTAAGGTGGTAAAATTTTATGTTACGTGTATTTTACAATTAAAAATGGAAAAAAATACAATTCAGGAGGGATTTCCTGATACCAGAAACATATTCAGTTTTCATTTAACTGTCCTATCTCTGTTGCTTGAATTGAGGTACTTTCATTAACCAAAAGAAACTAAAAGGATTATTTCTCTTTCTATTTGAATTTCTACTTTTCTCCAAGTACATTAAAATAAAATAAATCAGAGATATTGTCAATAATAATGAAAACAACGAATCAGCAATGAGATCAGCTTTAAGGTCAGACAAACCTAGGTTCTATTACCAGTTCTTCCATTCATTAATTATTTGGTACTAGAAGCCCAGCGCACAAAATTCATGTGGGGCAGGGGGAAGTCCCTCGGCCACCCTGCACCCTCCGGCAATCCAGGACCCCTCAGGGGATGCAGTGGGACATCCCTCTCGCAATCTGGGACTCCTCGCTCCTAACCGCCCCCTTACTCTCTCCTTGCCACTCAGCACTGCCATAGAGGCGGGAGAGGTTCCCGCCACCACTGCTCGCGAGCCCTGAGCCCGGCTTCTGGCTGAATGGCACTCCCACTGTGGAAGCACACGGACCACCAGGGGCAGGCTCTCTCGTTGAGCATCTGCCCCCTGATGGTCAGTGTGCATCATAGCAACCAGTCATTCTGGTCATTCCACTGGGAGGGTCACTGGGTGTTTTATATATAGAATAGATATGAATGGATTGAATAAATTACTTAAGTTCTCTGAGCCTCTGTTCCCATACCTGTGAAATGGAGAGCTTACTGTACAAAATTAGAGATAACATGTATAAAGCAATTACCAAATTGGATGGCCCTTAATGAGTATTAAGTACTAAGTAATATTTGTATAAGTTTCATTTTACCTTTGTAGGTAGTAACATAACAACATGTTCCATCCACTTTTTCTGTTGGAATGGCACTGTATATATCTGCATCTAATGCCTTGTGACTTACGGTTTCAGTGGCCAAAACTTTAAATGTCTTAAAAGAGAGAGAGAGAAAACTGGTTTAACAGACAGCATCTACACCCTCATACATACTCTCACCTGGAATGGTTGTATAATTTCACTAGTTTTAAGGAACAGTCTGTTTATCCTTAAGACGATTTAAAAATATTTTGTCCATGAAGTTCTCAGGGATCATTCCCTCCTGTATGATATCACAGCAATACCTGTTTTTCTTTTGTTGTTGTTAATAAAACCAAAGGATATTTTTTCCAGTGCTTTCTAGAGCAAGTGAAAGGGAGGGAGCAAGGAAAGGGGAGAACGAGAGAAGCATCAATTGGTTGTGTCCCATACCCAGCTGACCCCGGCTGGGATGGAACCTGCAAGCCAGGTAAGTGCCCTTGACTGTGAATCGAACACAAGACCCTTCGGTGTCAACACTAACCAAGGAGTCACACCAGCCTGGGCAATACCTGGCTTCCCACACAGATTATTAAATTGTTCACGTTTCTTTTTTTTTTCTTTCTTTTTTTTTATTAAGGTATTATATGTGTACATAACTTACCAATCCCCTCCCCACCCTACTCCCATACATGCCCTCATCACCCCTCAGAGTTTTGTATCCATTGGTTATGCTTATATGCATGCATACAAGCCCTTCGGATGATCTCTTATCTCCCCCACCTCTCCCTAATTGTCCCGCTGAAGTTTGACAGTCAATTTGATGCTTTACTGTCTCTGTATGTTCATGTTTCTTTATCCACCATAATGAGCTTACCACCAGGAACTATGTCTCATGCCGTGCTGCATCCCTAGCAAAGGTGTTCAGTATGTTCAATCACTTGTTTGACAGTTATTTGCTAAATACTTCCTGAGGGTTAAGCATTGGTTTCGGCTTTTGGAAATAGAGAGGTAAACAAAAAAGTAGCTGTCTTTGGTGGAACTTTCATTTTAAGGAGGGAGGAGACAATAGTAATAAAATGCAAAACAATGTTAGGCCTGATTAAGTGCTAAAGAGAAAAACAAGTAGGGGAACTTTCAGAGTTATGAGGAGTAAACTGCACATTTATGATTTTCCTATCAGAAGACAAGCCCAGAGCATCAAGAATGGAGGAAAGAACTGTTCCTAGGGTTCCTACCAACTCTTCTTGTGTCATTTTTCATTTCTGAGAAAGGCTTATGCCACTGTTTCAGTGTAAATGATTTGATGTAGCATTCATCTTACATCATGTGAAAAAACACAGTACAACATAAACATTACATTCATGTGTGACAGACATCGATTTGTTGTTCCGCCCATCTATGCTTTCATTGGTTGGTTGGCTCTTATATGTGCACATGTGCTCTGACTGGGGATCAAATCTGCATCCCTGGTGTAAGACACTCTAACCAACTAAGAAGCTGCCTGGCCAGGGCCTGATCCAGTTCTGTTAAGATAAAAGTAAACGGGGAGTTTATTACTCATTTATGACGTATCAGAAGATATCAATCTATCCTGTGGTGGTAGAAGCAAGGTCTGGCCCCTTAGTGTGTATTTATGTTTACATTTATCAAAGATCCTGGAGAAGAGATCACTGTGCCGGTGGAGCTCTTTCTACAAACATCCTTCCATAATCCAGTATCTACCTCTACAGACATCTCCAAAGGACAACATAAGATAAAAATTGGTACACAAAGCCCTCCTTTACTGCCATTAAAGACTTTAACTATTGGGTCGGCAACTAAGTAATTGCGGATTTTTTAAAGAAAATCAAAGACAATTTTTTCATGGAACTAAATAACTTTATTCTGTAATGTATTGCCCATTTTGATCAATGACCTTTTGCCATCTTTCAGGCAGCATCATAATCCCACGTTCAAAAAACTTCTGGTTTTTATTAGCAAAAAACTGAATCAGGTACGATTTGACATCATCATCATTATTGAAATTTTTACCATTCAAGGAGTTTTGTAAAGATCGAAACAAAAAGTAATCAGATGGTGCAAGGTCAGGACTATATGGTGGATGTGGCAAAACATCCCAACCAAGCTCCATTAATTTTTGCCGAGTGACCAAAGATGTGTGTGGCCTTGCATTGTCATGATGGAATACAACACCTTTTCGATTTGTCAATTCGGGCCGCTTTTCTTCAACTGCATTGTTTAATTTCGTTAGTTGTTCAATGTAGACATCAGAATTGATCGTTCGGTTGGGTGGTAAGAGTTCAAAGTAGACAATTCCTTTGTAATCCCACCAAACTGATAACAAAACCTTCTTTTGATGAATATCAGCTTTTGATGTTGTTTGAGTTGGTTCACCTGGCCTGCTCCACGATCTTTTCCGCTTGATATTGTTGTAAACAACCCATTTTTCATCGCCAGTTATCAGTCGTTTTAAAAATGGATCATTTTCATTACGTTTCTTTAGCAAATCGCAGCTGCTAACGCGTTGCGTTAACTGTGATTCTTTAATTTCGTGAGGAACCCATGTATCGAGTTTTTGAACATAGCTAAGTTGTTTTAAGTGATTTTCAATGCATGTATGTGATACATGAAGCTTCTCTGCAATCTCACGTGTTGTACTGTGACAGTCCGAATTGATTATTGCTTTGATTAGGGCGTCATCAACTTCAACTGGACGACCAGAGCGTTTTTCATCTTTGAGTGAAAAATCACCAGAACGAAATTTGGCAAACCAATTTTGACACTGCCGTTCTTTTAAGGCTTCGTCACCATAAACAGCACATAACTTTTTATGAGCTTGCAATGCGTTTTCCCTTTGCGGAAATAAAAAAGCAAAATATGACGAAAATGTTCCTTTTGATTTTCCATTTTTCAACGAACGCCAAACGAAAACTATAAAACAGATCAAAAAACTTTTTTTACTAATTAACAGCTGAATAGCCAACTATCAAATAACAAAATGTGTTTTACATTTGTACTACGTCTGCAAACTAAAAATTCAACTGAAGCCATATATGTGTGAAACCCGCAATTACTTAGCTGCCGACCCAATAGAAAAATAAGGCGTGTGTGTATAAGAACTAAGACAGCAGAGTGATCCTCTACAATTTTGGGGTAGGGTTAATGTCACAGAGAAGATCTGATTCAAAAAACTAAAAATTCTGGAGGTGATCCTGGGATAGTACACAGCAAAAATAGAGACAGAATGTGCCAGGATAAAATACTGACTTCCCTAGAACAGAGATTCCTCTTCAAGTGAGTTTAAAGAATAGATTGGGCCTGATGAACAGGAAGCCTTGAATTATAGTTAAGGATGTGTAGACTATGCTGTAATTAATACTGTGAGCAATGCTATAGACTACTCTTAATTGCAGAGGGAAAGAGAAGGGGCTTATTTTTCCTGGTGGAGGAAACTTTCACAAACTACACTCCCTGCCCAACCTACAAAGTTGAGACTCACAGCTAGAGTGACAATGTCTCACATATGTGCACAGGTTTGTTAGGAGTTAAAAAATAAAAGCTGGACAACTACTGCTACAGACATTTAGTAGTAAATGTGAGGTTTTAACTAGAAAAAAAAAAAGCGTCATAATGATCATTCTGGGGGCAAGAACAATTAGGCAGTACTTGGGGTGTAAACATATTAAGACTGTAACAAAAGTGATGACAACAGAAAGCAGACTAGAAAGAGAGGGTGTAAGTAAAAAAGCATCAAGGTGAGTGGAAAACGGGCACGAAATGACTTCAGGGTTCACGCTTTAATTCAACAGATATTCATCCAGTGCCCACCACGGGCCCAGAAATAGCATGGCCTTCAAGGCCCTTTAGTCCGGGACACAGAAGGCCAAGGCCGTGGGAATGGTGTCCGGGGCTGGCGGTCCAGGAGGAGGCAGCACCCAACTGAAGCCTGGGGAATCTGCCTCCACGGCTCTGCTAGAGACCGAGGCATGGCCCTAACCTTATACATCAGTGTTTCCTAAGAACTCTGGGTGCAAAACCCGGCGCTGAGAGAATAGGAAACCCTGAGATGGGAACCCCAAAACCAGAATTAAGTAGGTAATTGCTGGTGTGAGAGTCTGATCATGAGTGGCTGAACCAGGCTGGTGAGATCGGGAGCCCCTGTCACCATCCTCTTGAAAAAGGAGGTTAACACCTGCACTGTGGTGATTGCTACGTAAACACTTAAGGAGTTTTCCCCAAAAGTAGCAGTGACCTGCGAAGAAAGGAGATGGTTGAAGACGTGGGTTTTCCGTTTCCACGCGAGGGCAACGTGACTCGCCCGGCCAGAAGCATGCCCTCGCAGATCTCCTCCTCCCTTGCAACACAGAAGGTACAAAGACCTGGGGCTCCGGTCTCAGGACACCCCCTTCCTCCCCCCGACCCCACACCTCCCCAGCGAAACGTGCAGGCAGACGCCAGCCCACCGGCGGCTCCAAGGCGCCCGCCCGCCAGCCCGCCCGCCAGCCCCCGGGGCAGACAGGCGGCCGGCGCGGCGGGGAGGAGCGCGCGGCCGCGCAGCTACCTGATGCTCCCTCTTGGCGGAGGGCTCCTCCTTCACCTCCGTCACAAACACGCAGGGCATTTTCCGCTGCACGGAGCCCAGGCGCCTCATGGTGGACACGACATGCAATGCGAGCGGGAAGCGTGCCTCGGAGCGGCGACGGGTCCCTGCGGGGAGACGAGGCTGCAGCCGCGCTCACGCCACACCCTCCTCACGCCCCGCGCCGCGGCGGCGGCCGGCCACAAGGAGCGCCGGGCGGGGACGTAGCCGGAAGCGTACCTGGCCGCGGTGCCTCCTGGGAGTTGTAGTCCTGGAGCCGAGACACGCCCCCTGCTCTCTCCCACGTGTTTCTCCCCGGGTTCTAGGAAAAACAAAACAAAAACAACACAACAGAGAGCCGTTTGTGGGATGTGGGTACTTAACTACACGTAGTAACCGTCGATATTGATGATAATTAAATAATATCAAGTTATAAGTAACGAACCATTTCAATGGCGATTGAACAGCGTTCTGATGAAACCTGTTCTCTTTAATAAGTTCCTGGGGGAAGCCCTGTACAAGATTAGAAATATCCAGAGACATCCCAAAGCCGAACGAAAACTGGTTTCCCAGTAAGAACGTTTTAAAAAAAAAAAAATGCTATAATTAAAACACCCGGGGCAAAATAAATAATTGCCATTTGGATTACCCCTCGTTTTCAACCGTAATGTGGTCAGAATTGGTTCAGATGTTCTTTACCGAGTGCAAACCCAAACCACAGGAATGCCTGCAGGCAGATTTCAACCTCAAAATCTTTTTTTTATTTAATGGGAATCTTACTATGAGCTCCAACACAGTCCAAATGGCTTGAGTCGTTGTATACAATCAACTGCAGAATTAACACAGCTTGGACTGTTTCTCAAAAGAAAAGTGAGGATTGCGGTGGGTGCTTCACCTGATGCAGGCTGCAAGAACTTGAGACCAGGACCTTCTTAGCATTTTATAATTAACAATTAGTGACTTTTTTTCCCCTCCAAAGGAATCCTGGAAAGCAGCTTCCTTCATAAGTCTCAAGGGCACAACAAATAACCCTCACAACTATCAACTGTCATTTCCCAAACTGCCACAGAATCTTCTAGGTCCGACATTCTATCATTTTTTGAGAAAGGATTATCTTAAAAAATATTCCACTTGCTTTTTTAATAATACCAATAAAGCCAATCAATTTTAGTCAAGAAAGCACTCTTTCATTTCCAGTGCTTTGTTTTGTTAGTGCCTGGGGCAAAGCCAGCTGTAGGAAGGGGAGTCCAAGTCAGGAGAGTGCCACAGGACCAGTCCAGGCTCAGAAACTGGATTCCTACTTTGCCTGATTCTCACAAGCCTGAGGAGCCACCATGGAGTTACTACCTGCCGCCACACTTAAAGTGGTATTACTGGATTACAAACTGGAAGAAATACTTTCTTCTGTGACTGATGTGCTAGTGTTTTAACATGCATCTGTCATGAAAGACACAATGTGAGTCTACCTTGACCAACACAAAATATTTACAGAATTTTGGGGCCTATCCCCAGCTGCAGAGGCAAATTTGTCATCACTTCATTACTAGGAGTAAAAATCCTCATTGATATGGTCATAGCTTCCCCTTGACGATGAGAATGACTTTAATAATAGGAAAGAAATCAATAAGGAAAAGAAAGAAAGAAAGAAAGAAAGAAAGAAAGAAAGAAAGAAAGGAAGGAAGGAAGGAAGGAAGGAAGGAAGGAAGGAAGGAAGGAAGGAAGGAAGGAAGGAAGGAAGGAAGGAAGGAAGGAAGAAAAAAAAGAAAAAAGAAAAGAGAAGAAAAGAAAAGAAAAGAAAAGAAAAGAAAAGAAAAGAAAAGAAAAGGAAAAAAAGAAAAGAAAAGAGAAAAGAAAGAAAAAAAAGTTTAAATAAAAGATAGAGATTAGAATTCTGGGCATTTTAAAGATTACCAAAATGTATGGATCTATTTGCTGTTCTTTGCAATGACAAAAAAGCTCATCACAATTTAAATTCCACATTTTGGTTTTTGCTGTGTTTAATGGAATATAGTTGTTCACAACAAATTTCAAGAGTTAAAACAATATTTTAGCCTTCCCCAGGTGTACTGTAAAACATATTTTTCACAATGGCTTTAATCAGGGCGTTACATGTAATCATGCAATAATGGTGTTTGGTAACAGTATTTGCAAATAGTCCAATGCAGCTAAAACTTGGTAAGTGGAGAAGGAGTTTATCTGGAGGTAAAAGACCACTTAAATATATTTATTAAGGGTGTTTTCCCCAGTAAATTATGTGCCTAAAATGGTTACTTTATTATAGCATTAGTAGGGCAAAGTAAAAGGCAAGAAATTAGATTTTTCCTTAAATCTTTGCTAATGTATTTAAGGGTTCAGCCAAATATTTATTCTCTACTTCATAACTTACTTTGAATACTGCCCCGCTCTTTTTATTATATTCTCTCATTTAAAGTTATAGGCAAACAATTCTCTTCTAAATATTAGTTTCTTGTTTTATTTCCTAGATTTTTACTCCAAAGCATTATATTCAACAAGTTCATACTAAGTTAATGTTTTACTTAGCCCACAATGGGAATCCATATGTTGATCTTTTAAGTTTCCAAATGAGTGCATTTTAATTTAAAAGTACATTTTAATCTAGTGTAATCTGTCATTTCTATAGCATCTTCTAAGTCACCTACTATGGATATTTTTGTTAATTTCTGCTAGGTTCTAATATTTTTAGTAAAGATAATAAGATGAAGAAACACTCAACTGCTGACTGAAATGTCTTATTCTACAATCAAAGTATATCACTTGGCTTTCAACACAGTCTCAAAATTTGCAAGTGCTCTGGATCCTTTCTACTTTAGGAAGAAGCTCTTTCTGCTTTTATGATGGATGAGTAACGAATGGAATACAGCTACAAGATGAATAAGTAATCCAATTTATTTTCAGGTACCTACTAAAATATTGCAATCTGAATGAATTTTTTTTCAAAATCAGTGGATAGTAGTGAGTATATATTTTAATAATTTATTATCTTAAAATATAGATAATATATTTACCTATTTAAAAGTTCAGTTTTGTTTTCAAACCATATGTAGAAAAATAGCCATTTACTTTGAAATACTTAATACTTTTGAGTTATACAATTATGAGCTAGTTTATGTTCATATTCAATCAGAACATTGAAAGAAAATATACTATTTTATTTTTACTAGCTGTTTTTAGTCACTATACTAGAATTGAGTAAGAGAAATACTGCACAGTATTCACTAAGGCAAACTAACCTACAGTTATAAGTGAGGTCATTTATGATGAGCAAACAATGGATATGATAACAGTGAGGAAAATTCTGGAAGTTTGAGTTTGTGTGCTTAGTAGCAACCACTTTCAACATTTCTGCAAAGCTAGAGAAGGTATCTTCTAATTTAAATTTCTTTAAGAAGTATCTATTATGTAATATACTGTCAACAGGAGGTCAGTTTTAAAGGAATAATACTGATAGCCTGAAAGACTCTGGAAAAGAAATTATTTTTCCCCTTACACACTGATAGTTCTTATATTTGTATTTCTGCAATTTTTATATTAAAAAACATTGGATTAGCAGCAAGAAAGTTGCAAATGGCAGAAGTTGGGAATGACTGCTATTTCTTTTTTAATTCCACATGCATAAAGGTAAATATACAATTTATAGTACTTCACATGTTAAAGATTTCTAGAATGAAGGGAGATATGGCAATAATTTGTATTGCTGAATCAAAATTTACTATTTAATGTAAAATATTTTATGTATCTAAAATCTGAAGTAAAATATTAGCATGTATTATTGATATATTGAATTTTTCTGAGGAAATCATTAAAAATATTTGTGATAACTTAAAATATTTGTTTGAAACTACCTTATATATACCAGTTACATGCCAATGGCTCTTTTTATCTTGATGTGGCACTTTGTCTATTTTATGGTTCTTTGGGACATCAAATTTCTAATATGGAAACATAGTATGACACATCATACTGTTTTGGTTAATGTGGTTTCAGTCATATAAATTCAGGTCATTATCAAATTTAATTTAATCAAATTGAGTCCTTATTTGAAATTCATTAACCCAAGTAATGAAATTTCACCTGTCAAAAGTCTAAGTAACAACATTTTATATCATGGAAAAAGGAAAAAAAGTAATATAAACAAATTAGCCAGATATTAATTAGATTTATAAAGTTAATTGGGAAAAATAGTTAAGAGATTAGGATTAATGGATTGCAATGAAACCAAATAAATGTAGAAATTCAATGTTTGGAATTTTATGTACAAGCCAGAAAGGCATGATGTATCTAGTTTAAGGTGTTTCATCTCTGCTAGAAAACCTGAAAATAACCTCTTTGACTGTTAGAATTAGATTCACTTCTAGTGCCTGTTATCTTATGGTTAAAAATCTATAATAATAAAAGGGTAATATGCTAATTAGACTGGATGTCTTCCAGATGTCCTTCCTGATGAAGCCGGGGCCAGAGGGAAGCCAGCCCAGGTCCCGGGTGCCTGCGGGTGGCCGGTGGGAAGGCACCCCTGATCTCGGGTGCCTGCAGGCCACCAGAGGAGAAAAGCCCGGGTCCCAGATGCTGGAGAAGCCAATGCCAGCAGCCAGGGGAAGGAAGGCCTACTCTTGCACGAATTTTCGTGCATCAGGCCTCTAGTAATAATATAATTTATGTTCTGTATGGACAGAGTTTTGTCTGTTTCATAATATGTTTCCAAGTAATTAGCACAGTAATTGATGTGGTAGTAAGTTCTCAGTCAATTAATACAATGATAGCAACCACAATACTGTATCTCACATTACCATTAAAACAATCTTTGAGGAGGTAATAGTATCCTTTTCACATAAGAGGAAACTGAAGCACAAAGATGAGTAATGTATTGACTGTGATTATCAACAAGTAGTGAATCCAAGAGTTCAAATACTGACTTATCTAGACTCTTTATTATTGCACAGTATTGTATTATGAGATCCACTGATCCACTTTGAAAAGTGTAGGAGCCCAGCGCTGATTCCAACACTGTGACTTAGTGGTTGAGCACCTACCTATGAAACAGGAGGTCACAGTTCAATTTCCTGTCAGGACACATGCCTGGGTTGTGAACTTGATCCCCAGTAGGGGATGTGCAGGAGGCAGGCAATAAATGATTCACTTTCATCATTGATGTTTCTCTCTCTCTCTTCCTCGCCCTTTCTCTCTGAAATTATACATATATATAGTTTTTAAAAAGGGAGTAGAGAGTGAAGACCAGAGTAAAAGGGTGCTAAAAGATAAGAAACAATCATGAAACGTGTCAAAAGAGAGAAGAACTTAATGGAATACTTTTATTGTATGTTATCTATCTCTTTGCCTAAAAGAAATTCTTTACAGTTTTTTTCACTACAGATCTACACATAAAAGACAAAAATAAAAAAAGTATAATAGCCCATTAAAATAATCCACATCTGCTTTTATTGGTATAAAAAAGTATTGGTTTGTATGTATTGGCACAATTGTTTTACCGGTGTAAAACAAGAGCATAAAGCATATTTAATGTACCATAATATGATAATTACTTAAAATTTCATAACAATTTAAAGTATAAGTTCTATTCACTTTCCATGCACTTAACAGTATCTTAATAGACTGAGTGAGGAAACATTATATAATAAAAAGGTTGAGTAATAGAGGTCATCTCCATAAGTAGAATATGGCTGGAGAGTCTATAAAAACACACTCTGGCTTTCTTCATTAGACTGTGATCAAACTTATCACTGGTCTCATATTTATTCTGAGTGAGCCATATGGATTAAATGATAATAAAAAAATAGCATTTCATCACCGACTTGTGACATGATGTGTTATTTAATTGATTATATTGTCAATCTCACTAAAAAATAGACTACTTGGTCAAATTTTAAATTTATGGCCTTATATGTGTAGTATTTTTTAATTATAATTTGATCTCATATTTTCTTTAATTAATTAGCAGCCTATTGTTGTTGAACACTAACCTTAATATATTGAGTTTTCTACACTGTTTACTTTTTTCTTCCAGGGTTCCCAGTGCCGGTTCCGACACTGTGAAAAGGCCCTTGGCAGTGACACTGTGTGCTCATTATGGAGAGAGGGAAAATGTCTAAATCCACTTTGCAGATTTAGACACATGGAAATGCAGGTAGAATTACTCAGCATCATTGTTTGTTAAAAAGATGTCCCTTCAATAATATTTTTACTTTTATAAAACAATAGGGAATACATATTTTTTCCACTACTGAATTTTAGGCATTTTGCACTTTGCTCTACTTAAAATCAGAGAAAAGTGGGAGAGTATGTTTTAGGAATATCCATTGAATCTTTTATTTTTTTAAATACACCAAGTGGCCAGATTATTATGATCTCTGAAAGCATAATAATCTGTTCACTCAGTAAATATATATTAGAGGCCTGGTGCATGAATTTGTGCATGAGTGGGGTCCAGGCAGCCTGGCCAGGGGCAGGGGACATGGGCAAGTTGGCTGGCCTGCCTGCTGGTCGAACTCCTGGTCAAGAGGATAATTTGCATATTAGCCTTTTATTATATAGGATATACACTAAGTGGTCTGATGATTATGCGTTCAGAGATCATAATAATGTGGCCACTCAGTGTATATTTTTATTGATTTCAAAGAGGAAGGGAGAGGGGAGAGAGAGAGAACATTAATGATAAGAGAGAATCATTAATTGGCTGGCTCCTGCACGCCCCACACAGGGGACTGAGCCCACACCCAGGGCATGTACCCTGACCAAGAATTGAACCATGACCTCCTGGTTCATAGATCCACAACCACTGAGCCATGCCAGTTGGGCTCCATTGCATCTTTTAAAGAGCAGAGCTTAAAAACACTGAAAACCAGGAAACACACACAGTATCCTATATCAGTAATTGCAATAGTTTTTCTCATATTGTGTTGTAGCTCATGGTATTTTTTATAACATGTGATCATTATATTTCTCCCACCTTTTTTTGTTTAGCAAAACTGCAGTATTTCATGCTTCTGGGAAACTCAACCTCTTGGCTGTGTGAAGATCAGTTGTATCTTTTATCACAGCAAACCTAGAAATATCAATGGATTATTTTTGCCACCAAGTAGCAGTGAGTATATGTTTTGAATAACATAAACATATCATACTATAACCTGGTTTTGGAGTAGCAGCAGATAATAACTCATTAAGTAAAGTATGGATGACTGCTGAAAGGTAATCTACTGGGATGAAAGTATTGCATCTACAACGTGATTGGCTCCATTGATTTACACATAATATAATTTTATTTTATGGGGAACATTATACTAAATTCTCTATATTTAGTTAATAATTTGCTTCTGAATGGTCTATGGGTAATATTACTATCTTTCAAACCAGCTTTTCAGGATAGAGGGAAACTTGTTTGGGCAAAGAAAGGGTAGAATGCCTGGCCTGTGTGCTCAGTGGTTAGAGAGTTGGCCCATGCACCAAAGGGTCTCGGGTTTGATTCCACATATCATACTATAACCTGGTTTTGGAGTAGCAGCAGATAACACATTAAGTAACTAGTTCCCTTACCAATGCTTCACATAGTATCTAGAGCACAGATGCTCAGTAAAACTGGATGTATAGATAGATAGATGGATGGGGGAATGGATGGATGACTGCTTTTGATTCCATATGGAGGCGGCCATCTTGCAAATAAGATAATCAGGATTAGCAAAGACCCCAAACACAGGTTTTAATTAGCTAACTTTATTTTAATTTTGTTTTTTAAATATATTTTTATTTGATTCCGTGATAAGGGCATGTACCTGGGTTGTGGGTTCACTCCCTGCCCTTGTTGAGGAACATGTGTGAGGCAACCAATCGATGTGTCTTTTTCACATCAATGTTTCTCTCTCTGTCTCTCTCTCTCTCTCTTTGCCTCTCTCAGCTAGGTGGAGAGATACATAAGGCAAGGTGTGAAAAGCAAAGGAAATTTCCTCAGGTGAGGGTTAACCAAAAGAAAAAAAAAAAGTAGAATGTGCAACTGACAATTATTTGGGAACCCATCTCAGACATTCCCTGGGCTAAGTTTTGTAGGGATTCACTTTATTATTCTGATCCACTAGACATAGAATCTGGGGGTCGAGTGTAACTTGTAGAAGTCTCAATTTCATCAATAGGTGTCAAGGCTGAGCCTGAAAGATTTTCCCTCTTTTAATGGGTCACAACTACATTCATGCACTGGGAGCAAACCCTCCCCTCCACATTCCACCTCCATTGTGAAAGGGAATAAGCTGGGTTCCTGGGCTGCTGATACCCTGCTTCCTCGGCCTCCTTTCCTCTACCTAGAGGAGATAAGAGAGAGCTCCACACACCCATTTTACCTTTGAACATAGCCTTATCATGCCCACTTATCTGTTTGAATTCACCAGGACTAATTTCATCCTGTTCTTTACCCTCTTTATGTCAGTTTGTCTAGGGAAAAAACAACAACAACACATACTTCTGAGTTTTTCCTTCACTCTTAACACTACTGGCATACTCACAACACTTCTAACACCAAACAAGTGTGCCCCCCTCACCACCACCACACACCCCCCCCCCCCAAACAATTCTATGTGACTTCAGCTGAATATCCTACAATTGATTTTAGAGAAGAAGAAAGTGGAAGAAAGAGATAGAAACATCAATGATGAGAGAAAACCATTGATCAGCTGCCTCCTGCATGTCCCCTACTGGGGATCAAGCCAGCAACTGGGGCATGTGGACTGACTGGGAATCGAATTTGATCTCCTGGTTCATAGGTTGATGTTCAAACACTGACCCACCCTGGCCCAGAGAGAGTACCCAAACTTTAGATATCAATTGCAAGTAGTAGCCTAGGTTACCCACTACTAACTTGGCTACAACTTGGAGGTTCCCATGATTTTACAACTTGAATTGCTAGAATAGCTCACAGGACTCAGAAAGTCTTACTTACATTACCAGTTTATTATATAATAGAGGACTTAAAGGATACAGATAAACAGCTGGGTGGAGAGATACATAAAGCAAGGTCTGAAAAGGTGGGAGCACAGGAACTTCTGTTCCTGTAGGGTTGGAGTATGCCACTTTCCTGGGACATGGACATGTTCACCAACCTCAAAGCTCTCTGAATTGTGTACTTTTGGGATTTCTTAAGGAGGCTTAAATGACTCTACTTGACCTAGAGCTTTGTTACCTCTCTGAATTTATCTCCCACAACTCTTCTACTTGCTCACTCTGCTCCATCCACACTAGTTTCCTTATTGTTGTTTTTTCCTAGAGCATGTTAGCATGCTCCTGCTTTAGGCTCTTTGCGTGAAAGCCTCTTTTATCAGTATCTTTATGGTTAATTCCTTTACCTCTTCAAAGCCTTAGTCAAATATAACCTTTTAATAGGTGTATTCTGAACTCTTTTTGAAATGTAATCAGCCTTTCTACTTCCTCTCTATATATTTCTAATCTTCCTGGCTTTGCTGTACTTTATTTTTGCCATATTCCTTATAATTTTTTCAGATCCAATATAATATACTTATTTCCTACATCTAACGTTTGCTGTCTGACTCCTCCATTTAGAATGTGTGTTCCATAAGAGCTGACATCTTCCTTTAGTTCACTGATAAATCCCAAGCACCTTGTATAGGAACTTCGAATTACCTATCACATAGCGGCCAATTCTACCCTAGACAGTTCTGAACAGTATGTACAGGGGTGGGCAAAAGTAGGTTTACAGTTGTGGGTTTGCAAAAAGAGTTTACTCTTGTATTATTATTTATTAATTGTTACATTATTTATTTGTATTACAACTGTAAAACTACTGTTGCCCATCTCTGTATTTGTGTTAAGCACCCAGCTATTTTCCCTCTGTCGCAACACATTTCTGTGCTCTAGGAAAGCAGGTTCAATTCGTAGACTGTAGGAAAAGTACCAAGCCAGTTGAATTATGTATTGAATGACATCATCAGCTCATTTTGGAAATATTACAATACCTCAAAAACTATAGTTTGATCTTTTGTAGACCTAATATTTCCTACAATATTTCCAGGAGCACATATTCACCAAGGTCCATGTTAACCAAAATTGGGACCATAAATCTTCTGACCTCAAAGATTACTTTATAAAACTGTACATTTATTAAAATCTACCTTTTTATGTTTTAGTAAGTGCATGTGATTGATAAGTTTATGGTGGGATTATGACAATAATAATAAAGTATTGATTCACATTGCACAGCTCAATTTATGTGTAATTTTGTCAGTCAGGTTAAAATAGTATAAAATTTAGACATTTAAATGTGCAACTTGTGATAATTTCTAAGGCCTCTGGTTGATAAATTAAGACTCATCATGTGGTCCAGATTAAGTGGGTGAGTTGGAGCCCCAGCAATGCTATCTAAGTCACCAGCTGTGCTCTTGCAGAAGGAGGTGTTTGCCAAAAGCAATTTTTTATTAGTTGATTTGCTGTTGTATGCTGTCTTTAAACACTGACTGCAATTATCAAGAGTTCTGCATTTTTTTTTTTTTTGTCTAAAAGTATAAAACTGCCTGTCAGTCCTTTTGCAATTTAAACTTTAACCTGCTAGTAAATTAAGAAAGTTTTTGGACGCTTTTGAAAGAGACTACATTTAAATGTTGCTAAACCAGTCATTTTAAGAAGAGGCCTAATACCTCTGGTTGTCATCTACAAGTTTAAAAGCAAATAACAGCTAAACCAAATGATAGTGCTAAGATAACATAAATTAGCTGATATTTTCTATAATTATATGAAGTAGGTAGATATTTCTGAACACATTTTATATATTTTTTGCAAGCATGTTAGGTACTTTTTTTCTCTATCATGACATATGTTAGAGGTTAGTGTACTCAGAATAACTGTCCTCTTAATGAACTCTCTCAAATTTTGCTAGGGGACAGTTTGTTCGAAACACAGTAGCTGACACATTAGAGCAATTATTCATCTCCTTGGTTAATTTCCATGTTATTCTATCATGAACAATTGAATGGGCTATTTGATTCTCATTTATTCTAAGTCAGTGTCTTAGAGAGATGCCTTGGCCAACTATGTGGCTACTTTATTTTATTTTTATACTTTTATTGATTTTAGAGAGGAAGAAAGAGAGGGAAAAAGATTGAAACATCAATGATAAGAGAAAAACACTGATCAGCTGCCTCCTGCATGCCCCACACTTGAGATGAGCCCACAACCCAGGCCTGTGCTCTGACTGGAAATTGAACCTTGATCTCCTGATTCATAGGTCAACGCTCAACCACTGAACCATTCCAGCTGGGCTATGTGGTCACTTTAATAAACTTTGGGCCAGCTCATTTTAGAAGCTATTACTTAAATTAGTATGTGCACAGAACTTTTTTATTCTAAGTCTTGAAAACTACACTAATAAAAGAGAAACATACAAATTGACCATACCTCTGCTACACCCACCAGCCATGCCCACCAACCAATTAGAAGCAAGTATGCAAATTAACCCAACTAAGATGGAGGTAGCCACGGAGCTGAGCAAACAAGAGGCTTGGGTTGCCACCAGAGATGGAAGAAGCCAAGCTTCCCACCTGCCCAGGCCGGCCCTGGCCTCTATTCAAGGCTACAAAGTTTCAGTTATAGAAGATAAATAAATCCCAGATACCTGCTTCCAGCCAGCCCTAGCCTCCACTCAAGGAGGTGCTGAAAAAAGAAAAAAAGAGAAAAGAAAAAAAAGGAAGAGCTAGGAGCCTGGATCGATGGGGGGGCGGGGGGGGGCATGGCCAGTTGAAAACAGCCCTCAGCTCCTCACCCAGGCTGACCACACCCCCATAGGGTGAGGGGTCCCTCCTTCTGGGGTGCTTGGTGAGCCTGCCAACAACCATCAGCCCCTCACCCAGGTTGGCCAGGCACCCTAGTGGGGACTCCCACCCTGAAAGGTGTGTGGCCTGCTTGAAAACAGCCCTTAACCCCTCACCCAGGCTGGGTATGTCCCCTCAGCTGGGACCCTCATCCCATGGGGGCATGGCTGGCCTGCAAACCACCACAGGCCACATGCCCAGGCTGCCCCACACTCCAAGGAAACCCTCACCCTGATCAGGGACACCCTTCAAGGCAAACCAGTCAGCCCCAACCTGTGCACCAGGCCTCTATCTATACTAATAAAATGCTAATTAGACTGGGAAACCTTCCAGGAGACCTTCTGGATGTTCTTCTGGACAAAGCCATGGAGGTGGGGCTGAGGTAGAGGCAGATCGAGGCCAAGAGGAGAGGGCAGTTGTGGATGATCAGGCCAGGATAGGACAGCAGTTATAAGTGATCAGGCTGGTGGGGGATGGGGCCATTGGGGGTAAACAGATCAGTAGGGGAGCCAGTTGAGGGCCAGCAGGACATCAGTGGGGGTCAGTTGGAGGAGATCAGGACAGCGGGGGGTGGGGGGAGTGTGGAGTGAGCAAGACAGCAAGGGGGCAGTTGGGGGCGAGCAGGCCAGTGGGGAGGGCAGGTGGGGGCCAGCAGGCCAGCAGGGGGGCCAGTTGGGGGTGAGTAGGCCAGCAGGGGGGGCAATTGGGGGCGAGCACACTGGCACAGTGGGCAGTTGGGGGTGATCAGGATGGCAGGGGGAGGGGGCATTTAGTGGTGAGCAGGCAGGCAGGTGAGCGGTTAAGAGCCAGTAGTCTGAGATTGCAAGAGGGATGTCCTACTGCTAGTTTAGGCCTGATCCCTGTAAACCAGGACATCCTTCGAGGGGTCCCAGATTGGAGAGGGTGCAGGCCCCCTTGAAGGATGTCCCACTGCCCTGAACATGAGTCATTCCTTCACCTAGTGTATTCAAGGTATATACACTACTATTAATCACTTAGTAGCCCTCTCAGTTATGAAATTGTTATGATATAGTAGTGCTTGTGCTCAAATAACTCTTGTTTCACTCACTCAATAAAATTGTAGCAAACTCAATTAAAGAACATTAAAAATGGATTGTAGTGCATAGCCAAGTATGACTTATCCCAGACATACAGATTGGTCTAACTTCAAAAAGTCAATCTAAGTAATATACCAAATCAATAAAATAAAGGGCAAAAAACACATGTAATGATAATAGATGAAGAAAAAGCATTTGACAAAGCAAACATTCTCTTATGATAATAAAAACACTAAACAAGCTATGAATAGAAAGGGACTTGCTCAACCTGATAGCTGTGGATTTTTCATATATATCCTGTATTATACTTAACTAGAGCCAGGTACACGAAATTCATGTACTGGGGGTGGGGGGTGTCTCTCAGACCAGCCTGCATCCTCTCCAATCTGGGACACCTCTGTGACTGCTGGCTCCTAACCACTCACCTGCCTGGCTACTTGATTGCCTCCTAACTACTCCCCTGCTGGACTGATTGACACCTAATTGCTCCCCTGCTGGCCTGGTCACCCCCAACTGCCCTCTCCTGCCGGCCATCTTGTGACAATATGGGAGTGGCCATCTTGTGGTGGCCATCTTGTGACAATGTGGGGCAGGTCATCTTGTGATGCGAGGATGTGATGGTCAATTTGCATATTACCTCTTTATTATATAGGATACTGAAAGACTGAAAGCTTTTTCTCTAAGATCAGGCAGGAACAAGATAAGGATGCTCATGCTTGCCAGTTATATTCAATCCCAAAGAATTGAACAATTGACAATTAAACCAATTAAAGGCATCCATATTGAAAAGGAAGAAGTAAAACTATATTTTATTTAGAAAATTCTAAAGATTGCAGGCTACATGATTAATATACAAGAATTATATTTCTACATACTATCAATAAATAAATTAAGATAAAAATGAAAAAAGTTCATTAACAATAAAAAGGAAGTATTATTCTAACAAAGAAGTGCAAAAATTATACTCAAAATTATAAAATATTGTTGAAATAAATTAGTGAAACAAAAAAATTAAATGCTAGCCATTGTTTATAAACTGGCTTTATTGTTAATATGGAAATACTGACTTAACCTATAGACCTATAGATTAACTTGATCTACAGATTCAATGCCACCTTTATTAAAATCCCAACTTATTTACAGAAATTGATAAGCTGATTCTGAAATATATATGGAAATTTATGGGACCCAGAATAGTAAAGACATTATGTAAAATGAAGAATAACATTGTAAAACTCACACTTGATTTGAAAATTTAGAAATTACTACAAAGCTACAGTAATTATGACCATTTGATTCTGGCATAAATATAGATATGTAAATCAATGGGATAGAATTGGGAGACCAGAATACAACTTTTGCATAAGTCAATTTATGGTCAATTGGTTTTTTTTTTGTTTGTTTGTTTTTAACAAGGGTACATAGACTATATAGTAGGGGAAAGAAAATTATTTTCAACAAATGGTACTAAGAAAACTGGGTAGCTACACACAAAAAAATTAATTTGAATTCCTTCCTTATGTCCTACACAAAATTAACTTATAATAGAACAAAAATGTAAATGTAAGTGGTGGGTGCTGGGTACAGAGGGTCAATAGGAAGAAGGGGGCGATATATACTTTCAACAATAAGATAAAATTAAAATAATAAAATTCTTATGTGAAACTTTAGATTATGCAAAGCCATATTAGACACGATACTAGGAGGAAAAGCATCCAAAGAAAACATGGATTGAATTTTATCAAAATTATAAATCTTTGCATTTCTAAGAACATCATTAAGAAAGTGAAAAGAAAGGGAGAAAATATTTTGCAAATTGTATATGTGCTAAGGAACTTGTATTTAGAATATATAAAAAACTCTTACAACTCAATGATATAAAGAAAATTCCATTACAAAACTTGGAAATAATCTGAATAGACATTTCTCAAAGACATACAAATGGCCAATCATCTCATGAAAAGACACTTATCATTATAACCATTAGATAAATGTAAATTAAATGCATACCAGTTCAGACCCACTGGATGGTTCAATCAAAAAGATTAAAAAAAATGTTGAAAAGGATATGGGGAAATTGGAATATTTGTACATTGCAGGTAGGAATATAAAATGGAGCAGTTGCTTTGGAAACCAATCTAGCTCAAAAGGTTAAAGTCATCATATGTACCAGCTATTCCACTCCTAAGTATATACCCAAGATATGTGAAAACATATATCCTCACAAAAACTTGTACACAAATGTTCATACCAACATTACTTATAATAATCCAGAGGAAACAACCTGAATGCCCATTTTCTGATGAATG
Source organism: Pipistrellus hanaki (assembly GCF_964339955.1). NCBI lineage: Eukaryota > Metazoa > Chordata > Mammalia > Chiroptera > Vespertilionidae > Pipistrellus > Pipistrellus hanaki. The sequence continues at coordinate 114,894,997 of NC_140505.1, forward strand.
GATAAATTGTGGTATATTCATACAGTGGACTATTATTTGACTACTAGGGGCCCAGTGCATGACATTGTGCATTGGAGTGGGTCCCTCAGGCTGGCCTGTGCCTTCTGGAAGTACAGGACCCCTCAGGGGAGTGTCCAACTTATGGCATAGGTCCCCTTGAAATGGGCCTTAGCCAGCTGGCAGAAATCCCCCTGGGAGTCCTTAGTGCTGCCATGGAGGTGGGAAAGGATCTCGCCACTGCTGCTGTGCTTGGTAGCCATGAGCCCGGCTTCTGGCTGAACAGTGCTCCCCCTGTGGAAGCACACTGACCATCAGGGGGCAGCTCCTGCATTGAGCATCTGCCCCCTGGTGGTCAGTGTACATCATAATGACCAGTTGTTCTGCTGTTCCGTCTATTTGCATATTAGGGTTTTATAGATAGGTAGATAGGTAGGTAGGTAGCTAAAAAGTTTTAAAACCATGTTTTTCCTGTAGAGCTTCTTACTAGTGTTCTTTTCATTGATGTCATGAGACTTTTCCTTAATCTACAATAGCTAGAATCTGGAAACAGCCTAGGTGCCCGTCAGCAGATGATTGGATCAAAAAACTGTGGTACATCTACACAATGGAATACTATGCTGCCATAAAAAAGAAGGAATTCTCATCATTTGCAGCAACCTGGATAGAACTAGAGAACATCATGCTGAGTGAAATAAGCCAGTCAATGAAAGAGAAATACCACATGGCCTCACTCATTTATGAATATTAAAAAACATTATAAACTCACAAACCAAAAGATAGATATAAAGACAGTAAATTAACAAGCAGACTGTAACATTACAGCGGGGAGATCTTGGGGAGATAAGAGATCAACCGAAGGACTTGTATACATGCATATAAGTACAACCAATGGATACAAAACTCTGGGGAGGGAGGGTATGTATGGGAGGGGGGGCAATGTTAAAATATGTACACAGATAATAATTTAATTAAAAAAAAAGAGTGATATGTTCTTGACAATAGGGTAATGAAAGCCTGGGGTGAGGGGGAGGCAAGTTAGAAGAGGTCAATGGGAGAAAAAAGGGGATATATGTGATGCTTTCAACAATAAATATATTTTTTTAAAAGAGTGATATGTTCTGGCTCTAGCCAGTTTGGCTCAGTGGATAGAGCATTAGCCTGTGGACTGAAAGGTCCTGGGTTTGATTCTGGTCAAGTGCCTATGCCTGGGCTGTGGACTTGATCCCCAGTAGGGAGTGTGCAGGTGTCATCCAATCAGTGATTCTCAGTCATCATTGATGTTTCTAGCTCTCTATCCCTTTCCATTCCTCTCTGAAATCAATATGAATGTATTTTAAAAATAAAATAAAAAATAAAAGAATGATACATTCTTTGACAATAGTCCAAAAATGAAAGAAACAAAATTTTTTTTTTTCAAGGAAAAAATTTAACTACTACCAGATATTTGAAATCAGAACATTCCAACATTGGCCTCAATAGCACATACCTTGCTTGGGTATCTGTTAAAAATGGCCCCCACCAAATGGCTTCAATAACTCAAGTTTATTATTTTGTGGGTCCATAATTTAGAATTTTGATGCAGATCTCTCTGGGTTAAAATTAAGGTGTCTGCGGTGCTGCATTTCTCCGAGGAACTCTGACAGAGAATCTGTTTCTTTGCCTTTTCCCGGTTGTAGAGGTCTTCTCTATCATCTTGGTTCATGCCCCGCTTCCTCCATCTTCCAATCAGCAGTGGATAGCCAAGTCCTTGTGGCATTGCACCACTCTGACTTAGCTTCCAGGGTCACCTCTCTCTTCCTGCCTCTCTTCCTCTGCATCTCTCTCCCACTTTAAAGACCCTTTGATCACCTTGGACCCACCTAAATAATCCAGGATAATCTGTCAATTTTAAAGTAGGCTGATTGGCCATCTTTATTCCATCTGTAGCCACAGTTATAGACATCTTTCTTGGGAGGCGAGGGGAGGGATTATTCTGCCTACCACATAAGAGTTTTTCCTGGTAGAAATGTGTGTAAGTCAAGCTAACAGAGAAACCCCTATGGTAGTTTGTGGTAGTTTGATTAATCACTTATGGAGGATTTCTCTTTGGGGCATTGTAAACTTTGGCATCAGTGAAGGGTATGCCTTCATGTTGTAAAGTGGAGAAATGTTTTTGTGAACTCAGGCTCGTCTTCTAATTTATTTTCTCCAAACATAAGGGGAAAATAAATGTGGAAATTGAGGCTCTGAAATAGGATTGGTTGTTTTCAAATTATTGGGATGGCATATCCACTGACAGCCTTCTCATGATGCAGGACTCCAGTTAGGTGACCATTGATTTGGGGCAGTGGTTTCCAAACTTGGCTGCCTTTATAATTTACCTGAGATATTGAAACAATAGTATCAGATTTCCCAGCTTAGTTCAGACCTGCTGAACCAGAAGTTTAGAAAGTAGAAACCCAAAAGATGCTTTGAAAATTTTATTTATTTGACGCTAATAATTAGCCAGATTAGATGATTATTGGTGTGGAAAACTAAGGAAGTTGATTTAGTCATGATAAAAATTACATGTATTCACTAGCCACTTCTATTAATTGCTGGTTAGTTGTGAAGGTCACAGAATATTTAAATAGGATCTAGACGCTTTGGCCAGTCTAACTCCTGTGTAGCCAATAGAGAAATCTGAAGGTATCATTTTTCCTCACTTCCAAGTAAGACACATAAACTATGCCAGCATAAGGTATACATTACGTGAGCTTGACTTTGTTAATTTGTCATAATGTGATTGGTTAAGTTATAATCTCATTCTGCAGATCTAATGTAAGAATACAGTAATGCTTGTGATCACTTTGAACTTATACCAAAGTGTGTGATATACCAATTTATGGTTAAATTACTATCTAATATCTATGAATCAATATATTTTCCAGACCATCTAGGTTGTTGATTTTTTATAAGTTAGTTTAATAACCTTTTCATAAATGTACAGTTAATCAGGAGAACAATGGTTGATCATTATATATTTTGATAAGACTGAAATGTTGCAATTTTTTTTCTGTAGATATTACAGTACAAAAAGATACTCAGGAAGGAACTCCACCGCTGACCCAGAGTCAGGAGCCCCTGAAGCCTCAGGAGAATATATCACGACCCATTCACCATCCTTTAATTTTAAAAACCAACTTTGAGGAAGAAGAGGAGGAAGGAAATGAGCAGAATGGTTAGTAAACTTTTTCTCAGATTTATAATGCACATTCAAAAAACTTCATTATATATATATATATATATATATATATATATATATATATATATATTACTTCTAGAGTCTTATAGTGTAATATAAGGCATATTTTGATTAGAAAATAGCTTTAAATTTAATAAGTATATTAAATTCATCATGTCCTAATTTGTTCTATGTCTACACATGCTTATTATTTGGATTGGAAGGTTTTTGTTGTATGAGGGGTGGGAGACAGTTTTCCTGTTTAAATATGTACAGTTGATTGAAGGGATATTAATCACTTATTATTTTTCAGAGTTTTCACTGCTCATTTGCTTAATAAACCCTTTTTACTTATCTTTTATAAATTTTTATTTATTTCAGAGAGGAAAGGAGAGGGAGAGACAGAAACATCAGTGATGGGAGAGAATCATTGATTGGCTACCTCCTATACACCCTGCTCTGGGGATTAAGTCCACAACCTGGACAGGTGTCCTGACTGTAAATCGAACTCTGACTTCCTGGTTCATGGGTCAATGCTCAACCACTGAGTCATGCCCCCCAGGCTCACTTATTTTATTTCTATGTAATTTAGCATTGATATGCCTGTGTCTATTTCATTACACCTATCTGTCTCACATTTAATACTTAACATTATAGAGATCCATAGAACAGTTTATAATTTATAAAGCCCTATCTTTTGCATTATCCCAAGTAATCCCCGCAAAGGTATACTAGTAAATAAGGTTAGAATTCAGTTCCTTTTTAATTTACCTGAGATATTGAAACAATAGTATCAGATTTCCCAGCTTAGTTCAGACCTGCTGAACCAGAAGTTTAGAAAGTAGAAACCCAAAAGATGCTTTGAAAATTTTATTTATTTGACGCTAATAATTAGCCAGATTAGATGATTATTGGTGTGGAAAACTAAGGAAGTTGATTTAGTCATGATAAAAATTACATGTATTCACTAGCCATCCTAATCTTTCCTACTCATCCCATATTATCATGGCACGGAGCTGCCAATATATATGTACAGACAAGATAAACATGCTAAAAAATAGGACAGTATCCCACTGTCTTTGTTTGGAATGTGTCTTTCTGTGAGCTACAGGCCACCCCAGAGTATATTCTGTTTTTGTCTGCGGTAGCTGCATCTCTCCCTTAGGTACATCTTCCTCTAAACAAACAGATATGATCTCAGCATGTGAATCTGTAGCCCCAGCTTAAGGCATGTAATGTATAATTAATGATTTCTTTTCTCTTGGCTGATTCTAATATGTGAAAATATAGAAATCAGAAATATTTGCCAGTATACAAATCATTGATTTACAAAATTAAAATAGCAAAATAATAACCTATCCATGAGAACGATGTTTGGGATTTTTCATTTTGGTTAAAATAAATTTTCAGATTATTTGGCTTTGGGACAATTTAATTTAAATATATATATCTTATAGATGCTTCAAGTTTATGGACAAAGACTCCTGAAGAAATTGAAGAAAAAAGAGCAATAAAGGAGATGTGTTATAAATCTGGTAAGCAATTGAACATTTGTGGATTTTCTAGTACTTGATGTGACAAATATACTAACCATTACTTTTCTTATGGGAGATTAGGTGAATACTACAGGGTTCAGACGCCTCCAGATATTTCATCGTCGAAAAGCACAGCCTCTGCACCAGAAAAAGAGTTAGAAAAACCTTTGGAAAATGGCAGTGAATTACAAGAAGGTAAGAAATTAAATGGCAGCATTTCAAGGTAATGCTTTAGAGATACTTGGTATGATAGGCTGTGAATTATTTAGGAAGATAATCTATAAAGTTAAGTGATAAATAGTACATCAAAAATGAGAGTGATAAGGAAGTTATTTTATTGTGTGACCTAAATTTAATATTAAAAAGCTGCTATTAATAGAATTAAGCTTTCCCAGAAGAGCATAAAATGAAGACTTCACGAATACATAGTGACACTATATACTAGAAACACATTATAGTACTTCTGTAAATAGTTTGCTTTTATCACTTTTTAAAATAAAAATAAGTCTCCATGTGAAAAAGGAAATTTGTGAATAGAAAGGGCAACCTAGCCCTAAAGGAGATTCATACAATGACATTAGTGACAGAACAAGGACACATTTGTTCATTGAATGAGTGCCTTCTGTGTATCAGACAATTACAGGGGTAATTTAGGCAGATAATTCCAAGGCTGTGAATTTCATGGATCTTATGCTTTGGTGAATCTGACTTTGTTATTGGTGAACATGTTTCCTTTGGCAAGATAAGAACATTGTTTTCTGGGTATAAAACCAAGAACTCGGAGAAAATCCATAGATGCCATATGTTTATATAATTTTCTTGCCACTAGGATGATCTAACAAACAAGTTTTGCAGCAGTAGGAGAGATCTGAATCATTTCCTTTCCTAAAAAAATAAAATAAATTTTTAAAAAGTTGGGAAAGTCTCCCAGGATCAAGATGAGTATAGAATAAAGATTAAAGTGCCTGTCTTGGCCCTAGCCAGTTTGGCTCAGTGGATAGAGCCTTGTCCTGTGGACCAAAGTTCCAAGTTCCTTTCTGGTCAAGGGAACTGTATCAGTTGCAGGTTTCTCCCTGGCCAAGGCTCTGGTCAGGGACATGCAAGATGCAACCAATCAATGTGCTTCTGTCACGTCTGTCTTTCCTTATCTCTTCCTCTCTCTCTCAAAATCAATGGAAAAATATCCTCAGGTGAGGATTAAAAAAATAATGACTGAATGAATGAATAATTAAATAAGTGAAAATAAAGTGTCTGTCTTGCAAACCATTTAGACACGTGACGCTAGGTGGCAGCAACACACCATCAGATGGTAGAACAACCAGCAAGAACTAGTTGAGGTAGAAGTCATCTAGGAAAGACAGGATTGCTCAGATCACAGGTGATCCAGACAAAAAGAATCCCTAAAAAACTTCCAAATAATAAAACAAAAATAAAGAAACCAAGCTAGCAAGGCATATTAAAAATGGAAGATAATAAAGACAATTATATGCACTATGGCTTTATATTATGTTTTGAGAAGCTTTTTATGCCCTTCCCTGTAGCTCAGTGTTCAGCTTCCAGACATGCCAAGATTGCAGGTTCCATCTCCGGTCAAGACACATTCAAGAAGCAACCAGTGATGCACAAAATAAGTGGAACAATAAAGCAATGTTTCTTTCTCTCTCTTAAATCAATCAGTAAAAAAAAAAAAAGAAATAAAAATCTTTTTATCTTAAAATAATTTCAGTTAATTCAGGAACACTTTTTACCCAGATTTCTCCAAATGTTAACATTTTACACATGTGATTTTCTCTTTCTCTCTGTAAATATACACATTGCTATTATTATTTTTGAATTGTTAGTAAGTTCCATACATGATGCTCATACATATATCTTACATAACTGGAGTATAAATATCAAATTCAGGAAAAATTTCCTGAATTGTTCCATCAATATCTTTTATCGCAAACTGAAGATTTTCTCCCCTGGTTTAGAATCTAATAATGTATTTCATTAGATTGTTATATTTCTTTTATTGTGCTTTTAATAGTTTATTGTAGAAGAAAATTGGACATGTAAAGGGGAATGGTGAGAATTGTTTATCACAATATAATTATCATTTTTGTCAATAGTAGAGTAATACTTTTTACTCAATTTGTTCATAATGAATAGATATAAACAAATATAACAAAACTCATATAGGAAACATTAACTAAATACATTATACACACATGATAATGCTATATTTCTTAAATTTTAAAAATTGTCATTATTAATTACCAACATAGGAAAATAAATTTGCTTGACACTTCCCTGATAATTATAAAACGTGCTTAAAATTCATGTAATTTACTGTTCATCATGTCATTATATAAACAATACTTGCATTAATTTTTAGGGTTGTTACTATCATTATGAATTCTATCATAAACTTATTTAAGCATCCAATGGTTCCTGGGATAATAATTTTTTAAATTCTTATTTCAAGGTGATGGTCTTACAGTTCCAACAAAATTTAGCCTAATTGAAAGGCACGGTGAGGTCAAAGTATCTTTGGATAGGAAACCAAGGACTGACATTGCTGCTTTTGAAAATGGAGGTGAGTTATTTTATTACTGGTTGATCCTCAATATATCTTTATATAATCAATGAGTCTGAATTTTCTCTTATAATTAATTTTGTTTCATCAAAATCATTTGCCATGTTTATTGTTGGCATTTGGTAAGCTCTTTTGAGGCCAGGAACTGCACATAATCAGTTGCCCCAGGTGAATCCCTGTAGTAGAATATCTGGCAATTGATGTGCTCCCTGTAAATATTTGTAAAATAATTGCCTTTATTATGTTTAGACAATTAAATGCGTGGGTGAATGGAGACTTGTTTATAAAATTTACATGTGATTGGAGTAATATGCTGGAACAATAAGCCAAGTTTAACAAGGTAAACTCAAACTGGGATCAACAAGGTCTTGCATTTTAACTCAAAATTGATTAAAGACCTAAAAAAATGCATTACATAGAAGAAAACAGAGGTAGTAAGCTTAATCAATGTCATCCCAGGGAATTTAATTCTAAAAATGCCTTATCTATAATAATAAAAGCATAATATGCTAATTAGACTGGACAGCTGAAAGGCCTTTTGGACATCATTCTGGATGAAGCCACTGTGGTGGGGGCTGAGGCAGAGGTGATTAGAGGTGATCTCAGGCAGGCAGGGAAGTGGTTAGGGGTGATCAGGTCAGCAGGCAGGTGATCGGTTAGGAGCCAGCAGTCCCGGATTGCAAGAGGGTGCAGGCCAGGCTGAAAGGACACCCCCACTCCCCAAATGCACAAATTTTGTTCACCAGGCCTCTAGTTAAAGATAAGGAAAAAAAGATCAAGACATTAATGGTAGATTTTATTCAATTTGGAAAAGACCTGACATGATACAGATTGTAAGGGAATAATAAATGTTTGTTGCCCACAAGATTTCAAAATGATTCAGTAACATGTGTCATCTAGCAAATAGCTAAGGTAAACCTCACATTGAATTATTATGAGTAGTATAGGAAGATAAGTATATGTGATAAGTCATTTAAAGTATTCAGACAAGTGTCTGATATATAAAAGAAAGCTCCATAAATGTTGAATATTATTATACTAGTTTTATTGATTTCTTTACAGGGCAGCTCACATTTGGGTATTTCCTTTTAAAAAGGTCACTTGAAAGATTTATTGTGTATTGAGAAAGGGTGACTTGTGTGGTGAAGCACCTGAAAATTAAGAAATATTTAATGCAACTGTGGATATTTATCCTGAAAAATAGAAGATTTTTAAGGGGAAAAAAAACCCACACCTGCATTCATATATTTGATGATATATGGAAGATAAATTATATTTACTTTATCTCTAAAGGGTAAAAAAAAAGAGGAAGTAATGATTGTTTTATGTTAAAGGCAAATTAATTGTGTTGACTATGTAAATTTTTTTGTAATTATCAATATGTAAGTGTTCATACTATGTATTTATATATACATATATTTTTATATACTATTTTAAATATGTGATATATAGTGAGATGGGGATGGCATCATTAAGAACTGTATAAAAAGAAGAGGACAAAAGAGATATTATAGAAGTGATAATCCTGTATTGAAAGGTACTTTTGTAAAGCTTTCTGCCATCATTGCCACTAACAGTAAGGTACTGTCATAGGAGGTGATTGCTACATTCCACAGAGGATCATATTTCTAGGAGTAGATGAAAAGAAAGAGAAAGAAATCACCACGTCAAAATGTTCAAACACTAAAGGTAATAAACCATTTATTATTTTAATCCATTTTAATTTGAATAGATGCGTTAAACATAAAGCTTAATTTTTGTGGAAACCAATATATAATAGGCAAAGTAATAAATAAAACTTTTCACTAAATACACTAAATTGGGGTCAAGAGTCCTGTCCCTGTCCCTAATTGTTTGAACATGGCACTTTATCTGATTAACCTGAAAAATTAGCCTGTAGGGCTACATAATTTCTAAGAATCTTGCTAGCTCTAATTGGTTCTCTTAAATCGTAGTATTAAGTCATTTTTAGTTTCTTTTTCCAACTTCAAGCACTTAGTATGACTGAATTTCCTAGAAAGTTTTGTTTCTGACCACTGTGAAGAGTTTTAATCTCATGATTACTTCCATGACTTCCTCATTTAATAATTATTACTAACTATAGTCTGTAGATAATCAAGATGTAAGATAATAAAATATACCCTCAATGTTTTATGATGCCCTTACCATGCTTATAATCTCCCAACTGGTCCTCTCTGTGGGGCAGCTCTCCCAGTCATATTACATATTCTCCATCTAAATATTAAACAACCTCATCTACTGTTTTTTTTTCTATTAATAAAATTAATAAATTTCTCAAGAATAGGAAAAGGAACTCGTAATCAAATTCAAGAATTGCTAATGGAAAATATATGTAAATCTCTCTTTCTCAGAGATGAAAACAATTTTGCTTAATCCATACAAAGAAAACAAAACACCCTTCTCAAAAAATACACTAATTACAGTAGCTATTACCCATATATGGCTGTTTAAGTTAATTAAAATGAGCCCTGGTCAGTGGTGTTCAGTAGTAAAAGAGTGGGCCCCGAGCACTGAAGGGTCATGGGTTTGATATCTGGTCCTATTGTGTTGTAGGTCCCATCCCTGGCCAGGGTGCATGCAGGAGGCAACCAATCAATGTGTCTGAATATATATATATATATCCCCTCTCCCCACTTCCTCCCTCCCTTCTACTCTTTCTAAAAATAAATGGAAAAATATCCCTGTGTGAGGATTAGCAACAGCAAGAAAAATTAAAACAAAAAACCCCAGCTCTTCAGTTGCACTAGCCATAGTCCAAGTGTTCAATATCCACAAGAGACTGGTAGTTTGGACTATTTTCTTCACTGAGGAGAGCTCTGTTGAGTAGTCCTGCTCCAAAGCATAGAACAAGTGAAAGTTGTCACACTAAAAATACTTTTGGAATCTCAATTTAAATTGGAACATTGTATGTCAAATTGATAACCTTTTGATTCTTTTGCATGGAGCTATTAAAATACTGCCACAAATATGTAATTTACATAATGAAAATAATGGCTGTATTACTGGATTTTTAATGTTTTATTAGTGACAAATTTGGGGCACTTTAGGCAGTGATTATGAATTTCAATAATGCATTCTAAAAATTAGCTTACATATGTATATTTTTAAAAGTAGTATGCCCATCATATAATGTTTGAAAAGCGAAATACCAACCGAGACACTTCTTTTACTAATACTGACATTTTATTTTTTTTAATTTGCTTTAAAAGATAACAAGGACAGTCCTCATCCAAAGCGTTCCCTAGCTACCCGACTAGCACCTACAACGCATGTATTAAATGCTACTGAGAATATCAGGTTGAAGTGCAGAGAGGACCCCTCTTCAAGTGAGAGCTCTCTTTTTGGCCTTAGATATATTTGTCTTACCATGGATTTGTCTTGCTTACTTGAAATAGAATCTTAAAAAAGGAGGGTTTAAAAATTATTCAGGATTAAGAATTAAAGGCAACATTTTTTACTAGCTTTGGCAATGAATTGTGATGTAGGTCCTAGTAAATAATATACTTTCCCACCATTTTAAGTATTAAAATTAATAGTATACTATCTTCTCAGAAGATTCATTAGTGTTGCACTTTTAAATATGGAAGGGAGAGGGATAGAGATTTAGAAACACGGATGACAGAGAAACATTAATCAGTTGCCTCCTGCACACCAGCTACTGGGGATGTGCCTGCAATCAGTCTGCAGGCTGATGCTCTCTATTCACTGAGCCAAACCAGTCAGGGCTAGTGTTACACTTTTAATGTAATCCATAGTGGAATACATTGATAGGTTTTTATTATGTTTTGAGTTATTTTTCTCGATTTGGCTTCTCCTTGCCGTTTGGTACTCTAAGCTACTTTTTGTAATACAATTAAGTTTTTCATGACTCTTCCTCTCTGTTTTCTTCCATCTTTCCCCTTATTTCATTTATTGAACCCACATATTATTCTTGGACCCCAGATAGTCACTCAGGGAACTATGATGCTTTACCCTCAAGAAGCTCAGTTTAGTGTTATTTGCTAAAAATATGGTTTCCAAAATCTAGGAACAGGAGCTTGAGAATAAGGGTGGATCATGATAATTGCACAGGAGACAGAGAATCAGTTTCATTGAAAGCCTAATGCTTAAGCTGAGGTTGAGAGCAAAAGCAAAGAGATTTATCTGTCTACTATAGAGAGCTAATGCAATCTACACAGTGCATTTGATCTGTGCATTGCTTACTTGTGACTATTCAGGATCCCTCAAAAGAGAAGTAACATAGAATGCTCCTCTCTACTAAATTATTTTAAGAGTCTCTGGAGAAATATACCTTAAAAATTTTTGGAAAATTTAGTATGCATTTAAAATGATGAAAAATTATGCAAATTAGAAGCGAATAATCTAGTATTATTAACACTTATAAATTCTGATTACTTGGTCTTGTTTTACTAAACTATCTATACACAAAACACCTTAAGATCTTAAAAGGATAAAGTAAACTTCTCTAAAAGTATTTTACATTAATCCAACTTCCTCAGAAGTCATAGTTTTGACCAAAAATGCATAAAAAGTTTTATGTTCAAAATAGCAATTCTAAAACTACTTGAAATAACATTGTAATAAGATAGACACATAATTAAGTTTGGAATGCAATTTTATGTTCTTTAAAAAGAATCCACACATTCCTTTGAAGACAAGCATTTTCCTCTGAGGAATGCTAATTATTGAACTTTTTTTCATGTATTTTCAAGATAGATTTTTTTGGGTACTTAAGAATAAATCACCCTTTGTTCTGGAAATTAAAGTATTAGGATGGTGAATTCATTTTTTCTCTTGCTTGACATGTGAATGCACAGATATGTAATTATCACCTACAGTAATTTTCAGATGAAAGCATCTTTTAAAAAACTGTAAAAATTTGTATTTCCTCTAAGTGAATGATGTCCAGCCGGTGAGAAAGCCTCATTTTAAAGGCGTGAAGAAAAGAAAATGGGTTTATGATGAACCAAAGAACTTCCCTGGCCAAGGAGTGCGGAGAGGTAGAGTGTCTCTATATTTGATAGTTCTAAATTGTAATTTGAAAATATATTAAATATCAAACAATAGTTTATACCTGAAAATCAAATTACTGTTGAGAAATATGTTATTTTAGGCGTCAACACAACTCCAATAAACTTAGTTCTTTTAGCTTGCCTTGTCTTCCATTGTTTTTAATGGGTATGAAACCAGCTCATTTTCCCCCTCACTCTCTCCCCCACCCCCCTTTCTTTTACAGCACTACAGACCCCAAATCCAAAAAATAAAACTAGTTACCACCGCAGTAGCAAAGACAGAAATGCTGAGAATGCATCCTATACCCACGTTCAGAGGGATGCTGTCAGGACTGTCTCCTTAAATGCACCTCCCTGCAGCAGGCCCACACATGGCTTCTACAATAAAGTCAACGCTAACAAGGAACCCAAACTCAATCTCTGTCCAGGTGAGGCTCTTCATTTACTGGTCTGTGGTTTGCTTTCCCATGGGATTTCCTGATGGTCCAATGAATCTTTGCTGCTACCTATTCCCCCTCTTCCTTTTCCAGGCCATCACCACCATCTGGGCAAACCAGTGAAAGGGTTTCTTCCACACGCTGGAGTGCACGTGACTTAAAGGCTGTGGGGGGAAAAAATATGTTGGTGCAGATGACTTGGCATTGAAGCTTGTGAGCGATTTGTCTCAGAGCACTGCACTCTTCCCCCTGATAGCTTTATTTCACTCTTGAGGACTGTTTTCAGATGCGTGACCTTTCCTTGTTGCACTCACTGCATTGCTCAGGGATCGTTTCAGGCCCATGCCTTGGCTTTTCTGCAGACCTTCATGATCACTTTCTGAAAGGGTTAGTTTGAGGGTTAACTGCAATATTTTCGACAAGCTCTTGTCTCTCCCACCACGCACAGATTGCTTCTGAATCATTTTATTGCAATATAGGCAAAATCATGGTATATGTCAGGAAGCACAAGGCCACAAGGGAGAAATCTTTTTTTTCTTCCTGTCTCAGACAAATTTTGTTTTTTCAAAATTGGATTTAACTTTTCTCAACCTAAAAAAGGGCCACTCAATTCCCTATAACTGCATGCTTATATTTTCCTATGTTCACAGCCTGATCAGTGGAGTTCTGAATGTTGTGTACTTTGTGAAACATGAAATTACATACTGTTTTCTCCTCTAGCTTAGTCTCAAGGGAGACAGTCTTATTTGAGGACCTGGACAGGCAATTAAAAAAAAATGTACGATGTTCATTGATAACTTAAATAGTCCTAATAAGCTCATTTTGTCCCTGATCCCTTAGTTTTGAAATGGTAATATGAATTAGAGAATAATTATATTCCTGAAATGTTTATAAATTTGAAACACTGCTAGAATATGATTTTAAAGTTATACAATATTTAACTCCAATCTTCTTTTTCTCTCTCAGATAAATATATGTCAACACCATATAATGGTTCAGCCTGGCGAAAAAGAATTCCTTTTTCAAAAGCATATTCAAAAACTCAAAAGATATATACAGGTAAAATTTTACTAATATTTAATGCATTATACAATTTTAAAATGAATGACAAGTTTTTAAGCTCAAGGAACAAATTTTAGTAAATTTAGAACAATTTTATGTATATGTGAACATAATTACTTGGAGTTTCATAGATATTTTTCTACTAGCAAATTCATTTTGCTTTGTTTTACTATGTTCTAGTTTGCCTACTTTTATGTGTTATAAAAAATCTTTTGACATATTTCTCTCTTTAGCTACAAGAATAGCAGCTGCAGGATTATATAATACTAGAGGCCCGGTACACAAAAGTTTGTGCACTGGGGGAGGTCCCCTCAGCCCAACCTAACCCCTTGCACAGTCTGGGAGCCCTCTGGGGTTGTCCTACTGATGGCTAGGGCCGGCTCTCCATGGAAAGCGGGCCTAAGCTGCAGTCTAGCTTCCTTCTGCGGGAGGCTCCTGGACTGATCAGGGAAAGGCCCCCCCCATCACCCTGCTGCTGCAGCCACTGCCAGTCATCTCAGTCACCAAGAGTTTCTTCAACATGGACTCCAGTCCCTTCACCATGAAAAAATGACCAATTTTCTTTAGGCATTTTCAAGATGTGTCTTTCATAGGATATGATATTTCTTTCCCTTCCTTCCTTCCTCCCTCCCTTCCTCCCTCAATCCCTCCCTTCTCTCTCTCTCTCTCTCTCTCTCTCTCTCTCTCTCTCTCTCTCTCTCTCTTTCTTTCTTTCTTTCTTTCTTTCTTTCTTTCTTCCTCACTTGAGGGTATTTTTCCATTGGTTTTTAGAGAGTGTGGAAGAGAAAGGAAAAGACAAAGAGGAACATCAATGTGAGAGGGACACTTCAATTGGTTGCCTCCTGTATGAGCCCTGACCTGGGCCCCAGCCAGGGAAGATCCTGCAACCTAGATACATGTCTTTGACCAGGATTGAACCAGGACCCTGCGGTCTACAGGCCTAGGCGCTAGCCACTGACCAAAACCAGCTAGGGCAGGATATGGCGTTTCTTAGCCCCTCCCGCAGCACATCTTCATTTTTTTCCTCCAGGAGTGAGGTGGAAAAACCTTAGATCACTTTCTTGGATTCTTATTACCCAAGTTGCCAAGAACACTATGAGTGGCATACTGGGAGCTTAGCCAATGAGCAGTCAGAAAAGGTGTTTCTTCTGCAGCTCATGAGCAGAAGTGGAACTGCTGGCTTGCTGTGGCTGGTAGGCCCTCTTCTCTCTAGGCCTGAGCCATCCATGGCTTGCTTCACCATGCACATAGTCCCTCCCACCCACCTGTGTGCCCAGCCTCCTCTTGAGCAGTTGTGATGTTATAGCATCCCGGACGATTTGCATATTGCCTCTCTCTCTCTCTCTCTCTCTCTCTCTCTCTATATATATATATATATATATATATATATATATATCCTGTTTCCCAGAAAATAAGACAGTATCTTATATTAATTTTTTCTCTCAAAGTTGTGCTAGATCTTATTTTCAGGAGATGTCTTACTTTCTATGCGCTAGGTCTTATTTTCGGAGGATGTCTTATTTTCAGGGAAACATGGGATATATATATATATATATATATATATGTTCTTTGTTGTACCACAAAGCAAATATATAAAACCATATTTTTGACACAAAGTATTAAAGCCCTACTCTGTTCACTATAGACAAGTATTGGCTGGTGGAGACTTAAGGCACCCCTAAGATACAGTTTCCAGGTCAGGAGATTCATAATGACTGTGGTCTCCCTTTTGTTGTGCTCTTTTCTCTGGGAAGGGGTGGCATCCTGGGAATCTCCCAGGGTAGAGGTTTATAGACCCAACCTCAGATGGTTTTTTTGCTAAAAATCTTGGTGTCTTCTCCTAGCTTATTCTGGGGCTGGCTCGGTAGGTTTGGAAAACCACACAAGGTAAAATGGTTTCAGTTTACTTTTCAGAAAATTGAACATTTCAGAAAAAGTTCTAGATAGGGAAATCCTACATCAGTAGCCTAGAACATTCAGAATCAGTAGCCTAGAACATTCAGAATCAGTAGCCTAGAACATTCAGAATCAGTAGCCTCGATCTTTTTAGAATCAGTAGCCTAGGGCTTTTCAGAATGAACTAGAACCATGGTCAGCAAACTGCGGCTCACAAGCCACATGCAGCTCTTTGGGCCCTGGTGGTGGTATGGCTCTTCCACAAAATACCATGGCCTGGGTGAGTCTATTTTGAAAGAAGTGGTGTTAGGAGAAGTTTAAGTTTAAAAAATTTGGCTCTCAAAAGAAATTTCAATGGTTATACTGTTGATATTTGGCTCTATTGACTAATGAGTTTGCTGACCACTGAACTAGAACATGTCCAGACTAGAAGCTGTCCCCTTTCCAAAGTAAATAGCTAGGATCTTCTAAAGCAGTATTTCTTTAAACTCCTTTGAGTGCAGTTATGACACAGTACGCAGACTTGCATGTACATGTATGTACTGGAGTCAATTGTTTTTCCTTTTTCCCATTTCATCCCCAAACGCATTGTATTGCAAGAAAATTCTGTTGCAGCACAATTTAATTGACTGTATTTTCTTGTGTCGGTTTTTCCATATGATAGCTCTTAATTTTAGGGGGAAGAAAGTGAAAAGTTAGTGGAAATCCTGGATAAAACCACAGATTGTTAAGTCACACATTTTACTCCCATGTTTTTCTTGTGGGTGGGAATTATTTGAAGTATTAAGGGTTGTACTTTTCACCCATGCACCTTCCTAGTAACTGTTCTTTGATTCCAGTAGCCTTCTCCATCCCATCCCAGATAGTTAAACATGAATTGCAGAAGGATTTTGGAGGTGGGTAGGATGACTTTAGAGACCATGAAACATGCACCACCCATGCACAGCAGAGGAAAGGGAATGTGATGGGATGTGAACTGACGAAACCACTTTTTCTTTCAACCCTGGAGAAGCAGCAGGAGACTAGATACAATGCAATGTTGGTACCTTGAAGTTGTCCCAGAAGCTCCTTACACTATCTTCGTATTTTTTAATTCTTTTTTCTTTTCTGGTTGGGTGTTTTTTGCTTCTACATATTTCAAATCTTTGACTTGATTTTTGCAATCATCTAGTCTGCTGTTGGATCTCTGAATGTTATTCTTTATTTCATTCAGTGTATGCTTAATTTCTAGTTGGTCCTTTTTTCATAGCCTCAAGGATCTCACTAAATTTATTGGAGGTTTCTAGAAAATTCTTGAAAAACCTTATAACCGTGGTTTTGAATTCTATATCCAATAGTTTGCTTTCCTCCATTTCTTTCATTTGTGATCTGCTTCTTTGTCTCCACATTTTGGCTGCTTTCCTGTGTTGGTAGAGTGGCTTTGTGTGCTAGATGTCCTATAGGGCCCAGTGGCTCAGCCTCCCCAGTTACCTGAAGTGGACACTCTTAGTGCACTCCTTTGTGGGCTATAAGTACAATCTTGTTGTTGTTAGCCTTGATTGTTATTGGTATCACTGGGAGGAATTGACCTCCAGGCCAATTGGCTGTAAGAATCAGCTGTGTCTATGATGTGAGAACTTCTGTGCTGGAGACACCCTTATGGGGCAAGACTTGCTTCAGTGGGACTTTGGTGCTCACTGAGTCTTCGCCCTGAGTGCCCTGTATGGATCTGAGGAATTGTAATCTGGATGGTCCCACTCTGACCATTGGGTACACTGGCTCTTGGATCTCCAAGGAGGTGTAAATTTAGCCTTTGCTTGAAGCCACCCAGCAAGAGCTATGGAGAGATCTGCATATTCCTCTTCTTTGTTTTGGGTTTAGAGGTGTTCAGATGAGGCTCAGATGTGAAGCAATGCAAGATGCTGTGGAGCCTTGGGCCTTGTTTTGGATATTATGGGTCTCTCTGACTAAACTTCAGTTTGATAAGTAAGTTTAGATTTCAAATGACCAGGCCATTCATATGCAAAAGCATCTGCACACAGCTTGGGTGGGATGGGGTCTCAGGTAATCAACAGGGTGAAGCAAACAGCTATGGCTGATCCTCAGCCCCACTTTAAGAGGCCCCGGGTCTCAGTGTCCCATGGTAATTTCTGCAAGGACCTCTAAGAGAAGGCTGCCCTCATGTTCCAGGCCGATGCCAGACAGTCCAGTTTCTCCTTGTATGAGGCTGGGTCCCCAGAGTCTTGCCCAGAACTGGAGTTCAGAGCAGTCAAGAGTTTGTGTCTCTCTCCTGATTGAGAAAGACAACCACGTCCTCAGTTGCCAGCCCTTTCTGAGCGTGCATGCCTCTGTAACTCTGTCTTTTACTTCCACACCTCCTCTGAATTTCAGTATCCTTTTCTCTTTCCTTCTAGTTGTAGAATTTTCACAATCTGCTTTCCTGTGGTTCTGGATGGTGTCCATTTTGTCTTTTAGTTGTAGTTTTGAAGTGGTTGTACAAGGCAGAAATTTCAGCATAGTTTACCTATGCCGCTATCTTGGTTTCCACAAAGTTAGTTTTCTTATTTACCCAAGCTTTTTTTTTTATATATATATATATATTTTATTGATTTTCCACAGAGAGGAAGGGAGAGGGATAGAGAGCTAGAAACATCGATAAGAGAGAAACATCGACCAGCTGCCTCCTGCACACCCCCTACTGGGGATGTGCCCACAACCAATGTACATTCCCTTGACCGGAATCGAACCTGGGACCCTTCAGTCCATAGACCAATGCTCTATCCACTGAGCCAAACTGGTTTCAGCTTACCCAAGCTTTTTTTTAAAATATGTTTTATTGATTTTTCACAGAGAGGAAGGGAGAAAGATAGAGAGCTAGAAACGTCAATGAGAGAGAAACATTGACCAGCTGCCTCTCGCACACCCCCTACTGGGGATGTGCCCGCAACCCAGATGCATGCCCTTGACCGGAATCGAACCTGGGACCTTCCAGTCCGCAGACCGACGCTCTACCGCTGAGCCAAACCGGTTTCAGCATACCCAAGCTTTTGACTAGGGAAGTTGTGAGCCCTAAATTCTTATGTGTTCAAGTTGTTTTCATCACCAGAATAAGAGATAGGAAGATTAGCTTGTGTTTCCTTAGCTGCACCTCCTGCTAGGACACAGAGGAGTGATTTCAGCATTTCCCAGTGGGCAGATAGAGGACTGCTGGAAACAAGAAGCAGAACATACCAGCTGCCACTAGTCTATTCTTTTAAAAAATATCTGTGTGCCAAGGCCACAGAAATATAAATGGGCAAGACGATCCTTTTGGGGGAAATGTCATTGGCTGCTATGAAGATAATGCAATAGGAGAGGAAATGTGTGTTAGGAATTGAGGAAAGTTGCTGAAGCCAATTAGAGGTGTCTTTCTCATTGCTAACCTTCCTTGAGGCCACATGTCCTTTTTGATAGAGACACAGTTGGTATAACTGAAGATACTAACTCCAAAGGATGGATCATTCATCCTGCTCATTCTGGCTGCTTCATGTTGCAGCCTTAACCTATATAATAAAAGCCTAATATGCTAAGTGTTTGGTTGACTGGTCAGCCTTTCAACCAATCAAAGCATAATATGCTAATGATATGTTAAGACCACTCAACCACTTGATATGATGTTCACTGATCAACAGAGGGAAGACAGTTGACTGGTAGGTTAGCTTGCTGCTGGGATCCAGCTGATTAAGACTGAGCAAGATGGGCCGGACATGCCCTGGAGCCCTACTATAGTCCCTTCCTGGCCACTATTGTACCCTTTCACAATCCGGGACCCCTTTGGGGATGTCAGCGAGCCAGTTTTGGCCCGATCTTGCAGGCCAGGCTGAGGGACCCCACTGGTGTGTGAATTTGTGCATCAGGCTTCTAGTACATAATATTTTTTCTATTCTTTCCCAGTCCTCCATCCAAATTCAAAACACTGTGAAATTCAGAAAGAAGTGGAATTAGTTTGAATGGCATTCAGACAATTTATGAATTGCAACAATAGCTTAGTTTTTATTTTGTGTTTACATTTATGGTAATTAGCAAAAGATATGCAGAATGTCTATAAGTTAAAGAATGCTGGAAAAAAAATAATTGAAATTTTTTTTTGTGTTTTACTAGAGCCAAGAAGAAATGGGAGCAAGTAAACCTGGAGGTTGAGAGAAGAGAAAAATGAAAAAGAGAAAAGTCCCAGATATCATTTGATTTATAATCAAAAATGAAAATTCAAAGAATGAGATATTCAAGTACTCCCTTCTGTATACTGGGTAGCCAAAGATGATAAATGCAAATTCTGAAAATAAGATGCAGGAAGTACATTGTACTCTTTCACAACTGATAAAAATGCAAATTGCAATCAGCTGCCTGCGTATTTATATAGGTCTGGAACTCATTTGATGCATTGCCACAACATTTAATAAAATTTAAAAGTTTGACAATTAAAATCATTCTTTAATTGTAAACTAAGTTAGATTGAACAGATTGAGGAGTAAATTTGTGCCTTTGATGTCTGTTTTGTAATATTCTTTATGGGAGAAACCTCACATTTTCTTTCTTTACCTAGATTTTAAGCTTGGCCTTCAGCTATAATAACAGATATATAGTGTAAACAAATTCAATGAAGTCCCAGGGTAACAATTGGGTAATGAGTTTGTTAGAGGAATTCTGATAGAAATACACTTTGATGTGCTATAGAAAGAGACGTATTGTTTATCATGCAGGGCAGTGGCTGAACAATGTTTTTAATTGGCAACTACAAAATCTATTGCTATGTGCTACATTTATTGCTGAAAAATAAACTTTTTTCTCATTATGAAAACAAAAATTATATGATCATATTGAAGTAAAGGACTTGAGAAAGGGGGAAAAAACTGAATTAATAACCTGGTGTCCCAAAAGTTTTTGTGAGGTATTTGAGGCTTTTATAACTCTAGGAGTACAAATTTGAGAGATATCATTTGAAAACATATTTCCATTTCATTTTTTTTTTTATTGATTCTTTACAGAGAGGAAGAGAGAGGGATAGAGAGCTAGAAACATCGATGAGAAAGAAACATAGACCAGCTGCCTCTTGCACACCCCCTACCAGGGATGTGCCTGTAACCAATGCACATGCCCCCGACCGGAATCTAATCTGGGACCTTTCAGTCTGCAGACCGACGCTCTATCCACTGAGCCAAACCGGTACCAGCCGTATTTCCATTTCTTTTATACTTGTTTAGAATTGTGTACCTTTAATAATTTTTTATGTAATTTAAAATTTTTCATCTGCAGAGTGACTGAAATAAAAAAAAAATGTGTTCTTCACAAAATAAACTGATGAACAAAATAGATCCAGAGACATAGAAGCATGGAACAGACTGTAGAATCTTAGAGTGAAGGTGAGGGTGGGTGAGTGGGTGGGAAGAGATAAACCAAAGTACTTATATGCGTATATGCATAACCCATGGGCACAGACAATAGGGTGGTGATGTAGGCTTTGGGGGAACGGGGGCATGCTGGAAGGGGTGAATGGGATGGAAAATGAAATGTACATAATACTTTCAACAATAAAGATTAAAAAATAAAAATTTGTTCTTCAAACTTAAAAACAAATATGAAAGCAATATAAGTAATTAATTACTCAAATGATAGTTTTGTAAGTTTGTAACTTTTATGCTTCTGAGTTTATTAAAGCTCAGAATTTCACTAAAACTTGGGACACCCTGTATTTTTTAAAAAATATATATTTTATTGATTTTTTACAGAGAGGAAGGGAGAGATATAGAGAGCTAGAAATGTCGATGAGAGAGAAACATCGGCCAGCTGCCTCTTGCATACCCGCCACCAGGGATGTGCCCACAACCAATGTACGTGCCCTTGACCGGAATCAAACCTGGGACCTTTCAGTCCGCAGACCGACGCTCTACCGCTGAGCCAAACCCATTTCGGCAGGACACCCTGTATTTTTATTTACATGCATCTTATGGTTTTTAGTAGCCTTTTGTTCAATATTATTGGGAAGTTGATATCAGGGTTCTTAGAAATATCTTTAAAAACATTTTATAAGGTGTGATTCCAGTTGTGGATTAATAAATGTTAGTTTCTGACTTCTAATGGTGCTCTGTTACCCACTTGAGGATATAATCATTTTGTTTTCACAAACAGAGTAAATGTAAATTAACACTCTGCCAGCAAAATAGCTTGGTTTGACAGACCTGAGAGGGATATAAGAGCTGAGTTGAAAAGCTATCTAGAAGGAGCTTCAGAGGAAACATCCTATAATTTCACTTAAGAAGCAGATTGTGTCCTTCCAAAGCTTCAACTAGTGATGAAGAAGGAAGGGTTCTAAGAAGACAATTCAAGATGTCTTTCTTGAAGCACAGATTCTCAGTGTGTATCTTTATTACATCCAAAATGCTGAAAAATCAATAATGAGAAAAATTTGAAGGAGAGCTTGAATGTTATCCTTTCCAATGTGTACATGTATTACTCCTGAATAAGTGGAAATCTTTTTAATGAAAATCTTTGTCTAAAGAACCAAGTATATGATGGAATTAACCAACTCTGCTTTTACTGTGAGTTTTGGAAAATAAAATTAGTTTAAGTGGGGTAAACTATTATAGAAACCAAAAAGAAAAAAGATAGCAAACCTTATCTAAAATATGAGTAGAGGTTGATAGAGATAAGTGAACAACCAAAAAATATAGTAACCCAGCAAGAAGCTCTCCTTGCTTATTCGTGAATATAAATTGGTGCATTTATGATATCAGTGGTGGGCAGCTGCTTTTCTAGCACCTACAAAAGCTTTCAATGCATTTGACAGATGTTCTATGATTCTATTCTTTTCAAAATGCAGCAGTACTAAAAATAGCATTTATTGCATGTTTGGTATATTAGTTTTCTAGAGTTTCCATAACAAAGCCCCACAAAATGAGTGGTACAAACAACAGAAATTCATTGTCTGGCAGTTGTGAATCTGAAATCAAGGTGTTGGCAGAGCTAGTTCTTTCTGAGGACTATGAGGGAGAATCTGTGTCAGGCCTGTCTCCTTAGTTTGTAGATCACCATCATCTCCTTGCATATCTTCACATCACATTTTCTGTGTGTATGTTGTGTCCAAATTTCCTCTTTTATAAAGACAGGAGTCATGCTAGATTAGGACCCACCCTAATGACCTAATTTTAGCTTGATTATCTCTGTAAGAATCCAATCTCCTTACACGGTCACTGGGGGTTAGAACGTCAACATATAAATTTTAGGGGGGACACAAATGTTAAGTAGAGCCTGAATGTCATTCCTGGGTCCTCCCAAAGTGGGTGAATAGTCTTAAATGACAAATTAATTCTACCATTTCAATCTCCCTAAACCTTTGAATTCTTTCCTCTGCAGTAATCCAATGCAGGTCTGGCATTTCTAGCTAATTCACGGGCCACCTTCTCACCTATATTTGAGCCAACTAACCAAACTACTAAAGCCTTCCTAATTCCCTGAGAATTGCAACTGTAAATGCAGAATATCTTCTTAGTGGGTTCATATCAACAAATTTGGCCTGATATAACTTTGTGCTCCTTTCACCATTTTCCTAGATTTTTAGTATCCCTGCACATATTCCCAGGAATTCTGTATAAATTGGAAAACTCTAATAGTTTTTCTGGAGTATGTGTACTTCCTCATGGGTCATGCTTTGTATGTCAGAGTTAGTGGCCTTGAGTCTGGTTATAAATCTAGTAACAAAGAATGGTGGTGGGGAATCAGCATTGTCATGCATGGAGACTGCCTCAGGGTTAATCTCAGAGGAGATCCTGTAGAACCACCCTCTTGGCTCCCAGCAAACACAACTCCAGGTTCTGGAAGCCCCAACTGCCTGACTCCTAGTGACTTTGCCCTACTAAGGGCACACTGAATCACCTATCACCTTCCCTGAAGCCTGACCAGCACTTATGGGAGAGATCCACCAGCAGAATTCTCACTACTCTGTCAGAGGCTTTTTCAGTTACTGAGCCTACCCTGTATCCCCGAAAATAAGACAGTGTCTTATATTAATTTTTGCTCCCAAAGATGCGCTAGATCTTATTTTCAGGGGATGTCTTATTTTTCCATGAAGAAGAATACGGTACACATTTATTGTTAAATGAAAATAAAGCAAATGTATTACCTGAATACAGTACAATAGTACGGTAGTTGTCAACACAAACCAGACAAACTGTGAATCCTACAGTATCAAAAATTTACTCATTTATTCAATGACAATCATGCCATCATCTTCTGGAACGTCATCATAACAATCCAATTACTGAATTTTCTGGTGAATTTCTTGTGACTCCATTTCCTTCAGAATCAGTGGACCAAATCTCTTATGTTTAGCAATAGCACTGTCTTTAAATGAGTACTTCTTGTCAAGGTAGCCTGCTCTCAGTGCATTTGCAATGCAGCTGTCAGTGATTTTCTCCCATGAATTCTTCACCCAAGTCACAACTTCTTGCAGTTTAGGTTTCACAATTTTCCACACTGATTTCTCTCCATTCAATTTTCAATGTAGTCATTAATTTCCATGCACAAATTGTCTTTGAATGGCTTGTTTATTGCAATATCAAGAGTCTGGAGATAGGCCGTCATTCCTGCGGGAATCATTTTATCTGATCTATTTTTCTTTTGTGAAGAAATGTCTTCATGTCTTTAGCGTGGTGAGTGCTGTCTGCATCCCAGACTAGCAGACCTTTTTGGCTCCCTTGCATAACAAGCGGCAGCATTAAGTTGACCCACTTCCTTATAACTGCTTGTGTGGCCCAGGCTTTTTCAGTTTCAAGAATAAAAAAGCCCAAAACATGTTCAATCTTTTCCTTCTTGCCCTTAGAAATGATTAAAGGTGGGATTTTTAGTGCCATCCAGACGAATTGGCAAAATACAGGAAACACGTGCACTTTTGTAAGCAGTGGAGGGAATGTACACTAAGGAGGCACCCTGCTGTTCAATTGTTGTTTGAGATGATTGGCCCATAAACACTGCAGTTTCATCCATAGCAATCATGTTGGAAAGATTGCATTTAGAGAAGTCAGCATCATCAATAAAGGACTTGAATGCAAATGCAAGTGCTTAATAACTTGAGTATCTTCCAACCTAAACAATGTTGTAGATCTTCTTAAAGACAGTTCACTTCGCTGAAGGAAATTATCCAGCCAGTGTTATGATGCTTTGAAGTCTTTGGGGGCTATGTCAAACTGTGATGCCATTGCAAGGGCAAATTCTTGAACCTGAGCCCTATTCACAACCAAAGCCTTTGCTCTCCCGTCAACAACCCATTCACAGATCAGGTCTTCCAGCTCAGAAAATAATGGTTGCCGACCTGATCCACACTTGCTCTTTTTAGCATTTCCCTTATTCACTTGTTCAATGAGGTTACCATACTCTGCTCACCATTTTGGGACCAATCAGATACTCAACATCTTCTCTTTGCAGAAAGCAGTAAGATTTTGGCCCCAAGGATCTTCCACAATTCCTTTCTTGTACTCCACGGAGTAGCTTTTTCTTTTTGTGCTCATTTCTAGGGGTAAAAAAAAGGAATTGGGGTATCAAGGTGAGGGGAGGGGGATCACTTAAAATGACACAGGGGGGATCAGAGGAGGGAATCAAAATGGCACAGGAGAATCAGAGGGGGGATTACCATTTTAGTAACCCCTTTTGATCCTCCTGTGTCATTTTAAGTGATCCCCCTCCCCCCACCCCTGTGCCACTGAACACCTTCATCAGACATCCCCCCTACCACTTTATCATACATTTACCCCCTGGGACCTGCCTGGGGACTGTCACTGGGCTTGCTGGGGCCTGGATCTGGGCTGGAGCAGGGTCTGCCACTGACTGAGAACCTTCAGTCATCATGAGGGTGGCCGAGAGCATCAGGTAGTATCTCCAGAGACAGACCAGCACTCACCACCTTCGCCAGGTCCCCTGAGCTCTAATCCTCCAGTTCTTCTACACGCATCTGTGAAAGTCTCCTACTCTCTCCCACCCCGTGCTCACAGCTCACTCCGACCTCCTCTCTGCCTCCACACAGCAGTGACGTCAGGACTCTGCGTAACGTCGCTGGTTGCTAGAGGCCAGTCCAGGCCCCTAGCGACCAGTTTATGGTAAATTAATTAATTTACCATAAAATAAGGGGGCGCCTTATTTTTGGAGGATGCCTTATATTTCACTCAGAAGGAAACCTGTAAATAGGTCTTATTTTCGGAGGATGTTTTATTTTCGGGGAAACACGGTAATAGGCAGCCAGCAGGCAGAGACAGGTGGAGGTAGATCTCAGGTTCAAAACCATATACACGCAAGCCCAGCAGAGGCAGCCACAACTGTGGGTAGCTTGTAGTTCCAAACAGATAGCTGAGTGCCAGACACAGTGTTTGTCTGACATTGGCCTGTACCAGAGTCCTTCCCAAAATGCCAGAACCAACACACCCAGTGGCCAGCTTCAGACAATATCAGAGCAGGATCCAATAGGCTTCACAAAGAGCGTATAAAAAAAAAAGAGGTCTTGGCAGGCACCAAACCCTGATGAAGTGAAATCTATTTCATGTGGTCAGCACACACTTAACAGCTCCCAAGCTATGGTCTGGGTTCAGCCTCATAGTCAACCAGTCAGAGGGTTGATCTCAGGCACTAATGGGTTAATAGCAATCAAGACTCAATTACAACAGGATGGCTCACATGACACACACAAGGGACATTCCTAGAGTGTAAAGTTCATGTGATCAAGGAGACTGCACCACTAGGTCCCACAGAATACTTACTACATAAGGTCACCCTACTAAGGACTAAGACTGGGAATCATAGCATATCTATCTAATACATAGAAACACAAAGAGTCGATCAAAATGGGGAGATAAAGAAACAGAACCTAAATAAAAGAACAAGAAATATTCAGGAAAAGAGCTAAGGAAATGGAGTTAAACATTTTATCAGATAGAGTTCAAAGTAATGATTATAAGGATTCTCAAGAACTTAGTGATAATTATAACAACATTAAAAATGACTTGGAGAACGCATGAACGGACCAGTCAGAAATAAAGAATATAATATCTGACATCAAGAATATATTAAAAGGAATAAACAGTAGGTTGGATAAAGCAGAGGGTTAAGGATCGTATCACCGATTTGGAATATGAGGTAGAAAGAAATATTCAATCATGGCAGTAAAAAACAAACAAAAAAAGAATTAAAAATGAGGATAATCATATAATTATAACCAATGGACACAAAACTCTGGGGAGGGAGGGCATGTATGGGAGTGGGGGGGCAATGGTAAGATATGTACACATATAATAACTTAATAAAAAATAATAATAAAAAAATGAGTCAGTTTTAGGGACCTTTAGGATAATATAAAGCATAACAACATCTGCATCATAGGTGTTCCAAAAGAAAAAAAGAGAACTTCTCTAACCTGGTAAAGGAAAAAAGCATTCCAAGGAAGAATATGAAGTACCAAAGAACCCAAAAAGACCCACACCAAGACACATCACAATTAAAAGAGTAAATGTTAAAGATAAAGAAAGAATGTTAAAAACCTTACAATAAAGATAGTTATCTGCAAAAACTCCTGTAAGACTGTCAGCTGATAACAGAAACATTTCAGGCCAGAAGGAAATGGCATTAAATATTACAAGTGATGAAAAGCAAGGACCTACAGCAAAGACTGCTTTACTAATTACATTTCCTTTAATGTAATTAGTTAAAATTAAAGGAAAAATAAAGAGATTCTCAGGTTAAAAAAAAGCTAAAAGAGTTTGTTAACACTAAATATTATAATATTACAAGAAATGTTAAAGGGCCTGCTTGAACAATAGAATATTATAAGAAATGTTAAAGGACCTGCTTGAACAAGAAGAAAAAGAAAAAAGAAGGAAGAGGAGGAGGAGGAGGAGGAGAAGGAAGAGGAGAAGGAGGAAGAGGAGGAGAAGAGGAGAAGGAGGAATAGGAGGAGAAGGAGGAGGAGGAGGAAGAAGAAGAAGAAGAAGAAGAAGAAGAAGAACCACCACCAGAGGAATGTAGCTAAAAAATTAAGATGGCAATAAATACATATATCAGTAATCACTTTAAATGTAAATGCTTCAATCAAAAGATATATAGTAGTTGAATGGATAAGACAGCAAGACCCATATATATGCTATCTACAAAAACCCATGTCAGAAAGAAAGATACACACAGACTAAAAGTAAAGGAATGACAAAAGATATGTGATGAAAATAGAAATGAAAAAAAAAAAATCTGGTGTAGCAATACTTATATCTGACAAAATAGATATTAAAAAAAAAAAAAAAAAGGTTTTAGCCATATCTGGTGTGGATCAGTTGATTGGGCATTGTCCTGAACACCAAAAGGTTGCTGATTCAATTCTGGTCAGGCCACATGCCCAGGTTGCATGCTTGATCCCCAGTAGGGGATGTGCAGGAGGCAGCAATTGATGTTTCTCTCTCACATTGATGATTCTTACTCCCTCTCCCTTCCTTTCTCTCTCTAAAGAATCAATAACAAATATTAAAAAAATAAAACAAAGGCTACAGTAAAAGACAAAGAAGGACATTACATACTGATAATAGGGAACAATCTAACAAGGGGATATAACCCTTGATAAACATTTATGCACCCAACATAGGAGCATAGAAATATGTAAAACAAATCTTGATGGACATAAAAAGAGAAGTGAACAGTAATACAGTCATAGCAGAAAACTTAACCCATTGACATCAATGGATAGATTTTTCAGATAGAAAATCAACAAAGAGAAAGTGGTCTTAAATGACACAGTAGCTTATATGTATTTAATTGATATTGTTAGAGCATTTCACCTCAAAGCTGCAGAATATACAATACATTCTTTCAAGTGTACATAGGATACTTTTTAGGATAGACCACATGTTAGATACATAACAAATTTAAATAAATTTAAGAAAATTGAAATCATATCAAGCATCTTCTCTGATCATAATGGTATGAAACTAGAAATCAAGCACAAGAAAAAACTGAAAAACACACAAAAAACATGGAGGATAAATAACCTGTTACTAAACAATGAATGAGTTAACAATGAGATTAAGGAAGAAATCAAAAGATATCTTGAAACTAATGAAAGTGAGAACACAAGAACCTAAAATCTCTGGGACACAGTATAAGCAGACTTAAGAGGGAAATTCACAAGCCTACCTCAAAAAATAATAAAAATATCTTTACACTAAAAGGAATTGGAAATGAAGTCTAGAGTGAGTAGAAAACAAGAAATAATAATTAGAGATAAAATAGAGTAAAAAAATATAAAAGATCAACTAAACTAAGAGCTGATTTTTTGAAAAGATAAACAAGATTGACAATTCTTTAACCAAACTCATCAAGCAAAAAAGAGAGAAGGACCCAAAGAAATAAATGTTACAAGCAACTCTACGTCAGCAAATTGGACAATCTGGAAGAAATAAATCGATCCATAGAAACATATAATCTTTTGAAACTTTATCAGAAAGAATCAGAGATTTTTGAATAGACAGGTTACGACTAGTGAAAGTGAAACAATAAAAACAAAAACAAAAACTCCCAACAAATAAAAGTCCTGGACCATATGGCTTCACAGGTGAATTTTACCAAACATTCAAATAAGAACTAACACCTATTCTTCTCAAATTCTTCCAAAAAATTCAGAGGAGGTAAGATTCCCAAGCTCATTTTATGAGCCAACATTATCCTAATTTCAAAACCAGGTAGAGACACTACAAGGAAAGAAAATCATAGGCCAATATCCCTGATGCATATAGCTGCTAAAATCCACAACAAGTATTAGCAAACTATTGGATACAGCAATACAATAAAAAGGTCATACACCATGATCAAGTACAATCTATTCTGGAGATGCAAGGTTGCTATAATATCCAAAAATCAATAAACATGACATACCAAATAAGCCAAATTAAAGATTAAAACTACACAATCACATCAATAAATGCAGAAAAAGCATTTATTAAAATCCAGCAACCATTTATGATAAAAACTCTTAGCACGATGGGATAAAGGAATCATATCTCAATGTAGTGAAGGCCATATATGAAAAACCCATAGCCAACATCCTTGCCATAGCAATCAGACATGAAGAAGATAGAAAAAGCATTGAAAATGAAAAAGAAGTAAAACTGTCGTTATTTCTGATGACATGATACTGTATATTGAATACCCTAAATATTCCATCAAAAACCCACTAGACCTGATAAATGAATTTAGTAAAGTAGCAATATCCAGAAATCAGCTGTATTTTTACACATTAATAATTAACTACTAGAAAGAGAAACTAAGAAAACAATTCCATTTACAATTGCTTAAAAAATCACACACCTAGGAATACATTTAATCAAGGATGTTAAAGACTTGTACTCAGAAAATCATAAGACACTGAAGAAAGATACCAAAGAGTATACAAATAAGTGGAAACATATACATAGGAAGCATTAACATCATTAAAATATTTATGCTACCCAAAGCAATTTATATATTGAATGCAATTCGTATCAAGATACTAATGGTGAAAATTTGGGATATAAGGTTGTATATATATAGAATTGTAGGTACAAAAGTCAATTGTATTTTTATATACCTATTGACATATTTAGAATAAAATACAAGCGGGAGAAAGGATATATTTATAAAAACAGCAAAACTATAAGACGCATAGCAAAAAAACAAACAAGTGGGCAATACTTTTGTGCATAAATGTATAAAATGTTGATGAAAGTTATTAACAAAACCTAAACAAATGAAATGCCATACCACCACACCATGTTCATAGAGACGATATATATTAAAAATATCCCCTAGTGCCAACACATAATCTGTTCACTCAGTGTATGTAAATCAATATGGCAAGTGGTATTGCAGATCAGTGGAGAAAGATGCTATTAAATAAATGTTTTGGGAGACTGAGTATCCCAAAAAGGCAATGGATCCCTAATCTCACACACAAAATACATTTCAGATGAATCAAACACCTGTCACAGTTATGAATTATTGTACATACTGAGAAATGTACCACTAAATGAAAAGTTTTATAAGCCTCAAATGACTGCTCTGCTTGCCAGTATTTGGGAAAAGGAAAGAAAGTAGGAAGAGAGACAGGCAAGCATGTTCTACTTCTATAGTCCCATAGAATCCCTTAAATATACTTTCCAAATAAAAGGCACATTTATAAAAAATTAGGCACTAGTTCTCTGACATCACTTCTGGGGCTGTGTGTTTCATGGCATTTCTCTAATTTAATTCATTCTTGGATATATGTAAATTCTTATCTCACAATACAACTATTATACATTTTGACCTATTTTTTTTTTCTGGATTCACTTGTAAGACCCAAGTACCATATTTTTCTGGGTATAAGGTTTCCCCCCCGCCCCCAATTTTCCAACCCCAAATTGAGAAATCAATATTTTAAACATTTTGCTGGTTTTCCTCTTAAGGCCTTCTTCTTTTTTGGCATCTTTAAGGAGTTGTTCTTCCTGTTTTATCCACTGTCTGATTATACACTCAAAGGGAGGAGGTCCTAATTGTCTCTCTATTTCCATAGTCTTTTGCCTAGCTGATTACATTCAGTTTGAATTTTGCAGAGTAAGACAATCATTTTATAGGCATTTATGTTTTTATTTTTTGACATCTTTATTGACTCAGAACACTCCAGTCCCTGATGCATCTGTGGACTCTTCACCTCGACCTCCACCTCCACCTCCAATTAGGGCATCAGCTGACACCAGTAACAATAAGGCTCGTGATTGGAAGAAGCCTGTGTGACAAGGTATGGGCAGCTACACACCCTCCTGGCTCCCTCTTCGCCTAACTTTCGTGTATAAGATGCCTCTAGATTTTCATTCTAATGATTTTAGAGAAAAATAGCGTCTTATATAGAAAAGTACATTAGCTTGTCTTCAATGCTAATCTTAGGATATGTTTTTGCTCTCTCTCTTTTTTTTAAAATAATTAATTTATGTATATTTTTACAATATACAAAATAAATCTACTACCAGAATGTAGATAAGAAAATAATTAGCCATTTACATGCAATAAACATTAATATTTCAAGATGTCTTTGCTACCTTTAAGAAAATTTTACTATAGATAATCTTCCCTTTGAAAATGATTGTTGGCTCCTTTACCAGAGGCTGCCATTTTGCCTGGAAATAAAAGATTTTGCTAGACAGTTTCTTTTTACTTATAACTTTTTTTTTTTTGTCAAAAATTGAAGTCTAAACTTCCTATTAAAAATAAGAGCCACAACTTCTACTTTGCTCCTGGCATAAACTCAAAAGGACGATTTGTGCCATTTGTAAGCTAATTAAAACATATCATCCAAAATAAAGCTGGGGGAAAACTTTTGGTTCCAATTCAATCTGCTTTGAGTTGGCTTTGGATTGCAGTTAGTGGAGATAATTGCCCTATTGCCAAGTTGATGCTTATGTTCTTTCCCCTGAGGAAAAGAATGCCATAGAGCAAATTAAGGGTGATTAGCAGTAAAAGCAAGTAATTGTCAATAATTTCAATAAATTTACATGGGCTTTTGAGAAAAAAGGGCTTTTTTTTTTTTTTTTTTTTTTTTTTTTTTTAGGATTCTGCTTTTGCCACTTGCTAGTTGTTGGACCTAGGAGGGCACTGTCTCTCTGCACATACATTTCCTCATTTGTAATATTTTTTTGGTAGGGTTATTATGGGCATTAGAGATAATACATGAAGTGCCAACCATTGTGTTCAGGATAGGGGTGGTTTTGGATAAATGATACCCATTTACTATTATTAAAAAACTAGGGGCCCAGTGCACAAATTCGTGCACCTTGAAATGAACTGTGGGCCACAAGGCTGCAGTGGGCACAGGGGTGGATCTTGGCTCATCCTCTGGGCCCCTGCCTGGGCCCTCCCAATGCAGCCCCCAGACGCCTATCTGCCAGAAGCTCCACTATCGCTGCCTCCACTCCCACATGCTGATGGTGCTGACGGTGCTAGCCCAGCTCGCGCCCGCTGTCGTGTGGAGCGGTTGTGGCTGGTGCCAGCAGCAGGTACAACCGATCACCATCAGGAGCAAGGGGAGGTGGTAAAGCTTTCACGGGTGATCAGGGCTGGCAGCCTCAGCTTGCACCGATGATGGGATGAGTGATCGGGACTTGAGCTGGGCACTGGCAGCTGGTGTGAGTGGCGGCCCTGGTGCCAGTGTGGTTGCAAGGGGGGCCGTCACTGGCAGTGTGTGCCAGTGGCAGCTGCCAGTCCTGGAGAAGACTTGAGAGGCTACTGGGGCCCGCAGCTACTTCTCACACCCACTGATGGCACCAAATAATTGGGGATGGTGCTGGGTGTGGCATCGGGTCAGTGGTGGCTCCAGCACTGGCAGCAGCTGTGAATGGGGCCAGCACTGTCAGCAGATGTGAGCGCCCAGCAGGACTGTGGCAGGAGCAAATAATTTTCAGTAACAACCAGAGGCTCACCCCAATGACAGTGACCGGAGCCCTGCCTTGGTCTGGAGCTGCTGCTCACCTACTACACCATCCCACCATGGCGAATACCCACCATGTTCCATGCACAACCCCTGGTGGTCAGCACACATCATAGTGACTGGTTGTTCGGTTGTTCAGTTGTTTCACCATACAGTCTATTTGCATATTAGGGTTTTATATATATATATTCGACAGGTTATAGCCACTTGCTGATCATTATAATTGAATTAATGTAACCATACTCTTAATATTTAATCTGATATTTAATTTCCATAATATTAAACTGTGACTAAGTATAATAAGATTTGAATGTTCTGGCTGGGGCATAGGCTAGAAATAGTTTGAAGTTGTTTTTGAGAATAGATTGATAATTCTCAAGTTCACTTGCTCTTATTTATGAGATCTCCTGGTAACTAAGAATGCACAAATGTTGCCCTTCCTTGCATTTTAAATTCAGAAACAAATCTGTATCTAATATTTTAATAGGAATATATATCTGAAACATAATAAGGGCAAAATAAATTTGAACACTAAAAATTAAACAATAAATCACACATCGCAGAATTTGAAATGCTTTTCAGTTTGCTTTTAAAAATTATGATTTAATAATTCATGCTCCCTAGGCATGCAGCCCTGGGAAATTTCTAGCCCAGGGCCTTTTAACTCTGCATAAAGTCACCTAAATGATTTCCATGAAATTTTCCACGGGGAAATAATCTCAAATTTGCTTCCTCCTGACACTCATAAGCTTTTCCTTTTCCTCTATAGCTAGTGAGTTATTATGTTTAAAGCATATAAAATTACATAATACTAAATTATTTCATCAAAATGGTACATTTAAAATTAAATAGAAAACACATAGTAATTGGTTGATTTTGTGGGTTATGGACATTATGGTTCTTCCAAGGGCCTGAATAATGAAGCGATAGTGACTCAGTATTGGGAGAAAAAAAATTAGATATGTAATATTCAGACCAACACTGCATTACATAATTTGTAAGTGTAACTCTCTAAAATATATTGATGTACTATTATATACACTAAGGTGTTGTTTTTTTATTATCAGAACTGCATAAAATTCAGATTTTATACTTTGTCAGCCTTTATCCAGTGGAGTGGTGATAAATGTTTAACTACTGGTTCTCAGGAAAAATAGCTGCTGTTTGTAGCATTGCTGATTTCTGTTGTGTAAAAACCTCTTACCGTGGTTGACTTAAAATTATTAAAGTGAATTTGCAGAATTGAACACCAGATTAGGAAGACATGCAGACAATTGGATTTCCAGAGCTAGAAAGAACTCACTCAAGCACATTTCTACAGATTCTCCATGTTATATCGACATAATTAAAAATAATGAAATTAAATCAAATTTACATTAATTGAGTGCCTATTGTGAACCAGATCTATTTAAGATATTGAGGATATCCCTCTAACTATATAGTATATGTGCTGTATGTTTATTTGTTTGTTTATTACCAGTTTTTATCTTTTTAAATAAAAGGCCTAATGAAATTAAGGACTTTTTCTTTTTGGTTTATTTTTATTTCTTTGGGCCTAGAATGATAGCTGACACATTGCAGGTGATGAATAAAGATTCATTGACTTAAATGAAGGAGATTTAATTTCTTTCTTCAACAAGCTTACAGTCTATCAGAAAAGGAAACAAAATGGTATTTAAGATAAAAACTAATTAGAGTATCTTATAATCAATAACTTTAGTATTTTTCTTAAGTTGAAAATTACATTGTAATAAATTTCATCTTACCTAATAATAGACAAACATGTAAACTGACCTTACCTCTGCTGCATCACCAGCCAATCAGGAATGATATGCAAATTAACCCAACAAAGAGGGTGGTTAATTTGCTACACATGTGCCCAGTGACAAGAGTGAGGCATTCTGCCCACCCCCAGTCTCTCAGGGCCTCTGGGCAGCATGGGAAGGCGGAGCTGCAGCAGAAAGAGGTGGCTCTGAGGCCTGAGCAGAAAGGGGCCGGGCCGGATTGAAAAGGTGGTGCGGGCAGCCAGGGAAAGGAAGGCCCATTCTAGCCCGAATTTTCGTGCCTCGGGCTTCTAGTAGTAACATAATTTATATCGCTAACAAAATTTATATTTTATTGAAGTATTATATGTTGACTGTGACTATAGGATGCTTGTTCCATGGTAGTCATATGCTGTAAATTACATGTGTTACTGCATTTATCATATTATTTAAAATATGTACTAATTTTACCTTTCCACTTTATAAATGAGAAAACTGCAGTTCCAAATAATTCAGTAAGTTGCTGAAGTCAATAACCAATGCCTGTCAGGCTCCATTTTGAATGCAAGTTTCTCTGATTATGCAGTCTATGCCCTTAATCTCTAGTCATTCTTTTAAACACATATTTTCCTCTTTGTTGTTTGAAAATAGTCTTGGTGAGGTCACATTTTCATTGTGATGTTTCTCATTGTGCAGATGCATTGCAGATGCAAGATCACTAATTAGGATTATTTTTATTTTTTATGATATATTTTAATTTCTTTATTTATTAAGGTGTTACATTTGTGTCCTTATTTCCCCATTCCCCTCCCCAGCCCCCCACTCAGTTAATGATGCTCTACTATGGGCAACAGGGTCTCTACAAAGTGCTGCAAATTGGCCACAGGATTCAATGAATTCAATGCAAGTTGTGAAAGGAGGAAGTCCTAAACTATCTTTCTTGAGGTTGGGGAACCCACTGGCAAGCTGTGTAGACATTAAAGGTGCAGTTCCCTTTAGGTGTTTTAGGACCTGTGGTAGAAAACAGAGTGATTATACATTTTCTCTGCCAACTACTGCTTATTCTCTTGTCTAGTACAAACACAATTTTCATACAATAATTTATTCAACATCTTCACCTGCTTTTCATAGCCTTCCTGATTCTGCTGCTTACTGGTCTATCACTTTTGGCAAGTAAATGGTGATATTAATAATACAGCCTCAGAGAGTTGAGAGAAGTATATAAGATGATCCATGTAGAGTATTTTAAATAGTATCTGGAACATGGTAAATGCTTTTATATATTACTTTTGATTGTTATTTTAAAGAATATTGGAGAGACCTAAGTTAAAAAGAATAACTAACATTTTATAAGTAAGGTGACAGATTGCTATTTTTTTGTTCTGAAGTATAATGTTATTTTAGGGCTTGAGGTACAACAATGAATGAGATGTAGACCAGGGCACAGTAAAAATTCTTCCCCCACTAATACCCTCTCCCAAGTAAACCAATTAACCAGCAGTTCACAAGTTCCCCCACTTTCCTTCAGATGTTTAATTATTATCGTACATTAGCTCTCTTCCTAATTTACACTTAAAATTTGTTTTATTTCTTAAGTAGAACATATTTTTGTAGTAGCATATAAACAAAATGAAGGATAAAAATAATATTATCATATCTTCTAAAATGCTATTTTATAGATTCTTTAATAAAGTTGCTGAATCAGAAATTCAGAGGAAGCAAAGGGAAATAATAGACCTATGAAGTATGTTTCTTCTGATGGAATCTAGTTTTTAATTATTACCTTTTCTTATTTTACTTCATATCTGTCTAGGTCCTCGTATTTGCAATGCATTTACATATTTCATAGAGTATATTATTGAAGGTACTCAACTCTTTAAATCAGGCATTACTAAGTTTTGGATAACTAAATTACTGAAGTTCAAATAGGTTTTGCTCTAGAGACACAAAAAGGCACTCTATAGCCATTGATTTCTCAATTCATTTTTATTCTTTCATACAGCAAATACTTAGTTGAGTAGTTCCTCAATACCTTTATCAAAATGCCAGGGATTTAGCTATAAACAAACTAGAAAAAAAGTCCTGCCTCCACCCTCCATGGAACTTAAATTGTACTAGAGGCTCAGTACACAAATTCACCCGATTGGGGCTGGGCCTGCCAAGAAGAGAAGATGGCAGGAGGTTGGCTGGCTTGCTCCAATCGGGACCCCATTGAAGAGGCCATGGGCAATTGGTTGGTAGGCCCCGTCCCCAATTAGGTTGGGGGCTGATTCTCTGAGAGCCATGGAAGCCATTTAAAGATTTTGAGCAGAGGTGTGCTTTCCATTTCTAAAGGACGTTGGTGACAGTAAAGCTAGTAGACTACGCCTTAGGGAGACCAGTTAGAAGGTCATCACCTAATCCCAATGAGAGAACATGTGCCTTGTGACAGAGTCGTGGTGGCAAGAGCATGAAAAGTAGTTGGATTCTCATTGGTTTGTGGGGTGAAAGAAGTAAAGACGTCAAGGTTAACTCCAAGGTTTTTAGTATGAACAAATGGAAGGCTGGACTGTAAAAGAACTACGGAATTTTGTATCGAACTGTGTTCAGTTTGAAGTGCCTCAAAGGAAGTGCTATGATGAATTAAAAATGTTTATATCTCTTTCCATCTCCACAATTCCCTCTTTGCCCTCTTCTATGTCCCCCCATTTACCTATCCCTCTGGTAATCACCATACTGTTATCTGTGTCTATGAGGTGTTTTTTTTACCTTCACCAATTTTTCACCCAGCCCCCACCCCCTCTACTCTGACAATTCTCAGTCTGTTTTCTGTACCTATGAGTCTGTTTTTATTTTGTTTATGATCTTATTATGTTCATTAGGTTCCTCAGAGGGTAAAGGGGGAAGTGGGGTGATAAATGGTGATGGAAGAAGACCTGAGTTTTGATGGTGAATATACAGTACAATATATGGATGATGTGTTATAAAAGTATACTCCTGAAACCTAAGTAATTTTATTAACCAATGTCACCACCATAAATTCAACACAATTAAAAAATTAAAATTTTTATATCTTTTCTAAAAATTCATATTTTAATAAGTCCCTAAACCTTACTTCTCAGTGTCAGTTCTTATATTTAAAGGCAATTATTTATTATTGAACTTAGAATTAAAAAAAAAAAATCAGATTCCATTAATAGAAGAGACAAATCCATGAACCTTGAAAATAAGTTATCAGTGAAGTTAAAAAAAGTATTGGTGTTGGAACGCTAGAGGTCAGTAGAATCCCAGAAATACAAAATGAATCTAGGAAGCACTCTCAGTAAGACATTTTGTTTGGGTGTATTTGTCTCTAACTCACTGATGCTGGCAATAAGAGTCTTCAGAAATAAAAATAAACAAAGCATGACCTTTTCATTGAAGACACTTTATATAAAACTAATTTATTTCAGTTAATAAAGATCCAGAGAAGATATAATGTAGCCTGGGGTTTCTATAGTACTTGAAAATGAAAGTATAAAGACAGATGTATCAGGGGTCAACCCTGGGGCATATTTTTCTCTGGATGCCTTTGCCGAGATCATGCTGGCAACGATGAATTGCATCAGGATAGAGAAGAGTGAAGCCCAGGTCACACAGTTCAAATCTGATATTCTTCCCAAGGGCCGGCTGCAGCTTTGGTATATGTGCCTCCTAAGAAAGGTGACATTGCTGCTTGAGGCCCTACTTAAATCAGTCGTAGCAGTGGGGCCTGTAAGGTCATGAGTGATTGAGTCTGGAATGGCAATCTTCCTTTCATCAGGGAATAGAGGGGGATGCAAGAAATAAAACAAGCAATAAGTAGTGCATAAAGGAAGAAAGTGCAGAGTTGAAGTAAAACTAATAAAGCTTTAGAGTCTGCCGAAAGGGATAAGAAAAAAGAACAATTCATTTATTTTAATATTAGTGAAAGAGACATACTAACTGATATATAATAGGCAGTATATCTATTTTTTGCTAGAAAATGGAATAGGTGCTGATATGAATAAGTAAACTGTCAGGAGCTAACATACTAGATTTAAGTTTGGGGGGAGGGTGATTATCTCTTGGAGAAATTCATTACCTATTATCACAAAAGGTGATGTGATAAATTAAAAAGTGTATGTGAATGAGAGAAGGACAGAGACACACACACACACACACACACACACACACACACACACACACACCAGAGACAGAATATCTATTTCAGGTACTGTTTCATCCTCTGTTAAACTGCTGTTTATAAAAAAAAATACAGTCAATCAGGGTATGTTTCTTGACAATGCTATTTAAAAATATGATGCTTATAAAATAACATTATTATGTGTCAAAATTGCTGCCTCATTTTCTCTGTGGAATAGAGAAGCATATAGGTGTTTATATCTTTTTATAAAGATGCAAGACAAATGCATTATAATTTATTTTCTTGAAATCCTGAATGAATTGGGTTAAATGGACTACAAAACTATTAAGATCAATTTAGGCACACGCTTACAAAGTACCATAAATACAACTCATTGTTGGCACCTACTTCTAGTTCTTCTTTCATCATTATTTCATTCACCTGGGAGATCAGTTCTTTGCTCCTTTAGGCCATGGTCTCCTGTCTCTTGTAAATAAAAGACTTCGTAACATCGGTTATTGATGCATTTGGTTCCAACTTTTCTTTCTTGGATCAATGAAGCCATCCTTCCATCTTTACTTCCATCCTTTATTTAATTCCTCCTCCCCTCCTCTTTTTCTTCTTACCTCATTTCTCCCTTCTTCCTTTTTGCTTTCCTTATACTCTCCCTCCCTTCCTCTTGTCTTCTTGTATTCAATGAGTATGTGTTAAGCTCGTATATGGCAGGCATTACCCTAGATGGTAAGATTAGAGAGCTGAAGGAGACACATAGGACCTACTACCAAGAAACCCGGGTTCAGTGAGGTAAACATGAGAACAAACAAAGTGCTATTCGATAAATGTATCTAAGGAAATTGTGTTTTTCAATTTTAAAGCTCATAACTCACAAAAGTAGAATATCTAATACAGTTTTCACTTTACATATATGATAAAAGGACTAGAAAGTGAAATTCACATGAAAATTAATAATTAAGTAAATAGTGAATAGGTTGCATGAAGTATTTATTTGCTGTCTGCAAAATTACCATGCTGCCACTTTATTCCCACTCTTCATTATATCTTTTTCATGTTTGTATAGGACACTTACATTAGATCTTTCCTTATGAATCTTATTTCACTTATTGTTCCTTGGTATCACCTTTGTTACTAGATCTCTTTCTCAACTAATATAGCTTTTCTTTTCAGTGAATAATTGAGTAATTGTCCTCCCCTGCCTATTTTCCCACTTGTCAATACAATTTAGACTGCTTCCAGTGTTACCGTGTAGCTACAATGGGAGGTTATAATACATAGAATTTCTTAAAATAATTTAAGCACAAATTTTTCGATATAATAATTTTCTAGACCTTTGTTTCATTTTGGGAATATATTTTCAATATTTAAAATTGCTCACATTTAAAATTTACAAAGTTTAAATATTTTCAGAAGACAACTAAATTACATAAATATATTAAAGGAAATGTTTCATAATTTACCCACTCTCTGTTGGGAAATCTGGACCATTATAACCAAGAATGTGAATACAGTATAAAATATCTTCTTACTGTTACCTGTCCCACTACCATTAACATTCTGCTTTCCTGTTCCATCATTGTTGAAATTAGTTTAAACTGTCTTCCGGCTTCTAGTCTGGCATGCAAAGAGCTTATAAATTGCCACTCCTCCTGACAACAAGGAATGGTGAACAAATGGAAAATACCAACAACTCTCCTTAAATTCACCAGATAATTGAAGTCACAAGGCAAACTGCTGCCCCTAGATTGGAAAGACAGACAGGTAGATACAGAGAATCACAGCTGACCAGAAGAAAAACTCACTGGCAAAATTGTTATTGCTACTTACATAGCAGTTCTGAAATATTTCTGCACTCACACACAGGGCTGGATTGTCAAATGAGGTAAACAGGAGTCAGAGATATTACCTGATATCAATATTCGTTTACTACACAATAATGAGGATGAAGGCCATGAAAAGTCTTGGACGAAGTAGAGAGGGGGCTGAGACATCAAGCATAGTTCACACGTTTCTTCCTTCCCACATCAGATAGGGCCCTCTGCCCAGAAAGGTGAAGTCTCTAAGCGTGTTTTTCAAGCTCTTCCTACTGTAGGGAGTACCATGATTATGAAATGTCTCCATTTTATAGTCCAGAGAATTGCATAGTTCACATGACATCCTGCAGGGAGTTGTCTCCTAGATCCCACCCCTTATTCACTACAGGTAATCCTTAACCAGGGATATCAGGGGAAGCTATAAAGTGTAAGGACATTTCAGAGATAAAGTCTTTTCTTTCTAGTATATTAGTAGTCTATTTACCCAGATGTCCAACTGACAAGGAGTTTAAATTTACTGGTTCACCTGCTTCTTTTCTGTTCCCCAATGGTATATCCTCCATGAAGAAGGTGAAAGACCCAAGTTTACTCTTTTTATTAAAAAAACATGTGTTTTTTTTAAAATTTTTATTTAATTTAATTTAATTTTTTTTATTTTTTTGAATATATTTTATTGATTTTTTTTGCCCCCCTCCCTCCCTCCCATACATACCCTCCCTCCCCAGAGTTCCATGTCCATTGGTTGTACCTATATGGATGTACACAAGTCCTTCGGTTGATCTATTATCTCCCCCAGATCTTCCTCCCCTCCCCACTGTAATTCGACAGTCTGCCTGTTGTTTTACTGTCTCTATATCTGTCTCTTGGTTCATCAGTTTATAATGTTCTTTATCATCCACAAATGAGTGAGGTCATGTGGTGTTTCTCTTTCACTGATTGGCTTATTTCACTCAGCATGATGTTCTCCAATTCCATCCAGGTTGCTGCAAATGATGCGAATTCCTTCTTTTTTATGGCAGCATAGTATTCCATTGTGTAGATGTACCATAGTTTTTGGATCCAATCATCTGCTGACGGGCACCTAGGCTGTTTCCAAATTCTGGCTATTGTAGATTGTGCTGCTATGAACATAGGGGTGCATATATCCTTTCTGATTGGTGTTTCTAGTTTCTTGGGATATATTCCTAGAAGTGGGATTACTGGATCAAATGGGAGTTCCATTTTCAGTTTTTTGAGGAAACTCCACACTGTTCTCCACAGTGGTTGCACCAGTCTGCATTCCCACCAGCAGTGCACGAGGGTTCCTTTTTCTCCACAACCTCGCCAACACTTGTCGTTTGTTGATTTGTTGATGTTGGCCAATCTGACAGGTGTGAGATGGTACCACATTGTTGTTTTGATTTGCACCTCTCGGACAATTAGTGACTTTGAGCATGTTTTCATGTGCCTTTTGGCCTTCCTTCTGTCTTCTTTTGAAAATATTCTATTTAGGTCCATTGCCCATTTTTTAATTGGATCATTCATCTTCCTTTTATTTAGTTGTATAAGCTGTCTGTAAATGTTGGAGATTAAACCTTTATCAGTGGTATTATTTGCAAATATATTCTCCCACACCGTAGGCTTTCTTGTTGTTTTGTTGATGGTTTCTTTTGCCGTAAAAAAGCTTTTTATTTTGATGT
Organism: Pipistrellus hanaki; assembly: GCF_964339955.1. Classification (NCBI taxonomy): domain Eukaryota; kingdom Metazoa; phylum Chordata; class Mammalia; order Chiroptera; family Vespertilionidae; genus Pipistrellus; species Pipistrellus hanaki. The sequence goes on from NC_140505.1 coordinate 114,937,604, forward strand.
AGTCCCATTTGTTTATTTTCTCTTTAGCTTCCATTGCTCTAGGGGCAGTATCAGTGAAGAAGTTCTTTTGGCATACGTCTGAGATTTTGCTGCCTGCGGATGCTTCTAGTATTTTTATGGTTTCCCGTCTGATGTTTAAGTCCTGTATCCATTTTGAGTTTATTATGATGAATGGTGTAAGTTGGTGATCTAGTTTCATTCTTTTGCATGTGTCTGTCCAATTTTCCCAACACCATTTATTGAAGAGACTGTCTTGACTCCATTGTATATTCGTGCCTCCTTTGTCAAATATTAATTGAGCATATTGATTTGGGTTGATATCTGGGTTCTCGATTCTATTCCATTGATCTATATGTCTGTTCTTGTGCCAGTACCAGGCTGTTTTGAGAACCGTGGCTTTGTAATATAGTTTGAAGTCTGGTATTGAGATCCCTCCTACTTTACTCTTCTTTCTCAGGATTGCTGTGGCTATTCGGGGTCTTTTATTGTTCCAAATGAACTTTTGGAGAGTTCTTTCTAGGTCAGTGAAGTATGCTGTTGGTATTTTAATGGGGAGTGCATTGAACCTATAGATTGCTTTAGGAAGTATGGACATTTTGATGATGTTGATTCTACCAATCCATGAACATGGTATGTTCTTCTATCTCCTTACATCTTCCTCTATCTCTTTTTTCAGTGTCGTGTAGTTTTCCGCAAATAGGTCCTTTACTTCCTTAGTTAAATTTATTCCTAGGTATCTTAATTTTTTTGGTGCGATGGTAAATGGAATTGCTTTTTTAGCCTCTGAACAACCTGGAGGAAATGGACGTATTCCTAGAAAAATACACACTTCCAAAACTCAATCAGGAAGAATCTAAAAATCTCAATAGACCCGTGACTTGGGAAGAAATTGAAACAGTCATCAAAAAGCTTCCAGCAAACAAAAGCCCAGGGCCAGATGGCTTCACAGGAGAGTTTTACCAAACATTCAAGGAAGAACTAAAACCTATCCTCCTCAGACTATTCCAAAAAATCCAAGAGGAAGGAACACTTCCAAACTCCTTCTATGAAGCCAGCATCACTCTAATACCAAAACCAGATAAAGACAACTGAATGAAAGAGAATTACAGGCCAATATCCCTCATGAACATAGATGCCAAAATCCTCAACAAAATTCTAGCAAATCGACTCCAGAAGAACATCACAAAGATCATACACCATGACCAAGTAGGATTTATTCCAGGAATGCAAGGATGGTACAATATCCGCAAATCAATAAACGTGATACATCACATTAACAAATTGAAAGATAAAAATCATATAGTCATATCAATTGATGCAGAAAAAGCATTTGATAAAATCCAACACCCTTTCCTGATAAAAACTCTTAACAAGGTGGGAGTACAAGGATCATACCTCAACATAATAAAAGCTATTTATGATAAACCCACAGCCAACATTATACTCAATGGGCAAAAACTAAAACCATTCCCTCTACGAACAGGAACAAGACAGGGATGCCCACTCTCACCACTCCTGTTTGACATAGTACTGGAAGTACTAGCCATTGCAATTAGACAAGAGGAGGAAATAAAAGGCATCCAAATTGGAAAAGAAGAAGTAAAGTTATCATTATTTGCAGATGACATGATATTGTACATAAAAAACCCAAAGGACTCCATTAAAAAACTAATTGACTTAATAAATGAATTTGGCAATGTAGCAGGATACAAAATTAATGCCAAAAAATCCATGGCATTTCTATACACCAACAGTGAAACTACAGAAACATGTTTTATTAATTTCAGAAAAAGGAAGAGAGAAGGGGAGAGAAGTATAAAGAGATATAAATATCAATGATGAGAGAGAACATTGATTGGCTACATCCTGCACACCCTCTACTGGGGATTGAGCGCAACCCAGGCATGTGCCGTGACTGGGAATCGAACCATGACTTCCTGGTTCATTGGTCCATGCTCAACTACAGAGCCACACCAGCCAGGTCCTAGTTTACTCTTTTAACTTCTGCACAATTTTATAACTACATTGAAAGAGAATCACATAGAGCAATGTATTTTATGTACATTACCAAAGATTGCTTTGGGTAAGGCTGAAAGAAAGTTTAAGCTCATTTGTGTTTCATAGCAGCCATGTGTTTATTAAGCTATCTTTTTTGCACTAAGGAAATTGAAGCTTGGAGAAAATTTAGAGACTAATGAATTTATACAGCTAGTGAACAGTCAAGGAGCCAGTGGACTAGGACCTAAGTCTTGTGTCTCTGTATCCAAAGTTATTTTTTTTTTTTCCCCTAGCTCGAGATACCTCCTCAGTCAGTGAAGCGTGGTTCTTCCCTGAGATCCATTTGCTTCTGCTGAGTGTGTGTTTGTGACGAAAGGTGATGTGATGACTAGTAAAACAAACACAAAAGTTTTTTTAATCCCTCTTCAAATTCCCAGTCTTAAATTTCACTGTGGTAATGTCAACATTGGCTTTGGGGGGAATAAGGTGAAGATTAAAGAAAGGAGAATTCTTTGAAGAGTTTATAAGATTAGAGTAGAATAAATTGAGAAATTAATTTTATTTGACTCATTGTTATGAACTCCTTCCCAAACTCACCATCTTGTTAAACAAACTGGTATCCATATGGGTTGAAAACTGAACAATAAATAAAAGAACAGCCACTGTTTCCTGATATGACTGCCAAGCTTGACACTCAAAAACAATAGGGGTGAGTGTATATATGAACAAGTTGAAAATGATAAAGGTTAACTAGCTAGCTTAATTAGATAGTCAGGACAGGGGGCATCCTGAGCACTTAAAATAGCCATAAACCAAGAACAGAGGTATCTCTGACCTGAGCAGCTGGGAGAACCATAAGGGGTATTAAAACATCTCTGGCCAGGACAACTGGGAGAGGGCTCATGGGAGAGAAAGGCAGAGATGGGGGCTTGGAGATGCCAAAATGCGTATCTTATTGACACAGAGGATAGAGAAATGCCACAGGATAAGGGGGAAGAAGACATACATTCACAGAGAATAAAGTCACAGGATATTGGGAAGAAGGAAACATATTTTCATAGAAGATAGAGGCATGTTGCAAGATAAGGGGAGAGGAAGAGGGAGATCATGTGGGCTTTGAGCACTGAAACTAATACTATGCTACAGAATGACCAATGAGGAAAGCACAGAGTCCCAAATTAAGGAACGGGGACCAATTAGAAAAGATACAGTTCAGCCAAAGAACAGCCTTTATAAATTGGAGACAAAGAGACTCCGTAGATTCAGATTTTTTAGATTTTTTTCTAAAAGAGCTTTTCCCATTTGGGGGCCCCTACACTCCTGCCCAAATGGACTTTGTATATGCTTCCAATAAATGTCTACATTTTTATTAAAGAAATCTGTTAGTCCATGAATTTATTCTTCAACTTTGTTGGACAAGTACACACGAGAAATAAAGTCTGCACCCTGAACCCTCCGTTTAAAAAGTCAATCTTTAAAATTTGTGAAAAGCAATAGGACCTGCAACAATCAAGTCATATTCCACAATGATTAAAAAGATATACAATCCTAGATTAAGTAGAATAAAAATGCATGGAATTGTCTTCAAATTTTCTACACTGTAATTTTTTTTTTAAGGATAATGTTCTATCTTACTCGTTTTTATGTTCTTAATAACTAGTTTAATGTCTGGCTCACGGCAGACTGTCCATCAATTTTTGAAGTACTGGAATCTTCTTAGCAGTTGTCTATTCACCTGGGTTTTCTCTCATATGAGCAGGCATAAGCCAGCCAATAGCCTTCTGTGATTATTCACAAAGAAAGTGAAGGTACAATGATTTAATCAGCTTTAATATCACTTTCCTAGCTGCAAGTTTTGTTCACTTTTCCCCTAATGTCCTAAGTATAAATGACCACCTTGAGTTTCCAAAAATATTACCTTATATACCTTTTAAACCTAATAAAACAATCAATGAAATTTCTTACATTTGTATAGTATATTAATTAATAAATGGTTTCCTTTAATTTCTGCAAGCACCTGAGGTAGAGATAGTATTCCAATTTTTATACCAGTAAACAAAGGTTTTGATATACCTCATACTCTGGAATTCTAGCACTCAAATATAGGTTTTATACATTATTATAAGTAAGATACCGAATGAAGTTTAATTGTTAAAATTAGAAGTTATACTTGCTTATTGTATTGGAAATTATAAAAAAAATATAAAAAAGATAATTAAAGTTATCCATAATTTCACAGTTTGAGATGACTGCTAACATCTTTATATATTCCTTCTAGTATGTTTCCTATGTGTATGTATAAAATTTTTCAGTTAAAGATCATACAATATATTCTATTTTGGGCTTAGTCTCTTTATGTCTGTATCAGTTCAGTTTGGAACCTTTGACTAAACTTCTGAAGGCAATTTTTTTTTATTACTATGTGGTCTAGGATAATAAAACCTTGATTATTATACAAAAGAGATGAGCTGGAAGGCTTTGCGTTTCAGAGCTAAGTGCTATCACTATATACTGTAGTTTTCTACGAGTCAGGCATTACTCCAAGTGCTTTACATGCATAATTAATTTAACCCTTACATCAACCCTACAAGGTAGGTACTGTTGTTATCATCATTTTGCACAGGCAAAAACAAGCACAGATTGGTTATGTATCTCCCACCATTCACACAGCTAGTAAGTAAAAGAGTTGGAAGTTGGATCTGAGCTAAATGCCAAGTTCCATGCTGCCTCTCAGAGTCTTGACTCTCTCTTCTAGGACAATGCTCTGAGGAAGTGAATAACTGTGTGGAGGACTAACAGCTTTGTGGTTTTAAATGTGGGTCACCGAGGCCTAGTCCAAACTGGAGAGAATGGAATAGATGGCAGAGTGGTTCTCCTTCAAAAAATTGTGGCTAGGGAGCTCAGCAAGAGAGATTTGGACAGACCTGGGCAGACTTCACTGTGGCATGAGCCAGCAGGGTTGAGATAAAACATTTTTCACAGTATATCTGTGACATGCTTCAGTGGTGTCAAGTGCAGACAGGCACCTGATCTCTTTCCAGCCTGGGAAAGAAAGGCTGGCCCACTTCTCTTTCGTATTGGATAAGCCCTTATGGCTGTTGGATGACGAGGTACATGGGTGATGGGAAGAAGAGGAATCCCAAGAGTATGACAATAAACCTTTTGCCAATATGTTAGATGGGGGCTCAAGTCAATTCTAATATGATTTGAGTTATAAATAAATACAATGGTCATCAAGATGTATCACACTTGTGTAATCATTACCCTATCATGAATATTTAGTATTGACATAAATAATGCTGCAATAAGCATGTTTTAAAATTTCATATTCTAGAGCAAGAATCTTATAGAGTGACAAATAATTCCTTAGTCATAATACTGAGACACAGAAACATCACACAACAGATTATAAACTGCCAACTCCATTTATATGACATTCAAGAATAAAAATTATCAATTTATGTTGATAAAGTAAAAAAGGGGTTAGTTCTGTGGCTAATTGATTGGAAGGGAGATAAGAGAGTCTTTTAGGGATGTTGAAATATATCATGATCTGGATTGTGTCTATGGGGGTATATTCATATGTTAAAATATATCAATCTACACATTTAGGATTTACACTTGTAATTGTTGGAATATAATGCATAAGAAAAGATGACTAATCAAATAGAGGCTGGATATTCAGAACCTCCCCTCTCCTCACCTAAAGTAGTTTATGCTTTCTGTCTTGCTTTTCCATATCATGCTCCAATTGTTTAGATAAAGTCAGGAGTTATAAACTTTGACCTGTGGGCCAAACTCGGCCCACTATATGTATAAATAAATAAAATTTTATTGGAACACAGCCATACTTATACATTTATGAATTGCAGATACTGCTTTCATGCTACAAAGGCAGAGTTGAGCAGTAAGAAAGAGTATATGGTTCACGTAGCCTAAATTACTCAGTATCTGTCCCTTTACAGAAAGAGTTTGCTGATTCCTGGTCTTGATGACCTTTTGGTTCCCTTCTTCTTCTTCTTCTTCTTCTTCTTCTTCTTCTTCTTCTTCTTCTTCTTCTTCTTCTTCTTCTTCTTCTTCTTTTTATTAAATATATTTTATTGATTTTTTTACAGAGAGGAAGGGAGAGAGAGAGAGAGCTAGAAACATCAATGAGAGAGAAACATCGACCAGCTGCCTCCTGCACACCCTTCACTGGCGATGTGCCCGTAACCAAGGTACATACCCTTGACCGGAATCGAACCCGGGACCTTTCAGTCCGCAGACCGACACTCTACCACTGAGCCAAACCGGTTTGGGCATGATTCCCTTCTAATACTGAGATTCTGAATGTATGATTCTTAAGTCCAAGACATAGGCCTCTGAAATTTCTCTAGAACCAATGCCAATATCTCTTAAGATTTATTATTTGTCAAGAGTAAGTAGCCTTTTTTTTTTGGTCTTGATCTTAATCTTTACCTTATACTTTTATTACAAAAAAGAAAGAAGTATTTTGCACATAAATATTCCCAGGATACTTACATGGGTGGTTTTATCCACAACTTAAGCTATGACTCCTATGAAAAGTGTCCTTTTTGTACAGGAAATAAAGTAATGAAATCCACTACAACAGAGGAACATGGAACTGGAATTTTATTTCTAGCAATTTTTAGAATATGAAGGTAAAAATGGGGGTGGGGGGGCGGGGAGAAATTGGGAGAGAAACCATCCTGGAAATCTCCCAGCTTCACCTCTGCAATGTTTCAAGTCTGACCATTGGCTAATGCTTAATATTTCTTTGAGGCTGTAGATACCTGCTGTTTGATTCAAGGCATTAGAAAAACGATCAGCTTGCTCTGACTAAAACCTCTGCAGAATAAACAGCCTCATATGGCTAGCACTTCTGTGCTTTTATTGTATTATTCAGCCCCTCAGTTTCTCTCCACTCTCTGTAGCTTCACAGGATTTCAGAGTATCTAGTCCTAGCCTATATCAGACTTGCCAATAGGCAACCCCAGAAACTGTTGTTTTAAAAAAGCATTACTGGAGCAATTGTAATATAACTCTTCTGAGTTTCTTAGGGTTTCATTTTTTGTTTTGTTTTGCTTATTTTTTTGTTTGGCTCTTTTCCCCTTTGCTCTGTAGAAGCTGCAATTTGCCATTTCTTGGGGCTACTTACATTTTCTCCCCTGCTGACACTTTGAATTAAGGTTTTATAAAGTTGCCATTCTATTTTTTATTCTTTTTTTTGTGTGTGTGGGGGGGGGAGGTGCAACTCTCTCTCTACAGACTGTGTAGGTAGAGCCTTTCTGGAAACCTGCTGTTCACAACACACAGATCAGGAACTACAGCAAAGGCCATGCAATTCCTTTGTTGTTGTCATTTCAGACATAATGAGCACTGTCGATGTACTGAGCATACCAAACAGACTTTTTACTCTCTATAAGCTTTCATATTGGCCTTCAAAAATATATAAACTCTTAGGGAAAACAAAGCAATTAAAATCATGAAAGAAGTGATACTAGGAAGCTCAAAAAATAGAGCCCATGCACGCACTTGTAAGAGCATCTGAATTATTCATTCTCTAACTCTAAGGATATGACCTGTAACTCCCATTTGCTCTATTAGAACACCTCTCAAAAGCTTGCATTCTTTACATTTTCTACAGGGACAGTCTGATAATTCATCATTCAGTCATATTTCTCTTGGTCCTTGGCAAGACAGAATCTAGCATGCCACACCTCTCAGAGGAGGGGCTGCCGCTCAGCTGTGCTGCCATCTCTGAGGTCCCAGGAGGAGTTCCATGGAGCTGTCACCCAGGCTTTGAGAGAGGGCCAGTCAGAGTAGATGATATCAATGAAGCTGGTTGTGAAAGTGCTGGGAAACTGAGTACTGGGTTCAGTTGCTGCTGTGGGTATGCATGTGCCAGGGTGGAGATGTATTGTTGGGTTGATGCTCTCGGGCATCTCAGAGGAAGCACCTAAGGAATGCATGGGAAGGAGCATGTCTCATTTTTGGTCTCTAGTTTCTCAGTCTTCCTCTATCTTCCTAGGAAAAGGAAGTCCAGGGTAACGTAGCCTTGCTGATTTGGTGCTCATAAAACCACAGCATTGGGAAGTCTACCAGAAGCCACCAGAGAACAGGAAAGAGCAAGCCCCTGCCTCTTCCTCTAACCTAGCAGTCTCCTCCTAGCTCCCGTCATTGTCTAAACTTAACAGGCAGCAGTTTGTGTACCAGAAAAGTGGGTTGCATAGACCCATCACAGAGTAAAAGAAGGTAGGTACAGAGCTGAGAGATAGTAAGTTAATAAATGGCATAATTATTCTTCCCACTCTTTCACTGATTGTATTGAAGTAATGGTGGGTATTAAGAAGTATATAGTGATTCTCAAATGCTCTGTGGACGATTAGACTATCAAGGAGTGAAGTCGAAAGCGGGGAAGAAGAAGAAAGGTTATGAGGAGGGAGCTGTGGATAATGTGGTAGGTATTGACTTCACTTTCCGTTTGAGACATTATTGCAGAGAAGTTGCCCCATCTCCCAAACATGGTGTCGTTTCTCTATACTATTTATCCTATTCCTCAAACCCTCTGCCATGCTCTGGGATGGGGCAGGATACACAAAATACCTGGAGTAAGGTACATACTATTGATTAAGAAAGGCAAAGTGAGCATATGCTTGCAATTCTCCCCCATGCATGGAAGCCTCAATGTGGTTTCTGTTGGTTTTACTGGCTAAGTGCTAAGCAGCTGGCTGTCATCTGGCATGCCAGTTGGCATAGCACACAAATGGCTCTACTTCCTCATTTCCCACAGGCAGTGTTTGTAATGGCATGATTATGTGTCCAGAATTCAAGCTGAGGAGAAAAGAAAAGAAATCCATGAGCTGAGTGGCACTTTATTGAGATTAGGAGATAATGGTTTCACTGGCAACACTTGTGTGCTATTCTGCAGGTGAAAATAAAGAGGAGTAAGGTGTAATTAAATCAATAGACCAAACATTTTTACACCCTGTGAAAAACATAATCTCAAACATTGAAAGGAAATAATGCACCTTAGGAAAGTAAAAAGAATTAAATATCCAAATTAAAGTCATAGAATGTCAGATCCATTTGTCAGCATTAAGAAATGGGTGATTGCACTCTTGTGTTAATGATAATTTCTAGAAAAGCCAATGCCATGTTTTATAATATATTTTGAAACATGGACAGTAAGAACAGATCCTTAAAATATATGTTTCTTTAAATTTTTTTTCTTTTATTTCAACCTGCAATAATTTATGCATATTTTTGTTTTATTTTTCACATTCTTGGGATAAAGTTGGCTATATTGTATCTCTTTAAGCACTACAAAAAAATGCAGCTGAGTGTGAATCTTGTCTCAGACACTTAATGAGTGAAATACCTTGCTTAAAACATATGAGTACGTCCAAAGTTCCTTTTCCTTTTTTTATTCAGGAAAAAAATATAAGCTTAGGTCGATTAACTAATTTAACACCCTGACTTGCCCATATGTACCACCAAAATATTAGCTATTATTCTTGTTAGCTTGTATAATGTAATAATTATATCATTATTATATTTATCACTATAGTACAATATTATCCTATATAATAAAAGCCTAATATGCTAAGTGTCTGACCATTTGTTCGACCTTCTGGCCAGTTGCTATGACACGCACTGTCCACCAGAGGGCAGATATCTGACTGGTAGGTTAGCTTGCTACTTGGGTTCAACTGATCAGGACTGGGCAAGACAGGCCCAACATGCCCTGGAGCCCTTGTGCGGTTTCTCCCCAGCCCTGATCATGCATTGGTGGGGTCCCTCTGTCTGGCCTGTGCCCTCTTGCAATCTGAGACCCCTCAGAGGATGTCAGAGAGCCAGTTTCAGCACAATCCCCATAGGCCAGGCTGAGGGCCTCTGTGAAATGGGCCTCTGGTAATTTATATACACTGAGTGTATATCCTATATAATAAAAGGCTACTATGCAAATTGTCCCCTCAACCAGGATTTGACCAGCAGGCAGGCTGGCCAACCGCCCATGTCCCCTCCCCCTGGCCAAGCTGGCAGGATTCCATGAATTCATGCACTGGGCCTCTAAAATATATTTATATATATTGAGTGGCCAGATTATTATGTGTTCAGAGATCATAATAATCTGGCCACTCAGTGTATATAAAAGGTTAATATGCTAAGTGTCCTTTCTTTCACCCGACTGGTTGCTATGATGCCCACTGGTGGTCAGCTCAATGCAGGAGCTACTGAACTGCAGTGACTTGGCAGTGGCTGTTCTCAGGTGATGCACTCTAAAATCAGAGAGGAGGGAGCCGATTCCTTGCGGGGCCACACAATTCCACTTTCAGCCATGGGTTATGTTTTTGCTGGGGCATTGTCGGCCCCGAATCTGGTCTACTGCACACTTATGTTTGTGTCCCACACGCTGTATGACAGCAACTTTGCAGAGCATCTCCTCTCACATTCCAGGATCCCTTCAGGGATGTTGAAGAGCCGGTTTTGGCCCGATCCCCACAGGCCAGGCTGAGGGACCCCACCTGCCAGAGGGACCCACTCACTCTGCAGATGCCTTTTGAGCTACTGCACCACCCCAGGTGTGGCCAGCTGGGGAGGGACTGCGGGAGGTTGGCTCGAGGGCGTATCTGGCCCATCTAGTCCAGTTCTGCCCCGCCAGCCACCTTCTTATTACTTTCCTTTCAATGTGCATAAATTGTGCACTGGGTCACTAGTTAATAATATAAAGCATCATTATGGTTATTTTGTTACCTATGTTTATTATTTCTTAAAATCTAACTTACACTTGTAGACTAAAAGTATGGTTTGCTTTCCTTTCTCATGTATCTCGCCTGAAGGAGCAGCAAGCTGGAGAAAACAAAACTCTTAATAAAGGAAGTGAGCATGAGGCTATGCCACAGATGCTCTGTAAAATGCCAACACACCAGTGGGCGACATTCTGTCTCCCGTTTGAACTTACCTGCTGAGGTGGCGCTCACTGTGAGCAAATTCAGTTTGCATGTCTGATTTAATACCTTGGTGATCAAAAAGGTATTTAAAATTCAAATTGACCATCATCTAGCAGTGCCAGTACTAATGAAACAAATTTGCATTTCTATAAACTAACAATGATATGGGAAATGATATAAAATTATACTTGATGGGTATGACTGTTGAGGGACTCTGAAGTCTATTGTTAGACCGACACTCAAGAATTTGAACTTTTAGCACTGAAGATAAATGAAAAATTCCTAACTTAGTCCTTTTAACTGCCCAGAATACTGTTACAGCTAATGGGATTTCTGTGAATGATCTGAACAGGCTTTTGATCTCTCTGAATAATAACACACTTGGGAATATATAGAAGTAGAATTTGAAGACACATACCATAAGGTTACAAGGTGAAAATAATTTGGGTAAATTTCCTAAGGTTTTGGTGAAATTGAACTAATCTCTTTCCTGAAATGTCAAATAACTGTGACATGTTGAAATGATGTGCTTCGTTTTAACTACTTGCAAGTGAAGCTCCAGGACTCCAGCATCTGCTCATGTGCCCAAAGTGTGACTAATGCCTGCTGTTAGTGTTGCCGGGAAAGAATGTCATTCTTTGGGCACCTTTTCTTAATAAAATAATGTGTTTGAATTTACTGTCCATCGGTAATAATTTCCTTTCCAAGTCTATTTCTCTACTTAGATCAAATACCTAATTTATAATAAATGTATGGTAGTGAAGAAAGTTATTTTCTAAACCCAATAGTCACATCTAAAAGTAAATTATCCCTCTTAAGGGATAGGTTCAAATGTTTAACACATTATAATGGTAATTGATATAAGCAATGGAATCTTTGAAAGGTGATCTAATATAGCTGTACCTTATCTATTTCTTTCTATCCCTAATGACATTTTATTAATTCAGGTGGGGTGAGAGATTCTTGTACCATCCAAGCCATGTTGAGGGACCCCAGATGGCAAGGAATTGCTAGTAGCTTCCGGGAGATGAGGGTAGACTCTGGCCAAGTGTTAGCAAAACCTGATGCTCTTAGTTTTATTGGGTTTATTTCATTTCTTTATATAACTTGGGAAATGGCAGGAAGGTGAGGTTTCTGGTGGGAAGGTTTTTGGTGAGGCTGTAGAGGCTGAAAGAAATAATATAGAAAAATTCCCCTGCTAGCCCAGACTTCCCGTGAGAATGTGACCTTTAGAACTGCCCCAGGAAAAACAGGGTATGAGCCACACAGCACCAGATCACCAGACTCAGCCCCTAGAGGTAGTAAACTGGATGTATTATCAATGTCCTGCGGCTGTTGCACCCTGATCCTTGTGATAATGTCTATCCTCCCCTCAAGGAATTCCTGTCCCTCTTTCTGGAAGACCCCCTCCCCTTGTCCTTTGTTCTAACTTTTCGGTTTTTGCCTTTATAAGCCTGTAAGAAGTTCTGCTCGGGACTTGACTTGGCTGCTCCTGCGTGAGTAACAGGTCAGGTCCCAGCGCGCTGGAATTAAATCCTCTTGCTTTTGCATCAAGTGCCGTCTCTTGCGTTTGACTGGGTCGTCGCTGATCCTGGGTCAGGGCAGGGGTCTCCTTCGGGGGGTCCAACAAGGCTACCAACAAATTTCCATATCACCAGTAAAGCTTTCTGACCACGCCTTGAAATCTTTTGGGGTATGACCCCATCCTATAGACTGTGCTGTCATTCTGCTTAGTCTGCCATTCTTCTCTTTTAGGATCCTGGAAGAGCTTATTAACAAAATGCTTCAATATGATCAAGAAGACTTTTGCTCTGGAAAAACAGATCTTTTCTGTAAGTTTGTTGTTTTTCCCCCCTTCAGTCTTTCTTCTTTGCCACATCTGGCTGATAGAGATAATAAACAAATATCTACTCCTATCAAAGGTTGTCCAGAGACAGAAATGTCTCTCTGTCTTAGTGCTTTGTAAAAACCCTGTACTCCCATTCCTTAATTCCCACAACTACAATTTGTTCTGCTGACACAATTATGGACAGTGATGTACTAAGCCTGGGAAAAGGAAAAGACAGCTGAAATAGCTTTTTTCCTAATCCCCAGAAGCCTTTATATATTTCTTTTCAAGTAGGAAAAAAAAAAAAAAAAAACAGAGGGAAACTTTCTAGAGGATGTTCCAACAGCAATATTTATCAAAGTACAATATAAAGTATTGGTCTTTCAAGGATGTTAATGGAGAGCAGCATTTAACCAATTCACCATCCTCATCTTCGCTTGTTAGCATCTGATCTATTACCAATAATGTGTTATTATTAAGCATCTGGTTATTTTTAAAACACTAAGCTAGGCACTTGCCACATTGGTAAAGTACTTGCTCCTTGCTGTTCTCTGAGAACATCTAGGATGCAATTTCTTATCAATAGGACATTATGTGTGAGAGATACAGGATCTTAGTATTACCCTAATTAAATACAAAATACTTGAAAGCCAAGTCATGACTAAAGTAAGGTATCATAAAAACTTTTAGTGCCTGATACGAGTGAATGCCACCTCCCACAAGTCCACTAGTTTTCAAATCCTCCCATTATGAAGGATGAAATGTACTTTCTTTTGGACACAGTGTAACATCCTGCCATAGCCTTCAATCTGCTTTTAACTAATGAACTGTTGTTAATTGACTTTCAATAGTGTTTTGCCCTAGAATTGATATTTTACCAAATCTGAATTTACTTACAAAGGTTAAGGAGTGACTTTTAACCTGACATTTACGGAGACATCTACTTTAACACTTAAATAAGAAAAGTTAAAAACCATGTCATAACTTTAAAACAGTCAATACATTTTAGAACGTAGCTCATGGGAAGCAACATGCTGGATTTTGGTCTGTGAGAAACTAAGAATTTATTGGAAAACCATGTGACATTTTAGCCTCAAGAGGTTGATTTTCTGAGGATAAACAAGAATTTTCTACCTGCTAACAATGTTCAACATCTGTTTTCAGACTTTAATTTTCTTTTGCCTTCCTGTTTTCTGTTTTTTGTTTTTTTTTTTACCCCACCTAAAAATCAATGATCCCTAAGAATTGTTAATGGATTTCTCTCTTCCTTTAGGCCAAAAGAAGCCTTTAATCAGATTTGCTTTTTTTCCTTGCTTACTCTATCTTTCATAGAGACAGCTAGATTTCTGCAACAATTATCAGCTAGCAGGGATAGAGCATGGTCATAAGCAGAATCTGTGAGCATTCTCAGAAAGCAGAGTGTTTTAAGTCGAAAAATAATCATATCTTGGAGACAAGAGGGAAATGCTTTTTAAGGCAGTAAAATGTCTTGCAATGTGTCCATTTTGTTATATATTTTTTTAAAAAGTTTAATGAACTTGAAGCATCCGTCTTATATAAAAACTGCTGTTTGAAATTTTAACCCTATTTGGCTTCTGTAAATGCTGCTTGCTTAAATAATAAGGAAAATAAAACTCCTCCCACTTCAGAGAGGCCATTATACCTTCCCCATACGAAATTATTAGTGCTGGCACCAGGCCAGGCCTTCGGTTGAAGTCTCAAGGACCCAGCACATAGGGGCTCTTTAAGAAAATTGCAAAGGGGGCCGGAAATGCCCCATCTTTGGAAAACAAAGAAGGCTAAAACATATAAATAGGGAAAGTTCCTCCATGTTGGGGCCCAGCATTTGAGAGATATTTTCCTCTGGACCCACACATAATAAATGTAACTCTATCTCTCTAAGTATTGCTTGGTTCTTCTCTGGTTTTCTGTAACAAACTCTGATGGCATTTGAATGAAAATATCCTGTGAATTCTGAGGGTTATCTTCAGCCTTTATAATGGTTCACTAGAAAAATTTCTAAGTGTTTATTTATAACAATACTAATAAGTGAGATGGAACTTTAAAATATATTCTTGATAGCCGGTTGGTATTGCTCAGTGGTTGAGCATTCTCCTATGAACCACAGGGTCAGGGTTTGATTCCCCGTCAGGGCACATGCCCAAGTCCAGGCTCCATCCCCAGTGTGGGGTGTGCAAGAGGCAGCTGATCCATGATTCTCTCTCGTCATTGATGTTTTTTTTTCTCTCTCTCTCCCTTCCTCTCTGAAATCAATAAAAATATATTTTAAAAAATAAATAAAAGATATCCTTGATTAGGACAAATATGTGATATCTTAATCAATAAAAAATTTTAAAAATATCATTGATAAAAGGTGATATGGACCAGTATATTCCACTTTCTGCAAAAAAAACATTTTTTTTTTTTTAAACTTTCAATGTCTGTGTAACTTCCCTGTTCTTTCTGTATATAATGTCTTACAGGGCTTTTTATTAACCTCTATCATAATATTGCTGTTCATGGTTGCCCACAAAACATGAGCACAGGATTGATCCCCACACCCAAAATTGTGGGGTTTTTTGTTTTTTTTTTAAATGCGGTGACTGAAGATGCCACACATGTACCAAGAGAGTATGGCAAACTTTATTACTCACATAAGGAGGCTTTCTGAGGAGAAAAGGGCAGGCACCCAAGCCAATCTGGAATGGCTAGAGCAAAGGGATGGATGATGACTTTGGTTTTTGTTGTGTTTAGGGGGTAGGGCCAAGGTGAGTTCTGTGCATGGCTCTGAGTTTGTGTGGCTTGAACTTTCCCAATGACATCACAGGAAGGAGTGCCTGAGCCTCCTTATTGGCTTTCCCAGATGGAAGGAAGGAAAGGAAAGGCTAAGGAGGGGCCTGAAAAATTTCAGTGTTCAATCACAAAAAATAAAGGGAGACTCTTTATTGGTCTAAATGAAAGTCTATTTTCATATATTTTTAAAGAAGGGATTACAAACATTTAACAGGTTGAAAACCAAATGTATTATGGGGGACTTGTTTAGGTTTTTAAAAATATATGTAACATTTAAAAACATAATTTCAAAAACAAAACAAACAAAAAAACAACATAATTTCAGACTTACAGAAAGGCTGACTACCAGGAAGCCCTGGCTTTATCCCACATCATTCTCCCCAATTCTTTTCTCCAGGAGTCTTGAGATAAAGGTGTGATTGAAGGTCAGAGCTGGCACTTTTTTCCCTGCTGTTCCTCTTTCTAGTTCTACCTCTCTTCCTCTTCTTCTGCTCCATGACACCTGCTGGTCTCTCTCTTATGGTGTCTGCCTGTACTGGGGCTGTGGGGTGAAGGGAATGGAATGGAAAGGGGTGTGGGTCAGATCATAAATAGCACCTTATATTGGATGTGGAATTAATCACCCTTTTGCATTATATTCCTTGATTCACAATGTCACCAGTTTTGCCAGACTTTTTCACACTTGTTCTTTACTGAGCCTCTATTTTTGCTTTCTTTTCAAATAAGCTTCCATTGGTATTCCCAGTCCATTTGGCAGGTATTTACCTACCTACATTTCATTTATGAGCTTTCTTACCCATAGGGCTCCTGGGCCCCAAGTAAGTCAAGGATATGACTGCAAAATTTATTTTCATGTCTCTAATATTCTGTGACATAAAAAAAAAACTGTCAAAATAGACTGAGATGGGAAAATAATCAAGAGGGTGGTGATATTGTAGAAGTTAAATGAAAATTGTTTAAAAGGGACTGATCAACTATGTCATATGTACTGACGGATCAAATAAAACGAGGCCTGAGCATTGAGAAAAGCAAAGTAAAGGTCATTGCTAACCTTGGGTATCAGCATTTTATGTGTGTTTTGAGGATAAATCCTTATGGAAAGTATTCCAGTGAGAACAGGAAGAGAAAGAGTGGAGACTATTGAATGTGAACAATACTTTTAAGGATTTGTGCTGTGTAAGGAGGAGAGAAAATCTGTGCAATGCAAGGGCAATGGCTTTGAGTAGTAAAAAGGGAGGATGATTGATGAAATTGAGGTCATGGGCGAAGGGGGTTGGGTTGGCCTTAGAGAGGAGCATGAATTATTTATCAATTGTAACCAGAGGGAAAGCAGAGAAAACAGAGAAATAGGAACAGATGTTGGCAGTTTGGTGGTAAACACTAAAAGGATTCTCTACTGATTACTTCCATTTCACAGTGAAATAAAAAGCAAGTGACTAGCACATACTTATGCTTAGGTTGAAAGTATATGGTTGATGACATCATTTGAGTTAAAATCTTCAAAATTTTTCCCTTTTTAAGGAAATTTTCCCTCAGAACTTTTAGTATAAAATACCACTTTTTGTTGGGGGAGGAGGGAGAACAATTCCACCAGGATTTATTTAAACATTCTTCTATTAAGATTCTTACATTTTTTTTGTTACTATAAATATTGTCATGATTAGTATTTTTATACATATCCATATATGTAAATCTTTTCACCTCTCTTTTTTTTTAGAGTAATTTCTAGAAGTAGAGGTGCTGGCTCACAAGTTCTGGAAGTTATTATTTAATTTAAGTATAGTTGCTATACAATATTATATTAGTTATATTATTTTCAGGTGTACAATAATGTGAGGGGGATACATTTGAATAAGGTGGCTCAAATCAGAAAGATTGCAAGTTGATATGAAGCACCTAAAGTACTCCTGTAGATGGTTTTTTATTTTTGGTTTTCACACAGTTTAGACATTTAAATATTGTTTTATTTAAATATCAGAGGATTTTATATTAAAACCAAATTTCACACTTATCAAAATAAAATGGATTTCCTGTAGCCTGGGACTGCATTTCCTGCATGGAAATATCAGGATGGAGTTGAACATCACTGAGCCTCTACACAGGGCACTCAAGTTTTCTCTAATCTCCAACACTTAGAGTTGGCTTGATTTATTCCTTTAGATTACCTTTCTGGCCCTGCAAAAGGTTTGAGATTGAGGGTGCAATCCCAGGGGGCACCACTCATATTGCAGTGTCTGTGAATGACACCCCTGGAGCTGGGCCCTGTGGAGATCCCTGGACTAATAAATATCTGCTGTTCCTCTCTTGATGTCCATATTGAATTATACAGCTGAAGATCAGTCCTGACAGACTAGTTCTCATCCTTAAGTCTATGTCTATTTGTTATGCCATGCTTTTTTATTTTTAAGAAAAAGCTCTGCAATGTTATTTTTCTTCAGGGAGTGTAGTAAGTTGAATTGCATTCTTCCACAAGGTACGGGTGTTCAAGTCCTAATCCTCAGTATCTGTGAATGTGTCTCATTTGGAAATAGGGTCTTTGAGGGGAAGGGAGTGGGGAAGATCAGATTAACCAAAGAATAGGTATGCATATATGCATAGCCCATGGACACAAACAATAATGTGGTGAACATCTGGGGTGGGGCAGGAGCTGGGTGAAGGGGGGACAAAGAGGAGGAAATGAGGGACATTTATAAAACTGTAAGGTGAAAGTCCCCCTTTCAAATGAATGACTCCATTGTAACATTTAATAATCTGTATCTCATTGAAATAAATTTCACTGTTTAAAATAATTGAATTGTTCTAATGGTACAAAATTAGTTTTTTTCTATGATTTTCTTAAATATATACATTAAATTAAATGTTATAGTTGTAAGTGTAGAAATATGTAATCATAAAGGAGAAATGACTTTCCAGAATCCGGAGTCAGTTGTCTCAGCAAAGATGATCAAATTATGGATATATTATCTTTGGTAATAACAAGTATAGTTACTTTACAGAGATATGTTAATATTCAGTCTAAGGTAATAATGTGTTAGTATAGAACAAAGCTAAATCCTTTTATATTTAAAAACTGTTAATATTTTTCTACTATAATAGGGAGACTTTTTAAAAAGCCTTACATAGATTCTATTTGCTGTTGACTTTCCATGGAGGAAGAAGCAACTGAAGAACTGGAGAAATATTTTCCTGCATGTAGTCTTCTTATTCCTGTTATTAACAATCCTAACTATATCACACTGTCTAGATGTGAATTCACAGATAATTATAATACACAATAATTAATCTGTCTCCATGATATGACAGTATGAATCAGTACCAGTCTAATTTCATTTGGTCAATTCAGTTATGATATATTAGAACTTTAATATGTCATGAACACAAAGGTAATATTTAATGGGAAATTATTTATTTTACATTTATCAAATATTAACTCAATGCTTATGTTCCTAATATGAGGGATATCACTGTAAAAAAAGACCTAGAGCTTTATGAAGCTCATCATCTATGCAAGAATAAATATTTCTACATGTGGGATTTTGTTTTCTAAGTTTTTCTTGTACCCATTAAGTGAGTGGTATAAACTGACCACGTTCCCTTGTCCCCTCACAAGTGCATGTGTTGAAACTTAGTCCCCCATGTGCTGCATTTGGATGTGAGACCTTTGGGGATGATTAGGTCACAGGCCTCCTGAGAGTGAGATTAGGGCCTTTGTAAAAGAGATCTCCGATTGTCCCCTAGTCTCTTTGCCAAGTGAGAAGACAGCCATCTATGAACCAGGAATTAGGAAGTCAACAGACACCAAATCTTCATGTGCCTGGCTCTTGGACTTCCCAGCCTCTGGAAGTATGAGAAATAATTTTCTGTTGTTTGTAAACCACCAAGTGTATGATATTCTGCAATAGCAAATTGAATGGACTAAGACAGTGGGGCATATGTAAATGCCTGGCCAAGGTTAATCATTTTGCCCTTGTATCAAATATTTTCTTCACAAAACCACACTAGTATTTTTACAAAACCTTACCCCCCACATCCCAGGTGTTGACAATAATACAGTTGGTTTCTGCATACCTTTTACCTAGTTTCCCCTGATGCTACCATTTACATAAACATAACATATTTGTCAAAACTAAGAAGTTGACCTTGAGATATATTTAACTATTAATTAAATTTCTGACTTTAATATGATTTCACCAGTTTTTCAATTCATGTGTGGTTTTTTTTTTTGTTCCATGGTCTGGTTTTATTTACTTTAACATTGCATTTAGAGGGGCATCAGTTTTGTAATTTACTTCATTTTAAATCATATGTGTTTCTGGAGATAAAGCAAATTAGCTACTTTTCCCTCTTCCTACTCCCTGCTCTTATTCATTTTAATTATTGTGTATTTTTAAAAATATTCTTTATGTCTGTTGAACCATTCGTTACATTTACAACTCTGCTGTGTTTTAGGAGGTAGGTTTAAAAATGTCTCAGAAAACTTTTAGGAAAGAAGAATACAATAAACTCTCCTAAAGTTCAAAAGACAATTGAACATCATAAGACCCAGTAGAAGAAATGATTTTTCTTCTCAAATTACAGAAAACATGTTTTGTACTTCAGAGTTAGAAATAAATTGATCTGATTGCTGCCTGACCTACAAATTTACAGTTTTCACAGAGATTGAATTCGTGTTTGTACGAAATCAAACTGAAATAACTTAAGAACTATAAGATTAGAGTTAGAGAGAGGTCACAGTAAAAATGTCAGCAAGAGCACTCAGAAATTTTTTATAGGATTCTTTGTATTCCTTCAATCTTCTGACAGTTGTGAACATCATAATGATTACCACTCTCTGTTTTATTTTCCCAGTCTTCCTTGGGCATCACTAGTAGTCCATTGACAATGTTTGTTTGTTTTTTATTTACTTTAACTATGAAAATTTATTTATGATCTATAAAGAATGTCTAATAAAAGTAGTTCAGATTTATTTCATTATCCCTAGGATGAAGAATTTATGTTTTATTTTAAACTTAAACACAATAATTTTCCTTCATTCAATTATTGTGTTTAAGTTTAAAATAAAACATAACCTTACTGTATTTAAAAAAATAAAATTATGGGTATGGTTAAAACAATTATATTTTATAATAGAGCTTATTAGAATAACAACAGGTACCTTCCCCTTTTTAGACCTTTACTTTAAACTAGGAGGTATTTAAGCAAGTGATGAAGGAGGTGCAGGAATGAATGGTGACTTTGTGGACAAAACATGTCGAGAACTGTTTCTGCTTTCCTGATGGATACTTGGACTTGTTTTTCTTTAAGTGTTCCTTCCTTGCAACGTTAATCCAGTCAGGAGGAAAGGAAGGCAAATGTACTCAGTCTGTTGTCTTGAAGTGGAAACCATTTATGTATGTTTCTTGATCCATGTTTTGCTCGGTTGTTTGAGGTTTTATTCAATATACTTTCCCAAGTAAGATTATGACATATTGAAAGGAATAAAAAGAGAATTTCTTACATTTTTAAAAGAACCTTAATCAGGTGCCTCATGGTAGTTCTGAGAGCAGCCCTCCTATCAGGACATGGTTTCTCCCCCTGTAGTGGTCAGTTTTTTGTCAGCATGGTTAGGCTATCAACACCAGTTATTCAGTCAAACACTAATCTAGATGTTGCTATGAAGGCTTTTTGTAGATGTAATAGCAGTCCCTCATCAGCTGATTTTATTATTTATTTATTTATTTATTTATTTATTTATTTATTTATTTTGGGGGAGTTGCTTTGTTAAATACCCAAGGTATTTCCCAAAGGAAAATGTTTTTTTGTTTTGTTTTGTTTTGTTTTTTTTGGTTTTTTTTGTTTGTTTTTTTAGGGAAAGTTGAAGAGAGAGGGAAAGTTGAAGAGAGAGGGAAAGTTGAAGAGAGAGAAATATTGATATGAGAGAAACACATCAATTGGTTGCCTCCTGCATGAGCTACAACCAGGTCTGGGCCAGGAAGGAGCCTGCAACCAAGGTACATGCCTTTTACCGGAATTGAACTGGGACTGTTTGGTCCACAGGCCAATGCTTTATCCACTGAGCCATACCGCCTAGGGCACTTGACTTTAAGTAAGGGAGGTTGTCCTCAACAACATGGATGGGCTTGAAACCATGAATCAAAAGACCTTACAAGAAGAAATGAGGTCTTCGAGAAGGAGAAATTCCACCTGTGGACTGCAGCTTCCATTTCTGCCTGAGAGTTTGCAGCCTGCCCTTCCTGGTGGACTGTCCTTCCAGAATTTGGTTTTACCTAGCCAGTCTCCCACACCCCACAATTGTGTAAACCAACTCCTTCCAATAAATCTAGGTATGTATGCAAGTATGCTTGTAGGTAGTGTCGGGAGCAGCACTAGGTGTTAGACCAGTGGGGTCAGACCAGACCTGGCTTCAGAAACCTTGATTCCTGAGTTCTGGCTAGGAAAGAATTCACAGCCAAGATTCAAACCACAAGAGAACATTTATTTGGAAAAACCACAGAGTTAGGATAAGTAATCTGTAGAAGAAATGGGTTTAGGAAACAAATATAGAGGTAAAGAAAGGGCCCTTGGAGCTTGGGAATGATAAAACTAGTGGTAACACACTGGGTGGAAGGAGAAGGGGAGGGAGAAGGTACAGGTAAAGTCACTGTGTGCTCCCAGGAGGGACACTGTACTGGGCCCTGTCATAAAAGTTTTGAATGTGGAGATTGTAGGGGTGTTCCCAGGGAAAGATCTTAATAGAATATTTAGCAGCTTTCCTTTCAGGGTAGTGGTCTCCACCGATTGATTGCTGGGTGCCAGGGGAGGGGGTCATTATCCAATGCAGCTGGTCCTGAGGTCAGCCATGGAGTTGTTTATCTGGATTTGCTGCTTTCTGGGCCTGGAGCTGAAATACAATTCAGGTCTATATGTTATCTCTAAGGGGGAAAGGCCAGGGGCTCCAAACCACATGTCCAGAAATGTGCTATGGGAGGAAAGGTTATGCTGGGGGTGAGGTCCCATCCTACAAGTGTCATTTGCTGGGCACCCAGGACTTTCCACCTCCTGTACCTGGCCCATCGTCCTGTCTGCTTACCACATATATATATGTTTACATCTAGCTATCTAGGTTCTCTTTCCCTAATGGTACGCTGATTATTTTAACCTCTAACCCCCCAAATGTGTAAAGTCACTATCTCATGTCCCAAACATACAAGGGGATTTTTGTCAAGTTTTGTGTTTTTCCCATTTGTTGTATAGATAGAAGAAATGAGGTCTTCGAGAAGGAGAAATATAGATATTGTGAAGGGTGGCTACAGCATTTGGATAGGGTCAAGACTCGGACTAATGAGGGCATGGTCCTCTCATGGCAAAGCCACATGCAGGTCCCAGCTTGGAGGGCAAAGCCCTCCCAGCACAATTATAGCCAAAGGCTGTGGTTGTAAGCTTGACCTTATGGTCTGAACCTGTGGTCCCAGGTGGCTGAGTGATGTTGGCTGTGGAAGGTGCAGCAAGTGCTGCTCAAAAAAAAGCTTGATAAGAGTTCTCAGGAGCATATAATTAGTTTATTTGAAATTCACGAGAACATTGTAAACGTCCTGACCACGCCCTTGCTTTGCCTCGTGGGATCTGACTATAAAATAAAGATTCAGCTTACAGGCAGTGGCACTGTCTCTCCATCGAGAACAGTGTCATATCTAGCCCCAGCTGTATTCTCGTGACTGTTTTCTTTAATTCTTCACTGCCCCTCCTCAGGTTCACCACTGAGTGAGGTTTAAGATATTTCATAGTTTTTATTTTTATTCTTAAATCTTTGATCTTTATTCAGGGGTATAGTATGAGGTAAAGATCCAACTTAATCTTTCTTCAGGTCATTACTCAATTGTCTAATAACATTGATTAATATCTTAAATTCCTGTACACATTTGGGTATATTTCTGGGTATATGTTTTAAAGCCTCAAAACTTTTTAAAATTTTGAGGCTTTATCATACTAATATCCAAAAGTGCACTCACTCCTATTTTAGATTTGCTAATTTTGCTTTGTAGTTTGTTTTTTTCCTATGTAACCCTTAGGTTATATTATAAGTATACTGGTGTTTTTATTGGGATCACATTAAATTTGTAAATGTTAAAATGTCATTATGAAGTTGAGTTTTCCTAATTAAAAATATGGAAAATCTCACCATTTATTTAAATCTATGTTTGTATCTCATTAGTTTTTCTCATATAGGTTTTGTGTATTTCTTATTACATTTATCCCTAGGTATTTTATCATTTGCTGTTATTATAACTTTAATCTTCTCTTCCTTTACAGTTTTGCTTTTTAATGGTTATTCTTCAAATATAGTAGAAGCAATTGCTTTCTAAATAACCAGATACTACACTAAATTTTCTTGTTTTTGTAGAATTTTTATAATGGATTCTTTTCTGTTCCCAGATAGACAATAATTTTGGCTGCCAGTAGTTATAGTTTAATCTTTTCCAGTTTTTTTTAATATCTTTAATTTTCTTCTTTTATTTCAATGCATTGGCTAATACCTTTAATAGACTGTTACATTAGATTATATCAGAGAACCTGTATACCATATTAGTTTCTTTAGCTTTAAAAGCCTGCAGTGTATCTCCATTCAGTATAATGCTGGGTTGCCCTTATAAGGAAGTACCCATCAGTTCTTATTTTAATGAAGCTTTTTGAAAAACAAAGAAATAAAACAAAACAAAAAACGTGTTAGCTTTTTCCCCAAATGTGTTTTTAGTGTCTATGAACTTGATGATATTTTCTTCTAAATGCATTAATAAGGTTAATTTTATTAATACTAGTTTTTCTACTGTTAAATTATCTTTAAATACCTGAAATAAATCCCACTTGCTCACAAAGTAATAAACTTTAAATAGTCTTTCTAGTTATATTGCATCAATATTCATAAGTGAGAAAGAACTGTATATTTCTTTTTAAATCAGGTTTGTTATTAGGGTTTCAATGAACTGATTCGTGTAATAGATTTTGTTATACTAATTATTCAGTACCCATTCTTGTGAAGGATTATAATTTCTCATTCCATTTATATCAGTTTTAGCCTCGTTACTTGCTTGGCCATGTGGACAGTTGTGACATATGCTACTCATTGACAGAAAATTTAATAACCATCAGTCTTCCCTTTGCCATGAAGCCAACATGTTCTTTATAACTGATGCTCCTTCAATTTGAGTGCCAAAATGAAAATATGGAACATATAAACAAGCAACTCTCCAAGGACATGGAATGAAGAATAAACATTTGTTCTCGCCTTGGCTGGTTGGCTCAGTTGGTTGAGCATCTTCTCATGGACTGAAAGGTTACCGGATCGATTCTGGTTGGGACTTGGAATGCATATCCAGGCTGTGGGTCCAATCCCTGGTTAGGGTGCAATTGCTTGATGCTTCTCTCTCGCATGACCTTCCTCTCTCCTTCTCTTTCTCTTTCTCTAAAATTAAAAAAAGAACAAAAAACATTTGTTCTTGTAAGCTAATAACATGACACTTGGGCATTTATTACTGTAGACATAACATCTTTTTTTTTTTTTTTTTTTTTTTTTTTTGAGGGTTAAACCATTTTACTGCAGTTGGTGGGCAGGTGGGCAGGCAGTGACAAGTCTCAGTAGGAAGGGCAGATATCAGCTAGATCAGGATGGTAGGGGCAGGAAGCCCAGAAACTGGACCTTGTAGGGGAAGGTGAGCAAAGACTTTATCCTACTACTCTTACAAGCCCTTAAAGGTCCTCAGAGTATCTTGGAGCCATTAAAGGATAGGTCCTCCTGTTCAAGGCTCTGGACCTGGAGCTGAGAGGTGCTGGGTTCCAGGTTAGATAGGCATACAACTGGAGTTTGTCCAATAAACAGCCATTTGCATTGTGAAGTTGGTGGGATCTAGAAACAATGTCATGAGAAGCATTGGGAGCATCTACAATTTTTGACTGTGAAGAATACAATACTGAAGGAAATTTCTCTTCTAGGAAGCCTTCCAGGAATCTCTGTGTTTGTCCATGTGCCCATCTTCTGTGCCTCTTTCACATGTGGTACATTCATTTGCTCCTTCCACTAAGTATTATATTGAATGACTGCTATCTGCCAAGAGCTGTTCTACACTCTGGGACACAGAGTGGTGAAGAAAGATTCCTGCTCTCATAGAACTGACTCTGTGAGAGTCACAGACATTAATCAAGCATTTAGTGAAAAGTGTCGCGAGAAAGCAAAACAGGGCCCTGTAATAAAGAATAACTAGGGAAGGGGTGCTTTTTTTTATGGAAGGCCTCTCTCAGGAGATGACATTTGACATGAAATGAATTAGAGTAAGAAATCAGCCAAGATCTAGCATTGGCATCTTTCTTGCAGAGGGATTAGCAAAGGCAAAGGTCTTCTGTTGTGGGAATGAGCTTGGCTTGTAGCAGGAGCAAGGGATAAAATTGCACGAGATGAAATTAGGAACATAGCAGGGCCATTTCTTGTAGAAAGTTCAGACTGTGATAATGAGTTTAAATTTTATTCACAGTGCATGATAAATTTGGAAATTTTATGATCAGATTTGTAAGCTATGAGGTATATTGATTGTAGGAGGGAGTATGAAAGAAAAGAAAACACTTAAGAAGCACTTTATTTTAGCACTTTCCATATTTTGTAGACATTATTTACTTATACATATTTATTTCCCCCTAAAGTGCAGCTTCCTCAAGGCAGTAATCATATCTTATTTTTTGTGTCTCTCGCACCCAGAAAAGTACCTGGAACTCAATAAATGCTCAGTAAATTTCTTGAAGATTCCAATTTTATTCTGTCTGATCTATTAACTAGAAGAAATAACATCTGGAAGCTGTTGATTATTTCTGCCATGAGGAAAAACCAGCGAAGAAAGCTGGTTAGCAACAAAAGCAGGATGAAGCAGACATATAGAGAGAAATAAAGAATGAGAGGTTTCTTTGTCCCCTATAGTAGTCCAGCATCTTTTTCCAGATTAATCCTGATTGTATTCTGACTTTGAGTGTCAATAGACAATATCTAGATCCTGTTAATAAGCTAGTTTTCATCTTTTCAAATTTTATTAACTAATGTTGATTTCTATACTCTCAAAGAAAATAGTGCTAGAATTCTCAATTTTTACTTGCTGAATGATTTTGGTAAGTTACTTAACTGGTTTGTTAGAATTTGGTGATTATACAAAATCAGATAATGCAATTAGCATTGGGTTCTTCTCCATTGAGCTTCTATTTAATCATATTACATGTGGAGGGTAGCCATAATGAGATTTGGATGGGAGTAAATGGCCAGGAGAGTGAAGGACAGGCTAGTCCATTTTGGGAAGAGGAAAGGTGGGTGAGTCCCCAAGTAAGTCCGAGTATTTTCTCAGCCAAATCACTGAACATTTGATTGACAAAAATGGGCATTAAAAAATTCCTGGAACCACTGATTATGACCTAGCAGTCTTAATCACCATTGCTAAGACACATGGAGATATTTAAGCCAGAACTGACTGTTATTGGGTGCCATCTTGGAAGTTAGTTAACATAGCACCCCATGTCTTTAAAGCACTCATCTTTGTGTGGGAAGACTGTGAGTGACTGTTACCCTTTTTCTGCTTGTTTGTATTTTCTGGAATAAGAATTTACATTTATACCATGGTATATACACATTAACTTTTCTATAATGCAAAACAAAACAAAACAAAATCACAATGTATCAAATCCCTCAAACACCCCCCCCCCCCGCCCCCAAAAAGAAAAGAAAAGAACTGACACGTGGCACTAGATGATACCAAGCTACAGTTGGGATACAGAGGCTACATCTTTGCATCTCAATAAGTCCTGTCCCCCCAAATCTTGTACAGATTCAACCTAATCATTTAATTACACTTATAATAACATTATTTCATATATTATGCACTTGAAAGTTTTACACATCACTTATTACATTATGGTGGGGTTTTGCCATAACAAAACCTACTAATAAGTTGGTAAAAGATTTAAATTAGATTGCATATGTAAAGTTCTTTATATAGGGCATTGTGTACCCAATAAATGTTAATCATTATTATTATTGTAATCCTAAAAGCTATGGCTATTATAGTTGGAGAACAAGCATGTACAAAAATTGAAATTCAATGTGGTTACTTATAACATTTCATAAATTTAGAGAATAGAGCTAATACAAATGGCAGCAGCTATAATCTGTGAATTTAATCTGTATATTTTATTTCCTCTTCCTCTATCCAGACTAATTCTGAGATGGATAGGTATTTACTAGTAATATTTTCAAGAGAGGAACTGGCAGTGAGTTTGCTATGTAGGCATTTTTGCTCATACATTTGCTCTATCTGTGCTTAGAAATTATATTATTTTTATTTTCCTTTCATCCCACTCATCTCTTTTATAAAGAGCAAATATTTCAAAATATGAACATTTGAGATTTAGCTTATTCATTTTAAAACACCTATCTTTTAAACATGTATCCATTTCCCTTGATATATTAAGCCTGTAGATTCTATGCTACGTAGGATTTATAAAGAAATATTATAAAATATTTCAGAGTGATTAATTATTGATTACACAAATGAATCAACCTACCAGGCCATATTAAATATTTAATATTTTCTTGGAGTGAAGTGATGCATTTCATGACATTTTAAAAACTATATTATTCTTCTATATGTTTAAATTTCTAATAATCTACTTTTAGTAAATAATTTTTTGGTTTTCTATCATATTTAGTATGTGTTTAAATGAACCAAGCATAAATATAGTTAATAACTATGTTTCAAATGTAGATGATTTTAAATTTATCTTTCTTTGGAATTTGTGGGGTCTGGTATCTTTATTAATTTAAAGCCATTATTGTTTAAAATATTACATAAGACTCCTTTTTTTCCCTATTGACCACTCCCTAGTTGCCCCCATCCCCTGGAACATGCCCTCCTCTCCCTCCTCCTCCCCCCACCCCCATCTATGTCCATTGGTTATGCTCATATGCATGCATATAAGTCCTTTGGTTGATATATTACCCCCTCACCCCCTGCCTTCATGCATACTAGGTTGGACAGTCTGTTAGATGCTTCTATGACTCTGGTTCTATTTTTGTTCATCAGATTATGTGGTTCATTATATTCCACAAATGAGTGATATCATGTGATATTTATCTTTCTTTGACTGGCTTATTTCACTATTTCATTTAGCATAATGCTCTCCAGTTCCATCCATGCTGTCAAAAATACAATAGTAAGAATTCCTTCTTTTTTTATCACAGCGTAGTATTCCACTGTTTAGCTGTACCACAAATTTCTAATATACTCATCTGCTGATGGGCACTTAGGCTGTTTCCAAATCTTATCTCTTATAAATTGTGCTGCTATGAGCATAGGGGTGCATATATCCTTTCTGATTGCTGTTTCTGGTTTCTTGAGATATATTCCTAAAAGCAGGTTTACTGGGTCAAATGGAAGTTCCATTTTAAATTTTTTGAGGAAACTATATACTGTTTTCTTCAATGGCTGCACCAGTCTGCATTCCTACCAGCAGTGCAAGAGAGTTCCTTTTTCTTCACATCCTCACCAGCACTTGTTGTTTGTTGATTTGTTGATGGTAGCCATTCTGACAGGGCTGAGAGGATACCTCACTGTTGTTTTGATTTGCATCTCTCAGATGACTAGTGACTTTGAACATGTTTTCATATGTCTCCCGGCCTTCTGCATGTCCTCTTTTGAAAAGTGTCTATTTAGGTCCTTTGCCCATTTTTTAATTGGGTTGTTTATCTTCCTTTTGTTAAGTTGTATGTGTTCCTTATAAAATTTGGAGATTAAACACTTATTGGTGATAACATTGGCAAATATGTTCTTCCATGCAGTGGGCTTTCTTGTTGTTTTGTTGATGGTTTCTTTTGCTGTGCAGAATTTTTTTTATTTTGAGGTAGTCCCATTTGTTTATTTTCTCCTTAGTTTCCATTTCCCTAGGAGCTGTATCAGTAAAGATACTGTTATGACAATGTCTGCTATTTTGCTGCCTATGGCTTCTTCTAGTATTTTTATGATTTCTTGCCTTTTGTTTAAGTCTTCTATTCCTTTTGAGTTTGTTTTTTATATATGGTGTAAGTTGGTGGTCTAGTTTCATTTTTTTGCATGTATCTGTCCAATTTTCCCAATACCATTTGTTGAAGAGACTGTCTTGACTCCCATTGTATGCTCTTGCCTCCTTTGTCACATATTAATTGAGCATAATGGTTTGGGTTTATTTCTGGATTCTCTGCTCTGTTCCATTGTTCAATATGTCTGTTCTTGTGCTAATACCAGGCAGTTTTGAGAACAGTGGATTTATAATATAGCTTGATATCTTGTAATGTGACCCCTCCAACTTTGTTCTTCTTTCTTAAGATTGCTGCAGCTATTTGGGGTCTTTTTTTTTTATTATTATAGATGAATTTTTGGAGAGTTTGTCCTAGGTCTTTGAAGTATGCTGTTGGTATTTTAATAGGGATTGCACTGAATCTTTAGATTGCTTGAAGTAGTATGGATATTTTAATGATGTTGATTCTTCCAATACATGAACATAGTATATTCTTCCATTTGTTTATGTCTTCCTCTATCTCTTTTTTCAGCGTTCTGTAATTTTCTGAGTATAGGTCCTTTACCTCTTTGGTTAAATTTATTCCTAGGCATCTTAATTTTTTTTTTGTAATGGTAAATGGCATTGTTTTTTTAGTTTCTCTTTTTGTGAATTCATTATTGGTGTATAACACAGTCATAGATTTCTGGGTGTTAATTTTGTGTCCTGCATTTATTAAATCTAGTAATTTTTTGATTGCTTCTTTAGGTGTTCTATGTACAATATCATGTCATTTGCAAATAAAGACAATTTTACTTCTATTTTAAATATATTTTATTGATTTTTTACAGAGAGGAAGGGAGAGAGATACAGAGTTTGAAACATCTATGAGAGAGAAACATCGATCAGCTGCCTCTTGCACACTCCCTACATTGGATGTGCTCGCAACCAAGGTATATTCCCTTGACCAAAATTTAACCTGGGACCCTTGAATCCACAGGCTGACCCTCTATCCACTGAGCCAAACCAGTTAGGGCCTATTTTACTTCTTATTTTCTAATTTGGATGCCTTTTATTTCTTTTTCTTATCTGATCACTATGGCTAGCACTTCCAGTATTATGTCAAACAGGAGTGGTGTAAGTGAGCATCCCTATCTTGTTCCTGTTCTTAGGGGAAATGGTTTTAGTTTTGCCCATTGAGTATGATGTGAGCTATAGGTTTGTTGAATAATGTTTTTATTATGTTGAGGTAGGATCCCTCTATTCCCACTTTGCTGAGAGTTTTTAACAGGAAAAGGTGTTGGATTTTGTAAAATGCCTTTCTGCATCAATTGATATGATCATGTGATTTTTATCTCAATTTGTTTATGTGATGTATCACATTTATTGATTTGCGGATATTGTACCACCCTTGCATCCCTGGAATAAAGTCCACTTGGTCATGGTGTATATTTCTAATGAAATGCCGGATCCAATTTGCTAGAATTTTGTTGAGGATTTTAGGATCTATATTCATCAGGGATATTGGCCTGTAATTCTCTTTTTTTGTGGTGTCTTTATCTGGTTTTGGGATTAGGGTAATGTTGGCTTCAGAGAAAGAACTTGGAAGTGTGCCTTCCTCTTGAATTTTTTGGAATAGTCTAAGTGTAGGTTTTAGTTCTTTGAATGCTTGGTATAACTCCCCTGTGAAGCCATCTGGCCCTAGACTTTTGTTTGCTAGAAGTTTTTTGATGACTGCTGCAATTTCCTCCTTAGTTATCGGCCTGTTGAGATTTTTTAATTTTTCTTGAATGAATTTTGGAAGGTTGTATTTTTTCTAGGAATATGTCCATTTCCTCTAGGTTGACCAGTTTGTTAGAATAGAGTTGCTCATAGTATTTTTTTTTTTTTTTTTTTACTATCTTTTGTGTGTTTGTGGGCTTTGTTATTTTGCCTCTTTTATTTCTGATTTTGTTTATTTGGGTCCTCTCTCTTTGCTTCTTAATGAGTCTGGCTAGAGATTCATGATTCTTGTTTATCCTTTCAAAGAACCAGCTCTTTGCTTCCATTGATCTTTTGTATTTTTTTTTTATCTCTAGGTCATTTACTTCTGCTCTGATCTTTATTGTCTCCTTCCTTCTGCTCACTGTGGGCTTTTCTTGTTGCTCTCTTTCTAATTCTTTAAGGTGTAGATTTAGATAGTTTATTACCATTTTTTCTTGTTTTTTGAGGTACGCCTGTAATGCTATGAACTTCCCTCTCATTACTGGTTGGTATTCTTTATTAAAAAGGAAAACATTTCTTTCTTTTCTCTTTTTACATAAAAATCAGTTTTGGATGTTTTCACTGTTCTGATTAGGTATGTAAGTCAGTACAAAGTCACTTCACAAAAATTGATTCGTTCAGATTAATATGTGTAAAGAATTTGTTATACTCAACTATTAAGTGCTGTTTCCTGTCTCCATGTAATCAGTGGTCTCCATAAAACAAAGTTCTGTTTAATCAAGGAAAATAATAACATACTCAACAATGAAAGCTTTATAACAGCAACTGTATTCAAACAATGAAATATTTATGATATACTCTATGTAAATATGTTCAAGAGTCTTCAAAGTATATAGTCATGTTAACTGTTACCCAGTTACTCATTTATTCATTGAACAATTAAACATTGTAGAAATATTCTGTGCACTATGGTAGATTCTACCTCTCTGAACTTGTAGAGTAAGAGATAAATGCAAAGACAATTGCATAAGAGTGCTATGATAATCAAAACGATCAGAACTAAGGTAGCTCATAGTGAATATACCCCATCCTATGTGTGTACATTAGGGGGCAGGGTATAAGTAGGGATTTGCAGAATGAAGAAGTTGGGAGAAAATAATTAAAACAAATGGGAGGGTGTATGAAAATGATCAGGGTGTTTTAAAAGGGCAATAGTAACAAAGTAAAGAATGAAGGAGAATGAGAAAAAAACCACATAGTTCTGGCCAGGTGGTTCAGTAGGTTGGAGCATCCTGCTGTCTATGAAAAAGGTTGCAGTTTCAATTCCCAGTCAGGCACATACCTAAGGTGCAGGTTCAATCTCCAGTAGGTGGGCAAATGGTTACACCCTATCAATATTTCTCCCTTCCTCCCTCTCAAAAAATCAATAAAATAATATCCTTGGGTGAGGATTAAAAAACAAACAAACAAAAAAACTTAACAGTCTAGGTATTAAAAATAAACATTAATGATTATATAAATAAGAAAAAAAGTTAAAGATGTGAGAGCAAGTGGAGGAATAAGGAACATGGAAAATAATGAAAAAGATTCAAAAATTAAAAAGAATGGGAGGAAAATTCAGAAAAATAGAACATTGAGAATTAGAACATTTACAAATTTAATGATTATTTTTTATTTAAAAAATATATTTTATTGATTTTTTACAGAGAGGAAGGGAGAGAGATAGAGAGTTAGAAACATCGATGAGAGAGAAACATCAATCAGCTGCCTCATGCACACCTCCTACTGGGAATGTGCCTGCAACCAAGGTACATGGCCTTGACTGGAATCCAACCTGGGACCCTTGAGTCTGCAGGTCGATGCTCCACCCACTGAGCCAAACCGGTTAGGGCACAAATTTAATGTTTGAAAGGAAAGTGTAATGATTAAAGGTAGGGGTTGAAAAATGTGTTTCTGTGCATTCTGTTGAATATTATTTTAAATTTTCATTGCAAGATAGGTTTAGGAAAAATTGGACAGATTTATTTACCACCGGACTTCTCAGAGCCTTTAATATTCTAATGCACCTTCACTTTGCAAAGTCTTGCTGAAAACAATACTGTGTAGTTTTCCCCATATTTCTTGACCATAGCATTTTTTTCTTTCTAGTAATTCCAGAAATTAAGCTTCTGAGAAACAAAATTGGAAATATTATGTTAATAGAGTGGAACCAAGTTAATAGAGGGGAGACAGGGAGGGGTGGAGAAACCTTACTTCTTTTCCTGAATTTGACATTGATCCTCCTTGCTCAAGCACTTTCCTTTCTCAGTCATATCTCTTCCTAACCAGTATTCAGTCTGCCAAAATTTATTTTATTATTTGAGCATAAATCCCATGATGCCTTATATGTATGTTATAGGTATGTTTGTATACACATATGTGTATACATGCACACATTCATGCCATCTATCTCACTTTCTAATCTTTATAAATTATCTATCTATCTATCTATCTATCTATCTATCTATCATCTATCATCTACCGACCTACCTACCTATCTTTGGTTTTCCTTATATCAATTTTCTAGGTTCAAAGGTAAATAGCACAAACTAACAAAAAAATTCAATATTTTGATAGAGTATTATATAAGAGGTAATAATACAAACCTCCTATGATTTAAAGTAAAAATTAAAAAATTATAATAAGAAAAAATGCCATGATGTGAGAAACATTCCTCCAGTCTTCAAACTTACTACGGTATAAAAACTCTTAAGGGATTAATAACAACAGTGTTTATACATGCCATATGGAAATATTTTTTCTGCAGTGTGCCTGCATTGCTATTTAAGTGGAAAATAAATGTTACGTTACCAATATTTTTATATAGCCTGGCATTTTTATTATTTTTATTTTTTTCTCCACTGCATTTGGATGGTAAATAAAATATAAAATTCAGCTACAGAAGTAGTTATTTATATAATCTTACATAGCAATATGATTTAAAATGAAACTTTTATAATTTTATTTTGAAAGAAATTAGGTTTATCTTTTAAAAAATAATACGTTCAATTATTAAATAAAAGATGCTATGGACTGTTATTAAACTTAAACCAACACTGGATATGACAATGAACCTTATGCGCTAAAGCACTAATTCAAATAGGAAAATTTAGTAACTTTGAAATTTCTAAAGCTATTGTTTCTAGATATCTATTCAAAGACTTTGATAATATACCAATTCCTTTTAATTACTTCTATTACTAAATGAAAGCATAGATAAAAATCATCTTAACATTGTTAACTTCATATATAAAGCACTTCATATTATAAAGCATACTTCTTAATCATAAGAAAATTGGAAAACAGAAAACTATATAAAGAATATTAGAAGTGAACATATCCAGTCATCAGTGTTAACAACCACTCTTACCACTTACCATATTTTGTACATATGGATTCTATATGCACAATTTATGTTGCATTATAGATGCACAGTTTTACTTTTCAATATAGCATCACACACTATATATACTTTAAGCCATATATCATCATCATTTTTCTCCAACTGCACTCTAGGGAGATTCTCACATTTATTCAGATGCCAAGTTCTATAGTTTACTATGTGGTATCTACAATTTGCTTCCTTTTCTGAGCTGTAGAAGTTGTTTTTGAATTATCGGTTACTATAATTTCTCACAGATTTTATTGCATATAGCACTGTATTCTCACAACAAACTATTCTTCCCCCTCCTCCACACGGCCCTGAGCAGAGCTGATTTCTCTGGAACTCCTGAAGTATGAACATATTTCTATAATTTGGACAGAAGGGAAGGAAAGACCTTTCTCCAGGCCCCTAAAGTTATATTTTCCTCATTGGACTAAAGCTGTGCATTTTGGGCTCTAATGTTATACACTTTTTTTTTTTAAAATATATTTTATTGATTTTGTACAGAGAGGAAGGGAGAGAGATAGAGAGTCAGAAACATCGATGAGAGAGAGTCATCGATCAGCTGCCTCTTGCACACCCCCTACTGGGGATATGCCCGCAACCAAGGTACATGCCCTTGACCAGAATCGAACCCGGGACCTTTCAGTCCCCAAGCTGACGCTCTATCCATTGAGCCAAACTGGTCCCGGCAAGACAAAACCTTTTCTATTGTTTACTTAGTGTTGCTACTTCAGTCCATAAGATGGGAGGAGGGCAAGAGCTACATCTAATTGACAATTGTCTTGTCATTGTGTATTGAGAATGACTTCTCACACCACTAAAGCTTTGTGACTTGCCCAAATTGATGATACTCTGCTGCATGTCAGTTCTGTACTTCCAGGGCTGACTTTATCATAGTTGGCACCTGTTAAACTCTGAAAATGTGTTTTGCTTGTGTGTGTGTGTGAAGAGGAGGAGGAGCATTTTTGTATATGTATGTATTATGCATTGTTTTATTATTGCTGATAATTGGTGGTTGTTTTCCCCTGAATAAATGTAGATTATATTGGAAAACTGCAAAGAGAAATATATATATATATATATATATATATATATATATATATATATATATATCTTATTTTAGTATGAAGAAGCATTCATTATTGCTAGATGTAACCCTGCATTTTCTCCCAGGAAATTCCGATATATATTAAGATGCTCAGATACTCATATCATGGAAAAATCCAGGTTCCCATTGTTTATCTGAAACACAGCTATATTACAGTGAAGGTGCAAAGCAATACCTTGATAAGAAACATCTATATATATATATAAAAGCCTAAGCAACCGTTACAACTGAACTATTGGAGCGACCAGATGACCAGTTGCTATGACATGCACTGACCACCAGGAAGCAGATGCTCAATGCAGGGGCTGCTCCCTAGTGGTCAGTGTGCTCCCACAGCCAACTACCTGTTGGCCATCAACAGTCTCTCCCCCCAGCAGGCCGACCCCCATCGGCCCCTGGTGCTAAACCATTTGTAGACAACCTGCTTCTGAGTCAGGGTTTCATATGTAGCAGAGCAGCTCTCTCACTATATTCTATTGAAAGTCAGCTCTTGACACAAGCGTTTATCTCATTTCCATCCTCTCCGTTCCCCGGGGGCCTCCTGCCTGTCATGGTGGTGGTGCAGTGGCAAGTGGGGGAGATGGGGAACATTGAGATGGTGAGGTGCTGACAATGGCAGTGGTGGTGTCCTTTCCTTCTGTACCCAGCCTGGGGACTGTCACATCTTTTCCAGACCCCACTGGGGCCTTTGGGCCCTGGGCTGGGATGAGGAACTGGGGGTCGGTGGCAGCGGATGCAGCCCCTTTTCTGGGAGGCCAAGGGCCAGCTCCTCCTCAGGGTCAGCGGCCAGCCTTCCACAGGTCCCTCCCCCTGGCTGGCAGGCTCTGATTGGCCTGGCCCAATTCGCCTGGTCCTGATCAGCCAGATAGCTGGCCAGGTCTAGGGACCCCAGCAGTGCACGAGTTTGTGCACTGGGCCTCTAGTAACATAATAAGAGTGCAGAACTCCTGCTCAAAGTGAATTATCATTAGGAAAGTCCCCAAAGAGGCTTTCAGAGATGTTGCCCCATTCATCTTCAGTTTGACACTTTGGAAAGGGAAAATTTATTGAGATCTTAGAAAATAAAGTAATTTATTTCTGAGAAGATAGAAAAACAGCTCTTTGGAGAATGCTGTTTCACTGAAATGTTTGGTTTTCTTTAATTTATTTATATCCCTTTTCTGTTGAATAAATCACATTTCACAGAATTCTTGGAAATTTATTGATTTTAGAATGAGGAAGTGAGACACACAGAGAGGAACATCGATCTGTTGCTTCACTCACTTATGCATCCACTGGTTGACTCTTGTATGTGCCCTGACCATGAATCAGATCCCCAATTTTGGGGTATTGCGTCAATGCTTTAACCAATTGAGCTACTCAGCCAGAGCTGAGGTCTTGAAATTCTTTAAATGATTTTGGAATTTACACCTGGGCCCCAATTTATTAAATAGTCCTGCCAACTGCCAATAAATAATTGTCTCTAGTTTCTGCCCAGTGAGTGTTAGTAAGTTTTGGAACTACCATTTTTTTGGGAAGGTACAAATGAAATATACCTACCTTTATCCCCAGAACCTCATCAACTAGGATTTCCAACATTATGCCAAAAACCAGCTGCCAGTTGTTTTGAAAAAAACAATTCAGGCAAATTTTCCCAAACAATAGACACAGGTCAACTTATTATCAATCATAGTTTGAAATTTCCTAACAGCCACCATGTAAACATAAATGCAGATTTTTATGCTAGCCATGATATTAAGTAAAATATATAATTCACATTTATAGAATATATAGTTTTACATGAATAAAAATTAAATGTATTTAAGTCATTTATTTCTAAGTTCTCAGATATTAATATTTGAGTTAAATATCACTAAAAGGTGTTTCAATTAATTTACTATGTTATTAAAAATTTAAATAAAAGTAGAAAATGAGAGATTATAAAAATTTTTGGTTACTGAGTTTAAACTTAGTAAGGGCAGATAACTTTCATTTAAGCTGTTCAGTTATGTGGTGTCCCTTCCCCAGCCCTTGAATCATTAAATATCCTTCTGACTTCTTAAGTCATCTTTTCCAAAGGGCAATTGATTTTTTTGCCCCCTTCTATAATCCTTACATTACCTCTAGGTGACCCTAAAACTCAACTTTTTTAGGTCAGTCCTAACAGTGGTAGTGTTGTTTTTTAAACATTAAAAAATATATGAGTATCTAAGTCTAACAAATAGAACATCAATAGAGAGCCCTTAACTCCAAAACACAACTGGATACAGGGAGGTCAAAAAAAGG
This sequence comes from Pipistrellus hanaki, assembly GCF_964339955.1. Lineage (NCBI taxonomy): Eukaryota > Metazoa > Chordata > Mammalia > Chiroptera > Vespertilionidae > Pipistrellus > Pipistrellus hanaki. The sequence goes on from NC_140505.1 coordinate 114,975,715, forward strand.
AAGTGGTCTTGCTTTGATTCTCAGCTAATGAATGAATTGCATCAGAGAATCTTCTGCTTGCATGGACCATAGCAACAGTCAGTAGGACCCAAAATGCAAATGGAGGTTGACCCACATTTCTGTCGGGCCATATTTTGGAGGCCATCCATCGGATGGTTGCCAAGCCAAGTTCTCAGGACATAAAACAAGACCAACAATAAAGGAAATAGCTGTTCCCAGGAGAGAAATGATTGATACCAATAAATACTTAGAAAGCAAATTCACAAGTTACAATTTTAAGGTCTAATTCTTATATTTTTTTCCCTTTTGGTTGCCACTCTAAATTTGGGTAGGAAGGGGCAGTGTGGAATTTTACCTTCTTTAGACCAGGCACCACAGAAGATAAAGATCTAGGAAAGCTATCTTTAATCAGGATTCTCACCCTTTGATGGCTCTGCCAGTTTCCCAGGATCTGGTCTGCACGCAGGTCCTAGTGCTACTCAGGTGTTCCAGCAGCTCTGTTACTGGTGCCAAGAAACTGTAGAGGAGAAAAAAAATTCTCTCCACCTTCATATTGAGTGCTTGGCTAAAACCCATTTTTCTTAGGATACCTTTTAAATGGACGAGTTTATGCACATTAAAAGTTCTTAGCTGTGGCCACTGTAACTCAAGATTATCTTTGATAAAGTTAATCTATTTGTCTAGCCTTAAAACCAAATTTTATTCACCTGAGGTTCCTCAATGGACTCAGCCCATTTTAAGCCACACGCATTTTAAGCTACCTAATTTCTAAGGTAGACCCAGTCTGACTCCAGCGGTTTGGGGACCAAGTCTGGGAAAGGACATTCTTAAAGTCTGAAAGCTCTGCACTCGAGAGCTGGAGAGCTACCAGAAACTTACCCATCGCTTCCCCAGGCTGCCAGAAAGCAGTGGGATGAAGAGGTTCAACAGGTACCTGTCTGGTTGCTCCTAGCTCCTGGGGACAGGGTTGGGGGTGCTGGGGGAATAGGAGGGGAGGGGGCGGGGCGGGACAGGATCTCTTTGGTTATGACTTCCACACTAAGAAAAGTTAGAAGGTAAACTGAGGCATGTTACATTTTTTGTAATTGTTTGTTTGAGAGCAAATCAATTCGAATCGGGCACATCTAATCTAGCCAATAGAAAGGATCTTTGAAGAGGTGTTCAAAAGGAAAGACAAGCAGAAGGAAGCAGAAACAAGAAAGGTTTACATACTAGGCAAAAAGTGAGCCGGTCATTTTAAAGTTACTTTCCTTTATGAAATGGCAGGGTCCATCAGGCCGATTACTTAATTAAGGCTGACAGGTGATTCGTGGTTGACCGGATTAAGTAAGAGCCCATTTCTGAGAGCTGAAACTATAAGTCTCAGTTTTCTGATGTGGGGCTTAGCATAATTTTGACTTTGTTGTCTAGTTGTTAACATTTTTTGATTTACATAAAATGTCATGCTTAAAAGAGCTATCTTATTACAATTGTATTAAAATATTTAGTGTTTTGTAAATTTCTGACCTTTTAAAATGTGTTTTCCTTTTCAAGTTTATTTTTGTGAGGAGCTATATAATATTTTTCAAAATGACTGGTTTCATTTGTCAATATCCTTTATTGATTTATCTATCTTTTCCTTCCACCTATTTGAAATAAATATTTTCTAAATTCCCTATTTAATTGGTCCATCTGTGAACATTCTGTTACATTTCATTGATCTATTCATCTACTTTGTGTTTCTCAAAATTTCTCCCCTTTCATCAGAGAAGAAATACTTTCAGTCAAAATTGTTGGAAAGACTATTTTCTCTGTTAATTAAAAAACAAAACAAAACTGGTTAAAGTGGAGAATCATTAAAAAATAACAGCCTGAATATTTTAATTAAAATCACTTGAATGCACATTTATCTGCTATTCTCTTGAATTAGGTCTCAGGATTTTATTTTTACTATGGTTTTGTTAATTTTTGTGTTATCAGGTTAGCATTAATGATACTTATATATTTTCTTTAGGTGGAGCAAGGTCTTACAGAAATATATTCATGAGTAATCTGTGTATTCTTCTAGCTTTGTATGCTTTTCCCTAATCTGCTACAATTTTCTCATTCACAGTAGTTCAAAGAATTTTTCCCCCAGCAATTTAATTGCATTGTATTTTTCTAAAACATTTAACTTAGTTTTAATGAAACAACTTAGTTTTAATGAAACAACTTTCTTTTTGAACACTCATTTCATGTGTTTATGAATTTTTAATTAATTTAGGTAAATATTTGGAATCAGCAGGCATGAGCAGTTCTGAGTTTTTAGTTTTATCTGAGAAAGAACACAATAGACTCAACCATGGGAACAAATTTGTGCAAATGCAAGATTTTAGTCCATTTGCTGTGTAGATAGAGGGCATTGGATGTTTCACCATTATTCATAATAAAGATAGAGTTAAATTAGTAGCTTTTTAAAGGAAAGGATAGGGGTGCCCCTGAGCCTTCGACCGCTGAGCGCGGGCAATGGAGCCAAGGCCGGGGGCTGCTTTCTGGGCGGCGGTGCCGACCCCGAAAACAGGCTGAAGCAGTGCAGGAGCCTGCAGAGAACAAAGGGGTGCCACAGGCCAACCTGCTGAGCTTCCAGGACAAGGAGGAAGAAACCGAAGAAGTTCTCAATGTGAAGAAATCAAGGGAGAGCAAAAGATAGTAAAATTACTTAAGAAAGAACACAAAGAAGATCTTGAAAAATCAAAGACTAAGTCAGAACTCAACTCAGCAGCCAACATTGCAACATAAATGTGTTTTTTTAAATAAAAAAATAAATAAATAAAAAAGGACAGAATGTTGGAACGGCAGCGGCCAGGCCTAGAGTGGCCAGGCACAAGGCAGTGGCAGCTGGGCCCAGAGCAGCAGTGGCCAGGCCCCAGAGCAGCAGCAGCCAGAACCAGAGCAGCAACAGCCAGGCCTGGAGCAGCCAGACCTGGGGCAGTGGCAGCCAGGCCTGAGGCGGAGGTGGCCAAGCCCAGGTTGGCCAGTCCAGGAACACCCAGACCCAGAGTGGCCAGGCCCGAAGAAGCCGGGCCCAGAGCAGCCGGGTCGGGAGCAGCCAGGCCCAGAACAGCAGTAGCCAAGCCCAGAGCATCCAGGCCAGGAGCGGCCAGGCTCGGAGTGGCCGGCCCCGGGGCAGCTGGGCCCAGAGCAGCCGGGTTGGGTGCGGCCAGGCCCGAAGCAGCGGCTGCCAGGCTGGGAGCAGCCAGGCCCGGAGCAGCTGGGTCAGGTGCGGCCAGGCCCAGAGCAGCAGCTGCCAGGCTGGGAGCGACCAGGCCCGGAGTGGCTGGGCCCGGAGCAGCCAGGCCCAGAGCAGCCGGGTTGGGTGTGGCCAGGCCCGAAGCAGCGGCTGCCAGGCTGGGAGCAGCCAGGCCCGGAGCAGCTGGGTCAGGTGCGGCCAGGCCCAGAGCAGCAGCTGCCAGGCTGGGAGCGGCTAGGTCGGGAGTGCCAGTGGCCAGACCCGGAGCAGCTGGTTGTGGAATGGACCAGAGCAACACAGGCCAGGCCAGGAGCAGCCAGGCCCGGAACAGCTGGGCCCAGAGCAGCTGGGTCGGGTGCGGCCAGGCCCGGAGCAGCGGCTGCCAGGCTGGGAGCGGCCAGGCCCGGAGCTGCCAGGTCGGGTGCGGCCAGGCCTGGAGTGGCCGGGCCCGGAGCAGCCGGGTTGGGTGTGGCCAGGCCCGGAGCAGCAGCAGCCATGCCTGGAGCAACCAGGTTGGGAGTGGCAGTGGCCAGACCCGGAGCGGCTGGTTGTGGAACGGACCAGAGCAACATGGCCAGGCCCGGAGCAGCCAGGCCTGGAACAGCTTGCTCCTCGCCTGCCCCTGCCCCAAGGCTGCCTCTCAGACGTGGCTGGAAACTTTTGCAGGAACTTGAGGGTCTGCTGAATCAAGTGATGAAGGCTTAGATCTGGATATATTGAGTTAGTATAGCGCTGGGGTGTTGATCTGTGAGTGCCTTGTACGGGGCCTGGATGAAGTTGGTTGACCTATTTGGAAATGTCTTTTGTGTGAAGTGTATCTTTGGGCATGTGGAGGTATTATTGATATGAGAAAATGCTAAGTAACTGATTTACTATCTGAAAAGGGATTTACTATCCGGGAAAGGGAGGGAGGAAGAGACTGAAAATAAACTGTGCACCTATGGATGAGGACAATGGGGTGGGGAAGGGGGCGGAGGGTGGGGTGGGAACCTGGTGGAGGGAGGAAGAAATGAGGAACCTTTGTAATAATATGAACAATAAAGATTGACTTAAAAAAAATAATAAAATAAAATAAAAAATAAAGGAAAGGATAATTGTACTTGTGTTATAATCATCTGGCAATCTTGTTATAAAAAAACCCGAGTATTTCCACACTCCAACCCTGACCTAGAAAAATCAAAATTTTTAATGTTTGGCCCACAGTAAAATTTCAGAGCCATGGGTATATTACTTTGCTTCTATAATGCTACTCTAATTTATGTAACTCTATTTCATATATATAATTTCAATGAGGAAGGGAGAAGGAGACAGAGATAGATTCTTTTGAGGTCCTTCATCAATTATTTTCTTAACTTTCTTGACTAATTCTGCATGTTTATTTTAACAGATAAGATTAATTTTTTCTGTTAAACTATTTTGTTTCAGTGTCTTATTGATTCATTTAGAGTGAATCAATTTAAAGTGAATTAACATCTTTACATTATGAAATTTTAGTTTCTACAAACAAGCCATGTGTTTCCATTTATTCAAAGCTTTTTAACATGACTCAATAGGGTTTTAAAGTTTTCTTTATATAAGCCTGACACCATTTTGTTAAGTTTCCTACTGAATGTTTTGGTCTTATTTTGTTATTTCTATTGAAAGTAAGATCTACTTTTTTTTTTAAATTAAACTTTCTAACTCATTTTGGTTTATATATTGAAAAGCTGTTGCTTTTATATTTTGATTTTGTAATCAGTCTTCTGATTCACTTTTTTTTCATTGTTTTTAATAGTTTTTTAGTTCATTTTCTTGTGTTTTCTAAATAGGTTATATCTACTGCAAACAGTAATTACTTTGTCATTTTCTTCTCACTGTTTGTATTTCTTGTTTCTTTTTTTAAGTGCACTGACTTTTAGAATGGCACTCTTCTGTTTTGCATTATGGGACTTGATCCTCATGGGAACCTATTTATTCTTCCTGTCCCTGGTTTATGTACACAACTTTTACCAGTCTAAGGAAATGATGCCGGGACCTTACAGAGCTACACCATTTACTTCTTAAATATTCTTCTTTGAAGTGTGGAAGGTTATATCCTCCTCTCTTTGCTCCAAACTACACACTGGCAAATATTTTTCTGCATGTTTTAAATTTGTAGCTGTTTTTCTAACTTAATTGAAGATGCTGGAATTTTTATTAGTTTTTGTTGCATTTCTCAGAAAGTATAATATTTACTTTTATCTAGCTAACTATCATAGGATATCATCTCCATCAGCTTTTCAAGGATCTTCTAAAAATATGTCATTTGGGTTTTAATTTCTTTTTTATTTTGTTCATAAAATCTGTAGACAATTTCCTATGTAGTTTGGTCCAAATAGTGTCACAAAAGGTTGCAGACTTTAGCTAATTGTTGAAGTTGGATAATGGGAACACAGGAATTCATCATGCTATTTTCACTGCTTTTTGTATGTTTATGAGTTTAAAAAAATTAAGTGTATTTACTATAAAAAGGTATTTTTCTACCTTGAGATCTGACATTTACCAAATAATCTCTTTTTATGATTTTTATTTTCTTTCATTGATTTAGAGTTATTATTTTTGTGTATTGTTAGGTGAGTATATGATATTTTTTCCACAAAAAGGTATCCTATTGTTTCAGCATTATTTATTAAATAAACATTCTTTTCTCTCTGTTCCCTACCACACACTATTTTTATTGTTTTCTAACATTGTTGCAAAAGTCTATTTCTAGAAAATTTATTTCATTCCATTTATCTGTTTGTCATAGCTAATCTCCTTCATTACTTTTCTTCTTAAAGGTTTTCTTGGATCTTTTAATACATTCACTCTCCTTGACAAACTGAAACCATTTCATCAATTTCTAGAAAACAATCATATTGGGAAATGACTTAAATAGCATTAAACTTACATCATAATCAGAGAAGACTCTTGGTGTCTTTTCATCTGAGCTGGCTGTACAGTGTGGTTTTTTAATTACCGTATTTTTCGGACCATAAGACGCAGCGGACCATAAGACGCACCAGTTTTTAGAGAAGGGAAATGAAGAAAAAAAGATTCTGAAACAAATAGTGTCCTAAAATATTTTATGTGCATTAAAACCCAACATCACAGTCATAAACACATGTAATCAACCCTGTAAAGTAAACAGCAGCATTTAGAACCATTTAGAACCATTATTAACAAATACAGTCAGCAAAAGACAAAATGTACTGTAAAACACAATAACGAGAGACTTCAGTAATAAATTAGAATAAAGTTGAAGATTTATGGTAAAGGTTCTGCTGAGATCTACAGTACGCCTACCCAGTAGTCAAGCACGGCAACAGAGGGCGGAGAGGAATGATTGGGGGAATAGACGCGGCATTCTTCCGGGCACGGAGTACGGACAAGCAAGGGGTACAGGCGATGATTACGGTTTGGATTACGCAGTTACCGTACACCGCACCTGGGCTGACATGGAGATATGGCTGCAGCGAGGGCATGGAGGCTGACTACCATACATGGGAACTCCTCTACCACTCGGGGTTTACAGAGCAGGGCAGACACTCTGGGCACAGAGGAATGGACAGTGGCTGCAGCAAGCACACAGAGCCGGGCAAGCACACAGAGACCACACAGAGCCGGGCAAGTAAAAAAACTTTTTTTTACAGTATATGTGTAGGCTATATTTGGACCATAAGACGCAGGGACTTTTTCCCCCCACTTCTGGGGGGAAAAAAGTGCGTCTTATGGTCCGAAAAATACGGTATTACAGTATTATTTTAAAATTCTCAGGGATAATTTGTAGATTTTTTCATATATGTTCAGCATATTTCTTCTTAAGATTATTATTATGTATTTCATATTTTTGTTAGCAATATTAAATTATATATATTCTAATTAAAATGTCTATTTAGTTTGTTTTTCCTAGGTTATATTGTACTAATGAGTTTTTATGCTTATTTAATATATATCATTTTATCAACTCACTGGAGCCCTAGTTCATGACATTTGTGAACAAGAGGGGGTGCGGGTCCCGCAGCTGGGCCTGTGCCCTCTTCAATTCCAGACCCCTCAGGGGATGTCTGGCAGTTGGACATCCCTTTTGCAATCCAGGACAGCTGGCTCCTAACTGCTCACCTGCCTTCCTACCTGATTGCCCTAACCACTCTGTCTGCCAGCCTGTTCGCCCCTAAACTGCCCTCCCCTGCCTGCCTGATCACCCCTAACTGTTTCTGCCGTGGCCCCCACCACCATGGCTTTGTCTGGAAAATGTCCAGTCTATCCAGTCTAATTAGTACATTACCCTTTTATATATATTAATTTTGCAATTTTTCTAGAAGATGTTTTTGTTTGTTTTAAAAAAAAATGTTTTTATTGATATTTTACAGAGAGGAAGAGAGAGGGATAGAGAGTTAGAAACATCGATGAGAGAGAATCATCAATCAGCTGCCTCTTGCACACCCCCTACTGGGGATGTGCCCGCAACCAAGGTACATGCCCTTGACCAGAATCGAACCCGGGACCTTTCAGTCCACAGACCGACGCTCTATCCACTGAGCCAAACCGGTTTCGGCTAGAAGATGCTTTTATTTGTTGAGACAATAACCACTATTAAGAAATAATTGAATTGGATTTTCATTTCTTATTTTATTATTTATTGGGCAAAGATCCCAAAATGTCACATTATAGTGGTGATACTGGGTAAACTTTCTTTTCTTCTGATTTTAGTGGGCTTTTATCTAATGTTTTACTGTTAATTATGAGATTGTAGTTTTGTTGTTTTTTTAATGATTCTCTTTTTAACATTTTGAGTTGAGCACTTTAATACCTGCTTTCATTCCTTTTCATTTAACAGTGGAAATACTTATCATTATTAAAATTTTTAGTATAATTCTGGCCATCAACCATATACCTTGGTAGTTATCCTACCAGCTACTAGTTATTCAGCCAAGAATTAAAAACAAAACAAAACAAAACAAGACAAACCTGGCAAATAATATTTTATTTAAAGAAATCTCTATTTTAAAACTCTTTATTATTGGGTTTTTCTCCCTGAATGTTATTATCACTTAATAATGATAACATTGAGTAAAGATCCAAACAAAATAATAATGATAATATTATTATTAACATACACCTGGTTTTGAGTTCTTTGCCCATCTACTTAGAGAAAAGACCTTCTACCCTTCTGTACCAATAGTTAGAAAAACTATTGCTCTGAAATACTGCACATTAATTAACTGTAAATTATTATGATTTCCAATATAGAGATTTATTTATCACTCAGGGCTTAGAACATCCCCAGAGCAGCTTTGCTTCAGGCCCTAGGTCAAGATCAAGATCAGTTCTCTGGTCATAATGGCATAGTGTCACTTCTTAAATTCCAGTGATCAAAGCCGTCATCTGGCCAAGCCCATATGGGATTGAAAAGCATACTCTGTCCAGAGGAAAATTATGGCAAGGACAGAAAAGGGAGGAAGAATTTTGAAACATTTATGTAATTGAACCTAAACTTGATAATGGAACAAATGCTTTACTTAGATTTTTCTTTCCGAATTTTTTGTAATTTGCAAAATTATGAGACCAATTTATTTTTATAATTAAATTATATTAATTTCTGAGTCCCTATGCCACTCTGAGATTTACACTGGACTCACATTCCCTGTTTTCCCCATTCCCTCACTGAAGATTATAAACAATCTGGGAGGGTCTTGGATTACCACGCCATCAAAATTACTCCAGCTATCCTTATTCTTTCACAAGCACAGAAAAGAGTCAGGAAAAATACATAACAAACAGCCAACAGTATAGTTGTCCCTTCATAGCCCAGGGGATTGGTTTCAGGACCCCGAGGTTACCAAAATCCACAGATCTTAAGTCCTTTATATAAATGGTGGAGTACTTGCATGTAACCTGTACATATACTCCTGTATACTTTACATCATCTGGGGTTACTTACAATACCTAATGCAATGTAAATGCTCTGTAAATAGTTGTTATGCTGTATTATTTAGGGATCAACTTTCTGGAATGTCTTTTTCTGGAATACTTTTGACTTGCAGTTGGTTGAATCCACAGTAGTAGAGTTCATAGATACAGAGTGTAGACAGTAGTTACAATTATAGAGGAGGTGCCCAGGTGGAAGGTGGGATTGGAGGAGACAGTGCCATTGTAATAACCTGGTTATTATTTAACAGGAAAGGAGGAAAGAGAAAACTAAATATAGGCATGCCATTTACAGAGCTTTGCCAAAAACTGCATTTAACATTCTGCAAGTCTGTTTCCTGCTGATCGATATGGGAAGGGACTGGACAAAGACAGCTTAAGCATGTGCCCCATAAGGGCTGAGTGCTATGGAAAGGTGCCCATCTGTCTGCCAGTCATATTTGGGAACAAATGGGTAGCCAGGTTGGGCATGGCCATGCAAATGTGTGAAGCTTAAATATTTAAACTTCTAAACAAAGGAAGTTATTTCCTCCCCTCCCCTCCCCTCCCCTCCTCTCCTCTCCCCTCCCCTCCCTTCCCCTCCCCCCCTTCTCCTTCCCCCTCCCGTTCCCCTCCTCCTCCTCCTCCTCCTCCTCCTCCTCCTCCTCTTCCTCCTCCTCCTCCTCCTCCTCCTCCTCCTCCTCCTCCTCCTCCTCCTCCTCCTTCTCCTCCTTCTTCTTCTTCTTCTTCTTCTTCTTCTTCTTCTTCTTCTTCTTCTTCTTCTTCTTCTTTCTCTCTCTCTCTCTCTCTCTCTCTCTCTCTCTCTCTCTCTCTCTGTCTTTCTCTCTCTGTCTCACTCATCTCTCTCGCTGGGTTCCTGGCTCTCCTTGTCAGGGAATGTGTTTCCCGGTGCTGCCCACATGGCTCATGGCCATGCTGGACTCCACACTTGGATTAATAGAGTTTAATTGCTTTTGATGCTAAACCACACTAGGCTGCAACATGGGACAGAAGCTCTGGACACTGACCCTGCTTTGACTCTGCTGAAACCCCAGATGCCCTACTTTTAGGACTAGCTTAAGGGGAGGGAGACTTTGGATCTTCATGTAAATAAGTCTTTCTATCACATCCCATCCTTCCATACAAATTTTAGAAAATTCATTTTCTGAGGCTATCACAAGAACCCCAGAGGGAGGGGACATCTTTCTTTTTATATATTTGTATGTATAAGTGGTGGATTTATAGTTCATTTATTATCATTTTTGTGTTCTAGGTATTTTTTTCAGGTAAAGCAACAAATAAAAATAGCACTAATTACATAAGGTTGTTATAAAGGTTTTAGTACAGTGTCTGCCTTATTGTAAACTTAGCCTACTATGTGAGGTTATTTTATTGTTAACATGGTTATACTAGAAACTATATTTCCTACACTGTCTTTCCTTGTGTTCTATCAGATCAGAGTTGGCTAAAAGTGAAATTGCATGATATTTGAGAGGCAAAAGTGAAGCTGCCACTATGCTCTGGAGGTCATTGTGGGTTAGAGATTATATTGACTCCATTGTGTGTCATTATATTGACTCCTTCTCCTCCTTGCCCTTGCTCTTGCCCAACCATATGTAGCATCTCTCCAGTGGTCCCCCTTTTTTGCCCACAACAGTGAGGCCCATCACAATAGGATTGCTTATGTGAAATAGTATGAATTCAAATTCTAAGCAAGGTTACAGGCAGAACTTTTTATTAAAGAGCCAGCCCTATGTGCACTTAGTGGTTATCTCGATGCTAGCCTTGAAAAACAATGCTGTTCTATCCAAATGAGAAAGTGCACCTGGCATGGTACTGAGATTGTGGGCATATCTGGTCTCTGGCCTGCAAGGTCAGACAGCTAAGTTTATCTTCATTATTCTTCAAACGGGCTAAAGCAAACTAGAAAGCAACATTTTATCTAGGAAGAACAGCAGAAAATTCCAAACAACAGTTTGTTGCAGAATGGGGGTTTTCCTTCTCAGAACCTTTAACAATAACTACCTGCTCCTAAAGCCTCGCAGTCGTGTGGAGTCCACCTGCGTGTGGTGCTCTTGTGGCTGCCCTGGCCAGATATTTCAATAAATTCTTGCCTGCTTTTTTTAATTAATCATCAGCCTCTGGTGGTCTTATTTTGAACCCAGGGTTCGACCCCACAACATATGAACTCACAAAGGTGATAATCACTGAATGTCAAGGTATTTTGAAAGGCTTGTACTCCTTTCCAGGAGCCAGATGTTCCAGGCTCTCATATTTCTCTCTAAGCTCTAGCTCATTCAGCTGTGTCATGACTTATTAGTGAACATACCTTGATTATTCATCTTTTCAGACTTTAACTTCCATGGACCCTCTGACAGTAAACTGTAATTTTTACAATAATTTTCAAATTCCATAATGTTCATTGTAGACCCCTATCTGATTAAACCATAACTGATAAAGTTATTGGTATCAGAAATGGTTACATGGTTACAAAACTTTAAGATTGAGAGTCTGAAACTGCTTCTCTGGAATAATCAGATTAAAAGCATGAATGAACCCTTTACCAATGGTGAAGGATCATTGGTGTCCCATGGCATAAAGCAACAAAATAGTTACTTAAATTGTCACCTGTGAGCACCTATAACCTGCTGACTATAGAAGTTTTGTCTTTGTTTTGCCCAAATAGTTAACACAATAGGACATTTCAGTGTTAATAAGGAATACAATGGGTTAGTAGATTTCTTCTAAATATGCTGAAAAACTTGTAAAAAAAAAAAAAAAAAAGGTGACCTCAGAGCTGTAAATTTTCAGGTCAGGATAATACAGAACCAGACAATTTCTATAGTTTTCCTAAAAGAATCCTTATCTCCTATAGCTGTGGTAATGGTATTTTTTTTAAAAGAAAATCCAAATCTAATTATGTGTGCGGTTGAATTAGACAAATTCAATGTACAGTCTCATAGAGTGTCTTTTATTATATTTGTAAAAGTAATTGAGAAAAAGTAGAATGCTGAATATTAAGTTGGGGATTTATGGCACATTCCAATGAAATAGGGTACCTTGAACCCATAAAGTATTTTGAACTTTCTCCTCCAATAAATGTACCTCTTCTTCCCTGGTCTGTGGAGTTTAATCTCTCTCTTCTTTAAAAACTAAGACTCTACTGGTTATAGCTGCCTTGTAGGAGATTGCTGATCCTTTTAAGGATCTACCCCTACCACTTCTCATTGTTTCTAGACCTATGACCAAACACAAGTTCTGGAAGACTCCTCGGGTCAGACACAAACTGTCAACAATGAGAAGGTATCATGAACGCCTAAAGACTTGCAAGTTTTTGCCAATTTACATGAAAAAATGCCCAAGGAATACGTGTGGGAATGGATCCCAAGGGAATGTGAGAATGGAAGGAATGTACGATTTAATTCGCATAATAAGTTGATATGAGTATTCTCAGCAGAGATCCTGGATTCATTGTATTAGCTTGAGCACGCAAGAATGGCTTTAAGAGTTTGTCTTGCTGAGTGTCTGATAACTGTACCCCAAATTGGACTATATTGAAATAAACTCAAAATACCATCATTTCCTTAGAACAATGTGCAGAAAATTACCAAAAGGTTCAGAGAGATCAGAGCACTACATGGATTTATATAAGACCTGTTCAACCACGTCTTAACTATATCCTTTGGGAAGGTCATGTAGACCTCTGTTCTCCTAGTCTTTGAGAAAAATATAAGTACCAGCACTGACATATTTTATGAGCTCAGTGTTCTCTGTATGCATAGAATGACCATGGGAACTGCTGCCCTTGAAGTGGGCTCTATGAATTATATGAAGATGATGGTGTCTTATTAGGTCAAGGACACTTATTTGGCACTTATTGGCCAAAAATAATAGAGAGAGGTAAGGTTACCATACTGGGTCAAAGAGGAATGTTTTTGCCTACTGAGGTCTTTGGCATTGGCTAAATGACACACTAAACAACTGGTACACTCCCTCCAAATTGGTTCTCTGCTCTGTAGAATAAGTATGTTCTTAATGGTGCAGTAAAATGAGGTGTGCCTGTAATAATAGAACTTAATTGCCCATTTCCTGAAATTATTGCAGTTTTGCTTACAACTTCATAGCAGAAAGCAAAAGATTCTTCCTGTTTTGAAAAGAAATCAAAGCATTCACATCAGGCATTCAAAACTTGAGAACCTGCAGTGAAAGAATCACATCAACTGCAATAAGAAAATATCCTCTGACAAGTAAGATTTCACCCACATTGTTGAATGATCATGACAAGCTGTGATCAGTAATACCAAATTTACTCAAACTGTTTCTTATCTATTGTTATCTTTCTGAAAAATGATTTATAATTCAGAATTTACTGACTTCAGAAGCCCATTTGACAGACTTGAAAAAGCAAGAGATGGATTTACTAATGTTTTCAAGGAATTAAGGCTTAAATATAATCCTTATAGAATTTGATATTAATGTGGACATCAATATGTACTTAGCAGACACTGGATATATAATTAATGTGGCTATTCTGCTATTATTAATTTAATAGATACTGCAAATTTAGAGTAAGGAAATCAAAGAAAAACTAATCATAGTATTTGAAACACACTGGCTCTTTAAACTCTGTATCTTCAGTGCTAACATTAAAAAATGTCATTGGCATAAGAAAAACTTATACCACCACTTGAAAAAAATATTAAACTACACCAATATAAATTATTTGTAATAGTTCCATAAATAAATAATTATAGGGAAAATACAGTAATTAAATATACAATATTATAATAAAATATATTAAGGCATGTGAAGATATTAGTTTCACATGGAGTCATAATTAATTCATATTCTGTCTCTTTTGTGTACAGAGAAAAGTACACAAACAAGAGAAGTTTTTATTCACTCCTCTTCTGCCAAATTTCAAATGAAATGAAACCAAAGCGAGCACACTACCAAATTTGATTCAAAAAAATCTTTTTGGGGTCCAGCTTCTGAAGCCACTAAGCACACATTTCCTAAATAAATAAAAAAATGAGTTGTCTGCAAGCTGTCTTGACACGGTCTGCAAAGTCTCACTGCATAAAACAGCAGTTCAGCAGGTTGTCAGAGAGCTCTTGAGATAAACAAAAACTAAATCAAACTTTCCCCTTCCTGTCTTTCCATTTTAGTTTCATCATGACAGAAGGAAAGCGCTTCTCCACTCCAAGAGAGATCCCTAAATATGGCCACACAGCACTTGGGCATGGCCTTTTATTTTGTAGTTGGTTTTACAAAACTGGAAAGTAGTCCCTGACTGTATGCAGTAGATGCATTATTAATCATTCACTTAGGAATTTAAAAACAATTACTTTGATTAGATAGATCAATTCCTGGAAATTTTAAAACTTAAATTTCAGAAAACATTTTAGAACAATTATAGTAATTAAGAGCAAAGAAAAAGGAATCAGACAATTGGGTTTGAATTCTATTTATACATATACTATCTTCAACTTTGAAGGATATACTTGACCTGTCTGGGCCTCAGTTTCCTTATTTTTAATGGGAATAATAGAAGTTAAATTATATAATATATGTTTTAGAACAGCAGTTCATGCCATGTAGCAAATTTTATGTGCTAGCTCTAACATAATAGTTATTACTATAGCTTTGTCTACTTTCCATTTTGTAAGTATTTTCTGTATCTCCTGCTACTATACCTTTTGTATAAATTTCTTTCTGGATTTCTGGAACTCGGATACACAACTGTGTATCTCCAGAGAGTTGAGATGGGATAGAGAGTGAGTAACAGTGGGTTCCCCCGACTTTTAAAAAGCATTAAAAAAGAAAAAAAAAAGTTCACTTTTTGTTTCTTAAGACTACTCTTACACAAAACTATGATAGTAGCTGATTGTTTTAGATTTACTTTCTTTAATTTTAATAATATATTTTTTTATTGGTTTCAGAGAGGAAAGGAGAGGGGGGGAGAGAGAGAAACATCAATGATGAGAGAGAATTATTGATCAGCTGCTTTCTGCATATACTACACTGGGGATCAGGCCTACAACCTGGGCATGTGCCCTGACTAGGAATGGAACCATGACCTCCTGGTACATAAGTCAACCCTCAACCACTGAGCCACACTGGCTAGACTGTTTTAGATTTTCTTATGTTGATTGCTGCTCCTTGTATACCCTTGCAAACAGGGTTTGAGAACTACTCCAGCCTTCACAGAGCCTGTTATGATGGGTTCAGCATCTTGACAAAATGGTCCATGCTCTGCACCTTTCCATTATCCTTTAATTTATTTCCTACCATTTCAATCCTGATGAAAAAGCCCAAGTTCCCAGTGTTTCATCTTGCTGTCTATCAGGTAATGCTGGGTTATAGTGTGCTCATAAAAAACTGGCAAATGAAACATTAACTAATGTTTTACTCTTTCTAAAAATTGCCCCAGTCTCTCCTTTTGCCTTGGTTCTCTTACACATAAGAATCATATATTAGTGATTTTTAATATTCATTTCACATTAGTTTTAAGGCCCAATATGATTCACATGTAAAAGATAACATTTCATCATATATCTTTTAAATAAATGCCTGAGTTTGGTTTAAATGTTGTTTGGAGTATTTTATTCACTCTTGAACCTGGAGGTTTAATGTCTGTGGCAGGAATGAGAGGCCTGACACAATTTCATATATTTTAAGGTAAAGATTTTTAATTGGATCAACGTTTCCTAGTACCTGATTGATGGTCACTGATAAAAAGAGGATACCTTTGCCAAGTTAAGTTGAGAAACACTACTTACTCCACAGTACTCTTAGAGATTAGCATATTAATATCATATTAAAAGTTATGAAAATTTTTATTGAGAGGCATATTTTTTACTTTAATATAAATTTCATTGTGTTTTGCATTAATATTCATTAACATATATGAAGAAAAGTGTATCTTGGAATATCCTTTGGAAAAGACTCTTAGAGGAGAAATATTGGAACATACATGGTTTAAGTGATTACACTTACAGAAGAACTTGATATAAATAAACAAATAGACATGAAGCTAGAGTTATACTTACACCATTAATTGTTTAAAAATATTTACACTTAGGGTTTATCAAACTTTTCAACTTCTAATTGAAACATGTGACATTATAGACAGGCAGACCTTGATATTTTAAAAATGATAAAATTAACAGACTGACAGAGGTCAGGGGAGAGGAGGATAGATGAAAGAAGGTGAAGAGACCAGACAAAGAACATGTATGTTGCCCTGCCAGATGGCAGAATTGGTTGGAATGTCATCCCATACACCAAAAAGGTTTCTGGTTTGATTCCTGTTCAGGGCATATATCTAGGCTGTGGTTTGATCCCTGGTCAGGGATGTGTATGGAAGGAAACTGATCAATGTTTTTCTTTCTAAAAATCAATAATAATAATAATAATAAAAAAACATAACCTCAGGTGAGGATTAAAAACCATACAACAAGAACAAAGAACATATATGCATAGCCCATGGACACAGACAACAGTGTGGTGATGGCCAGAGAGAGGGGGGCATGGGCTGAGTGGAGGTGGGTAACAGGGGAGAAATGGAGGACATCTGTAATAGTGTCAGCAATTTTTTAAAAATTCTGAAAAATTAAGATCTACACCATAAGAGAATGGCAAATGGCAAATGGCTCATGGCACAGCCTCTGTGTAGCTAACTGCATGAAGTGAGAAAATTAGGTTGTCTTATTTCATTGACTGTACAGTAGTTCACACTGTGCTGGGAATTGGCTTAAATTAAATGTAGATCACAGAAAGCTTTATGTGCTATTAGCAAAACTGTACTTATCAATCCTCTCTAATGAGAAGTCAGAATAATTGAAACTGAACTGGACTAATGTATCTCCAACTTTTACTGTAATTGGTGAACATAGAAGCAGAAAGTCTACAATGAATATTATTTTTATAGTTTGGCAACTATGCCAAATGTGTATTATCTTGGGGGAAATGGAATTCTTTAGCTCCCCTTTAGAGGCTGGAAGAATGTTAACTTATTTTTTTATTAATGCAGGACCATAATTACTCAGAATGAATCAAGTAGAAATAAATTATCCCTTTATACCAATTCTTACTGGGAAAATCCTCCTACTTCCTTTCATTCCTCTCCCAGAACATTTAAGGGCATCTCATGTTTAAATTGAGTAATGTAATCATAGTGACCAAGCATGCTTTTACATTTCCCCAAGTAATAATTTGTCAGTTTTACATGTCTTCTAATGTCAGAGTGCCAGGTGCAATTGTGCCTCTACTTGTGTCTTCCTAACTTGTTAGCCTTAGTGCTCTCAGCTCTCTCACTCTTAGTCTAAATGACTAATTTCTAGCAAATTACTCTGGTGTTGAGATTCATCCCAGACTCCCCAAGACTAGAAACCATATTTTTCTTTCTTGCTCTTGAATATATTCTCACAGCATAGGAGATATGAGAGAATAGAAATTTGTTGATTGAGGAGCTTTCTATTCATCCTTACTAATATTCTTTTATCTTTCTCCTATAGTTGTTTAAATGAGCATTGGAATATGGAAAGCTTGAAGAAATTTATGATGAGACTAAAAAGAGAACATAACAGATGTAAGTGGTGTGTAGCAACAGGGAAGACAAGGATGAGTAGGAATTTCCTCAGTTATAAATGTGCTTTCAGGAAATTTTTCAGCATATGAAAAATTTCTGGTTAAAATTGGCTGTTAAAAAAAAAAAAGCAGTGATATAGGAAAAACTGAGAAGAAAATCCTTGTCTCTAAATTGTGAAAAAATACTCAGATATTAAAATAGACATAAATACTTCGTGTAGCTCAGTGGTTGTGCTTGGACATATGAAGCAGGAAGTAACAGTTCCATTCCTATTAGGGCATATGCCTAGGTTGCAAGCTTGATCCCCATTGTGGGGTGTGCCAGAGGCAGCTGATCAACGATTCTATCTCATCCTTGATGTTTCTATCTCTTCCTCTCCCTTCCTCTTGGAAATCTATACTAATAAAAGGGTAATATGCCAACTAGAGTGTCTATCTTCTGGACGTCCCACTTCCTTCCAGACAAAGCCATTGTGGTGGGATCCAAGGCAGAGGCAGTTAGGGGTGATCAGGCCAGCATGGGAGGGCCGTTGGGGGCAAGATCAGGTTAGCAGGGGAGGGCAGTTGGAGGTGACCAGGCCTACAGGGAGGGCAGTTGGGGGAAACCAGGCCAGCAGGGGAGGGCAGTTGGGAGTGAAATCAGGTTGGCAGGGGAGGGCAGTTGGGGGTTACCAGGCCAGCAAAGGAGGGCAGTTGGGAGTGACCAGGCCTGCAAGGGAGGGCAGTTGGGGGCAACTGGGCTGGAAGGGGAGGGCAGTTATGGGGGACCAGGCCCGCAGGGGAGGGCAGTTGGGGATGACCAGAACAGCAGGGGAGGATAGTTAAGGGCAAGATCAGGCCAGCAGGGGAGGGCAGTTTGGGGTGATCAGGCTGGCCAGGGGAGGACAGTTGGAGGTGACCAGGTTAGCAGGGGAAGGCAGTTGGGAGCGAGATCAGTCCAGCAGGGGAGGGCAGTTGGGGGCATTAGGCAGGCAGGCACATGCGTGGTTAGAAGCCCGTGGTCCAGGATTCCGAGAGGGATATCTGACTGCTGGTTGAGGCCTGATCCCGCCTGCAGGGATCAGGTCTCAACCAGCAATTGGACATCCCCCAAGGGGTCCTGGATTGGAGAGGGTGCAGGCCAGGCTGAGGGAGACCCCCCATGCATGAATTTCATGCACCGGGCTTCTAATCAATACTAATAAAAAAAATAGACACAAATAGATGCAAAAATAAGTGAGTACAAATAATTATGTAATAGATTGAGTGATAATAAATATCAATAGGGAAGGTTGAAAATATACTCACTGTTTTTCTGACATAAAAATTGAGTAAAAGTAGTAAAGGTATTTCAAATTGATGGTCTTAGAGTTTGAGAAATCCTGTTTAGCTGAAGTTTAAAAATACATGAGATGAAGATGTCCATGTGTAAGAATTAGTAATCAGGACTAAAATTTCATATTAACTTGCTATATCCCCTTGAAATAACTAATTGACACCTAAATAAATTCCTTCTATGATAAAATAGGGTTAATAATAGAATATTATTCTATTCTCTTTACAAAGCACTCTTTCTTAAAAGTCCTTATGTAATATAATTTATTTTTAAGTTTTCAAACAATACAGAGGAATATGAAGTGTTATGGAAGTGTGTAGACTTTCTCAAGTAGTGTGAGGGGTAAACTGAAGGCAGAGCTTCAAGAACAAGTGAAACAAGTCAAAACAAATTGGGATCATGATGGAAAGATATGTCCAGGGAAAAATGCTAATGGAACACTTTGGATTAAAGGGCGGAGGAAATCAGTAAGAGCCAAGAAAATCGGCAACAGATGAGCTTTTGACCAATGCATACCAGATGGGACCATAAGGCATGTTATAGTTACAAATATTTTATTGAAGAAGAACTAATCTCTAGACTTCTGAATCGGTTATTTTTCTTAATATTATATCTGTCCTATCTAGTAGTTACAAGGAATAAGAAATGATGATTATGAATTACAGCTACCTATAGGTATAGGCAGTTGTCTAAATAAAAATTTCTAAATATCTCCCCAAAAGCCACACAGATCAATGAGAAGAGAACATAAAATTAGCTATAATTGATACCCATGGCATAATTAGAGCACCAAGAGTAGTACAAATTCTAAATTATGTGTAGGTAGTTAAACAAACATACAGATTAAGAGCATTCATTCTCAAGAATTATGGTTGTGCAGGGAGTCAGTCAGAGATCCCGTAGAAAGCAGGAAAAGTGATAGGAACCAAATAGTGATAAAGACTGATAAAATAACACATAGTAAGAGTTAACATGTCTAATGAAAAAATACTGAGAGCAGGTGAGAGACTTTGCTGGTCAGGGGTCTGGTTACTGCGAGATAAAAGGGAAAAGGTATGAAGGTGCATAGAACCAGTGATGAAAGTTCAGGAAAGCACCTTTTCTGAGGTAGCATGGGAGACTTGAGTCAGGAGCATCCTTTGGAGTTCTGTTGGTGAAAAAAAATAAGAAAGCAGGCAGTGAAATTAAATATTCTACAGAAGTAAAAACAAAATTAAAATAGCAGAAAAATATTAACCATTCTGTGAGTCAACCAAACTTTGGAAAAAAATGAAGAAAAAGGCAAATATCTATATATATAAAAGCCTAAGCAACTGGAACAACCAGAACGACTGGAATGACTAGTCACTATGACGTACACTGACCACCAAGGGGCAGACACTCAATGCAGGAGCTGCCCCCTGGTGGTCAGTGCACTCCCACAACCAACCTCTCCTAGGCAGCCAACCTCCTGTGGTCCCTCCTTCTGGCCGGCAGACCCGTGGGCTGGGATGGGGAAGCAGGGATGGGTGGTGGTGGACATGGTCCCTTTCCTAAGGGGGCTGAGGGCTAGCTCCCTCCTTGGGGTTGGGGGCCAAACTCCTGTGCCCCGTCCTTCCCCACAGCCAGCAGACACTGATTGGCCCACTGCCCAACTGCTGTGGTGGAGGCACGACAGGAATGGAATTAGGAAGAAGGAGGAGGAGAACTGCGTGGTGGCAGGTTGCTGATGATGGCAGCATCAGTGTTTGGGGTCTGGCATCCATTCCTTCTGTGCCTGGACCAGTGACTGTCACCTCCTCTTTGGCCTGGCCCCTCATGGGCCTGGCCCTGATCAGCCCTGATCACCAGCCAAGCCTAGGGACCACACACATGCATGAATTTTGTGCACTGGGCCTCTAGTTTCAGAAATAAAAAGAGAATTAATTCACCTCAGAATAATTTGTGAAAAGCCTAAGGAAAATTAAACACTAAAGGTGTCCAGAGAAAATTGATTTGACGAAATAGGTGTTATTTAAAAAACCTTTGAAAATATTTCTCAACCTTAGTGAGTTAGACTTGTGATAAAAAAAAATGCAAGCAAAACAAAACAAAACAAAAAAACAAAACAAACCCTGTACTTCACTTAATAGGTTTGTTATTGTTGATAATAGTATTGGTTTAATAATTCTGGAATTATTTTGAGTGTCCTGAAGAATAAAACAAATGAATAAATATATTGATGTTTTTGGGAATCAGGGACCTTATGAGGGTAAAATATAGGTGATATCCCCAGGTGAAGAAAATCCTTATGGGTTATATGTTTATTTCCTAGCTCTGTCCATGGAACTGAGCCAGAATCAATGACAAGTAATTGGCAATGAGAATATTTGGTACCTACATATGTGTTTCTAAATAATATTTAACATTAAAAGAAACCAGGGTTTTATGGAAGAATTGGTAATTCTATTTTTTTGGTAGAAAAATATTTGTAACTAGAGCATTTTGATCCACTAATGTATTTTTAAAGATTAATTTATTGATTAAAATGGGAAAGTATTTTAAAATCTTTTACAGATAAATTGTACTAACCACATACTAACCAGAATTGAACAATAATCTCACTTCCTTTAAAATTAAAATTTTGGAAAACTCAATGAGCAAATTAGTTCAATCACTTATTAATTAAGAAAATTATAACAATGAAACCTATATATTATTAACCAATTTAACCCAATAAATTCCATAAAGTAAAAACTAACAATGGGTGCTTAGAATGCACTTTTAGCACTGTTCTAAGCACTTTTACATGTTTTATCTGATTTATATTTTTCTAATTCCCCTGAGAGGCTAGCTTTATTTTATAGATGGCAAACCTGATTTGGAGAATTTAAGAAACTAGCACAGTCACATGAAAGAGCCAGAATTTTAGCACAGGCCAATGTCTCTATAAATTTTACATCACTGTTCTTTGACTTGTCATTTGTCTAACTTAATAGTTTTAAAGGACCATCCAAGTCACCAACCCATTTGCTCATCATAACATTCTGTGAGCTGATTAAGTTGTGAACTATTTATTACCTTTCTATTTCAATAAACATAGAAGTTGAGGTTCACAAATGTTAAATATCTTGACCAAATTAGTGGGACAGCCAGGACTTGGATTTAAGCTTTTTGAATCCTACTCAATACTTTTTCACAATAGCATGATGCCAATAAACTACAATCTTGGAAAAGTTTTGAAAAAATGAAGTGAAATTGTGTCCTGATGAATAAAGGTTGCATTTATATGTCTTTTTAAGATGAAATTTTTGAAAAACTTTTAGAGACTGTAGTAGGCAGAATAATGGCCTCTAAGAGATGATCAAATTTGAATTCCTTCAACCTATGAGTATGTTAAGTTGCATGGCAGAGGGCATTTAAAATTGAAGATGGGATTAAGATCAACTGACATTAAAATAGGGATTATCCTGTATTTTCCCCTGTGGGCGCTATGAAATCACAAGGATTTTCAAACATGGAAGAGAGATATATGAGAGAGTTAGATACAGGATGATGGAAACAAGATCAGAGTGCACCAGGACTGAGTGAAAAGACTTACTTGCTTTAAAAATGTTTTAAGGTGGCTATGAGTTAAGAACTATGAGTCTCTAGAATATAGTAAAAGCAAGGAAATGGATTGTCCTATAGAGCTTTCAGAAGGATGCCTTCCCAAACCTGGATTTGAGCCAGGGAGATCTTGCATTAGATTTCAGACCTCTAGAATTGGAAGATAATAAATTGGTGTTGTTTGTAGCCACTACATTTGTAATAATTTGTTGTAGCAGCAACAGAAAACTAACACAAACAAAAAAATCTGAACAGGAAGAAGGAAAGTAGATAAATAGTAGTAGGTGCTTTTTGAATCAGCCCTCCTGAGATGGAAATTAATGAATATATGGGTACCATCGACTCTGAGAAGGCTAGAACATGTTTGAGGTTAGGTGTTAGGATATCTGACGGGAATTATAAAACATTTCCAGGCTAAAAAGGATCATAACTCTTCCTCAGTTTCAATAACTTTTTCATTTGCTCTCTCATCTTTGGAGAAGAATCAAAGCCTTTGTAAAGAAATGTTATTGTATTGAGAAGAAAAACATGGCGGCAAAATTCTGTTTAAATTAAAATGAACTGAGAGAAACTGTAAAAAGGTACATAGAAGAGCATCACGTTTCTTTTTAGCCCTCTGACCTGCTGTGCCTACTGGGTCATAAAAGACTACTTAGCATTCTCTTTTGTGAATCAATTTGAAAGAGAGTAAGAATAAATGCATGCTGTGTCCCCAATTTAGCTAAATCTTTTAGAAAAAGTTCAGAGGCATACACACAAGAGAAATGGATAAATTTTAAGATCATTCATTTTCAGACTGCCAGGAAAGATTACATTAGGCTGACCTGCATGGTCCCAGTATGACTAAAGAGAGTAACTTGGAAATGAGTAGGTGATTGATTCAAAAGTCTCTCATTTCATTTTCACATCACATCCTTCAATATATATATATATATATATATATATATATATATATATATATATATTTCCCTTATCTACTGTAATATCTTTCTCTTAAGGGACCATAGTTCTACAGAAAATTGACATTGAAGCCTTAGTGATTATCAATCTCAGGTGATTTTGTTAACTTATATTACTCTCACATTCTTAAATCATAGCTTCATTACAAGGTTGATTTCTTCATCATTATTCAACAGTCATTTTTAATATTAATATGGTGGGCAAAGTGTATTTTCATTTTCAAATACTTGTGGAAATATATATCAAGAGTTGGTTTCTCTAAAGTTGGAAGAATTGTAGTATTTTCTCATGCTTACATCTAGATAGTATTTTCTTTAAGACTGCTTTTAGACTTCTAAACCCTAATTATTGCTATGACTAAATCTATAATGATTCTGTATTGCCATAATGTGCATCCATCAGAGACATTAAGGCAAATTCAACATTTAGCCCATCATTCTTATGGAAAAAGAACAACTGCCCCAAATTAAGCAGAATGATCCAGGAAATAACTTGATCTTCCAAGTAGATAAGACAACAATAGATTGTCTTGAGATTTAATTTATATAAATTTATGTAAACCAATTTGTGTTGTGGTTAATCCTGATGTTAGAATGAGAAATTTTATCTTAACTGTATAGTATAATAGTAGTGAACTATCTAGTATATGCATTTTTATTTGGAGGGGCCTGGATGATATACCAAACCCATCAGAGGTCTAGTTTATGGCATTTCCAGATCTGAGCCCTCTCTTTGGAATCATGCCACTGACATCACCTTTTTCTAACTAGTTCATATGAAACTGCAACTCAGGTGATATACTTTGTGGTTTCACTTGGGCCCAGTACTTCAACCAGAACAAAAATAAATTTTAACTTCATGAGAAGGATATATATGTGTAAAAAAATACTCCCAGGCAAGGCTGGGAAATGGATTATTTTGTGCTGTAGCAGTCTTGATTTACAAACTCTTTGGATTCATACAAACATGTTTTTCCCAGTCCTTTACATGAGGGCCCAACATAACAGCAAAGGACTGCTGGGTATAATTCATCAGAAACACAAAAACATGAGCTGTCCTAGTAAACCAAATACTACTTTCTTGGTATAACTGAAAGTGCTGGGGCTTTTATTTTTTAATTGCCAAACTCTGACCTATTTAAGGCTACAATGAAGCCTTAGCAATTATCTAGCTCAGGTGAGCTTAGTTAACTTATATTTACTATCATATTCTTAAGTCATAACTTCATTATATATGCAGCTAGGTCCACTGGAGGCATCCTTCCTCTCACCCAAGGTTGATTTCTCTCTCATTGTTCTACATCACATCCCTCTCACGGTTTGACTTTGCTTCCATAATTATGCTCTTGCTTCTAGTTAGCATATACATAGGCTCAAGCTCATACCATCCTTAAAAAGAACAATAAAGTCAAAACTTTCACTGGACCAAATCATTTGATACAGTTTTTTTTCTTCCTTCTAGAACTCGAAGTTATAACTGGGTCTCATACTCAGATGTCTTCAGAGACCAGTGGCAGTTGATTGAAATGAGGTGTGAAGCTGAGGACAGATAAAGGAAAATTACAGAGCCCTGGAAGGGTTGATCCCTGCCATGTAAATATGCAGATGTCAGAATGTCTAATTTTTATTTTTTTATTTTTTTAATATGTTTTATTGATTTTTTACAGAGAGGAAGAGAGAGGGATAGAGAGTTAGAAACATCGATGAGAGAGAACCATCAATCAGCTGCCTCTTGCACACACCCTACTGGGGACGTGAGCGCAACCAAGGTACATGCCCTTGACCGGCTTTATCCATTTATCCTTTTAACATACTCCAGTCAATTGGGGTTTTTGTTGTTGAACACTTCCTTACTTTCTGACACTACAAGATGCTTCAGACTCATCTTATATATTTCTGCCCTGGTTTCTTTTACTGTAGAATGGTAACAGAAACTGCATCTGCATACTATGTGGGTTTGTTGCTACTGGAGAATCCTTATTCCTAGACCCTTTCAAATAACAGAGCACAGAAATGTATGTGTATATAGTAACTTGTGAATATATACAAACCTATAGTTATTTCTGTATACAGTTGACCTTTGAACAACACAGGTTTGAACTACATGGGTTAACTTATATGTGGATTTTTCAATAAATAATGTATATGTATTTTTTCTTCATTATGAAGAAATTTAAATAACATTTTATTTTCTCTAGCTTACTTTCTTGGGCATGAGGTATTTCTTTATTCTTCCTTTTGATTGCAAGAATACAGTAAGAATATACTTGTAAGAATACAATATATAATATGTAAAACACAAAATACATGGTCATTGACTGTTTAATGTTGTCAGAAAGGCTTCTAGTAAATAATAGACTATAAGTAATTAAGTTTTGGAGGAGTTAAAAGTTATACATGGGTTCTTGACTGCATGGATGTTGGTGGGTGTTGTCTCTAACCCTCTGCATTGTTAAAAAATCAACTGTATAACCATCTATATCTACATTAAGGCAATCATGGGTTCTTACTGATATTGCCAATGCTAATCCATACTACATTGATCATTCTAGCCTTCTCCCCTTTCTTAATGGTGAGAGGCCTGGCTCCTACCAGTGTACATGTAAAGCACTTCAAAATTGTTTATTTGTACTCCAGTTTGTTCCTAACTCCAGCTGCTCTATGCCCATCTCAGAGGTCTGAGTATCAAACATATTGGAGTCCTTCCTTCAAGATCCTAGGTTTGATTTTGTTCTATCAACTTTAAGAATTGTATATTTGTATTGAAGTTACTATCTTTGTTAACTCAGCATTTCCTTTTGCATCCAACATTATATATAATCAATTCACTATAGTAAATGTTTCAGTTTGAAATGCCTGATATGGTTTCTGTTTTTATGTCTGGATTTTGACTAATCTCTGAACCAAACATCACTGTTTCTTATTTTATCTTATTATTTTATTTATTTATTTATTTTATTTTTTTACTTAAACCAATTTGTGGTGTGTTTCTTGCCTCCTATGGTTACATAGTATTAAATAGTATGCCATACTATTGCTTCTGCTACTCTATCTGTCTCATTAGTTATGTAGAAAATTATCAATAATTCTTTGAGATTCAGTTAAATATTTTTTTTTAAAGAACAAAGACAGTTTTATTACTCTTAGGGACACACAATAACCTGTAAGAAGCAGGAACCTGGTCAGGTGTGTTAGAAAGTTTTGTAAATGCTACAGCAAATGGATTATTCTTTGCTATTGTTTATCATGCAAACACAACTGCTAAAGGCCTTTGTTCTCAAATGGACCAGCATCTTTCTTATTTATACAATTCCTTTTTTTCTTTCTTTATTGATTGAGGTTTTACATATGTGTATTTATCTCCCAATTACCACCCCTCACTTTCCCCACCAACCCAGCATGATGTTTGTTTGAATCCCTCTCTAGTTTTGCCTATTCTCGGCCTCACACTAATGCCTCTGCACTCTTTCAGTCTTATTCATCTTCTTAGGAAGTCTTCTGAATGTTGAATTTTCTTATTGTATGGAAATGCATCAGACATCAAAAGAATTTTATAATAACTTACAGAATCTTATTTCTATAATGCAGTCCCTTAATGGCCATAATGATTGCAATTGTAAAAGGACCTGAGGTTC
The DNA here is from genome assembly GCF_964339955.1 of Pipistrellus hanaki. Lineage (NCBI taxonomy): Eukaryota > Metazoa > Chordata > Mammalia > Chiroptera > Vespertilionidae > Pipistrellus > Pipistrellus hanaki. The sequence goes on from NC_140505.1 coordinate 115,002,898, forward strand.
TGGATGGTGGGCAAATGGTGGTAATGCAGGTTCAACCCTCTCTGGTTTGGTCCTGGGCAACCTGCAGTGATACACAGCTGCTGACTGTTATTATGGCAAGGTATCATGAGTGACTGCCATCTCTGGACTGCTTCTCTTCTGTCTTCGTGGTTGGAATAGTCCTGTCAATTCCTTTCTGTTGACAGAATCCACATGATCTCAGAGTTGTTTACTGAAAATATACAAACATATTCTTCACCAAAAGTTAATAAAGGAATATTTTCTATAAATTTGACTTGAGGTCCTTTTTCATTTTTTGCCCAAATGATTTTCCTCTGGCTTGTTTTGACACCATGTGTGTTTTTCATGGGTGTCTTGCTGATAGCATTACAGTTAATTTTCTAAATGCTACAAATTTCTAAAGTACAAATTTTCTAGATATAATTTACTTTCAGGATATTTTTCCTTACATGATATTCTTCTACTTTCCCCTTTTTTATTTAAATATTAGGAGGCTTTATAATGCTGACATGTACACATAAGGAACTGTTTGACATTGAAATTGGGTCTCATAATTATATATCCAATTTTACTACATAAAAACATATAGAAAATTATATAGAATTTCATTTATTTATTTATTTTAATAAATCTTTATTGTTCAGATTATTACAAGTGGGTTTCTCTTCCACCCCCCCCAATTGCTCCCCTCCACCAGGTTCCCACCCCACCCTCTGTCCTTTCCCCACCCCCCATTGTCCTCATCCATAGGTGCACAGTTTTTGTTCAGTCTCTTCCAGCACCCCCCTCTCTCCTTTTCCCCAGAGAATTGTCAGTCCACTCCCCTTCCATACCTCTGATTCTATTATATTCACCAGTCAATATTGTTCATCAGTTGTTGTTTTTTAATTTCCTTGGTTTTTAGATTCACTTATTGATAGTTACGTATTTGTTGTTCATTATTTTTATCTTTATTTACTTTCTCTTCTGAAAGAACCCCCTTCAGCAATTCATATAATTCTGGTTTGGTGGTGATGAACTCCTTTAGCTTTTTTTTTATTAGTGAAGCTCTTTATCTGACCTTTGATTCTGAGTAATAGCTTTGCTGGGTAGATTATTTTTGGCTGTAGGTTCTTACTATTCATCACCTTGAATATTTCTTGCCATTCCCGTCTGGCCTGCATGGTTTCTGTTGAGAAATCAGCTGACAACCTTATAGGTGCTCCTTTATAGGTAACTACCTTCTTTGCTCTTGCTGCTTTTAATATTCTCTCTTTGTCTTTTGCTCTTGGAATTTTAATTATGATTTGTCTTGGTGTGGTCCTCTTTGGATTCCTTTTGTTTGGAGTTCTGTGCGCTTCCTGGACTTGTAAGTCTAATTCTTTCACCAGGTGGGGGAAGTTTTCTGTCACTATTTCTTTCAGTATGTTTTCGATATCTTGCTCTCTCTCATCTTCTGGGACCCCCATAATTCTGATGTTGGTTCGCTTGAAGTTGTCCCAGAGGTTTCTTACATTATCTTCAACTTTCTGGATTCTCTTGCCTTCTTGCTTCTGCAGAGGAGTGTCTTCTAGCTCTTTATGTTCCAAATTTTGACTTGATTCTTGCTATCTTCCATTCTGTTTTTAGGACTCTGTATAATATTTTTTATTTCAGACAATGTATTCTTTATTTCTTGTTGATCCCTTATTAATTCTAGTTGATCCCTTTTCATATTCTCATAGGTCTTATCGACCTTTTCTAGGAAATTCTTGAAAAACCTTATAAGCATAGAATTGAGCTCTATATCCAGTCGTTTTTTGTCCTCCATTTCTTTTGTTTGTGATCTATTTTCTTGTCTCGGCATTTTCACAGCTTCTCTGAGTTGGTAGCCTTAAAAATCTGTGTATTCTGCTTGGATGGGGCGGGGTTTCAGGGTGGAGCCTACAGCCTTGGCTTCCGTCAGCCATGCCCTATGTGGCTCCTGAGTCTTAGTGTTCCTCAGGGTCCTTTGGTACTCGCTGCAAGCACCTCTGGGAGAAAGGTGCCCTCGATTTTTGCCTGCTACCAAACAGTCTAGGCTCTCCCCCAATGAGCCTGGAACTGGGGTTCAGTTCAGTTGGAAGTGGAGTTGGAGGTGGCTTTCAGAGCAGTCTGGAGCTTTTGTCTCCTTCCCGCCAGGGCAATCCCGCGGCACAGCCAACCGTCCCTTCTCTGCACGCAATCTGTGCACCTCTGGGACCTCCTTTCGCTGCTCCCCTAGGGTTCCGCCTTAAGGCCCAGGCTCCCTCTATATGAGCCTGGGTCCCCAGGGTCTGGCTTAGAACTGGGGTTCAGAGCAGTCGGAATTGGGGCCCAGCACAGTCCGGAGCTTTGTTTCCTTCCCGCCAGGTCAATCTAGCAGCAGAGTCAACAGTCCGTCCTCTGCGCGCAATGTGCATGCCTCCGGGGGCTCTGCCTTTCTCTGCTCCCCTGGGATTCCGCCTCACAGCCCCGGCTCCCTTTGTTTGAGCCTGGGTCTCCAGGGTCTGGCCTAGAACTGGGGTTCAGCCCTGTCGGGTCTGGGGTTCAGCACAGTTGGAGCTTTTATCTCCTTCCCACTGGGGAACTCCAGCCAGGCACTCGGCCTCCCTCCTCTCTGGCTCCGTCCTCTCCGCACGCGCGCCGCGTGTCTCTGTACCTTTTATAGCTCCTCCGCTCTTCCTTCTGGTTTTCTCCCTGTTTCTCATTGTAGAATTTCTAGTCAGTCGACTTTCCTGTAGTTCTGGGTAATGTCCATTTTATATTTTAGTTGTATTTTATTGAAATTGTTGTGTGCGGCTGTGGCTAGGTATTTACCTGTGCAGCCATCTTGGATTCTCTTGAATTTTTTTTTTTTTTTTTTTTTTTTTTTTTTTTTAAGTAAGCCCTTTGAGATTTTCTAAACAGGTAGACTGCAGACTTCATCAAGCCCTAAAATATATAGAAAATTCTCTTCCCACCTCTCATGAATCCCCAAGACATTTTTTCCTTTAGACTCCATTAAAAAATGGAAACTGATTTTCTGGCATATAAAGGTGAAGTATGAGAAATTTGGATATTATTTAGGTGTTCCAATTCATCCATTCAGGTTTTTAACACCAATGTGGAGGCCATTCTATAAGTCAGCAGAGTTTTTAAAGAGAAATTTATCTTTGCACAGTGGTTATATTGTGTTTCCTGCAGCATTTCATTGAAACTATTCAGGGATACACTTATGCAAAGCAAGCAATCTTTTTGAAACTGTTTTGATCTCTTGATAGCTTCATGGTTATAACAGAAATAAAATGAAGTGTAGCCTGTCTTTTCATTTTGAATTTCAGTTTGTGTTGAAACATCAAAAGGAAACAAAATTACAAAGTATTAGATCTAAATGATACTCTAGAGCTTTCTTCTCACATTCTGTTCCCTGCAAGGTGCTGTCAGCCCTATTATGATAACAATCATGTTGTATTTATATTTGTACTCTCATTACGCAGTGCCTCGCTCATTGCAGACACTCAAAAATATTCATGGGTGAATAAGTGAACAAATGATAGGAAATAGAATAAATGGATCCATCATTACATTAAAGAACTTACAGAGAGGCTAAGTAAGGTACTTGACATCACTCATTTGGTAAGTAGCAGATTAAGGTCTAGAGTCTGTTCAGATCTTCTGAATCCAAGAAAAGCTTTCAAATGTTTGTGCTGTGCTTCTGTAGTCAATGAGCTCTTAAGTTAAAAAAAAAAAAAAAAAAAAAAAAAAGTGTCAAAAGCTGTCTCTCCTCTTCACTCATCTTCACTTTCATCTTAAACAACATAGCTTGAGATATTCAAGTAAGTTACATCCTATCTAATAAAGGGGTAATATGCAAATTTACAGTCACTCCATCACACAAGATGGCCACCCCCATGTGGACACAAGATGGCCACCACAAGATGGCCAGCAGGGGAGGGCAGTTGGGGGTCGCTAGGACAGCAGAGGAAGGCAGTTTGGGGGGACCCAGGCCTCTAGGGGAGGGCAGGGCCAATAGAGGAGTGCAAATAGAGGTATTTTGGGCTGGCAAGGGAGCAGTTAGGCATTGATCACGCTGCCAGCGGAGTGGTTAGGGGGTAATCAGGCTGGCAGGCAGAAGCAGTTAGGGGCAATCAGACAGGCAGGCAGGTGAGTGGTGGGGAGCCAGCAGTCTTGGATTGTGATAGGGATGTCCGACTGCTGGTTTAGGCCTGATGCTACCAGGATCAGTCTTAAATGGGCAGTGGGATATCCTTTGAGGGATTCCAGATTGGAGGGGGTACAGGCTGGGCTGAGGGATACATACCTATCCTCCTCCTGCCCCATGCATTAATTTCATGCATGGGCCTATAGTTTTTCATAAGAAATCTTAATCCTTGCACAACTGAAAATACAGATAATTCTAGATCATTTTTTTTCTGAGGCTAGTGAGTTTTTCTGTTCACTAGCTAATGCAGCTCTATCAAGTGGCAATAATGTAAACTCAGTTTTACATTATGGCCCTTACAGAAGCTAATATGGTGGCATAGATGGACACCTGAAATTGCTGCCTCACACAACCACTTCAAAACTACAACTAAAAGACAAAACAGACAGAACCACAGAAAGGCTGGCTGAGTGGAAATTCTACAACTAGAAGGGAAGAGAAAGCGCACTGAGACTCAGAGGAGGTGCAGAAGTACAGTGCAGAGGTACAGAGGCACGCGCAGAAAGGGCTGGCAATGGAGAACTTGGTTGTCTTTTTCAATCAAGAGGGAGATACAAGCTCCCAACTGCTTGAACTCCAGTTCCGGACGAGACTCTGGGGACCCAGACTCATAAGGGGAGAAACTGGATTGTTTGGCATTGGGTGGAACTGGAGGGCGGCTTTCTCTCAGAGGTGCTTGCAGCGATTGCCGAGGGACACTGAGACCCGGGGGGCCTCTTAGGGCAGGGTTGATGGTCAGCCATTGCTGTTTGCTCCACCTTATTGATTCACTGAGACCTTACTCTACCCAAGCGATGTGCAGAGGGTTTTGCATATGAATGGCCTGGCACTTTGCAATCTAAAATTACCTAACAAACTGCAGCTGGGTCAAAGAGTCCCAGAGCTTCCAAAAGAAGGCCCAAGTCCCCACAGCAGCTTGCTTTGCGCCACTGATATTGGATTGGAGATGTGACTAGTGTGAGGAATCCCCTGATGAGCTGAGAGCATTCTCTTCATCTAGAGCAGACATGCAAGGGGCTAGCCTTTTCTCTTCAGACCCTGAGTGAAAACTAAAAGTAGTATCAGTTAACCACCACTGTCCTGAGCCATAAGGAAAAAGTCCGGTCTCACTTCCTGGTCAGTTCCACTTCCTGGTTGAGCAAGAGCGACAAAAAGCCCGTGAGAGTCAAAACTGTTATCCCTCCCACATTGGAATAGCCAACCAGCTAAGAACAGGTACCCACCGCCCAGTCAATCACCTTGTGACAACCCCCCCTTTTCCTACCCCTCCCCTCCCAGCCCGAGAGCTTATAAACCGCTGTTCTTGAATAAAATTTTGAGGCTTGATCAGAATCCTGTCTTGCCTTCTTTCTTCGTGTTCCTTGTTTGCTTCATAGGTGATTTCCACGTGCCCTTGTTGTTGCCCCGTGGGTCGGGGCACACCACCAAATTATTCAGTATTTCTGGGTGTGCGTTTCCACCCAGGACTTATTGTGCTTCAGATGGAATTGGATTATTCTTCCTGCAAGAAGTTTTTTATATAAATTCCTGGTCCCAGTCTCTGAGTTCTTTGGTGTGTTTCAGAATTTAAGAACCAAAGGGAAATGATGTGCTCTTTGGGACTGAAGAAAAATTAAGCACTCTAGAAAGAAACTGTAGGGATAAGAGATAGAAAGTAGGTGAGGATTCCAGAGGGAACAGAGTGTGTGGTAGGAAGGACACCATGGAAGGCTGCTACCTGCCCCAACAACGACTCCTCCCAAATCTCCAGTACAGCACACTGAAGCCCATAAACTCTGTGTCCAAGCAGGCTGCTTATGCAAACTGTTTAAGGGAATAAGATTCAAATCTAAATTAATCTCCGAGATAGAGCAGGGAAGGCAAAAGAGACAGGGTCACTGGCAGAAGCAACAAGCTCTAAAAAATATTCCCCAAAAGAGAATGAGGTAAGATGTTTGAACTTCCACAGTTTACACTAAGTTTAAGCAAACTAGCATCCCCGACAAAAATCTGTGTTTTGTAACCCTTGAGAGAAATAAGAGCATTTCTTAAGGAAAACAAAGTGAAATTCAGTGACATTGTAAATAAATCAGTTAAAATAATAAGGAGGCTACATAAGAGAAGTGAATTAGAATGATCTAAATTATTTTTAAGGGAAAACAACCCTAAAAAGGAAATCAGTGATTCACTGACATATTATGTAAATCATGAAAATATAAATTATAACTCTATTATTTCCATTAAAAGTTTTATCTTGAACCAAGTCATTCCACAGTCTTGTTAGGACTGTTCTTATTTGTAATGTGGTTGATAGTACTTGCAACATGTGACATGGCTGAATGAGCTCCTGAGGAAATTATTATATATTTTAGAAATATGATTCCCTGTCTGCATAACTAAAATGAATATTTAAATATATATACATATTTTCTCATTATTTATAACTTAATTATCTAAAGTAAACAAACACTGATTAGTAAGATGGATGTCATTAAATTTTTTCTTAATTTTAGTAAAGCTCTCTAATGGGAAATGATACATGAGTAGGGAAAGTAAAATAAAAGCATATCTCTAAAAAAAATTTAATGACATTATTATTTCCATAAATAAATATTTTAAACATTTATTCTATCCTTAATTTAAATGCCTTTTTTTGTGATATAGCAAGATAGAGCCTTCTATTATATACAGAACCAAATAAATGTGAACATTTAGATTAATGTTGTAAATTATGCTATTGGTAGTATTTTTATTTCAAATCTCAGATAATACTGTTATTGTTATTTTCTGTTTGTTTGCTTTTTGTTTGTTTGTTTGTTGTTGTTTTATCTGACCTCATTTTTTCTGAATGGGCATTATCTCTGATAATTTCCTAAAACAGTAAATAAACTGGTATCTAATAAAAACAATTATTTATGCAAAAATGTATGATTTCAAAATATAGTTACATGTAAATGTTTCAAACCCAAGTATTATTGTTCTTCTTGTTTTACATACAAGGAAACTGAGACTCAGAGAGGTTAATTGAGGTCAATATCATATTGCCATCAGTGAGATGGAAAGAATTCAAATCCCCATTTCTGAGTTAAATCCATCTTCTTTAAACTTCATCACAGAAATGGAGAATACAGAGGAAATATAGATATAGATAAATACCATTCAAAAGCCAAATTGGTTTTTTGTCTCAAGTATTTAGAAGTTTCAGATGATTCTATTTGTGATAGCATTATTGATTCATATTTACAATAGCATTGTGAAAATAGAGTGACATATCAGTGAGTTAAATCAGGTAATGTGCCCCATCACTCTCACTTTATTTAGTTCAATAATTGTTTCAGCTTTCTTTTTTTTCCCTTAAATATGTTTTTATTGATTTTCAGAGAGAGAAGGAGAGGATGTGAGAGAGAACGTATATGAGAAACATCATCAATTGGCTGTCTCCTACACACCGTGCTAGGAATTGAGCCCTCAATCCAGGCATATGCCCTGAGTGGGGTGAACTAATTGAGAGCTTTTAAATTCTCTTAGTGCATGAGTCTATATGCAACCACCGAGTCACACCAGCTGGGCAATTACTTCAGCTTTTCAATTCTTTGTCCAGAGACAACTTGAGACTCAACTTTCATTGCATGAAAATCACATTCAGATTTTTCCAAGATAACCTGTTTAATTTTGTTCACCAAAGAGATTTACAGCTATTTAGAAAAGAAGAAAATACAAATAGAGCCAAGCACTGAGAATCATTGATCCATAAAATAATGTGTGTGTGTTTAATTCTAGATAATATTTTATGTTTATATATTTTATCATAAATTCATCAACATAATTATATTTATATCTGTATATGTTTCTGGAATTTAAAAAAATATTTATTGTTGAAAGTATTACATATGTTCCCCTTTTCCCCCCATTAACCCCTTCTAGCCCAGCACCAGCCCCTGTTCCAGGCCTTCACCATCCTATTGTCTGTGTCCATGGGTTATGTCTCGATCTTAAATATTATTTTTTTAGTGATATGTGAGATCCCTAAGTCTGAGACACAGTTACTTAAAATAGAGTCAGGAGAAACACAGTGTTCACAAAAACTGTGCAGAGATACAAAAATTAGAAATTCAAATGTAATATAAACTTGACCTTATACTTTTATACATTACCTTGTATTTCTTATATTTTGTTATGTCTTTGAATTGAGAATTAGTCTAGACATAAAGGCTATTATGCATTTCATAATAACAAGGCAGAAAAATAATTTTATTTAACTGGATTCAGCACAGTATTTTAAAGGTCATATAATCACATGGCATATTAAATCCTAACACTTGGAGACAAAGTGTTCTTGAGTAGTTTAAGCTGTTTCAAACCATCATGTGTTTGTGTGTGTAACATGTGACACATGATAGTCAGTTTTGCCATCTGTAGTGTTGCTCTTAGCAACAGAAAAGCATGTGACAGGTCTTATGTGACTCTGCTGGCCTGCAACTGTATGTAGAAGGATTTAAGCAAAATGAAACAGACAGAAATATTGTTCCAGATAACTGAAGTTTTCAAGTGTGTTGCAATTATAATGCAGATTATTAAGGGAAGAAAAGTAAGGAGCAGAGAAAACTGAAGTGAAAGACTATGGTAACGTAAAAGTCTCGGCTTTCCAGAGTTATTGCAAAGTTGAATTTAAATTATGTACAGGTAAAACAGATGTGACCATTTTTATTTGTTTGTCTCCATAATTTTATAATTTATATTTCATAAAAAAAAGGCAAAACCCTGTCTGCTGCATAAGAAAGGAGTAGATTTAGAATCACAAACACCTTCCTCTGTTACCATCACAATTAAGAACAAATTGAGGATTCTATAACTATTACCATGCTCATTTAAAGCAAGCTAAAAAAAAATAAAATACATTTTTCAGAAGAGATTCTTTTTCTGAAGTTTTTAGAACAGATTAAATTGAATGACATGTTAAGGTCACATATACAAAATAGCATATAACCATGCCTAATGCAAAATGATAAATTTATTCAAATTTAATATTTCTTAAAACATTGGGAATAATGAAGCCATGAGAAGAAAGATTCTATAGAACAAATATAAACAAACTCTAATTACTCCCTCTGTTAAGAAACTCTGGCTATCTATCTTCAATCAGAAAGAAAAAGCTGCAATGTAACAACATAAGGGTCAGTGTTAGTTAAGTATCATGTATACAAGCCTTTGGGCCATGCATTCCTCTATATAAGCTTAGAAGCATTTAATAGTCTATTACAAAGAGAATGATATTAAGAGAACTCTGAAAAGAATAAATCTCAAATGGGATGATAGCCTTACTTTTACTATCTTATGTTTAGTTTTATAAAGAGGAGAAGAAATACATGAACTTGATGCTTACCATATACTTTAATAGGAGAACCAACAAATACTAAACCCTTGTGATAGTCAAGTGCCTTTATATTATCTCATTGCAAAGCTTGAAGTACTTGGTGTTATCAAGATTTTAAAGAAGAGGAGCTAGAAACTTGATTAGCTTAAGTGAATCTCTCAAGAATATTTCTCAAGAACTGAATCCATATTTATACCCTTGCTTACCACTAAGCCACTAAGATCTTGTACAATTGCAAGAGTTGTACAGTACATTTTAACTCTGAGCTTCCAAAAAGTCAAATCAATAAGATAAATACATGATCAGTTGTAATTCTCTAATTTAAAAAAAAATAGATATTTTTGCAGTGTCTCCTCTGTGTGTACTAGGCACAACAAATACAAGGGATCGAAAACAGACAGCTCTAGTATAAGGCAAAGTTGCAGTTCAGTGCTCAATTATGTCCACTGATATTATGCATTGCTGTTGCAGATGTGAAGCAGTGCTTACATACACAACTTCACCATTTCATAGCCTCCAAACAAACCTTAAAACTCCAATTTGGCCAAAACCGGTTTGGCTCAGTGGATAGAGTGTTGGCCTGCAGACTGAAAGGTCCCAGGTTCGATTCCGGTCAAGGGCATGTACCTTGGTTATGGGCACATCTCCAGTGGGTAGTGTGCAGGAGGCAGCTGATGGATGTTTCTCTCTCATCGGTGTTTCTGACTCTCTATTCCTCTCCCTTCCTCTCTGTAAAAATTCAATAAAATATATTTTAAAAAAACAAAACTTCTATTTGGGGATTAAGTAATACATGATAGTTAGAATAAAGACTAAAAGGGACAGTAGCTTAAAAGGCACTTTGTGCCCTTTAATTGGTAGTATGGGTTGCTCTTTCATGCCATCTCTACTGTGTTAGAGACTCAGAGAGTTTTCCTTATGTTGCTCTTCCATTCTTAAAATACTGCCCTCATCCACAGAACAAAAAGCAGTTCACAACCACATCTACACTCAGCCCTGGAATGGGGCAAAGAGAAATAGGGAGAATTTACAGTTAGGTCTTAATACCTTTACATTCCACTTTTTATCATGCCCTAAGGTCACCATTGCAACAAAAAATAGCATACCTTTGAATAAATCTAATTAAGGAGGTAAAAGATGTATACTCAGAAAACTATAGCACATTGAAAAAAGAATTAGAGGAAGATACAAACAAATGGATGAATATACCCTGTACATGGATTGGAAGAATTAATATCCTTACAATCTCCATACTGCCCAAAGTAATCTACAGATTCCAGTATTTCTTATCTTGATAAATGACACCAATGGTTTAAACATCAGTTTTTAACACCAGTGTATCCAATCTTCTATCAATTGCTGCTTATTCCATCATCTAAATCTTTACTCTCCAATCCTATATATAAAAAGGCTAATATGCAAATAGACCTAATCTGAAAAACTGAACTGGTCATGGTGACATCCAATGACCACCAGGGGCGTGTGTGGAAAATGGAGGGCGCTGGCCACAGCAGGCTGGTGGAGCAGGTGAGTAGGGGCACCAGACCGAGGTGGGGGGCCAGTAGCTGTCATTGGATTGAGTCTCTGGCGGTCACTGAAAATTCTTTGCTTCCAGGTGCTGCAGTCCTGCCCGACACTCACACCTGTTGGCAGCACTGGCCTTGCTCACACCCACAGCTGGTGCTGGAGCGGGCTCTTGCTCTCTGCTGCAGGCTCTGATCACCCCTGAGGGCTTCTCCACCTCCTCCTGCTCCTGACGGGCGATTGGGGCAGCAGCCACTGCTCACACCCGCTGCTGGTGCCGGCCCCAATCACTCTGCTCTGCACTGTCAGCGGGTGTGTGAGCAGGGCTGGGCCGGCACTATCAGCACGTGGGAGGAGCAGCATCAGGAGGGGGCTGCTGGCAGGAGAGGGGCTGCCACAGAAAGGGGACCAGTGCTGTGGCGGGAGGGGTCGGGCTGGGGTGCGGAGGATGGACTGAGACCCACTCCTGTACCTACTGCAGCCTCGTGGCCCACAGTTCCTTCCAAGGTGCACAAATTTGTACACTGGGCCCCTACTAGGTATTATATTTATGAATGCTTTGAAATATTGTATAATAGATGTAGTTATAGAAGAGTGAATGTTAAGGGAAGAGGAGGAATATAATTATCTAGGTCAACATTTTAAAACTCTGGTTATGCATTAAAATCAGCAAAGTAGTTTTTTGATGTTTAAAAAATATATTTTATTGATTTTTTACAGAGAGGAAGAGAGAGGGATAGTTTGAAACATTGATGAGAGAGAAACACCCATCAGCTGCCTCTTGCACACCGCCTACTACGGATGTGCCCGCAACCAGGGTACATGCCCTTGACCAGAATTGAACCTGGGACCTTTCAATCTACAGGCCGACACTCTATCCACTGAGCCAAACCGGTTTCAGCACAGCAAAGTAAGTAGTTTTTAAAAATGCCAATACTTGGTCCCTGGCTGATGTGGCTCAGTTAGTTGAGCTTCGACCTGTGAGCCAACCAGTTCAATTACCAGTCGGAATGTGTGGGAAGCAGCTGATTGATGTCTCTCTCTCTCTCTCTCTCTCTCTCTCTCTCTCTCTCTCTCTCTCTCTCTCTCTCTCTCCCTTCATCTCTTCCTAAAATCAATAAAAACTTATTAAAATATATATTTTATAAAATACCAATGCTTGGACCACCCTACTTAAGGATTTTGTTGCCCTTGACCTGAGTTGGACCAGAGGGATCAGGATTTTCCTTTTCAGAGATCTTAGCGGATTCAGTATACCCAGAGTGGACATCAGCTGACATAAGATCAAGGGAGAAGTTTTTTGTTATGTGATCATTGTTCTATTTTGTTTTGTGATGTGAGCATATGCTTATGTAGTGAGAGGAAACTATGGTGAAGAGGGAGGCTGAAGATTCTGGGGGAGGTGGTAATTGATGGAGCAAGTTCCTGCAAGTGGAAGGGTATGACTTTGGGGCACAGCATTTACCTTGGATAGAAAAAACATCTTTTCTCTGGGGTCTTAGGAAAGGAGGCAAAGAGGAAAGGAGATGGAGATATACAGATCCTGCAATGTTTATAGCCATGAGCATCAGGCAGGAAGTAAAGGCAATTCCTTTGTAATGACTCTTTTTCCCCCCCTGAGAAATAGAAACAAGTTTATTAGCTGAGAGTGAGGCTAAAAACTCATTACAACAAAATCTTGGCAGTGGGTGAGCACAGACTTGTATGCAAGTCTTCTCTCCCAAATGATTTATCATCTTCTTATTGACAAAGGAACTTTTCATGTATCTCCTTTCGTCAGTCACCTGTTATAGGGAAAAACCACAAGGCAAGTGCTCCAGAAACATCCTGGTGTATCTCAACTCAATTTATTTTCTCTTTTCTTTCCAGCTATTGTAATAATCATTCTGGTTCTTATTTTCTTTCTCATTCTGAAAACATTACTTACCCAGTCCAAATCATTGATTTTTTTTTGAAACTTCATAGTTTCGGTTCAAACTCCTCACTTTCATAAAGTTTTCTTAGATCTTGCCTTCCATAAAATCCAAACTGGGACAGTTGCTGGGAAAAGACGGTGAACACCAGGATACTTTCTGGAAAAAGACACAGTGGACATTGGGGATGTTTCTGGAAAAAATGACACAGTGAAGCTTTTCAGGGCTGTGAAAGCACCTCCTAAAACATATCCCATCTTTCAGAGATATTTCAGTATTTGTCAACAGTGTTCATTTAAATGCAAAATACGTTGAATTTCTTTTAATGCATTGGTTCTGACACAAAAAGTTAAGTTTGGCACAGTTGAGGATTGGCATGAAGGCTAGTGTGGTGAGAGCTTCCTTGGTAAGTGGGGGGGGGGGGTCTATATTTATTTAAGGAAAATATTTGTCAACGTGTCTTATTTCTATGCTTACTGTATAAAATTTCAAACACTGATAGAAAAATCAATCTTAACATTCCAAGTTGCTCTCAGTTACTCAGTAAGCACTCGGTGAGCACCACTGTATACCAGGCTCGGATTGTGGGGGGCATTGCAGGAGATGCAAAGGAAAGGCCGCCTGGAGAGCAAGAAACAAACAGACACATGGAACTGCAACAGATTTGAATTACCCGCCGGAGTCTGTACAAGCGATTGGGAAAGACCGCAAAGCTTTCCCTAGGAAATGTACAGAGTTTGCAAAACAGACAAACAAGAGAGTTATGCGTTTCTGCCTCAGAGAAATAAACAATTTATGCTGCCAGGAGGAAGACAAGTGGAAATTAATGCCAGAAACGAGGTTAATTTTCTCTCAAATTAAAAATAAATAAATAAAAGAAATTTAATGTTCATGAAAAACATTTGTCATGCACTGTGGAGACAGCCAATTATTCGTTTATTCGTAATTTCGTGTGCCTGGTACCAGACACATGGTGGTATGGTGCACAGCAGCAGAGGATAAAGCAAGAGATGATGGCCAGCTGGGGGAGCCTCTTCCCTCGGGGTGCGCATGTGTATAAATAGTTCCTCCTACCTTCCTGACATCATCCAAATGAAGGCAGAGGATAGAAGTTAAATGCCTCCCTCCAGGGATGCCAAGGCAGGATGGCCAATAAGCAGTCTGAAAGAAAGCATTTTAAGATGCTCTTTGGCCTTTGGAAAGCTGCCACTTGGGACAAAGGCATTGGCTTCATTGTGACCACAATTGATCGAAATGGCCTCTCATCTCTTAATTCATTGGTTGATTAGAGCATAATGCCAATAAAATGAAGTACATGGGGCTTAAGCTTTCTGAAGATCAATTTTATGGGTGCATGTTTTATCCTTGGGTATAATACCTGCTGGGAACCGAAACCTAACATTGTCACTGGTAATAAAATGTAAAAAGAGCTAGCCAACCTTGATGGCTCTGAATGGTCAGAGCTATTAACTCATTGACTCTAAGTTAAGTCACTGGTGGTAAAATGTAAAAAGAGTTAGCCAACCTTGATGGCTCTGAATGGTCGGAGCTATTAACTCATCTTCTAGTTGAGATAGTGGTGGTTGAGGCAACTTTAATATGTTAATCATATGTAAATGTAAATTCTTGTTTATTTTCTGTTGTTGGAACTTCCTGCCTAAGAGAGGTCTTTGTTTCAGAATCTCAATAAAAGGAATGGTAAAAGGCCAGAGCGGGGGTTAGTCTTCCCACTGGAGGTGGACTACTCCCCTGCCCCCCATTTTCCAGTCTCTCTCTTCATTTTAGTGTGCAGTAGGGGTGTCGAACTCAATCAGAGAAGGGGCCAAAATCTAAAATCCAGCCTAAATCGCGGGCCGAATGGTTTACTGAACAGTCATAAACTGACAATGTCATAAACTGACAGCGGAGTGCAGTGATGACAGCGCGGTGCGGGCCACATTGCAAGGCCTGGCGAGCTGGATTTGGCCCGCGGGCCTTGTGTTTGACACATGTGGTGTGCGGCCTTCTCCAGAAACCGGACCCTGAGTGGGCCCTGAACCACGGGGGTCGTGTTAAGGGATCCCACATCTGGCGCCTTCAACCCGGGACTTCTGGAGGAGATGGTATTTTTCGCCTAGAGCGAAGGAGAAAAAATACACGAAGAAAAGGTGTGGAAAATTCACCGGAAAACGGTGAGGGAAATTCACCGCACTCAAAAGCCCACGGCCAGCTGCAGCGTCGCGAACTGTAAGTAGGGTGGGAAAGTCTTTTTTAACCAGGCTAATAGGGAAGAATTTTAGGTTATAAAAATAAAGTAAATTTTATTATAGAATTTTGATTTGTATGCTTAAAGAATTAAAAGTTTCAGAAGGTATTCTTTTATAGTTTTGTTTGATGTTATAGAATATAACCCTTTGTTTCCTGAAGAAGGTACATCTTGAGTGTTTGGCAAAAGGTGGTCAAAAATTTGAAGAAAAGGGGCTTAGCAGCAGGATAAAAGGTATCTCAAAAAACAAAAACAAAAACACAACTGTTTTTCCATGGGGAACAAAGTATCTAGTTCATTAGAGCCTTTTAGAGAGGCTGAGGAGGAACCTCCTCGCCTGCTTCCCTCTGCTCCTCCAAGAGAGGAGCAGGAAGAAAACCTGAAGGAATGGCCTTTACGGCGCCCTCCACCTCCATGTCCTAATCCTGGAACATTTAACTCACCAGCAATAGAATCATCTATACAGAAAGCCATCAGAAAAGGAATGAGGGACCTGTCTGTGGAAGAAAGGCTTGCTTTTCCTGTTATACAAGTAGCTGGCCCACAGATCCCAAATCAGATAATAAGACACCATGAAAAAATTGACTTTAAAATAATAAAAGCTTTGCGAGAAAGTGTTGTTCAAAATGGTCCAACAGCCCCTTTTACAAGAGAAATTATGAATAGTATTTCTGAAGCATTCTTAGCTCCTTATGATTGGTATTCTCTGGCTCGTGCAACTCTGGATGGAGGAGATTATTTACTATGGAAAGGAGAATTTTTGGAAAAATGTCAAGAGCAAGCCCGTGCAAACAGAGGGCCAAATACTCAAATAACTTATGAAATGCTAGCAGGACTGGGTATATGGATATACAAAATCAGCTACATTATGTGCAACAGGCGTATGAGCAAATTAGACTTTGTGGAAGGAAAGCCTGGTATGCTTTACCAACAAAAGGAGACCCTCAGGGATCTTTTAGTAAATGTATGTGAAATATAGTGGCAAACATATTTTGGTAAAAACTGCTGTTTGAATTTCAACCCTTCTAGTTTGGCCCCTGCATCTGATTAAAACACAGGGTACTTACCTCAGCTTCCAGGTGGAGACCTAGAGGCTAAGGCAATTTTCCCTTGCCTGGGACCAGGCCCACAGGAGATTGATTCCCACTGCCTCAGTAGCTTCAGGGATAGAAACTGTAGATAACCTTTAGAGACTAACCGCTGAGCTCTGCTTCTGTGTTATCGCTATCGCAAGATAGGGCCACATTCCAATGTCCAGCAGGATGTGACTGGGAACCAACCCTGCGGGCTGTCCCCAGTCTTTAGAATTTAGTCTTTAGGATTTTAGGAACAAAAGGAAAATTCTTGCTGTTTAAACCTTTAAAAGGAATTGCCTATCCCTGAAACGGTGCAGTCATTTGGAGTCCACCTGCGTGTGGTGCTCTCGTGGCTGTCCTGGCCAGTTCAATAAATCCTTGCCTGCTTTTTTAAATTAAATTAATCAGCCTCCGGTGGTCTTATTTTGAACCCAGGGTTCGACCCCACAAACATATGCAAGGACCTTTGGGGGCATTTTCTGATTTTGTGGCTCGTCTCACTCGAGCAGTGAGACGACAGATTCAACATGAGGCAGCAGGAGATATTTTAATTCAACAATTAGCTTATGAAAATACCAATGCTGATTTTAAGAAATGCCTGATGCCTTTGAGAGCTGACTAATCTGGCTAAGGTAGGGAGCATACAGCAGAAGAAAGATGAATCTCCAGCAGTCTTTTTAGAGTGGATCATGGAGGCATTCCACACCTACACCCCCATGGATCCAGAGGCTCCTGAGAGTAAGGCAGCTGTTATTGTAGCCTTTGTAAACCAGTCTGCTGCAGATATTAGGAGAAAATTGCAAAGAATAGATAGACTGGGAGAGAAGAGTCTGCAGGACTTGTTGGTGGTAGCTGAAAAGGTGTACAATAACTGGGAGCCCCCTGAAGATAAACAGGCTCACAGGCAGACCCGAGACCTGGCTAGGATCCTGTGGGCCGCCACTATGGACTCCCCTGAGAAACGGGACCTCCGCCTCCGACAGCTTGCAAACGATTGAAAGAAGGGTAAGGAGACCTCCGGGGAAGGGAAGTGGAAACTGCAGAAGGATCAATGTGCATACTGCAAGAAGATAGGGCATTGGGCTCGAGAATGTCCTAAGAGAGACAGTGGGAAGGGGAACAAGACAGATCGAGTAGAAGTCTTGGAGCTTGATGAACTAAGTCATTAGGGGAGTCAGGGTTCGGACCCCCTCCCCGAGCTCAGGGTAACTCTTAGAGTGGAGGGGACCCCTGTTGACTTCCTTGTTGACACCAGAGCTCAGCATTCGGTCCTCTGCACTCCACAAGGAAAACTAGCTAGCAAAAAGTCCTGGGTGCAAGGGGCAGCTGGTATGAACCAGTATTCATGGACTGGTTCATTCTACCCGAAGAACAGTGGATTTAGGGATGGGCTGGGTAACCCACTCCTTCATGGTAATACCAGAATGCCCCTACCCATTGTTAGGATGGGACTTACTGACCAAGATTGGAGCTCAGATAACTTTCAGACAAGGGGGGCCTCAGGTCACCGATGGCGAGAGCCACCCCATCCACATTCTGACTCTGAGGCTAGAGGATGAGTACCGCCTCCACCAGGAGGCGCTCCCAAGGAGGGATAACATGGATAGATGGCTACGAGAATTCCCCACAGCCTGGGCAGAGACAGGAGGGGTAGGACTAGCTGCTCACAGGACCTCAGTCCTAGTGGAGCTAAAGCCAGGAGAAGGTCTGGTAAGGATCAAACAGTACCCCATGTCTCAGGAGGCCCCAGAGGGAATTCAGCTACACATCCAGAGACTGCGGAGTCTAGGGGTGCTGGTTCCCTGCCAATCTGCCTGGAACACCCCCCAACTGCCAGTCAAGAAGGCTCACACAAATGATTACCAACCGGTGCAAGACCTCTGGGAAGTAAATAAAAGAGTCATGGACATACACCCAACTGTCCCCAATCAATACACTCCCTTGAGCTCCCTGGTGCCCACCAGAATCTTGTATACTGTATTAGACTTAAAGGACGCCTTCTTCAGTCTGCCACTAGCACCCAGAAGCCAACCCTTGTTTGCTTTCGAGTGGCATGATCCAGAGGAGGGCTACAGCGGACAACTCACCTGGGCACGACTGCCTCAGGGGTTCAAGAATTCGCCCACCATCTTTAATGAGGCACTACACAAAGACCTGGGTGAGTACAGAAGGGAGCACCCTGGCCTCACCCTCCTACAGTATGTAGATGACATCCTGACTGCTGCCGACACAGCCGAGGACTGTGAACAAGGAACCCAGGATCTGCTGGTCACCCTGGGGGTCTTGGGATATCGGGCATCTGCAAAGAAGGCACAGATATTCAGAGAGAGGGTGAGTTATCTGGGGTACATCTTGGAGGGCGGACAGCGGCAGTTATCAGATGCCGGAAAAGAAACTGTCCTAAAGATTTCCACACCCACCTCTCAAAGAGAAATGAGAGAATTCTTAGGGTCGGCCGGCTACTGCCGTCTCTGGATTCTGGGTTTTGCTGAGATCGCCAGGCCCCTGTATAAAGCTACCAGAGAGGGGAAGACATTTGAATGGACAGAGAAAGAGGAGGCTGCCTTTAATCAGTTGAAAAAGGCCCTCCCTACATGCCCCGGCTCTGGGACTGCCAGACATTACAAATCCCTTTCACCTCTTTGTAGATGAGCGCAAAGGGGTAGCGAAGGGGGTTTTAACTCAAGCCTCCTGGGACCCTGGAGCCGTCCAGTAGCTTACTTGTCTAAGAAACTAGACCCAGTGGCTGCCGGCTGGCCACCGTGCTTGAGGATTATTGCAGCAACAGCACTCCTAGTGAAGGATGCTGACAAGCTAACTCTAGGGCAAGAAATCTGGATTACAACCCCGCATGCGGTTGAGGGAGTTCTAAAACAGCTACCTTACAGGTGGATGAGTAATGCATGCATGACTCACTACCAGTGCCTCCTCCTAAACCCTCCCAGAGTGCGGTTCCACCCCAGTGCAGCCCTCAACCCCGCAACTCTCCTGCCTGACCTAGATGCCCGGCTACATGACTGCGCCGAGATCTTGAAACAGGTGCATGGACTCTTGAAGGACCTTATGGACCAGCCCCTCTCAGATGCAGAGGCCACATGGTTCACCGATGGGAGCAGCTTCATGAGAAACAGGCACAGGTACGCCTGTGCGGCAGTAGTAACTGAGACACACCTTATGGGCAGAGGCTCTGCCGTCTGGAACGCCAGCCCAGCAGGGCAATCTATCAGGAAAGAGGGCTGTTGACTGCAGAAGGAAAGACTATAAAAAATAAACAAGAAATATTTGACTTGCTAGCTGCCTTCTGGCTCCCAGCCAAGTTAGCCATCATCCACTGCCCAGGACACCAGAAAGGCAACAAATCCTGTAGCCAGGGGCAACCAGAAGGCTGATCAGGTGGCCAAGGAAGTAGCCCTCACTGCAGTCCCTGCACTGGCCCTGCAATTGCCAGACCTAGGGAACCCAGTTCTGCCGGATCAGCCCGGATACTCCCAGGAAGAATTACAGTGAATCAAAAGCCACCCGACAAACAAGGAAGTCAGAGGCTGGTGGTATGCTCCAGATGGGAAGCTCCTGCTACCAGACCAGCTTGGGATCCCTATGTTGCAACACATATAATAATCAATCGACTCACCTAGGGTCCCGGAAACTAAAGGATTTGGTCCGGCATGCTAAGATCAAAATTCACCAACTGGACGCCAGAATAGATAAAATTGTATCAGCCTGTAAAACTTGCCAGCTTACAAATGCAAGGGCCAGGTCAAGTGGAAAAGGAACCCGGCTCAGAGGAACAAAGGGGTGCATTGGGAGATTGACTTCACTGAGGTAAGGCTGGGAAAGTATGGCTATCAATATCTTCTAGTTTTTGTAGACACCTTTTCTGGATGGCTAGAAGCATACCCAACTAAGCATGAAACAGCCCAGATGGTCGCTAAGAAGCTACTGGAGGACATTATACCCAGAGGGCTCCAGAGGGTGCATGAGGACATTTGGCCACGCCTACAGGCCATCTACGAGGCTGGCTTGATCCCAACGCCCCACCAGTACCGGCTGGGAGACTGGGTCTTTGTCAAAAGACACCGCCGGGAGATGCTTGAACCACGTTGGAAAGGATCATACATCGTGGTGCTGACGACGCCCACCGCCCTCAAAGTGGACAGCATTGCGGCCTGAGTCCACCACACCCATGTTCGGCTAGCTGACTCCTCTGCAATCCGGGAAGACTTCGTCAACCAATGGAGCATCGACTGAGACTGAGACAACCCCCTCAAGCTCAAGTTACGGAGTACTCAATCTGCCTGATACTGGAAATTTTGTTGGCAGCCAGCTGCAGGAGTCCCCACACCCCATACACTGGTTCAGGGGGAAAGACTCACTTCTGCCCTGGACACTCCCGACCCCACTGTGTAGTCTTGTGTCTCCACTGGACACATCTGGTGGACTCCCCCAAAATATCAGATCAGGGCACCTGGAAGGAGGAACTTTATACACCCTTCAGAAGTGCAAATGGTCCCATGATTGGGCCCATTAAGTCTCAAGACAAGGTGGGAATGAGAGGGCAGGGTGGGGAGGGGCCAGCTCCCGACTCCATTTTGTGTAACTGGACCCTAGCCCTAACCCAACCAATCAGGTCAGTCAAGGTAGTGGCACCCCCCCACCCCATAAAACCCATTGATATGTTAAATTCTTTCTCTCTCCCACCATGCTGTCGCAGGTATAAGTGGGGCCAAGCTCGGACTAGTCCAAAATAAATACAGGCTTCCTGCAATTGCATTGGATTCTGCTCCCTGGTAGTCTTTGGGGTTTATGACACTTGGGCACAACACTTTCTGTTAAGCTAGAAAGAGAATGAAACAGCAGAGGTGTTGTTGCAATTGCATACATGAAACTATACCAATGAAAGAAATGGATGGTGAGCTGCTGCAGCACATTATAAAACTGACCTACAAACAGGGAAAAAAACACTCAACTCCCTGAAAACCTGGATACTGCTGTTCATACTCTTTCAAGTTATAGTATCCGGCCTCCCTGACCATTGTTTCTCTTAGAAACTAGAGAAAGTGATTAGCAGAAAAACTGTCCTGGACCTTGCTCTGACCAGCGGCAGCATTATCAGCTCCTTTCCCCGTATTCACACAGAGCCCTGTTTTTATTTTATGTCAGAATTACTATTTTATACCTCACACTTATTGTACGCCCCTCCTGACTCTCTTTGCAACCTCGATGCTTCATCTCCTTCCTTACAGGTCCACAGTGGGAGGCAGCAGGGGCAAAGACTGCACTGCCCAGGAGAGAACAGGGCCTGACCCAGCTCTGCGAGGAGGAAGCTGCCTGAGCGGGGGCCACGTCCTCGCCTGGGAGAGGTGAGACCTCACAGAGGTCTCAGAGGCCAGAAGGCAAGGCCGGCAGCTGCGATAGGACAGAGGAGGGCAGGACTAGTCAGAAAGGGGCTGCCCTTGCTGTCTTTTAGGAGTTGGTTGTGGTATTCAGTGTTTGGGGCTGTAGTTCAACTGTCTAAGTGGCCAAGTTGGTGGAGAGCTGGGCTCTGTGTGGAGACAAAGTCCCATTTGACCCAGTGATCCCACTTCTAAGAATATATCCTAAGAAAGCCAAAACACCAATCGGAAAAAAAATATATGAAGCCCTATTTTCAAAGCAGCACAATTTACAATAGCTAAGATCTGGAAACAGTCCAAGTGCCAATCAGCAGATGAGTGGATAAAAAAACCTGTGGTACATTTACACCATAGAATACTACCCTGCTGTAAAAAAAGAAGGAACTATTACCCTTTGCAACAGCATGGATGGACCTGGAGAGTATTATATGCAAAATAAGTCAGAGGAAGATAAGTATCACATGATTTCACTCATATGTGGAATCCAATGAAGAAAATAAGCTGAAGAACAAAATAGATCCAGAGACGTAGAACTATGAAACAGACTGATGAATTTCACAGGGAAGGTGGAGTTTGGAGTTGGGAGGGGAGAGATTAACTGGAGAACTTAAATGCATAGATGCATAGCCATGGACACATACAATGGTGTGGTGAACGCTGAGGAGGGGTGGATGTGGAGAGGAGGGGATCTATGGGAAAAAACACACACAAACAAAAGAAAGTAAAAAATAAAAAAGCTATATGCTCATTTGGGCACAATTAGATACATATAATTGATGTAGCATATTGATAAAAAAAAAGATTGCCTTTTTCTCTGTTTTTGAGCTTGACTTTTCCCTTGACAGTTTTACATTAAATGTCCTGTCTTTGAGTCTTCATTTACCTTGCTGAAAGAGATTATGCCAAGAAAATATTCTATTCTATTGGTATTGTTGCTTAAGTAACTATTAATACAATTTTTACAAATAGATATAATTAACTCTTACACTGGCAACTTTCTTGGAAAGTTTCTCTCCTTTCCTTCCTGAGTTTATTGTAATCTCTGACTAACTTGTAAACATCTGTTTAGAACTGATGAAATGTCCCCCATTTGGGTCCCAATCAGCTCAGCAGCAAAGACTATCATGTTTAGGAGCCGAGTATCACAGCAGTAAGATAAAAATGAACAAACAAAAGTGTTCTAGAGGGAGAAGCTCACAGGCTAATCCCTCTAAAGATTCCCTTGACACAAAGCTGAGACTTCAGGAACTATTAAAGGAAAATGATTACTAGGATAACATACATGTGATTAAAACACTCAGTGTACTGAAGGTAGGGAATTTTCTTAGATTAGTATGGAATAGAGTGTGCCAGAGGCTCCCCCAAAGTGTCCTTAAGCCTCCCTGCTCCCTCTCTGCCTCCATAAAGGGTAGAATTTACCCCAACATATTACCCTACCCTTTGTACCTCTGTAGACATTCTTTCTTTCTTTTCTTTTCTTTTTTTTTAAAAATATATTTTATTGATTTTGTACAGAGAGGAAGGGAGAGAGATAGAGAGTTAGAAACATCGATCAGCTGCCTCTTGCACACCCCCTACTGGGGATATGCCCGCAACCAAAGTACATGCCCTTGACCGGAATCGAACCCGGGACCCTTCAGTCCCCAAGCCGACGCTCTATCCACTGAGCCAAACCGGTCTCGGCTGTAGACATTCTTTCATCCAGAGAAGTCTTTTGTGTCATCTGGAAATGGGTATTCAAAATGTAAACATACCTTGCAGCCTTACTGCAGGTGCAAATTTATTTCGTCCTTAGCAAGTGCCAGTGGAAGGACCAATCATCTTTAATCTTTACAGCAAGGCTCCTACCAGTTGGCTGTTCCTCAGTCTCACTGAGCAACCACGTACCTAGAAACGTAGACCTCAGCCCTCCTTGGTCCTATCTTATCTGCCCCAAAAGCTGCGTGAGGACAGAACATGACTGTTTTTTAAGACATTTCATGAATCACTTTGATTAAGTAATTGGCCATATTTTGTTACCACAAACTCTCCTGTTAATCCAGTGAACAAACATTTATTAAACACTTACTTTGTTGTCACTCACTGTGCTAGACTCAGGGACACTATAGTCATGCTCCTTCCTTCCTGGGAAAGACAGACAGTAAACAAGAATCAGCCCCACTGTGGTCGGTGCTATGAAGATGACAAACGTGATGGCCTGAGTGAGGTAGGTAGGAATGGATGGATCAGGGAGGATATCCGAACTGAGAACTAAGCAGGTGATATTTGAACTGAGAACTGGAGCATGAGAATAAGTCAGACTTTTCTTTTTTGCGTGTATGTGTGTGTGTGTGTGTGTGTGTGTGTGTGTGCGCGCGTGCGCATGCGTGTGCACACCTACATAGATTTTTATTTCTAGTAAAATAAATATCAACATAATATCCCAAATAAAAGTGTGTGTCTTTTTGTTTTTCACAGAGTTTAAGGGTCATGAGACCAAAAAGTGAGAAAAACCACTGTGGTTCATCCCCAGCCGGGATTGGTCCATTTGTTGCTCTGACCTCATAAAGTGTCAGTGTGAGGGAATTGCAAACCACTCCTATACATAAGGCCCTGCCTGGGCTGAGGATTTAGTCCGTGTAGTGCAGGGAGCTCGTCTAGGTGACCTGAGACTAACTAGGACAACTCTGTGTTTTTTTTTGTTTGTTTGTTTGTTGTTGTTGTTTTTTTAACTTTTTTGCTGTAACCATGCCCCGTTTCTCTGTCCCGACTACCACCAAGGGGCAGAGCATCGGAGACTATGTATTAGGGAAATCTATCGGCAAGGGCGCGTGCTCGAAGGTGCGGCTGGCGAGGCACGTGCCCACGGGCACGAAGGTGGTGATTAAGACCATCTTCCAGCGCGATGTCGGTGTCTCCAGTTCCACCCAAGAGCTGCGTTGGGTTCCACCCAAGAACCCTACAGCACAGAAATATATCGCGGTTGCTGGAGGTAGTGGTGGACCCCGAAGAGGTACATCTGGTGATGGAGTACGTGCGCGGCGGGGACCTAAAGGCGCACCTGGAGCAGCGCCGCCGCCTCACCGAGCGCCAGGCCCGGGTGGTGTTCCGCCAGGTCTTCCTGGCCCTCCACCACTGCCACCGGCGGGGCTTCGCGCACCTGGACATCAAGCCGGACAACATCCTCTTAGAAGAAGACCTCACCGCCAAGCTGGCGGACTTCGGCCTCAGCCACGAGGCCACCGAGCTGCTGACCAGCTGGTGCGGGACACTCTACTACATGGCGCCCGAGGTGCTGCGGGGCGAGCCCTATGACGGCCGCAAGGCCGATGTCTGGGGGCTGGGCGCCTCCCTCTACAAGGCGGTGACGGGGCGCGTGCCCTTCCCCAGCGACAGCAGAGAGACGATCCTGAAGCTCATAGTGGAGGGGCACTACCAGCCGCCCTACTACATGTCGGAGGCGGGCAGGAGCTTCCTCCAGCGGCTCCTGACGGTCGACCCCGACCAGAGGCCGACCCTGGAGGAGGCCATGCGGATGCCGTGGATGGACTTAGCTCCAGAAGACCTGCCTCCGAACAGCGAGCCGCCCGGGGAGGACCTGGACCCCCAGGTGGTGGAGACCATGCGCCGCATGGGCTTTAGGGAGGAGGACATCAGGGACTCCGTGGCGGGCCAGACATTCGATCGGGTAATGGGGACTTACCGCATCCTCCTCATGACCATGGGCAGGATGGGCATGGGCAGGATGCCGGGCCGCACCGTCCAGGTCAGGCCCTACCGGCCCCCTGACACCGGGGCCGCCACCCCTTCCAGCCGCGAGGAGTCCCGGGCATCGGGGGGCTCGTCAGGACCATCATTGGCGAGCCCCCCCCTGCCCGTGGGCGAAGAAGACCAGCGCCCCGCCACTGCCCAGCCTGGAGACCATCGCCGCCTCCCCTCTTCCCCTGGAGCCTGTGCAGGCGCTCCAGCCAGAGGGCTCGCCAGGACCATCCAGGGTGAGGCCCCCGTGCCTGGGGGTGAGAAAGACCTACGCCCTGTCCGCGCCGCCGCCCAGCCTGGAGACCATCGCCGCCTCCCCTCTTCCCCTGGAGCCTGTGCAGGCGCTCCCGCCGGGGGACCCGCGGCCCAGCCCCGCAGCTCCGCCCGGGGGGCGCCCCCACCCCCCGCACCAGCAACCGCTTCCGCAGCAGTGAGAGCAAGCCTGCAAAGGCGGAGAACCAGGAGGGAGCCCCCCCTGACCGCTCCCCCCAAGAGGGCAGCCCCCCAGCCTCTCCCGCCGCCAACACCCGGGCCCGGCCGGGCTTGGCGCACAGGGCCTGGCAGACATTCCTGAAGGTCTTCTGCTGCGGCGTTGGCACGACCAAACCCCGCAGGAAGAGAACCAGAGTCCACCCTGGTAACACTTGAAAGGTGAGGAACTGAGTCGATGTTAATATTTAAGTCATTTTGGAAAGTAGTTAACAAAGAACTTTACATTGTTTCTGATCTCTCACAGTCCACGCGGAGCTGCAGAGCTGCAGGAGGCCGGGCGCGCTGAGCAGAGGAACAACAGGAGGCGAGGCGGTTGGCAGGCAGTTGTAAAGCAGATGGTGGAGGTCTCTTGGGCTCTGGCTCCCACAGGTAGGTATCCAGCAGCGCCTTGGAAAGCATCTTTTTTAAAATTTTATTTAAATTTTGTTTTATGTTTTGGTTTTCTGTTAGTTTTAGTTTTTTTAATTTAATTTAATTTTTATTTATTTTGTTTTTTGGCATTAACCATGCCTCATGACTGGGGAAGACTGCGTGGCGCCCCCTGGAGGTCAAGATGAGAGTCTGCCCTCGTAATGGGTCCATTCCTTTGGCAAGGTAAGATTTATGAAGGAAAGCAATCTATACATCATCTTCAAGTTAGCTGATTACTAAATTTGCTATTTAAAATTAGTTTTAGAAATTAATTGATTACTAATAGTTTATAAATATATATATATATGAAAACACCTACTTTTCTAATTATAAATAAAATTAAGCTTAAAATTTTTACATGTGAATTTCAACATCATATGCTAGTCTGGCCATTATAAGTGAAGAGTTTGAATAGTCTATAAATCAGCCACAAAACTAAACTAAAAAAAGGGGGGGGGGCATTTTAGCATGAACTTTGATAATGAAAATATTAAACTTATTAGATCTAAAACCAGGAATAGTTTAGTTTTGAAAATCACCTTTTTTAAATGAGGCATTAACATGTTTTTTAATATCAAAAGTCTAGTGATTTCTCACTTTATGTTATTAATTCTTAAGTTGATGCAATACAAGTTCACTATAGTATTGTTACCAAGCAATAGAGTCTATTTCCTTTCAAAGGCTCAATTAAATGTTTGCCCTTAGCTTACTGTATGGCAGATATCTTTTGCAATTATGCATAGCCACTTCCTCTTGGAATTTAATTCTTTGTTTGCAAGAATTAAAAAAATAAAAATCAGAAATACCTGTTACTAACTAAAACTAACTTTCATATTTGTATTCTATATATTTGTTCCACACAAAAATCTTTGATTAATTTTAAGTAAAAGTTAAATCACATGATTTATACATAAAATTAAATTTAATATTAAAACAGTGAGAGTCACGTCAATATTTTACAGTAAAACAATTAGAAATAAGTTTCCTAATTTCTCACTCCACTAACTCATTCATTTAGAGGATTTTTGATAGACAATGAGTGATAATTTACTTTTTTTTTTTTTTTAAAGAAACTGCTGTCATGGAAGGCAAACAGTTTATTGGCTTCCCTTTCATATTTCCGACCCCATAAATTACTATTCAGGATTAAGTTTTTGTGGGATGAACAAAGGCAATTTAGTATTGACTAGATGCAAGTAATAAGTATAGGTAGATCAGAAACAATTTAAAGTTCTTTGTTAACTAGTTTCCAAAATGACTTAAATATTAACATCTACTTAAGTTCCCCATCCAGCTCCTAAGATGCAGCCTTCATACCAATTGCAGAAGGAGGTAGTTTGTCCTGTTGGAGCACCCGTAGGAAGCGCGGCCCGCCTGCCTGGGGATTGGCTGTTTCCGTGGTTACAGTTTGTTTGGTTTCTCTTCCACAGGTGGAGGGATTTAGCTGCTGGTGGGTTAGCTGGGGTCACTCACACGGGACCCCCCAAAAGGCGACCTCCCCTGCAAGGTCGCCCCCCGCCAAGGCTGGGCCCCCAAGGTCGGGTCGTGGTGGGAAGGAGGCAGCGCCGCGGGAGCGCAGAGGAGCCGGAGCCTCTGGGTCCAGGGGCCGCGGGCCGCTGTGCGAGGCTCCAGGCTCCAGGCTCCCTCACTTTGGGGCAGTTTGGTGGCTTAGTCAAACTTGATCTGCTCTGACTAACCTTCCCTCAATGAAGGTGCACTGCCTTCCGCACTCCCTTCTTCTCTATTCTTTCTCTTAGTCTATTTTTTCATACATAAATTTGGTTACTTTTTAAAAGTAGATTTCACTCCCCCTTTATTATAGTTGAACTATGGTTGAAAGGTAGAGTTACTTAAGATTTACCATGGTTAGCGGCTTTATCCAATTCTAAGTGATTCAATATAAACTTCAAATGTTTGCTGTCGCCACATCATAATCAGCCTAGGGCTGCACTCACCTGCCAGCTAAAGGAAGCGGTTGAGGGTTTGAAAAGCAGCCAGTTCGCGTTGAAATGTGCTGTAGGTGTAAAATGCACATCAGATGTTGACTGCTTAGTTTGCAAACAAGAATGTAGCCTTTTTAGGTTGAACTTCATAACAGTTTTTAACTGATTACATGTTGAAATACTATTTTGGATAAAATAAGTTACATAAAATATATTATTGAAGTTAATTTCACCTGTTTCTCTTTATTTCTTAAAACGTTGCTACTAACTAGAAAATTTAAGATTACAAATGTGCTCGAATATGTAACTGGACAGGGCTGATCTAAAGATCAGCCGAGGAGCACAGAGGGACATATAGTGGAAGTGACTCTTAGCTTTCTCTTAGTCTCCCGTCTTTCTTTCTACATAAAGTTTTGTATACCTGTGCATTCTGCTTTATAGCACGTTAAAAAAAAAAAGTTTCACCTAACCTTTGAATTGCACTTTAAGTTGGTTTGATTACAGAATCACATTTTGCACCAGTGGTGGTGTTTTGTTCTCCTTTTGGTGAGAAAGGTTGTGGATGAACTGAGTATTTTTAAACTAGCTTTTAAAATTATGAAAGTACTGCATATTTATTATTTTAAAAATCACTCAACAAAAAGGTATGAAATGACAATCAAAAGTTCCTCAATGTCTCCCAGCATGTTTCTGTCTAAAAATAAAGGGTGTGTTTGGTTACATAAGAGTGATATTACTCTGCCTCTCTCTCTGATACCTGCCATTTTTAAATTATTTCTCTGTGGCTATATTTCCTGAGGAGGATAATAAGTGTGCTTATTTTTATTGAAAAACTAGTATAGTATTCTATTCCTTGGCTGCATTATATTTTATTTATCTGTTTTCCTATTGAGTACGTAGGATATCTATACACTTTAGTGGTGTAATTGTAGATTCACATGCAGCCTTAAAAAATAATACTTGTACATAAATGTAGCCTTGTATACACTGTCCACTGTCTCTCAGTGATAGTATTTTGTAAACTATTATAATATCATGACCAGGATATTTATATTGATGCAATCTGCTTTATTTGTACTTATTTGTATGTGTATATGTCCTATATAATTTTTATTATCTGAATAGATTTTTTTTATTTTTTATTTTTTTATTTTTTTAATATATTTTATTGATTTTTTTTTTTTTGCCCCCCACCCTCCCTCCCACACATGCCCTCCCTCCCCAGAGTTTTGTGTCCATTGGTTGTACTTATATGCATGTATAAAAGTCCTTCGGTTGATCTATTATCTCCCCCAGATCTTCCTCCCCTCCCCACTGTAATTTGACAGTCTACTTGTTGATATATCTATCTTTTGGTTCATCAGTTTATAATGCTCTTTGTTATCCACAAATGAGTGAGGTCATGTGGTGTTTCTCTTTCATTGATTGGCTTATTTCACTCAGCATGATGTTCTCCAATTCCATCCAGTTTGCTGCAAATGATGAGAATTCCTTCTTTTTTATGGCCGCATAGTATTCCATTGTGTAGATGTACCATAGTTTTTGGATCCAATCATCTGCTGACGGACACTTAGGCTGTTTCCAAATTCTGGCTATTGTAGATTGTGCTGCTATGAACATAGGGGTGCATATATCCTTTCTGATTGGTGTTTCTAGTTTCTTGGGATATATTCCTAGGAGTGGGATTACTGGGTCAAATGGGAGTTCCATTTTCAGTTTTTTGAGGAAACTCCACACTGTTCTCCACAGTGGTTGCATAAGTCTGCATTCCCACCAGCAGTGCACGAGGGTTCCTTTTTCTCTGCAACCTCGCCAACACTTGTCGTTTGTTGATTTGTTGATGTTGGCCATTCTGACAGGTGTGAGATGGTACCGCATTGTTGTTTTGATTTGCATCTCTCGGACAATTAGTGACTTTGAGCATGTTTTCATGTGCCTTTTGGCCTTCCTTCTGTCTTCTTTTGAAAATGTTCTATTTAGGTCCATTGCCCATTTTTTAATTGGATTATTTATCTTCCTTTTATTTAGTTGTATAAGCTGTTTGTAGATGTTGGAGATTAAACCTTTATCAGTGGTATCATTTGCAAATATGTTCTCCCACACTGTGGGCTTTCTTGTTGTTTTGTTGATGGTTTCTTTTGCTGTAAAAAAGCTTTTTATTTTGATGTAGTCCCATTTGTTTATTTTCTCTTTAGCTTCCATTGCCCTAGGGGTAGTATCAGTGAAGAAGTTCTTTTGGCATACGTCTGAGATTTTGCTTCCTGTGGATGCTTCTAGTATTTTTATGGTTTCCCATCTGATGTTTAAGTCCTGTATCCATTTTGAGTTTATTTTTGTGAATGGTGTAAGTTGGTGATATAATTTCATTCTTTTGCATGTGTCTGTCCAATTTTCCCAACACCATTTATTGAAGAGACTGTCTTGACTCCATTGTATATTCGTGCCTCCTTTGTCAAATATTAGTTGAGCATAGTGATTTGGGTTGATATCTGGGTTCTCGATTCTATTCCATTGATCTATATGTCTGTTCTTGTGCCAGTACCAGGCTGTTTTGAGAACAGTGGCTTTGTAATATAGTTTGAAGTCTGGTATTGAGATCCCTCCTACTTTACTCTTCTTTCTCAGGATTGCTGTGGCTATTCGTGGTCTTTTATTGTTCCAAATGAACTTTTGGAGAGTTCTTTCTAGGTCGGTGAAATATGTCGTTGGTATTTTAATGGGGAGTGCATTGAACCTTTAGATTGCATTAGGAAGTATGGACATTTTGATGATGTTGATCCTACCAATCCATGAACATGGTATGTTCTTCCATCTCCTTACATCTTCCTCTATCTCTTTTTTCAGTGTCATGTAGTTTTCCCCATATAGGTCCTTTACTTCCTTAGTTAAAGTTATTCCTAGGTATCTTAATTTTTTTGGTGCGATGGTAAATGGAATTGCTTTTTTAGTCTCTGTTTCTGCAGTTTCTCTGTTGGTGTATAGAAAAGCCATGGATTTCTTGGCATTAATTTTGTATCCTGCTACATTACCAAATTCATTTATTAAGTCAATTAATTTTTTAATGGAGTCTTTTGGGTTTTTTATGTACAATATCATGTCATTGGCAAATAAGGATAACTTTACTTCTTCTTTTCCAATTTGGATGCCTTTTATTTCCTCCTCTTGTCTAATTGCAATGGCTAGTACTTCCAGTACTATGTCAAACAGGAGTGGCGAGAGTGGGCATCCCTGTCTTGTTCCTGTTCTTAGAGGGAATGGTTTTAGTTTTTGCCCATTGAGTATAATGTTGGCTGTGGGTTTATCATATATAGCTTTTATTATGTTAAGGTATGATCCTTGTACTCCCACCTTGTTAAGAGTTTTTATCAGAAAAGGGTGTTGGATTTTATCGAATGCTTTTTCTGCATCAATTGATATGACTATATGATTTTTATCTTTCAATTTGTTTATGTGATGTATCACGTTTATTGATTTGCGGGTATTGTACCATCCTTGCATTCCTGGAATAAATCCTACTTGATCGTGGTGTATGATCTTTGTGATGCTCTTCTGGAGTCGATTTGCTAGAATTTTGTTGAGGATTTTGGCATCTATGTTCATGAGGGATATTGGTCTGTAATTCTCTTTCATTGAGTTGTCTTCATCTGGTTTTGGTATTAGGGTGATGCTGGCTTCATAGAAGGAATTTGGAAGTGTTCCTTCCTCTTGGATTTTTTGGAATAGTCTGAGGAGGATAGTTTTTAGTTCTTCCTTGAATGTTTGGTAAAACTCTCCTGTGAAGCCATCTGGCCCTGGGCTTTTGTTTGCTGGAAGCTTTTTCATGACTGTTTCAATTTCTTCCCAAATCACTGGTTTATTGAGATTTTTAGATTCTTCCTGATTGAGTTTTGGAAGATTATATTTTTCTAGGAATATGTCCATTTCCTCCAGGTTGTTCAGTTTGTTGGAGTAGAGTTGTTCATAGTATTTTGTAACAATCCGTTGTATTTCGGTGGGGTCTGTTGTTATTTCACCTCTTTCATTTCTGATTTTGTTTATTTGGGTCCTCTCTCTTTGTTTCTTGGTTAGTCTGGCTAGAGGTCCATCTATCTTGTTTATCCTTTCAAAGAACCAGCTCTTGGTTTTGTTGATCTTATGTATTGTTTCTTTGGTCTCTATGTCGTTTATCTATGCTCTGATTTTTGTTATTTACTTCCTTCTACTTACACTGGGCTTTTCTTGTTGCTCTTTTTCTAACTCTTTGAGTTGTAGAGTTAGATCATTTGTTACACTTTTTTTCTAGTTTTTTGCAATAGGCTTGTAAGGATATGAACTTCCCTCTCAAAACTGCTTTTGCTGTGTCCCATAGATTTTGGATTGTTGTGTTTTCATTGTCATTTGTTTCCAGGATGTTTTTAATTTCTTCCTTGATTTCTCTGGTAACCCAGTCCTTGTTTAATAGCATGCTGTTTAGTCTCCATGTGTTTGATTTCTTTGGATTATTTTTATTGTAGTTAATTTCCAGTTTTACGCCATTATGGTCTGAGAAGATGCTTGATATGATTTCTATCTTCTTGAATTTGAAGAGACTTTGCCTATGTCCCAAAATGTGGTCTATCTTTGAGAATGTCCCATGTGCATTTGAGAAGAATGTATATTCTGTGGCTTTGGGGTGGAATGTTCTGAAGATGTCAATTAATTCCATCTGGTCTAGTGAGTCATTTAGGATTGATATTTCTTTGCTGATTTTTTGTTTAGATGATTTGTCGAAGGGTTACAGTGGGGTATTAAAATCTCCTACTATGATTGTATTACTGTTAATCTCTCCCTTAATGTCCTCCAGCAGTTTTTTTTTATGTATTTGGGTGCTCCCGTATTGGGTGCATATATATTTACCAGGGTTATTTCTTCTTGTTGGATTGTTCCCTTTAGTATTATGAAGTGGCCTTCATTGTCTCTTGTTATGTCCTTCACTCTGAGATCTAATTTGTCAGATATAAGTATTGCTACCCCAGCTTTCTTTTCATTTCCATTTGCCTGGAAAACCTTTTTCCATCCCTTCACCCTCAGTCTGTGTGCATCTCTTTTTCTGAGGTGGGTTTCTTGTAGACAACAGATGTATGGGTCTTGTTTTCTTATCCAATCTGTTACCCTATGTCTTTTGATTGGAGCATTTAAACCATTTACATTTAATGTTATTAATGATAGGTACTCATTTGATGCCATTTTTATTCTATACCCCTGTGTTCCTTCTTTGCTTCCTATTTATTTATTTTTACAGTAGACCTTTTAGCATTTCTTGCATTGCTGGTTTGGTGGAGATAAATTCCTTTAGTCTTTTTTTGTCTGTGAAGCTCCTGATTTCCCCTTCAATTTTGATTGATAGTCTTGCTGGGTACAGTATTCTTGGATTCAGACCCTGTCTTTGCATGACTTTGTATATTTCATCCCATTCCCTTCTGGCCTGATAAGTTTCTGTTGAGAAATCAGTTGTTAGTCTGATGGGGGTTCCTTTATATGTAACTTTCTGTCTCTCTCTGGCTGCTTTTAAGATTCTAACTTTGTCATTGGTGTTTGCCAATTTAATTATAATATGTCTTGGCGTCGGTCTTCTGGGATCCATTTTGCTTGGGACTCTGCGAGCATCTTGGATTTGTGTGGGTTTTTTCTTCTCTATCTCAGGAAAATTTTCTGTCATTATTTCTTGAAATACATTTTTCATGTCTACCTCGGTTTTCTTTCCTTCCGGAACCCCTATTATTCGAATATTGTTTTGTTTTGCATTGTCCCAAAGCTCCCGTAGGCTCTCCTCCTGCTTTTTAATTTTTTTTTCTAGAAGCTGCTCTAATTGCGTATTTTTTTCCATCTTGTCTTCTAGCTCACTGATGCGATCCTCTGCTTCTTCTAGTCTGCTCTTGATGCTTTCTATTGAGTTCTTCATAGTAGCGATGTCATTTTTCATTTCATCTTGAGTCATGTTCATTTCCTCTTGGGTTTTTTTCATTTCCTCTTGGGTCTTACTCAAATTGTCAAATTTGCCTTCCATTCTTTTTAGCCATCTTAAGATCGTTACTCTGAATTCTTGCTCTGGTAGGTTGCTTGCCTCTATATCGTTTACTTCCTTTTCTGGTGAAGCCTGCTTTTCTTTCATATGCGGGCTGTTTTTTGGTCTCCCCATGATCTAGGATGTCTGGTTGTGTAGTTCTCTCTCTCCTGCTTTGATTTAAAGGCACAACATACAACACAACCAGGTACAACACTCAAGGCACTGAATCGAAATGTGTTTGCAATATTAATAACCACCAATAAGGGTGACTAGAACCCAGCTAACAAAAACATACAATCAAACAAAAAGCATAGGCAAATCAATCTTATAAAAGAAAAGCATACAACTTCAGTAAAGTTAACATTCAACATACAACTTCAAAGAGTTAGAGAGTAAGACTGTTTTGTTTTTTTTGTTTTGTTTTGTTTTTAGGACAACTGCGAGGGAGGTGTGAATGGGTTTGGAGCAGGTAGTTGGAAATTAGATATATACAAGTAGGGTGAAATTTTAGGAGGGGGTAGACAGATGGAATGGGGGAAATCTAGAGCAGGAAAGGGTTAAGATAAACAGGGTATCAAAGGAAAAGATTGGAAAGAGGGTGAAGGCATAAAGGTAGGGTTGAGATAGAATAAAGCGTTGGAGAAAGAAGGATAGATAAAGACTGTAGAACAGTAATCCTGAAATTAAAAAAAATATATATATAAATATATATATATATATAATCAAATGGAATAAAAATAATAAAAATAAACAAAAGAAAATAAGATGAAAAAGGTAAATTAGTAGTAGTAATAATGTTGATTACATATACAATGTAATAATTATCAAGATAAAATCAAGTGAGGAAAAAGAAAAAAAAATAGTTTCTTGAGTAAACGTTGCAAATAATGAAAACAAAAATAAAAAACAAAAATTTAAAAATTAAAAAAATAATAATAAAATTTAAAAAATTTAATTAAAATTTGCAGTAATGAAGGTCATTCGCTTCCTCTATTGTTATGATCCAGTCCTGATTTTTAGGCAGGTTTTGCTTTGTTTTTATTACACTAGAGTCAATTTGTGAATTAGCCTCTGGGGGCAGTGTTTCTAGGTTGACTTCCCAGACTGTAAAGCCTCTCCAGCTTTTTTTTTTTTTTTCGTCCTCTCTGAAGCTGGAACTATGGAGGGGGGGAGGGGGCAGGTCTGAGCAACTGCAATCTCCCGCAACTCTCCGATATCCCTCCGAGCCGGATCCAAATGTGTTGCTCTTTAGATATCTCCCCTGTTAGGAGCCCCGTCCACTTTCAAGGGTGACAACCGCCCAACAGCGGGGGCTTCTACTTTGTAATCACCGCCCTTGTCCTCCAGCTTCCGCGAGCGCGCTCTGTGCGCGCAGGCTTTTTATCTTCTCCACGAGCACTCTCCACCCTCTCCCTGCGAAATCTGACCTTTTCGCTGAGCAGTGGGGCAATCCTGTGAGGGCAAGTGTTCGCGCCGCCTGGGATCCGCGTTCTGGGGGTCACAGATGCTTGGTGGTCGCTGCGGCTGTGGATATTCAGGCCTCTGACACGATCCTATCTTCCTCTCAAGATGGCGAGGTTTCCCCGTCCAAGCCGGTAGGTAGCTCTGGGCAGGGACACAGCCCGCGTGGGTGCTTCCCTGTGAGGGGCACCTCTGTCAGCAGCCCCCCAGCAGTTTCTTCTGGTGTTCGCTGTCTCCCAGCTTGCCAATGAACACTCACAGCACAAGACCCTCAGTTGCTCTCTCTTTCTGCTTCGGGAGAGGGCTCAGAATCCGCCCATCTATTCTTCCGCCATCTTACCTCTATTATCTGAATAGATTATACTACCACCATCAAGATACTGAACAGTTCCAACATTATAAGGATCTCTCATGTTGGCCTTTTATCATCATAACCATCTTCTTCCAACACAATCAGCTCCCAACTCTTATCAACCACTTATATGTTCTCCATTTATAAAATTGTGGCATGTAAAAATGTTATAGAAATGGAATCCTAAAGTATCTCATGCTTTGGTTTCTCAGCATAATTCCATTTTGAATCCACCAAAAAAGTTGATTTTGAGATGGATGAGTAAAATAAGACAAAAAAAAAAAAAAAAAAAAAAAGGAAGGGAGGGAAGGGAAAGGAGGGAGAGAGGGAGGATAGGAGGGAGAGAGGGAGGCAGGCAAATCCAAGATGACAAAGTTCAGAGGTCGAAAGGCCAGGGACTTGAGGAAAGAATGAAAGTTTGGAATAGTCTCTAAAATAAAATAATAGCTGACTGGTACAGTTATTTTCAAAATTATTTTTACCAAGAGCCACAATAAAACAACAAAAAAAAAGGTTACATTGTAATTCAAGCACACATACATACTTTAGAAACATGTTTGTTTTTTAAACAAATCTTTAGCATATATAGTGTAATTATAGTTTTTTTTTTTCTGGCCTATTCTAATATTTTCTATCCTATCCTGTCATTAATACTTGATAATCAAGAGGCACTAAATTAACTTTTTGATCTGCTAATGGGTTATGATAAACAATTTGAAGATTATTAGAAAAGGAGATGTTCAGAAGGATTGCTGGGCAGATGAATAGCTTGAGTTTGGGGACCATCTGGTAGTGAAGAACAGAATTTGAATTCAGGATGTCTGAATTATGATCCTGCCCCCATTACTTATTAATGTAATGGCTATGGACAGTTAAGTAACCTCTTCAGACCTGAGTGTTCTCATCTATACAATGACTCTCATGACCTTTAACCTTTTAAGTTACTCTGAAGATTATCCATTTTACAAATGTCTTCTAGTGCCTGCCTTATCACAGCTACTTAATACTTGGAAGCTAATGATAGTGATGATGATGATGACATGAAGTTATACTGAAATATACTGATTAATGCATATATATTATAAGTATTAAAGATTTAAATGGCCCATCCGGCATGGTTCAGTGATTGAGCATTGACCTATGAACCAGGAGATCATGGTTTGATTCCAGGTCAGGGCACATGACTCAATCCCCAGTCGGGAGCATGCAGGAGGCAGCCAGTTAGTGATTTCCTTTCATCATTGATTTTTCTAACTCTTTCTCCCTCTCCCTTCCTCTCTGAAATCAATAAGATATATTAAAAAAAGATTTAAATGAAATAAATTTTGATTTTACATGCCATAATTATCCAATATTACATGTATTGTTGCAAAACACAGCTCTCTCTGCTAAAATGAACAACTCGTGAGTTAATGAATAGAAACTAACCTTATATTTTCCCCGTATATAGACTTAGGTTGTTCTCTGTATTTTAATCTCTGAATATTCAAGCTGATCATATGCACTTTTCCATTAATCATTTCTATGAGGATGAGTTTTTCTGTGGAGTTTCTTGGTTCAGGAAGGCAAGCCAGCTTATTCCATGTAATTTTTCCCTTAGAGAATTAAAAGTCTAGGGAAATGGTTTGACTACCATTTTGTAGTCAAACATTGTTCTTAAATATATGGTAAGGTTTGATAAACATTTGTTAAGCTAAAATGTGTATATAGAACAATGTTGGATTATTATGACACATTAAATAACCCACAATTTGTATTAGCATATTAGCCTCTTTAATTTTCTTTGATTAGTTCTGTGATTTTTTGTAAAGGATGATGGAAGATGCTGATGATACAAAGATCAATGAAGAAATAGAAACTGAATTGGACAAAATCAGCATTTCTTCTTTGGAAAAAGATGATGTAGATACTGATTCAATCTCAGAGACCCAGAGTGATGAGAGTGACGCTGTAAGTGTTAAGTTTTGGACTTTTGAGCCCTTTAATTGGAGGAAACTTTTCAGGAGATATTTTACTTTCTCAATGTGTTTTGTGTCTTTATCTCATGTTTAACCTTAGGATCATCTTTAAACAGTGTAAATTGATAGATATTTAAATATAAAAGTTTATTGAAGACAAAAATCACCTTATTAAAGATAAAAGGTTATTGAAGATAAAACTCATCCACATTCTTATGTGTATTTTTTGGGTAAAATTGGGATTATCCCATGTTGTGTATATACTAGAAGCCCGATGCATGAAATTTGTGCAAGAGTACGCCTTCCCAGCCAGCTGCCTGGATCCCTCCCTCGCAGCAGTGGCAGCTGCAATCCCAGCATCGTCCTGGAAGGATGTCAATCTAATTAGAATATTACGCTTTAATTATTATACATATTTGTATCCTGATTTTTAACATTAATCATGAACGTTCTAATATGAATATATATGGATGGAAGCAAACTTTATGTGAAAAGATCTATAGGGGTAATGCTTTTTTAAAAAAATCAAACATGCTATCTTTTCACTTGTATATTTCTTCCAATGTTTATATGCTTTAAAAATCTGTTTATGATTCCTTTTCTTACCTCAAAACTCTTAACCCAATGGAAATTTATGTTACAAGATGAAGATCTAATTTGAAATTTCCTTGAACATACTTATCTAATGTTTCTAGTGTCACTTGTTGAATAATCCAACTTTTCTTAATTGATTTATTTTATCTTTTTATACATTTAGTGTTTTACATATGATCTATCCAAGATTATCTTATATTTTCCATTAATCTTAATGTTTTCTGTATTAGTTTTATATTTTTCAATTTCAAATGAGTCCAATTTTCTGTTTTGCAATTTCAAAATCTTCTCAACTAAGTTTAAAAAAACAACAACACAAAACTCTCTTGCCAAGCTTCAAAAAATAACTATATTCTCAGTTTTAATTAGGATTTCAATAACCTATACATATAATATTTGAGAAAATTTAATATTTTTACATTATTATGTCTTTTTAACCACACTTAATTTGAGTGAAACTAAATATCCTGATATTTTTCATGTGATTTTGAAATTCAACAGAATCATAGATATAATTCATAACACCTGAAAATGAAAAGCAAATTTTTACCATATATATTTGTTTGAAATATTCCCTTTTTTTGCAGTTTTTATTTTTATTTTATTAAAACATTTTAATGTTTGCAGGTGTCCCTCTTCTTTCAACCCTCTCCCCTGTTTCCTGCTTCCTTGGGCTTCATCACAATATTGTCAGTGTCCACAGGGTAAGCACACATGTTCTTCAGGTAAAGCTTTCACCTTCTTTATCCAGTCACCCTCCTCCCCTCCCCTTGGACACCACCCAGTCTGTCCCACATATCCAAGCTTCTGGTTCCAATTTGTACATCAGTTTATTTTATTCATTAGATTCCACATATTAGTAAGATAATATGTTATTTGTCTTTCTCTGACTGGATTATATTGCTTAGCATAATTCTCTCCAGGTCCATCCATTCTGTCACAAAGGGTAAAAGTTCCTTCTTTTTTAGAGCAATATAGTATTTCATTGTATAAATATAGCACAGATTTTTATCCGCTCATCTTGGCTATTGTAAATAATGCTGCTGCTATAAACAGGGATGCATATATCCTTTCTGATTTGTGTTTTGGGATTCTTAGGATATATTCCCAGAAGTGGGATCACTGGGTCAAAAAGCAGTACCATTTTTATTTTTTTGAGGAAACTCCATACTGTCATCCACAATGGCTGCACCAGTCTGCATTCCCACCACCAGTGCACAATGGTTTCCTTTCCTCCACATCCTCACCAGCACTTGTCATTTGTTGATTTATTGATGATAGCTATTCTGACAGGTGTGAGATGAATTGTGCTCTTTATAGCCTTTTACCTCATCTATGCATTTTCTCACATTTTTTTTATGTGGAATGAAGGAGGGGATATTTGATACATAGCGTTAATGAAAAAGTTTATACTTTCATTATTGAAATTTTCAGGACTTAGTTGAATTACCAGAGTCAGTTCTTCACTGTATTAACATCATAAAGAATAAGAGTAAAACTGCTGAAGAGCTCATTCTTCAGGACTTAGAAGATACTGATGTTTTAAGTAAGTACAGTTTTTATCTGCTTGAAAGATACATTTTTTTTTTGGTGAGAATAATTAACCTAAAATGTAGAAAATTAAGCTGTTTAAAGTATGTGTCTCTTCTTTCATGCATATATTTAGTCTCTTATATAATATATATAGTATATTGTACTGTTCAATTTAGTTAATTTGTTTTTCTTACTAACCTTCCTTATTATCTCCAATAAATACTAATCACCAATATTTGTTTAACCAGCCTTAATTAAAACCAGACATTCTATTACTTTACATTAA
Source organism: Pipistrellus hanaki (assembly GCF_964339955.1). Classification (NCBI taxonomy): domain Eukaryota; kingdom Metazoa; phylum Chordata; class Mammalia; order Chiroptera; family Vespertilionidae; genus Pipistrellus; species Pipistrellus hanaki. The sequence continues at coordinate 115,043,375 of NC_140505.1, forward strand.
AGAAAACTAATAAAAAAAATAATAAAGAAAACTAATCATGGGACTATTTTAAAAGTATCAGTTTATATATCTTTTTGGAGAAAAGTATTTTATATAAAAAGCCTAATAATGTTTATTTTCTTCAACTGATCAAATTTGCTCCTGGGAATTATTCTATCTAATAAAAGAGTAATATGCAAATTAACCATCACTCCACCACACCCACCAGCCATGCCCACCAGCCACACCCACCAGTCAATCAGAGAGAGTATGCAAATAAACCCAACCAAGATGACTACAGCCACAGAGAGCAGGAAGGAGGCTTTGGTTTCCCAGGCGATGAAAGAAGCCAAGCTTTCTGCCTGCCCTTGCCAGCCTAAGCTTGCACTCAAGGTTACAAAGTTTCAATTATAGAAGGTAAACAAATCCAAACAGAAATGGCTCCTGGCTACGGAGTGAATAGGAGGCTTGGCTACCCTCCAGGCTACAAAATTTCAATTGTAGAAGGTAAATAAATCTCAGATACCAGGGCCTCCACTTGGGTCACCAGGGGGATGGCTGGCCTGCAAATCACCACAGACCCCTCGCCCAGGCTGCCCCATGCCCCAAGGGAACTCCCACCCTGATCCGGGACACCCTTCAGGGCAAACCAGCTGGCCCCCACCTGTGCACCAGGCCTCTATTCTAATAAAAGAGTAATATGCAGATTGACCATCACTCCAACACACAAGCTGTCTGCCCCCATGTGGTCAAAGATCCTGTCCCTATGTGGACATAAGATGGCCACCACAAGATGGCCAGCAGGGGAGGGCAGTTGGGAGGCACCATGCCTGCAAGGGAGGGCAGTTGAGAGGGACCAGGTCTGCAAGGGTGGGCAGTTGGAGGCGATCAACCCTGCAGGGGAGGGCAGTTAGGGGTGACCAGGCCGGCAGAGGAGGGAAGTTGGGGGCAAACAGGCTGGCAGGGGAGCAGTTAGACATCAATCAGGCTGGCATGGGAATGGTTAGGGTGTGATCAGGCTGGCAGGCTGAAGTGGTTAGGGGCAATCAGGAAGGCAGGCAGGTGAGCAGTTGGGAGCCAGCAGTCCTGGATTGTGAGAGGGATGTCAGACTGCCCTTTGAGATCCGATCCCGGTGGGACAGTTAGACATCCCTCAAGGGGGTGGTGCAGATTGGAGAGGGTGCAGGCTGGGCTGAGGGACACTCCCCCTTCTCCCTCAGCCTCATGCACAAATTTTGCTCGTGGCCTCTAGTTCTAAGAATAATTAAATAACAAAAGATTTCATTGGAATTAATTATGGCTTCATTTATAATGAAAAATTGCAACCATCTAAATGTTCAACAGGAGGTTGGTGTGTTCAATAATATACCCATTAAAAAGGTATTAGAGAAATATTTAATGACATAAATATTTATGATATATTATTTAAATTGTTATAAAATTTAATGTAATTTGTGCAAATAATAGCTTAAGTCATAATGTGAATATTCACAGATACTCATCAACAAATATTACTGTGTGAAAATATCTCTTGTAGCCACTGAGAATACAGCAGAGAACAGAATAGGCAAAGCTTCTACTCTACTTTTCTAATGTTCCAGTGTGGACAGACGGGATATAAACAAATAAATAAATATATAATGTTCTTATACAGATAAATGCTATGAAAGAAAAATAAATTCAAAATAAAGGGATGGAGTTTGGAGGTTGCTATTTTAGATAGGGTAGTTAGGGAAGGCCCCTAGGGGGAGGTGCTATTTAAGCAATGACTGAGAAGGTAAGCCACATGAATATGATAATGAATGAGATGATGAACCGTGAGGATATCTAGAGAGCCGATGTTCTAGAAAGAAGGAATTGTAAATGCCTAGACACATTGAGTGGACCTAATATATTTGAAGAACAGTAAGCCTTTGTGATTATATCTAAGAATACTAGGGTCTGATCATATAGGGCTCTTATAAATCATGGTGGATTATGACAATAGTTAGAGATGAGAGTTATCCTATGTAATAAAAGTGTAATATGCAAATTGACTGAACAGCAGAATGACCAGTAGGCAGGCGCCGGCATGCATGTGCTGCCAGGCCAGCCAAAGCATGTGCCAGTGGGCAGAGGGAGGGAAGGGTGATGGTGGAGGGGGCGGCATCCAGCAGCCACAGGGGGCGATGGGGTGAAGGGGCGGCACCATCCCCTGATCGATCTGTCCGGACACCTCCCACAGATGTCAGTAGGACATCCCTGAGGACTCTTGGACTGTGAAAGGGCCCAGGCCAGGCTGAGGGACCCCCCACTCCTGCAGTGCATGAATTTTCATTCACCGGGCTTTTAGTCCTATATAATAAGAGGCTAATATGCAAATTGACCAAAAAGTGGAGCAACCAGTTACTATGACATGCACTGATCAGGGGGAAGACGTTCACACAGGAGCTCCCCCTGGTGGTCAGTGTGCTCCACTCAGCCAGAATCCAGGCTCATTGATGGCAAGTGCAGTGGTGGTGGTGGGAGCCCCTCCCTCCTCCGCTGCAAGTGGACAATAAGGAGCGATGGGTCCTGGACTGCGAGAGCCCTGGACTGTGAGAGGGATGTCTGACTGCTGGCTTAGGGATTGAGCCTAAACTGGCTGGTATACATCCCCTGTGGAGTCCTAGACTGTGAGAAGGCACCAGCCAGGCTGAGGGACTCCCCCCCTCTAGTGTACGAATGTCTTGTGCCGGGCCTCTAGTCTGAGTGGAAATGATGAAAACGGTCATATTCTAGAAACCATTTTTATGGTAGAAGAACCAAAAGGATGTATTGATGGATTGGTGTGAAAGAAAGAGAAAAAAATGGCTCCAAGATTTTTGTCCTGAGCATCTGTATGAATGGATATGTAAAGACTTGTTATATACTATAGATGCTTCAAATTTTGGCAGTGATTATTTATAGTTGAGTTATTAGAGATTTTAATGGTGTGATAATTTATTTTTACTAAGGTTTATACAATGAAAATAAAAGTATATTCCCAATTATATAGCTTAATTATGAAAAAAGCCAAAGGTAACAATTATAGAAAACTAGAGGCCCATGGCATGAAGAGATGTGTGCAATAGGCCTTCCTTCCCTTGGCTTCCAGTACTGGTTTTCCTCTGGCACCTGGGACCCAGGCCTTCACTCCAGCTGGAGTCTGCTGCCTTTGCTGCAGACTCCAGCCAGAGTCTGCCTTTTTTGTCTTTGCTGCAGGCTCTGGCTAGAGTCTGCTGTCTTCTTTGCTGTGGACCCCGACTGGAGTCTGCCATCTTCATCTTCACTGCAGAGGAGTCTGCAGTCTTCGTTTTCACTGTGGCCAGCTGCTCCTGAAGATCCCTTCGCCCCCTGCCCTCCCTCTCATAGCAGGCGTCCTGCCTCAATGGGCACTCCAAGCCTGGAGCAGCTGGGCAGCCGCCATGTTTCTCCTCCTAATGTGCATATTCCCTCCTGATTGCCTGGTGGGCATAGTGGAGTGATGGTTAATTTGCATGTTTCTCTTTTATTGGTTTAGATTAGTTATATGAAAGTTTATGTAACTACAATTATGGCAGTGGTTTAGAAAATTATGAGAGGATCTCCTATACAGTTCTAGTCAAATAGGTTTAATAGTTTTAATGAATAATTTTCCAAGAAAATTAAAATTATCAATATTTATTGACAAAAAATAGAAATATTTTTACATCAATAATCTGACAAGATGGTGAAAATGTATTTCTTTTCAGATGTCTTTAGAAACTAGAAATAATTTTGCAATAGAATTATTACAAACCATCCAGGAGCAAAAATCTATAGGCTATATACTAATTTAGTTATAAAAAGGTACATATTTTAAAAATACAATTGTATAGTCATAACACATACAGTAGAAGCCAGAGTCTAACTCAATTTATGAATATAAATGTATTGATTAGGACTTCCAGTTGTAGACATCAGAAGCCATTGAGGGTATTTGTTTATGTGTTTGTTTTTATGGGTTAGAGTAAATGTTCTGGCTATTACTGCAAAACAAACTTGGTGATTTAAAATAACAATTTGTTATTATCTTTTATGATTCTGTAGGTTGACTGGGGTTAGCCAAGCAGTTCCTGCTTTGGTATCATATGCATTTGGCATCAGATGTTGAGTAAGGCTGCAGTCACCTGAAATCTTTACTGGATTATAATTGTAAGATGGCTCACTCAAATGTCTTGCCGTTGATATTAATTATTACCTGGGTGTTCATTGGTGCTATCAGCAGGAGGCCCCTGCATGTGGTTTGTCCCTAGGGCCTGCATGCCACCTGCATGGTGAGAAGTACCATATCAGGAACAACATACCAAGAGACTAAGGTGGGACCTTTTAAGGTTTCTTTATGACCTATTCTCAGATCATGCAACATCATTCCTAACAGTCCTGATGGTTACACAGGGTTAGTCTAGCTTCTGTGCAAGAGGATCTATGCAGAGTGTGCATACCAAGGAATGTGGGAGAAGAATCTTTGGAGATTTGTTACGACAGTAAGTAACAGATTGCTAACAGAATTTAAGAAACAGATTATAGACTGAGTATCGAACATGTACAAAATACACACGCACACATACACTGCAGAACCTGCAGGAGCTTACTATCTGATATAATTAAAAAAGTCAGAGACATTATCTACTATGCACTCCTGTCTCCAAACCAAAGCTCCCTCTATCTGTCATGGTTGGGCCAAAAAAAATGTTAAAATATGGCTTCCTGCTTCTCTTCACACATATTTTATAAATATAAATAATTACACAGATATATCAATTGATAGAACGTAAGTCACCTTTAGAAACCTAGTGTAAAGGGGATCTGGGGAATGTTACTTTTTGCTCTACAGCCCCTCACACAGGAAAGCATGCCAGAAAGATTGTGCATAGTTGTTGAAGACGAAAATCTGTATCTGACAAAATAGTTGTGAATGGAAAGTTAACCAACAGAATGATTAACTTAATAAATAGTTTACTGTTAGGAAATGTTACCATGATCTAACACATTAAATGGATAAGGAAAAGAAACATAACTACATCTACACAGATAATACAAAGACTTGATAAAATAAAACAAAAACTCACAAACTCAAGAAAGTTTACTTCATTTACATGTTAGTAATTGTAATCTTTCAAACTAGTACTTTTATTAAAGTGATTTCAATATCTTGTGTAAAATTATATTGCTAGTTGTAGCAGGTAAAGTTAAACTTTTCTTGATTTCTAATCAAGATATTATTACAATATCAAACAAAACATTAATATGTGTATGTGGAGAATAAACTTTAGTCAGAATATAAAAGAGGATACCAAATTAGTGATATAAAAATTTGTTACATTTTAGAGTAAAAATTACAGATTTCTTCTGTTCTTTATTCTTCTTTGCTTTTCTGTGGTTTTGAGTTACTGATCAATAATATGCTATGATAGAATTTGGGATTAAAAGAATGTTGGAAGGTTTGAAATTTTAATATTTTGTTCCTTACTCTAATATTTAAAGTTAAAATATTTTTTTTCTTTCTCTAGGCTACACTTATGGAGCAGTTTCTAATAATTATATATTATATGCGCTTAGGGTAGAATTATTAACTGAACATGAAGAAAACTCAGATCAATTAGTGAAGGTATATGCTCAACATTTAACTAAAATTACTCATTATTACCTTCCCTCTTACGTTATGATATTCACTGGTTTCACTGACTTAAAAATTAAGTAGTATTTAAGCAAATCATTTTTAGTTTTATATTTTCCTTGGCATATAAAATAAAACAACTCAAATTTCAATATTTAATAATATAAGAAATAGAAATTTGGGGAAAAAATGAAACATCACTACTTGGGAATTTTATGTGTATGTAGATTAAAGAGTAGAATGATATTGATTTCCCCCCCTCCCAAAACTCTGACCCAAAAATGAACATATACTAGTGTTTATTGACTTGCTTAGGAATGTAACGTATTCCAGCAGAGATTTTAAATACTGTATAGAAAATTTCAACTTAGAACATCTTATGTTAGTTTTTCTTTAAAGATATAATTGAATACTCCTAAAATATAAGAGTAAAGGAGAGTTAGCAATTTGGGTTAAAACTCCCACAAATCTATTCTACAGTTTCAATATCTTGGCTTCATTTTTTAACTCTCATTTTATCTGACTCTATTCTCCAGAAGATGTTTAAAATAATATGAAAATTACACGTATTTTCTTACTTGCTGTTTTGATAACACTAAAGCTTGAAATATTAACTTAGAATTATCATACTGGTATTTCATTGGAATAGATAATATTTTTTTTCCATCTAGAGTCTAGAGTCTGATGGAATCTAAATATAGAAAAGTATTCATCAGGATTATATCATATATAATTCATATTAATGTAGGTAATAGTCCTAGTTATTAAACATATTTAATAGATCAGAAATTTGTATATGTGAAAAATACTTTGGAATAGAAAGATAGAAATGTATTAGGAGGTAAACAAATATTAGTAAAAATATTTTAAAATTATTATCAAGCAGTTTAGGAAATTGCTGTGGATTAATATTATAGAGTGACTAGAGTTCTAAAAACCATAAGGTTAAAATAGAGTTGAGCTTGCATGGGCAAAACATTATTCACCATGAAGATAATGATTATCAATGTGCTTTAGAAGTACATTTGAGAAGGGTTTGAAGTAAATAAAGTTATAGCTATAAATCAACAAACAACAAGTGCTGGTGAGGATGAGGAGAAAAGGGAACCCTAGTTCCCTGGTAGGGGGAATGCAGACTGGTGCAGCCACTGTGGAAAACAGTGAGGATTTTCCTCAAAAAATTAAAAATGGAACTCTCATTTGATCCAGTGATCCCATTTTTAAAAATATATTCTAAGAATCCCAAAACACCAATCAGAAAGAATATATGCACCCTTATGTTCATAGCAGCATAATTTACAAGAGGTAAGACCTGGAAACAGCCCACATGCCCATCAGGAGATGAATGAATAAAAAGGCTGTGGTACAATTACACCACTGAACACTATGCAGCAGAAAAAAAGAAGAATCTCTTACCCTTTGAGGCAACCTGGAGGGACCTGGAGAGTATTATACTAAAGCGAAATAAGTAAGTCAGAGAAAGACAAGTATCATATAATCTCACTTAAATGTAGAATCAAGTGAAGAAAATAAACTGATGAAGAAAACAGATCCAGAGACATTGAAACATGTAGCAGACTGACATATTTCAGAAGGGCGAGGGGAGGGAGATGGAGATTAAACAAAGAACTTATATGTATATATGCATAGCCAACGGGCAAAAAATACTAGGGGGACAGTCTGGGGAGGGGGCAGGAGTGGGATGGAGGGCATCAATGGTCAGGGCAGGGGAGGGAAAGGGGATATTTGTAATACTTTCAAAAATAAAGTTTGAAAAAAAAGTTGTAGCTATGTGTAATAGACATATTTTCTATATTATCAAACTGATAGCTTGATGCTCTATTTTGGTTCTCTTTAATCACTGGTATTCTTTTAACCTCTTAGATATTATCTGAAATAGAAAAAGAAGAATTTCTGAGAAGTAAAGCCCACAGTGACCGTCCTAATTCTGTTCCAGAGCCTGGTGCTTATGAACACGTGGATGAACATATTTTGCTAGGTGGATAAAACTCAATAATATTTTTGATAATTTTTATCTGATTATAGTTATCTTAGGAAATATACTTTTTTCTCTTGACAGTTAGGAAAATAAAATCATATATAACGCTGTGCTTATTTAATTACATACTCTAAAATTTTTGTTTATGCTTCCTAAAGTACCTTGATTGAAATATGTTTGTAATTTTTCTACATATATAGCTGACTGCAATTAACATACCTACCCTTGAATTTCTTCAGAATACAATAACTACCCAGGAGCACACAAACACTGTAATTTTAGATTAAGTTTAGTTGAGTAGTTTGTTTATTTATTTATTTATTTATTTATTTATTTTGTTTTCTGTTTTATTATTTAGGATTTTTGCATATATAACATAACCAAGCTTATTCTATAATAGTTCTCACCTATAATTGCATGTGCTGGGTTTGATGTCAATATTATACTAGTAAAGTTAGGTAGCTTTCTCTCTTTTTTTAAAAAAAATATTATTTTTCCAATTTTTTGGGGGGGGTTAGTCCTCACTTGTGGATGCTTTCCATTGGTTTTCAGAGAGAGTAGAAAGAAGATCTCTCCTTTTTTTCTTTTATTTTTTTATTTTTTATTTTTTTTAATAAGTTTTTATTTTTCATATTATTACAAATGTTCCTTCCCCCCTCCCCCCCACCATTGCTCTCCACCAGGTTCCCACCCCACCCTCTGCCCTTTCCCCTCTCCCCATTGTCCTCATCCATAGGTGCACAGTTTATGTTCAGTCTCTTCCCACGCCCCCCTCTCCCCTTTTCCCCAAGAATCGTCAGTTCACTCCCCTTCCATACCTCTGATTCTATTATATTCAACAGTTAATATTGTTCATCAGATTTTTTTAATTTCCTTGGTTTTAAGATTCACTTGTTGATAATTACGTATTTGTTGTTCATAATTTTTATCTTTGTTTACTTTCTCTTCTGAAAGAACCCCCTTCAGCAATTCATATAATTCTGGTTTGGTGGTGATGAACTCCTTTAGCTTTTTTTTATTAGTGAAGCTCTTTATCTGGCCTTCGATTCTGAATGATAGCTTTGCTGGGTAGCTTATTTTTGGCTGTAGGTTCTTGCTATTCATCACCTTGAATATTTCTTGCCATTCCCTTCTGGCCTGCATGGTTTCTGTTGAGAAGTCAGCTGACAATCGTATAGGTGCTCCTTTATAAGTTACTACCTTCTTTGCTCTTGCTTCTTTTAATATTCTCTCTTTATCTTTTGCTCTTGGAATTTTAATAATGATGTGTCTCGGTGTGGTCCTCTTTGGATTCCTTTTGTTTGGAGTTCTGTGCGCTTCCTGGACTTGTAAGTCAAATTCTTTCACCAGGTGGGGGAAGTTTTCTGTCACTATTTCTTTCATTATGTTTTCGATATCTTGCTCTCTCTCATCTTCTGGAACCCCCATAATTCTGATGTTGGTTCGCTTGAAGTTGTCCCAGAGGTTTCTTACATTATCTTCAATTTTCTGGATTCTCTTGCCTTCTAGCTTCTGTGGAGGAGTGTCTTCTGGCTCTTTATGTTCCAAATCTTTGACTTGATTCTTGCGATCTTCCCTTCTGTTTTTAGGACTCTGTAGAATATTTTTTATTTCAGACAATGTATTCTTTATTTCTTGTTGATCCCTTATCATTTCTTGTTGACTCCTTATTAATTCTAGTTGATCTCTTTTCATATCCTCATAGGCCTTATCCATCTTTTCTAGGAAATTCTTGAAAAACCTTATAAGCGTAGATTTGAACTCTATATCCAGACGCTTTTTGTCCTCCATTTCTTTCGTTTGTGATCTATTTTGTTGTCGCATTTCGCAGTTACAGATGGGACGGGGTTTCAGGGTGGAGCCTGCAGCTTTGGCTTCCGTCAGCCCCGCCCTATGCGGGTCCTTCAGTGCTCGCTGCCGGCGCCTCTGAGAGAAAGGTGCCCTCGATTTTCGCCTGCTGCCAAACAGTCTATGCTCTCCCACAATGAGCCCGGTATTGGGGTTCAGTTCAGTTGGAAGTGGAGTTGGAGGTGGCGTTCACAGCAGTCTGGAGCCCCAGTCTCCTTCCCGTCAGGGCAATCCCGCGGCACAGCCGACCGTCCCTTCTCTGGGGGCAGTGTGCGCGCCTCCGGGACCTCCTTTCTCCGCTACCCCGGGGTTCCGACTTACAGCCCAGCTCCCTATGGCTGAGCCTGAGTCCCCGGGGTCTGGCCCAGAACTGGGGTTCAGAGCAGTCTGGGGCCCAGCACAGTCGGAGTTTTATCTCCTTTCCGCTAGGGAACGCCCGCCAGGCACTCGGCCTCCCTCCTCTCCGGCTCTGTCCTTTTCGCGTGCGCCGCGTGTCTCCGTACCTTAGGCTTTTACAGCTCCTCCGTGCTTCCTTCTGGTTTTCTCCTTGCTTCTTGTTGTAGGATTTCCAGTCAGTCGACTTTCCTGTAGTTCTGGGTAATGTCCATTTTATATTTTAGTTGTATTTTATTAAAATTGTTGTGTGCAGCTGCGGCTAGTTGCCTACCCGAGCAGCCATCTTGGATTCTCCTTAGTTGAGTAGTTTAAAGCAAGTTATGTGTTTTCTCTGTTGACCGCAGTAGAATTTCCATGTAAATTTAAGACTATGTTTTTTTTACTAGAGGCCCAGCTTATGAAATTCCTGCACTCAGGGGATTCCCTCAACTGGGCCTGCATCCTCTTGCAGTCCGGGAGCCTCGGGGGATGTCTGACTGATGACTTACGCAGCTTCTCATGGAAGTGGGCCTAAGCTGGTAGTCGGACATCCTTAGCGCTGCTGCAGAGGCAGGAGAGGATTCTGCCACCACCACTGCCCTCACCAGCCATGAGCCTGGCTTCTGGCTGAGCGGTGCTTCCCCTGTGGGAGTGCACTGATCACTAGGGGGCAGATCTTGCATAGTGACCAGTCATTCTGCCATTTGGTCGATTTGCATATTAGCCCTTTATTATATAGAGTTATTATTTTATCACTTTTTCTTTGGTAATATGTTGAAATTATTTCTTCTTTTCAAAATTACTTTTATACTTCACAATAGATCACTTTTGACAGTTTTAATCTTAAACATAACATTTTTTTTATGACTGCAGATGATGGTGAAATAAATTTTGGGTACTGTGAAGTGGAAGAAAGCTGTAAGCAATCTTTTGAAGTTTGGCAAGATAAACAGAAAGAACTAGAAAACCAAGAGAAAGAAACTCTCAAAGCTTAGAGGGATAGAGAAAAAAAGCACTTTCAAGAAGAAGAAGAAAAGAGACATTGTTGGATGAAACAGTTTGAAGTTGAAAAGGAGAAATTAGAGAATATGCTAAAGGTTTTGTTTTTAATATTTATTTTTATTTATTTTTATTTTTTTCATATTTCTTTTTAAACTAGCAGCTACTTATGAAGAGTTTTGTAGTATAGTGTGGATTTACTTTTATTACTCCTGATAATAAAGGCAATTAACAGGTTAATAATATTTAATATGGTTTCCTTAATTAGTTTTTATTGAAATTTATTGGAATTTCAGATACTGCTTTGGATGATGGGAGCCACTAAAGTCTTTGAAGTTTCATAGATAATCCGAAAAAGGATGACATTTATAGCACAAACTGGCTTTTTTATACCCTTCTAATTATAGGAAAATTTAACAGAATTTTGTTGATCATACAGTGCTCTTGCTATAGCAATTAAGTAAAAACATATTCGGTTGAAGAGGTTCAACCAAGTAAATGATGGTTTGTTCTTCATCTCAATAATTGAACTAATTCCTTGGACTACACATTTTTTTGGTATGGAAGACTTTTGTGTTGTAATTCAGTTTTCTCCAATCCCACCTCAGGAGATCTACACCCTGAGGTCACTGTAGTGGCATATTGAGAAACTGGTGGATTTTTAGGATCTGCTTGTGGGCTATCATGATCCTTAGAATCTTTAGATATCAGGCTGGACAGACTTCTCTGCCTCCCATCACTATAGTTGATTTACATGTTACCTAGAAATTGCTAGATTTGAATGTTTCAAATATAGACATTACCATGTGGTTGTCTAGGCAGTTCAGGGTATCCTAGCCTTCCATGTTGAGTACACTAATTTTCCTGCTTATCCTACCTAATAAAAGAGTAATATGCAAATTAACCACAACTCCCCTACATCAACCAGCCACACCCACCAACCACGCCCACCAATCAATCAGAGCAGTATGCAAATTAACACAACCAAGATGGCTACCAGAAGGGAGGCTTGGGTTTCACTGACAATGGAGAAAGCAAAGCTTTCCATACACTCTGGGGGGCCCAGGCCTCCACTCAAGGATACAAAGTTTCAATTATAGAAATGGCAGCAGCCAAGAATAGAGCAGGAGGCTTGCCTCTGCTCTAGGCTACAAAATTTCAATTGTAGAAGGTAAATAAATTCCAGGTACCAGGACCTCTGCTTGGGTCCCCAGGGGGCATGGCTGGCCTGTAAACCACCACAGGCCCCTCACCCCGGCTGCCCCATGCCCCAAGGGAACCCCCACCCTGATCTGGGACACCCTTCAGGGAAAACCAGCTGGCCCCCAACCATGCACCAGGCTTCTATCCTATCTAATAAAAGAGTGATATGCAGATTGACCATCACTCCAACACACAAGATCAAGATAGCTGCCCCCATGTGGTCAAAAATCCTGCTCCCATGTGGACACAAGATGGCCACCACAAGATGGCTAGCAGGGGAGGGCAGTTGGGAGGCACCAGGCCTGCAAGGGAGGGCAGTTGGAGGCGATCAACCCTGCAGGGGAGGGCAGTTAGGGGTGACCAGGCCGGCAGAGGAGGGAAGTTGGGGGCAAACAGGCTGGCAGGGGAGCAGTTAGACATCAATCAGGCTGGCATGGGAATGGTTAGGGTGTGATCAGGCTGGCAGGCTGAAGTGGTTAGGGGCAATTAGGAAGGCAGGCAGGTGAGCAGTTGTGAGCCAGCAGTCCTGGATTGTGAGAGGGATGTCAGACTGCCTGTTTAGGCCCCATCTCACCCTCAAAGGGTCCCAGATTGGAGAGGATGCAAGCTGGGCTGAGGGACACCCCTCCCACCCCCTGTGCATGAATTTCGTGCACCGGGCCTCTAGTCCTATCTAATAAAGAGGGAATACGCTAACTTGCCATCACTCCATCACAAAGATGGCTGCACCCACAGCTGAGGCCAAGCTCCCATAAGGAGCCTTAATGGGTCCTGAGGCTACGCCCTCCCACACCCCCATGGGGCTTGACAGGGGACCACAGGTCATGTCCCCCACCTGGAAGGGCTTGACAGGGGACCTCAAGGTGCACTTCCCATCCTGGTGCTGGGCTAGGGGACCTCAGGCTGCTCCTCCCACCCCAGTGCCAGGCTGGGGGACCTCAGGCCATGCCCCCCCACCACATGGGGATTGACAGGGGCCTCAGGACATGCGTGCCACTGCCCAGCGGGGCTTGATGGGGGACCTGAGGTTACATCCCCTGCCCGGCAGGGCTTGACAAGGGCGGGACTGGCTGGGCTGGATTTAGCCCAATGGTGGGGGGGGGGGGGGGGGGTGCATGTGAGTGGGTGGAGTCTTGACTCTGGGTCCCATTGTGAGCCCCAGATTCTGAGAGGAGGAAAGCTTTCATATACATTTTACTAATTTTCTTTCATCTCTGACACTTCTATTATAGAGAAAGGGTAAAAGCAATATTAAAATATTTCCTCTAATTAATCCCCTTTTAATGTGCATGGATTCTGTGCACTGGGTCACTAGTATAGAAAATAAGTTAAAGTAATTGTTATATTTTAAAACCACTTTGGTTAGATTTTTATTTCTAACAAACTCTAAATTTTTAGCTTTCCTTTAGTTATATTTTCTTTCCACAAATCAGATAAATATGATTATTTCTATCATAAAATTATGATTTTTAAAATGACATTAGTAGGTTATATGAATTCCTAAATAAGTGCTTTGTTATACCTTGAGGCTTAAAACTTCCGGTGGGGCCAATTTCATAATTTTTTTTTTTTTTTTTTTTATCTAAAAAAGTATTTTATTTTATTTTTTATTTTATTTTATTTTTTTATATATTTTATTGATTTTTTTTTTTTGCCCCCCACCCTCCCTCCCACACATCCCCTCCCTCCCCAGAGTTTTGTATCCATTAGTTATACTTATATGCATGTATAAAAGTCCTTCGGTTGATCTATTATCTCCCCCAGATCTTCCTCCCCTCCCCGCTGTAATTTGACAGTCTACTTGTTGATTTACTGTCTCTATATCTATCTTTTGGTTCATCAGTTTATAATGCTCTTTGTTATCCACAAATGAGTGAGGTCATGTGGTGTTTCTCTTTCATTGATTGGCTTATTTCACTCAGCATGATGTTCTCCAGTTCCATCCAGTTTGCTGCAAATGATGAGAATTCCTTATTTTTTATGGCCGCATAGTATTCCATTGTGTAGATGTACCAAAGTTTTTGGATCCAATCATCTGTTGACGGACACTTAGGCTGTTTCCAAATTCTGGCTATTGTAGATTGTGCTGCTATGAACATAGGGGTGCATATATCCTTTCTGATTGGTGTTTCTAGTTTCTTGGGATATATTCCTAGAAGTGGGATTACTGGGTCAAATGGGAGTTCCATTTTCAGTTTTTTGAGGAAACTCCACACTGTTCTCCACAGTGGTTGCACCAGTCTACATTCCCACCAGCAGTGCACGAGGGTTCCTTTTTCTCCGCAACCTCGCCAACACTTGTCGTTTGTTGATTTGTTGATGTTGGCCATTCTGACAGGTGTGAGATGGTACCGCATTGTTGTTTTGATTTGCATCTCTCGGACAATTAGTGACTTTGAGCATGTTTTCATGTGCCTTTTGGCCTTCCTTCTGTCTTCTTTTGAAAATGTTCTATTTAGGTCCATTGCCCATTTTTTAATTGGATTATTTATCTTCCTTTTATTTAGTTGTATAAGCTGTTTGTAGATGTTGGAGATTAAACCTTTATCAGTGGTATCATTTGCAAATATGTTCTCCCACACTGTGGGCTTTCTTGTTGTTTTGTTGATGGTTTCTTTTGCTGTAAAAAAGCTTTTTATTTTGATGTAGTCCCATTTGTTTATTTTCTCTTTAGCTTCCATTGCCCTAGGGGTAGTATCAGTAAAGAAGTTCTTTTGGCATACGTCTGAGATTTTGCTGCCTGTGGATGCTTCTAGTATTTTTATGGTTTCCCGTCTGATGTTTAAGTCCTGTATCCATTTTGAGTTTATTTTTGTGAATGGTGTAAGTTGGTGATATAATTTCATTCTTTTGCATGTGTCTGTCCAATTTTCCCAACACCATTTATTGAAGAAACTGTCTTGACTCCATTGTATATTCGTGCCTCCTTTGTCAAATATTAGTTGAGCATAGTGATTTGGGTTGATATCTGGGTTCTCAATTCGATTCCATTGATCTATATATCTGTTCTTGTGCCAGTACCAGGCTGTTTTGAGAACAGTGGCTTTGTAATATAGTTTGAAGTCTGGTATTGAGATCCCTCCTACTTTACTCTTCTTTCTCAGGATTGCTCTGGCTATTCGGGGTCTTTTATTGTTCCAAATGAACTTTTGGAGAGTTCTTTCTAGGTCGGTGAAATATGTTGTTGGTATTTTAATGGGGAGTGCATTGAACCTATAGATTGCTTTAGGAAGTATGGACATTTTGATGATGTTGATCCTACCAATCCATGAACATGGTATGTTCTTCCATCTCCTTACATCTTCCTCTATCTCTTTTTTCAGTGTCGTGTAGTTTTCCCCATATAGGTCCTTTACTTCCTTAGTTAAAGTTATTCCTAGGTATCTTAATTTTTTTGGTGCGATGGTAAATGGAATTGCTTTTTTAGTCTCTGTTTCTGCAGTTTCTCTGTTGGTGTATAGAAAAGCCATGGATTTCTTGGCATTAATTTTGTATCCTGCTACATTACCAAATTCATTTATTAAGTCAATTAGTTTTTTAATGGAGTCTTTTGGGTTTTTTATGTACAATATCATGTCATCGGCAAATAAGGATAACTTTACTTCTTCTTTTCCAATTTGGATGCCTTTTATTTTCTCCTCTTGTCTAATTGCAATGGCTAGTACTTCCAGTACTATGTCAAACAGGAGTGGCGAGAGTGGGCATCCCTGTCTTGTTCCTGTTCTTAGAGGGAATGGTTTTAGTTTTTGCCCATTGAGTATAATGTTGGCTGTGGGTTTATCATATATAGCTTTTATTATGTTGAGGTATGATCCTTGTACTCCCACCTTGTTAAGAGTTTTTATCAGAAAAGGGTGTTGGATTTTATCGAATGCTTTTTCTGCATCAATTGATATGACTATATGATTTTTATCTTTCAATTTGTTTATGTGATGTATCACGTTTATTGATTTGCGGATATTGTACCATCCTTGCATTCCTGGAATAAATCCTACTTGGTCGTGGTGTATGATCTTTGTGATGCTCTTCTGGAGTCGATTTGCTAGAATTTTGTTGAGGATTTTAGCATCTATGTTCATGAGGGATATTGGTCTGTAATTCTCTTTCATTGAGTTGTCTTTATCTGGTTTTGGTATTAGGGTGATGCTGGCTTCATAGGAGGAATTTGGAAGTGTTCCTTCCTCTTGGATTTTTTGGAATAGTCTGAGGAGGATAGTTTTTAGTTCTTCCTTGAATGTTTGGTAAAACTCTCCTGTGAAGCCATCTGGCCCTGGGCTTTTGTTTGCTGGAAGCTTTTTGATGACGGTTTCAATTTCTTCCCAAGTCACTGGTTTATTGAGATTTTTAGATTCTTCCTGATTGAGTTTTGGAAGATTATATTTTTCTAGGAATATGTCCATTTCCTCCAGGTTGTTCAGTTTGTTGGAGTAGAGTTGTTCATAGTATTTTGTAACAATCCGTTGTATTTCGGTGGGGTCTGTTGTTATTTCACCTCTTTCATTTCTGATTTTGTTTATTTGGGTCCTCTCTCTTTGTTTCTTGGTTAGTCTGGCTAGAGGTCCATCTATCTTGTTTATCCTTTCAAAGAACCAGCTCTTGGTTTTGTTGATCTTATGTATTGTTTCTTTGGTCTCTATGTCGTTTATCTGTGCTCTGATTTTTGTTATTTCCTTCCTTCTACTTACACTGGGCTTTTCTTGTTGCTCTTTTTCTAACTCTTTGAGTTGTAGAGTTAGATCATTTGTTACACTTTTTTCTAGTTTTTTGCAATAGGCTTGTAAGGATATGAACTTCCCTCTCAAAACTGCTTTTGCTGTGTCCCATAGATTTTGGATTGTTGTGTTTTCATTGTCATTTGTTTCCAGGATGTTTTTAATTTCTTCCTTGATTTCTCTGGTAACCCAGTCCTTGTTTAATAGCATGCTGTTTAGTCTCCATGTGTTTGATTTCTTTGGATTATTTTTATTGTAGTTAATTTCCAGTTTTATGCCATTATGGTCTGAGAAGATGCTTGATATGATTTCTATCTTCTTGAATTTGAAGAGACTTTGCCTATGTCCCAAAATGTGGTCTATCTTTGAGAATGTCCCATGTGCATTTGAGAAGAATGTATATTCTGTGGCTTTGGGGTGGAATGTTCTGAAGATGTCAATTAATTCCATCTGGTCTAGTGAGTCATTTAGGATTGATATTTCTTTGCTGATTTTTTGTTTGGATGATTTGTCGAAGGGTGACAGTGGGGTATTAAAATCTCCTACTATGATTGTATTGCTGTTAATCTCTCCCTTAATGTCCTCCAGCAGTTTTTTTATGTATCTGGGTGCTCCCGTATTGGGTGCATATATATTTACCAGGGTTATTTCTTCTTGTTTGATTGCTCCCTTTAGTATTATGAAGTGGCCTTCATTGTCTCTTGTTATGTCCTTCACTCTGAGATCTAATTTGTCAGATATAAGTATTGCTACCCCAGCTTTCTTTTCATTTCCATTTGCCTGGAAAACCTTTTTCCATCCCTTCACCCTCAGTCTGTGTGCATCTCTTTTTCTGAGGTGGGTTCCTTGTAGACAGCAGATGTATGGGTCTTGTTTTCTTATCCAATCTGTTACCCTATGTCTTTTGATTGGAGCATTTAAACCATTTACATTTAATGTTATTAATGATAGGTACTCATTTGATGCCATTTTTATTCTATACCCCTGTGTTCCTTCTTCGCTTCCTATTTATTTATTTTTACAGTAGACCTTTGAGCATTTCTTGCATTGCTGGTTTGGTGGAGATAAATTCCTTTAGTCTTTTTTTGTCTGTGAAGCTCCTGATTTCCCCTTCAATTTTGATTGATAGTCTTGCTGGGTACAGTATTCTTGGATTCAGACCCTTTCTTTGCATGACTTTGTATATTTCATCCCATTCCCTTCTGGCCTGATAAGTTTCTGTTGAGAAATCAGTTGTTAGTCTGATGGGGGTTCCTTTATATGTAACTTTCTGTCTCTCTCTGTCTGCTTTTAAGATTCTAACTTTGTCATTGGTGTTTGCCAATTTAATTATAATATGTCTTGTCGTCGGTCTTCTGGGATCCATTTTGCTTGGGACTCTGCGAGCATCTTGGATTTGTGTGGGTTTTTTCTTCTCTATCTCAGGAAAATTTTCTGTCATTATTTCTTGAAATACATTTTCCATGTCTACCTCGGTTTTCTTTCCTTCCGGAACCCCTATTATTCGAATATTGTTTTGTTTTGCATTGTCCCAAAGCTCCCCTAGGCTCTCCTCCTGCTTTTTAATTTTTTTTTCTAGAAGCTGCTCTAATTGGGTATTTTTTTCCATCTTGTCTTCTAGCTCACTGATGCGATCCTCTGCTTCTTCTAGTCTGCTCTTGATGCTATCTATTGAGTTTTTCATAGTAGCGATGTCATTTTTCATTTCATCTTGAGTCATCTTCATTTCCTCTTGGGTTTTTTTCATTTCCTCTTGGGTCTTACTCAAATTGTCAAATTTGTCTTCCATTCTTTTTAGCCATCTTAAGATCGTTACTCTGAATTCTTGCTCTGGTAGGTTGCTTGCCTCTATATCGTTTACTTCCTTTTCTGGTGAAGCCTGCTTTTCTTTCATATGCGGGCTGTTTTTTGGTCTCCCCATGATCTATGATGTCTGGTTGTGTAGTTCTCTCTCTCCTGCTTTGATTTAAAGGCACAAAATACAACACAACCAGGTACAACACACAAGGCGCTGAATCGAAATGTGTTTGCGATATTAATAACCACCAATAAGGGTGACTAGAACCCAGCTAACAAAAACATGCAATCAAACAAAAAGCATAGGCAAATCAATCTTATAAAAGAAAAGCATACAACTTCAGTAAAGTTAACATTCAACATACAACTTCAGAGTTAGAGAGTAAGACTGTTTTTTTTTGTTTTTTTTGTTGTTGTTTGTTTTTAGGACAACTGCGAGGGAGGTGTGAATGGGTTTGGAGCAGGTAGTTGGAAATTAGATATATACAAGTAGGGTGAAATTTTAGGAGGGGGTAGACAGATGGAATGGGGGAAATCTAGAGCAAGAAAGGGTTAAGATAAACAGGGTATCAAAGGAAAAGATTGGAAAGAGGGTGAGGGCATAAAGGTAGGGTTGAGATAGAATAAAGCGTTGGAGAAAGAAGGATAGATAAAGACTGTAGAACAGTAATCCTGAAATTAAAAAAAAAAAAATATATATATATATATAATCAAATTGAATAAAAATAATAAAAATAAACAAAAGAAAATAAGATGAAAAAGGTAAATTAGTAGTAGTAATAATGTTGATTACATATACAATGTAATAATTATCAAGATAAAATCAAGTGAGGAAAAAGAAAAAAAAATAGTTTCTTGAGTAAACGTTGCAAATAATGAAAACAAAAGTAAAAAACAAAAATTTAAAAATTAAAAAAAATAATAATAAAATTTTAAAAATTTAATTAAAATTAGCAGTAATGAAGGTCATTCGCTTCCTCTATTGTTATGATCCAGTCCTGATTTTTAGGCAGGTTTTGCTTTGTTTTTATTACATTAGAGTCAATTTGTGAATTAGCCTCTGGGGGCAGTGTTTCTAGGTTGACTTCCCAGACTCTAAAGCCTCTCCAGCTTTTTTTTTTTTTTCCGTCCTCTCTGAAGCTGGAACTATGGAGGGGGGGAGGGGGCAGGTCCGAGCAACTGCAATCTCCCGCAACTCTCTGATATCCCTCCGAGCCGGATCCAAATGTGTTGCTCTTTAGATATCTCCCCTGTTAGGAGCCCCGTCCACTTTCAAGGGTGACAACCGCCCAACAGCGGGGGCTTCTACTTGTAATCACCACCCCTGTCCTCCAGCTTCCGGGAGCGTGCTCTGTGCGCACAGGCTTTTTGTTTTCGCCGCGAGTGCTCTCCACCCTCTCCCCGTGAAATCTGACCTTTTCGCTGAGCAGTGGGGCAATCCTGTGAGGGCAAGTGTTCGCGCCGCTTGGGATCCGCGTTCTGGGGGTCACAGATGCTTGGTGGTCGCTGCGGCTGTGGATATTCAGGCCTCTGACACGATCCTATCTTCCTCTCAAGATGGCGAGGTTTCCCCGTCCAAGCCGGTAGGTAGCTCCGGGCAGGGACACAGCCCGCGTGGGTGCTTCCCTGTGAGGGGCACCTCTGTCAGCAGCCCCCCAGCAGTTTCTTCTGGTGTTCGCTGTCTCCCAGCTTGCCAATAAACCCTCACAGCACAAGACCCTCAGTTGCTCTCTCTTTCTGCTTCGGGAGAGGGCTCAGAATCCACCCATCTATTCTTCCGCCATCTTACCTCCTCCAATTTCATAATTTTATGATGGGTTTTTAATATGTGATTTACTTCCTTTTAGTAGTTCTTTTCTGTACCCATTGTTAGTGTCCTCTTCTCTTCAAAACTGCTATTGTAAGCCTCTTTCCATGAGTTCCACCCCATTGCTCTCTCATTATTAGCATCTGATCACATAACATGTTTGCATTAATAACAAGCTTCCTCTTCTTTCTAATCTCATATCTATTTAATATCAATCTCTACTCACCTTTCTTTTGCCTTTGCTTCTGTATCAGTATCTCAGTAACAAGTGTTTCCTCTTTTACAAAAGGTTAGCTTTTTCTCCTCTGCTTTTCCATTTTCCAGTTTATCCCTGCTTTTTGTTATATTCAAAACAGCCCTTTCAACTTCCTCCTTTCTTATTCTTTATAAACATGTTCAGTTTTCTCCCATCCTAGAAACAAAACAAAGGGAAAACTATGAGATTACCTTTGTTTATAATATCTCATTTTATCAAGCTCTCTAGCTATACTGATCACAATTAGCTTCTTTAAATGTATATATATGACGTTTTTTAAAAAAAAATATTTTATTGATTTTTCCACAGAGAGGAAGGGAGAGAGATAGAGAGCTAGAAACGTTGATGAGAGAGAAACATCAACCAGCTGCCTCCTGCACACCCCCCACCGGAGATGTGCCTGCAACAATGTACATGCCCTTGAAAGGAATCGAACCTGGGTCCTTTCAGTCCGCAAACCGACGCTCTACTACTGAGCCAAACTGGCTTCGGTTATATGATGTTTTTTATTGATTTTTAAGAGAGAGGAAGGAAGAGGGAGGGAGGGAGGAAAAGAAACATCTATGTGATGGGTTGACTCACCCCCCCCCCCCCACCACCAAATTGCAACCTGGGCCTGTGTCCTGACTGGGAATTGAACATGGGATGACACTCAACCAACTGATCCACACAGGCCAGGCCACAGTCCAACTTCTTAAATGTGTGTTATTTTTGCTGCATCCATTTCCTTGTCTTATTGAATTGTAAATCTACTAGTTACCACCATCCCACTGAGTGAGGCTGTTTTTGACAAAACTAACCAATGACTTTTAAATTACCATACTCACAGGCTCATTTTCAGTTTTTATTTTGGCCTCTATCATATTTTATGCCAGCAAAAATTTGATAGTTGGCCATTTCTCTTTCCCATGACTTCTGTGGGACCACCCTGTCTTGATTCTTTTCCTTATACATTTGGAATTTCCTCCTTGATATCCATTTTAAGTCTCTTTATTCTTTTTCCTTAAATATGACATTACCAAGGCTTTCTTTGATTTTTAATTCTTTATTGTTGAGAGTATTACATATGCCCGCCCCCATTGTCCTTTCCCAGCCTGCCCCTGAACCCCAGCCCAGGCCTTCCCCCCCACCTTTCCCTTGTCCTTCTTTTCTTATTAATCTCATTCATAGCCTTAGCTGTTTACAACCAAATCTATATTTATAACAAAAGTAAACTAATGACATAACTGTCCTACTGATACTTCACACCTAGAACTTAATGTATCTAAAACTGAGTGCATTGTCTTTCTTTCTGAATCATGTTCCTCCTATGGTGTTCTTTATTTTGATGAACTACTGCACTGCCATCACAGTCAGAGCTAGAAAGATGAGGACCTTTTTAAACTCTTCCCGCTCTTTTATTATCCTTTTCTTTAAAAAAAAAAAAAAAAGTTGTATTGTCTATCCTTTCATCCATATATCTACTGCTACTCCATAGTTCAGGGTGTGCTAATATCTAGCTTTGGATGTGTATTATGTTCTCTAATTGATCTACCTATTTTTTTATTTTCTACAGACTCATCCACCATAGAGCTGTGAGGAGGATATTTTTTTACATTCTTAAATCCCATAAAAAGTTCCCATAACTCACATAAGACAATTTTCAAAGAAATTTTCCATTACCTTTATATCCAATGAGTTGGCCATTTGTGGCAATTTCATATTCACATTATGTTTGCATCTGTTCTTGCTCCTGCCACGCTATCCAGAGGCCCTCATAAATTCTCACATGGACTTTGCTAATATCTATCTTGCTGATCATATGGTGTCTCCTGGGTTTTCTGTCTCTAACTCTAGCTAATGTGACATCATTATTTTCCTAAACACAGAGCTGTTGTCATTTTTTTTCTAGTTCAAAAACATTTAGTGCATGCCTACCTAAAGTGTCTGTCCAACCTCTTGAAAGTCTACTAATTTTAAATACAACCTTATGCATGAAACCATTCACAATCCACCAATTATAACACCTATTCTTACTATGATTCTATATGATCTTCTCTTTCAATAAACTTATTCTGCTAAATTTGGAGTAATATGTGAATTTGTGAGAATGTTCCCATATTAAAGGTTAACTTTTAGAGTAAAAGGAATTATATTTCGTTTATTCTTCAGATCCTTCACAAAATATGTGCTGGTAAAATGTTATTAAAAGAAAACCACACCCTAGCCAGATGACTCGGTTGGTTGGAGTATCATCCTACACACCAAAAATGTTGCAGGTTGAGTTCCCAGTCAGGGCACATACCTAGGTTGAGGCCCACATGGTAGGCAACTGATCAATGTTTCTCACATCAATATTTATCTTTCTCTCTCTACCCCTTAAAGAAATGTTAGCCACCAAACTGATTTACTATATGAATTAAGTGGGATGGTGTGGAGAGAAAAATATTGCAATGCAAAGCCCATCTTATGAACACTATTTGTCACTTTGGTATTGTCCAACACTATTTCTACCTGATGCTCTTTATTATATGAATAAACCTGCTCACATACATAAAATGACTTTCCCAGGTTACAAACATCTTTATGTGTTCAAAATGGGAGGCCTAGGTGTTATTTATATGACACTGTAGGTTGAGATTAAAGTTGTTATCCTAGTACTAATAATTGAGCACTATTGAATGAGTTGTTTTAACCATTATTTACAAATACATGTTGTGAGAATCATGTATAATGAACAATGTTTTCTGACATTTGAATATAATATTTTAATATTAACATGTGTTCAGCTAGAACAGGCCAAGATGAATGATGAACTCCTTGAAGAAGAGAAAATGTGGAAAGAGAAATTTAAACAACATGAGGTATCTATTTGTTGTTTTTACTGAGTGCAACAGTCATTTTCATTTGAAATAAGTTACTATGCCTGAAATGGACATTTTAAAATAATATTGCCTAGCTGGTGTAGGATTTAAATTACTAAAGTTTTTAGCATTCATTAATCATTAGAAACTGTTTTTGAAATAGAATGTCCTGATAATGAAAATAAACTGGTTGGTGAGTGAATATGTCTATATAAAAAAATTCTATTTAAAAAAAATTTCTTCATGGATTATGGTATCACATAATTGTCTACCCCCCCCCCCCATTCCCATCCCAAACCCCTCTCCATGTATGCCCCCACCCCCGTTGTTGTCCATGACCACTGGTTAGGCTTATAAGCATGCACACAAGTCCTTTGGTTGATCTCTTCCCCTTACCCCCACCTTCCCCTACCTTCCCTCTAAAGTTTGACAGTTTGATCACTGCTTCTCTGTCTCCAGGTCTGTTTCTGTTCATCAATTTATGTCGTTCATTATTTCCCCTAGATGTGTTAGATCATGTGATATAAGAAATACCCTTATAAGAACCGAAACTGAGGCAAGCCATAATGGTTATGCTGAGAGGCAAATGAATCAGTCTGTAGTGAGTTCCTTTCTGGGCCAACAGTTCTTTTGAGTCCCAATTTCAAAGTCAAACAGTTCCTTATGGGTACATGGCAGCCATGATATTTCAGATCTGGTTGGTGGACAAATGGTGGTAATGCAGGTCCGACCATCTCTGATTTGGTCGTGGGCATCCTTCAGCTGCTGTCTGCTAGTATGACAGGGCATTATCAGCGTCTTCCATCACTGAACTGTTTCTCTTCTGTCTTCATGGCTAAGGCACTCCTGTCAATTCCCCTCTGTTGCAGGATTCCACATGGTCTCGGAGTTGTTTTCTGAAAATATACAAACATATCCTCCACCAAAAGTTAATAAAGGAATAGTTTCTATAAATGTGACTTGGGTTCCTTTTTCATTTTTTGCTCAAATGATTTTCCTCTGGTTTGTTTTGACACCATGTGTGTTTTTCATGGGTGTCTTGCTGATAGCATTACAGTTAATTTTCTAAAGCACAAATTTTCTAGATATAATTTACTTTCAGGCTATTTTTCCTTACATGATATTCTTCTACTTTCCACCCTTTTTATTTAAATATTAGGAGACTTTTGAAAATATTATAATGCTGACATGTACACATAAGGAACTGTTTGACATTGAAATTGGGTCTCAAAAGAACTGGTGGCCCAGAAAGAAGCTCATTACAGACTGATTCATATGCCTTTCAGCATAACCATTATTGCTTGTCTCAGTTTTTATTCTTATAAGTATGTTTACAATAGGACATGATCTCACTCATCTAGGGGAAATGGTGAACAACATAGACTGATGAACAAGAACAGACCCAGAGATAAGGAGCCATGGGTCAGACTTTTGGACCTCAAAGGGATGATGGGGATAAAAGGGAGAGATCAACCAGAGGACTTATGTGCACACATATGAGCCTAACCAGTGGTCAAGGACAATAGGGAGGTGGAGGCATGAGTGGGTGTGGGGTAGGGGATTAGAATGGGGGGGTGAGGACAAATATGTGATATCTTAATCAATAAAGAAATTAATTAAAAAGATAAAAGGACCTGAGGCACTGAGAAATCTATGTATTTCACTTAGTAGAGATATTGTTCTCATAAACATATATTATTAAGCATATTCCACTCATTGCTGAGTTGAAAAAAGTGTTTCTATAATAGTATATCTTTTTCAGTCAGAGAGAGCTGCAGTGTCTTATTGATACCGAAAATTTTTCATGCTTTAGAGGTATTTATCATATCATAGTTTAAAATTCTGCCTTTTGGTATATTGCAGCTTATTTCCTTGTCCCCAGGACTTCTGCTAATCAAATCATGAGAACACGATTAAACTCGCTTTGACTTTACCTATATGGATTTTTATATGTCATTTTAATTTAAATTTTATTTCAAAGAACACCCCAAATATTCCTAGATTTTCTGTTTATAATTTCCTCTGGGGGAAAATTTCTGTTGAAAGTACATGCTATATCCACATGGGCTCTCAACTACTCTGATATCTTTACATTTGCTTTGAAGTTGTCAAAAATAATGGCATGAATTTTATCCTGCATTGTGAATATATTTAGCGCCAGTTTATTATAATCTTGATTACACATGGTTCCTTTTTTTTTTTTTTTAAATTATCTTAATTGTTGCAAGTATTTCAGATGCCTCTTTTCCCCTCCCAATAACCCCTTCCACCACGCTCTCATCCCCTCACTAGACCTCCCCTCCAAACTATTGTCTGTCCAAGGGCTATGCGTATGTGTATATACATTTCCTTGGTTAATCTTTCTCCACACCCATTCCCTCTAAAATACATCAGTCTGTTGCATGCTTCAGTTCTTTACATCATCAAGGAAACCTACTGAAGGACCTATTGTTAAAGGTATGTCAAATGTGGTATTTCTTTTAAAAAATGCATTTTATTGATTTTAGAGAGAGAGGAAGAGAGAGAGATGGAAACATCTACTAATATGAGAGAGAAACATTGATTGGCTGCCTCTTGCACGCCCCCTGCTGGGGATTAAGCCTGTAATCCGGGCATGTGCCCTAAGTGGGAATGAAACTGATGACCTCTTAGTGCATTGGGACAATGCTCAACCAACTGGGCCACTTGGTCTGGGCATGAGATATTTCTTTAGTCTTCCTTTTTATTGCAAGATTATATAATTATAAAGCCAGTGGCATCATGTATCAGTAAAAGGTCACTTGAATTTTATAAATGTAGACCAAATTTTAAAAATGGATGTTGAAATCCTGATGGTGTTTCAGGGGCTCTGCAGTTCTGTTGAAATGTCTGGAGGGACTACCAGGAGTGCATCACTAGACCTCATCTCTCTATGGAGAGAAGCCTCTAAAATTGCTCCCAATGTACCTGTAATAGAAACACTATTAATTAGTTAATTTATTCATTCATCCTTTCACTTTCTGAGTGCCAGGTACCTTGTAGGCACTGGTAATACAGACAATAAAAAAGTGAACTGTGTTGTAGGATGCAAGTGCAATGAGAATGATAGAGGCATTGTTTCAGGGCAACCCTGCCTTGTTTCTGGGGAAGATGGAAAGACAACATCATACGAATGTGGTAATACAAGGTTACCAAATCTCAGATTCTTTCAACATTACACTGCCCGGCCAGATACTTCAAGGATGTGGCCAAAAATGAATGAGAAAGGAGAATTTCAGTATATGAAAAATAAACTGATGCCATAACTTTTTGGCTCAGTGGATAGAGTGTCAGCTTGTGGACTGAAGGGTCCCAGATTTTATTCCAGTCAAGGGCACATGAGTCCAGTTTTTGGCCTTGATCCCCAATAGGGGGTGTGGCAGCCGATCAATGATTCTCTCTCATCTTTGATTTTTTTTTTTTATCTCCCTCTCCCTCTCCCTTCCTCTCTGAAATCAATAAAAATATGTTAAAAAATGAAAAATAAATTAACATGCAGAAAAAAATCTAGAAACCAGAACAGTACAATGTTAATGTCCTACTAACCTAAATGTCATCAGTGGGATTATTCTGAAAACCCCTGGCTCTGTAGAGCGTCATATGAATACTGCTGCCACATGCTAGGTGTGCTTCCACGGGGACTGCCAGGCGGGGCCTGGTAAGAGGCAGCCACAGTGAGTTATTGGAGTCTCTTCTATCCCAGAATACATAGCTTGCTACTAGGGAATAATTGGACACCGCCAAACTTCACAGTTGTGCTGAAACTGCCACCATTGTAATCCATTAAAAACTCTAAAATGTCCTTTTTGGAGCTTTTAGTCTCTCTATGATAAGAATAGAGATTACCCACATCATCCTGTTACATTCCCTGGAGCCTACTTTATTTGGAAGTCTCATGTTCTTTCAGCGCAATTTCATTTTTTTTTTATTACCAGTGAGAGTAATAAAGTAGCATGCTATAGCGTATATTTTACACTTCTACTTTTCATAGTCCAGTAAAAATTTTAAAGAACGGAGACATGTAGCTTTGACAACATTTAATTTTATATGAAAATAACTAATATCTACTTTCTCCGCTCACTACGACTTTAAAATAAAAAGAATAAACATTTTATCCTTAAAAATGGCATAACGTCTGAATTAAAAAAATATGAATATATCCTGCATTTTGAAAAGCTCCCTGATTATATCAATTTTCCTAAATTTTCTACTGTTTACAGAGATTTTTGTATCACTGAGTATTGATGTGTAGGCCTGGGTTTGGAAACCACTGACCTAGGGGGTAGGGAATGGCTTTGAAATCAGATAGATATGGGTTTGTATTTGTAGCTGTGTGAACTTGGTTAATTTGTAATTGTGTGATTAATTTGACTTCTCTGAACTTGGTTACTTACCCACCAAAAGGCTTTGTCCCAGCATAAGGTTATTAGAAACATTAAAAGAGCTAATGCAACCAGGGCCTGTTTGGCTCAGTGGTTAAAGTGTCAGCCTGTGGACTGAAGTGTCGCTGATTCAATTCAGGTCAAGGGCACATACCTTGGTTGAAGGCTCGGTCCAGGTGCATGCAGGAGGCAATCAATCAATGTGTCTCTCACGTCAATATTTCTCTCTGTCTCTGTCTCTCTCATTCTCTTCCATTCTACTAAAAAAAAATCAACGGAAAAATGTCCTCAGGTAAGGATTAAAAAAAATTAAAAAGTAAAATAAATAAATAAAAGAGATAATGCATGTGAAAAATTAAGTAATAAATCTTAGAAAATATAATCTTAAAAATTCTATTGAGGAACTTGAAGGTATTATAAGTATTCCCCCCTCCCATTATGAAGGGAGAGGAAGAAAGAAAGGGAGTACCTTTTATATTTCAGCCACAGATGTAGCTGCTTTCCATTTCTTTTACTCATCACAAAAAAGCCAAAAATTGCATATCTTAATCAACATTTTACAGCTGGAAAAAAAATCATGAAGCTCAGGGAGTTAAAACAATTTGCCCCAAAAACACAACTGATAAAAGGTGAAATTAGGAATTCAGTACAAAATATGTTCAACTTTCACTATTTCATGCTCCTCTCTAAGATTAAAAAAAACCCAGCATACTCTATGCTGCCAAAAAACAATCACTTTTTTTTTTTTTTTTTAGCTCTTGAAAGCATGAAATGTTAATTTTGGGGTGAGCATATAGCATTGAGGTCACTCGTCAAATTCTGTCAGTGTAGTTTATCCTTCAGGCAATAAAGCCCTGAATTACATTCAGAAAACCTTCTCCTTTACTATAATTAACTGTCATTTTAACTTTTATGATGAATAATTTAATACAACTATTCACATATACTTTAGGAAGGCTCTTTTAAAAAAAAAAATAGACAATGCCATGACATTTATACTAATAAGAGTGTAATATGCTAATTAGAGTGGAAGACCTTCTGGACATCCTTCCAGACAAAGCCATGGTGGTGGGGCTGAGGCAGAGGAGGTTAGGGGCAATCAGGCCAGTAGGGGAGGGCAGTTGGGGGTGATCAAACTAGTGGGGGGGCATTTGGAGGCAAGCAGGTCATGGGAGGGGGGAAGTTGGGGAAAGCAGGTTGCGGGGAGCGGGGGGGGGGGGGGGGGGGGGGAGTTGAGGGTGATCAGGCCAGCAGGGGGTGGAGGCAGCTGGGGCCAGCAGGCTTGCAGGCAGAATGTTTAGGGCTGATCAGGCAGGCAGGCAGGTGAGCGGTTAGGAGCCAGCGGTCCCGGATTGTGAGAGGGATGTCCAACCCCTGTGGGATCAGGCCTAAAGCAACAGTCGGACGTCCCCTAAAGGGTCCCAGATTGGAGAGGGTGCAGGCCGGGCTAAGGGACCAGACCCCCTCCCACAGATGCATGAATTTAGTGCATCAGGCCACTAATTTAAAATCAAGTTTCTACAACTTATTTTGGGGCTAACACAAAGTGATAATACTAACAATATAATTTTAAACTTTGAGACTATTTTTTTTTAATATGGCACTGTATTATCAACATTAGAATAGCATAAAAAACTAATCATTGAATTGTTTAAGTGGATTAATATATTGTTCTTTCACATTTTTAATTATAAAGATAATATATTTGAGGTCAGTTTCAAAAAGTCTTGTGATATTTCCAAATGATTTTCACCCTTGCAATATATAAGAAATTTTAATTTATAAGAAAATATGATTTGGTTCTATATATTGGGTGTCCCTCCAAATGTATACACACTAACAGTTGGTAGGTCATTTTTGAAATGAAATGTATTTTAATAAACACTGACTTTATAGTTATTCAAAGTGTATGTATTTATTTTGGGGGCACCCTGCATTTAAGAAATACTACTGAATTTTATCCAGTTTTAATACATTTTCTAAAATTTATAAATCAGTTGTGTTAGTGTAGGGTGAGTCTTCAAACTATGGATATATTCCGTGGGGCTCAGATTTTCAGCACACTGCTCATATTTATGGTATGCTGAAACCTAACATGAAATGAAAAGTAATTAAATTTGAGAGACAAAACCAGATACCTGGACTCACTATGAAAATATTGTGTATTGTACCCCTTGTGTACTTCTAGCAAATATCACAGTTAGAAAAAAATTCCTCATTTCTTTCACACCCATTTCTTAGTATCTGGTGTATTGTGTGGTACAGAGTGAACACTAGATAACTAGTCTCATCTGGAAGTATTTGGCACAGTAGGAAAATACTTTTCTGTGATGAACTGAAATTTCTATCTTGTGAAAGTTCAGTTTTTACAGAAATCATCTTGTATGGAGTTGAAAAGGAAAGAAAGGTCTGGTAAGTAAAAAGGTGAATTGTCAGTGTTGTAGTCTTTCTGCCCTGTGCAGTGCCCATCCATGTCTTTACAGGAGAATGCTCAAATATACACCAGACGTTAAACTTGTGAGGCATACGCTGTGGCCTTGGGAGCGCCACTGGCAATATCAGGCTGAGGCACACCCCTGTGTAAACTGTTGGGATGAACCTTTATTTCGTAAAAATTGCAGATGTCCACATGCTCCTTTTCTTACCCGTCTTACATTTCCTGTGTTGATTCTAAAAATATTTACTAAGTTGAACGTTCAGGTTAATTTTGATATATGAAAGAGTATACACAAGTGTTACTGGCTAAACACTCCTCTCTCTATTTTTTTCAGTTTAAATAAAATTTACTCTGTGCATGAGTGCTATGTCAAAGTAGCATTGCCTCAATTTCCTTATTTATTTCTGCAAATAATTTATTTATGGTTAGCCAAACATGCCACAGTACTTTATGTCTATTAGATGAACTTGGCTTATATTTTATCACGTGAGATCCTAGAAGTATGTGTTCTTCATTATTAATGTCCACAGACTTTGCATTATATTTTGCTCTTTTTATTCTTTATTTTAAAAATGCAATGTAGTATAAATATATTCTCTAAACATACAAGTAAGTTAAGATTTAAATTTTTTAATTTATTAAAAAATTTTAAGTTGGCAGGCCCAGATATGTACATAATATTCCTCATTTATCGTCACACAATAATGGAAAGTCATATGGATTTTTATTAATGTGGAAGTAGAATATCATAAGAATGTACTTCTTTGTTTGTATAATGCTATTTATGTTTCATTATAAATGAGTGACAGCTATATAGGCCTAGACGAGGCCCGGCTGTGAAGCAAGGCAAGGCTGCTGCTGCAGGACCTTGGACCTTCTTTTGGAAGCTCTGGGGCTCCCTGACCCAGCTGCAGTTTGACAGGCATTAGGCAAAAAAAAAGGATAGGCCATTCATATGCAAAAGCCGCTGTGCATAGCTTTGTTGTGGTTGTAAATTGGGTGGGGTGGGATCTCTGGGAATTACTAGGGTGGAGCAAACAACAATGGTTGCCAATCAGTCCTGCACCAGAGAGGTCCTGGGTATCTACATCCAGCACCCCCATGCAGGAACAATGATCGCTGTGAGCACCTCTGAGAGAAAGCTGCCCTCGAATTCCTGTCCTGATGCCAGACAGTCCAGTTTCTTCCTGGGTCCCCCAGAGTCTTGCTTGGAACTGGAGTTCAGAGCAAGAGGGAGCTTGTATCTCCCTCCAGGTGCCAGCACTTTCCGTGGTCCACACCTCTTATCAGTCTCAATGCACTTTCTTTATCTCTCTAGTTGTGGAACTTCCAGTCAGTTTTCCCATGGTTCTGGGTGGTAGTTATTCTGCCTTTTAGTTATAATTTTGATGTGGTTGTGAGAGACAGAAATATAGGTGCTTACCCCACCATCTTGGTTCTCTCTTGTTTTTTTTATGTACTTATAAAATATTAGCAAGATAATTGTTTGGTGTTTATTTCTCTGTATTTACATGCATTCTGAATAACATCCTCTATTTCATGGAATAATATTTACATATCTTACTATGAATAAATAAGAGATAATAGTTCTGATTATATATTCTACATGAAACACTGTCTATGTGCACATGCATCACATGGGGATTGGGATCTTGTTAAAATGCTGGTCATTTTTTGATTGAGTTTATTGGGGTTAGATTGGTCAATAAAATATATCGGATTTTAGGTGTACAATTCTGCAATACATCATGTTCAGCATATTGCATTGTGTGTTAACCATCTAAAATCTAGTCTCCTTCAATCACCATTTATCCCATTTGCCCTTTTCACCAGCTCCCACCATCATTTCCCTCTGGCAATCACCATACTGTTGTCTGTGTCCATGAGATTTATTTTGTTGTTGTTGTTTTGCCCCTTAATTCGTTCACTTATTTCACCTACCACCTCAGCCTCCCTCCCCTCTGACAGCTGTCTGTTTTCTGTATCTATGTCTATTTTGTTCCTATTTTGTTTATCTATTTCTTCAATAAATTCCACATTTAAGTGAAGTCATATGGTATTTGTCTTTCTCTGACTGGCTTATTTCACTTAGCATAACTTCTAGATCTATTCATGCTGTTGCAAATTTAAGATGTCCTTCTTTTTAACAGCTGCATAGTATTCCATTGTGTAAATGTACAATAGCTGTTTTACCCATTCATGTGATGGACACTTGTGCTGCTTCCAAATCTTGGCTATTCTAAATAGTGTTGAAAAGAACAGGGCATATTGTCTCTTGAATCAGTGTTTCAGGTTTCTTTGGATACATTCCCAGAAGTGGCATTGTTGGGTTAAACAGCATTTCCTTTTTTAATTTTTTGAGGAAACACCATACTGTTTTCCACAGTGGATGTACCAATATGCATTCCCACCAATAGTACAGAAAGATTCCATTTTTTCCAACACTTATTGTTGTGGATTTATTGACAATAGTCTTTCTGATAGGTTTAAAGTGATAGCTCATGTGGTTCAAATTACATCTCTCTTATAATTAGTGACATTGGGCTCATATGTATATTGGCCATCTCTATGTCCTCTGTGGAAAATGTCTATTTAGGTCATTTGCACAACTTTAAATTGGATTGCTTTTTTAAGTGTGTTTTAAGTTGATTAAAAAAAATAAATTTTAGATATTAACCCCTTATCAGATGTATCATTGGTGAGTATATTCTCCCATTCAATGGGTTGTTTTTAATTTTGTTGATGGTTTTCTTTGCTCTATAAAAGCTTTCTAGTTTGGTGTAGTCCCATTTGTTTATTTTTTATTTTGTTCTGTTTGCCCAAGGAAATATATCAGAAAAAAATATTGCTATAAGAAATGTTCAAGATTTTATTGTCTAAGTTTTCTTCTAGGATCCTTATGGTTTTGAGTTTTACTTTAAAAAATATATATTTTATTGATTTATTTACAGAGAGGAAGAGAGAGGGAGAGGGATAGAGAGTTAGAAACATCGATAAATGTTTGAAATATCTGCTCTAATTCTGTGAAATATGCCATTGGTATTTTGATAGAAATTGTGTTGAATCTATAGATAGCTTTGGATAGTATGGATATTTTTATACACTGATAATGAACTATCAGAAAAAGAAACTAGGAATACATACCACTCAGCTAGTGTGGCTCAGCAGTTGAGCATCGACCCAGGAACCAAGAGGTTACAGGCATGATTCCTGATCAGGGCACATGCCTTGGTTTCAAGCTCAATCCCCAGTGGGGTTGTGCAGGAGGCAGCCCACCAATGATATTTCTCCCTTATTTCATCTATCCTTCTACTCTCTATCACTCTCCCTCTCTCTCTCTAAAAATCAATAAAAATATATTTTAAAATAAAATAAAAAAGAAAACAATCCCTTTTACAATTGTATAAAAATAAGGTACCTAGTAATAAATGTAACTAATGAGATAAAAAACACTTTACTTGGAAAATGATAAGATCCTTAAGAAAATATTGAGGAAGACAGAAATAAGTGGAAGCATATAACATGTTCATATACTATGCTCATGAATAGGAGGAATTAAAATGCCAATTCTGATATAGTAGGTATGAGAAAAACCTGAGAATCTGCATTTTTAACAAACACCTGAGTGACCTTGATGTTTCTTATTAAGGACCACACAACACTATCGAGAAGGTACTCATTTTGGATGAGGAAATTGAAACCTAGAGAGATGAAGTAACTTACCCAATATCATAGAATTAGAATTTAGCAGAGCTGGGACTCAAAGACAACTTCTATTTGAGATATATATTTTAATGTTTTTATTGATTTATACAGAAAGGAGGGGGAGAGAGAGATAGAAACATCAATGAGAGAGAGACATTGATTGGCTGCCTCCTACACACCTAGTGGGGACCAAGCCCACAACCCAGGCATATCCCAACAAGGAATTGAACCAGTGACCTTTTGGTGGATGGGATGATGCTGAATCCACTAAGTCACACTGGCTGGGAATCAATGTAATTTTTTAATTTAAAAATTTACCATTGTCACGTTTCATTCAATTGACAAGTGCATTAAAAATTTCTGGATTCCTAAATGTCATAGTGTTTCAGAGCAATGCTACTTAAGGAGCTAATTTTCTTCTCTAACTGTTGACCCTGCAAGGTATGAAATTGGAAGAGGAACTTTAAACATGTCAATTAAGTGTCATCTTTCTTCTGGTTGAAATAGTTTCTTGTGGATGACTTGATCTTTTCTAGGCAAATGCTTGGCTTTTTGTATTTTCTTCTCCAACAATCGGCTTCTATAGAAGATTATATCTGGGTACAGTGGGAGCCTGTATGATGTGTGGTGGTGTTCCGGAATCCTTGGTCTCTGTTGTGGGTTGCCATGAGGAGTCAGAGTACAACATGGGCTTTTTTTCCTGATAACGTTTTTTTTTTTTTCTGCCCAAGTTGGATTATTTATATATTATGATGGATATAACAATGAGTTCGTAGTTAGACTTTTTCCAGAGGCCTTCATTCTCCCTATATATGTAATTGGATAAAAAAAACAAACAAAAAACAAAAAAACACCCACCCTTGTGCAGCTTAGTTATGAAAAGTAGAGAAAAATGAGATAAAGGAGGAACATCAATTAGCTGCCTCTTGCATACAGGGGATGTGCCCACAACCAAAGTACAAGTCCTTGACCAGAATCAAACCTAGGACCCTTCAGTCCACAGACAGATTCTCTATCCACTGAGCTTAAATTTTACTTTCAAGTTTTTAATTCACTTTTCATTTATTCTTGTGTATGGTATAATGAGGTGACCTAATTTTATTTTATTTGTTTGCATGTATCTGTCCAACTTTCCCAACACCATTTATTTGAATAAACTGTTCTTACCCCATTGTATGTTTTTGCCTCCTTTGTCAAATATTAATTGATCATAAAGGTGATGGTTTATTTCTCGATTCTATTCTGTTCCATTGATCTATCTATATGTCTGTTTTCATGTCAGTATCATGTTGTTTTGATTTCTATAGACTTGTAAGTATAGTCTGATATCAGGTGTGATTCATCCAACTTTGTTCTTCTTCCTCAAGATTGCTGTGGGTATTCAGGGTCTTTTGTAGTTCTATATAAATGAGAACCCTGAAATCTGACTTTTATCCTCCTCAGTCTCTCTTATTCTTCCATACTAGAGGCCTGATGCACGAAATTCATCCAAGGGGCTCGACCCTCTCAGCCCCAGCTTCGTCTGGAAGGTCATCTGGAAGGACTTCCGGAAGGTCGTTCGGCTGTTAGGTCTAATTAACATATTAGCTCTTTATTATATTGGATTGCCATCGAATGAGGCAGAGAAAGGAAGCAGCTTTTTATTTCCTGTCCCGTTATAATCCACCTACCCTTATGCTATATCCCATGTTTCTTTTCTTGGATCTAGGGAAGAGATATCATGGTAGAAATTTGATATATATTAAATACTAGAGGCCCAATGCACAAAATTCTGCAAGAGTAGGCCTTCCTTACTCTGGCTGCCAGCACCAACTTCCCTCTGGCACTTGGGACTAGGCTTCTCTTGCAGCCCTGACTTTGTCCGGATGGATGTCTGGTCTATTGAGCATATTATGCTTTTATTATTATAGATTATTCCAAAAATGTTGGGATAGATACTCATAAGACCATCACTCTCCTTTAAAAAAATAAAAATTATAACAAAAACTAAAAGTATTTAGCCTCCTTTCTATTATTTCAGAACATTTAATGACTTAGGTATTGGTTATAAGTAAATATATCACTGCAAGGAAGTTTATCTATAGGTGTTACTTTAGTTCTCTGGCAAAACAGTAAGGCTTATAGCTCTTCTCAGTTCATAAGTGTCCTTCTCATATTTGACTTTGCCAGTATGGTAATATAACCCTCCAATGCCCGAAATGACTTTCAGCTTAAAAATTAAATCAATGCTATTGATGTATTTTTCTCACATATTTCTATTTTTTTAA
Source organism: Pipistrellus hanaki (assembly GCF_964339955.1). Lineage (NCBI taxonomy): Eukaryota > Metazoa > Chordata > Mammalia > Chiroptera > Vespertilionidae > Pipistrellus > Pipistrellus hanaki. The sequence goes on from NC_140505.1 coordinate 115,079,640, forward strand.
ATTTATCTTTATTTTTGAAAGCATTGCAGATGTCCTCTTTTTCCTCTCATATAACCCTCTTCCTCTCTCTCAACCCCTCCCCAGGCCTTTATAACACTATTTCTGTCCAAGGGTTATGCATGCATACGGTCCTCCCATGTCTCTCCTGACAAACCCTTCCCTCTGAAATTCATCAGTATATTGCATGCTTCAATGTCTCTGGGTCTTTTTTGTTCATCAGTTTATTTTGTTCATTAAATTTCACATATAAGTGAGATCATGTCCTACTTGTCTTTTTAAAAAATATATACTTTTATTTATTTCAGAGAGGAAGGAAGGGGGAGAGAGAGAAACATTAAGGATGAGAGGGAATCATTGATTGGTTGCCTCCCACATGCCCCCTACTGGGGATTGAGCCTGCAACCCAGTCATGTGCCTTTGACCAGAATTGAACCTGGGACCCTTCAGTCACAGGCCAATGCTCTACCCACTGAGTGAAACCAGCCAGAGCACCTACTTCTCTTTTTTACTCTGACATTCAATGATTGAAACAGATTCATACATTTTCACAGTGATGAGACTGTTAAGACCACTATTTTATCTGGGAGTAGCCATATTGTGTGTATATCGTTTAGTGTATTTACTCTTTCCTTCATTATGCATAATTAGTATGCATACATATTTTTCCCAAAGACATGAAAATGCATAGAGTTATTTATTTTATTTATTCAATAAAAGATCTATTGAATATTATGAAGGACAAGGCAATGGACTTATTCTGTGGATGCATAGATAAATTTTAAAAAACCCTACCTCAGCTTGAATATTCATTCACACCAGATAATTAAGCATGTAAATAAATAATTTAGTAGACTTTCTGTCTGTAATATATCTCTAATATGCTTACTAGTTTTGTTTTGAAGTCCCTCTCCTATAATACCAACAATTGATTTATCTCTGGTTCTGTTTCTATTGGCTATTTCTTTTCTTCCAATGAGTTACATCTTCTTACATCTTGTGATTTTTATTTTAAGCTTGATACTATGGGGTAAAAGAATAGTAGCTGAAATAAATAGTATTACCCCAGAAGAATAAATGCCTCTTCTTTTGTCTGGTTGCTAGTATGGGAAGGGGATTAACCAATATATTATGTGTTTAACTGTATTAAAATTTTGCTTCACCTTTAGTTAAATTTAGTTCACCACTAGCTTCAAATATTTTGGGGGCAAAACTGAGATTTTCCTTTCATCAGGGCTTGGAATATGATGACTTGATTTCTTTATTGCTACCCAGGCTGCTTCTTTTACCATGGGAATCCCTTTTGTTGACCATCTCTCAACCTTGGGGGTGTGTCTGAAAGCTAACTGGCACTTCTCTCCCAGGCATTTCTTTCCAATCGCAAGCCCAGCCCTTAGCTTTAAGATGGCTGCTGCAATGCAGTCTACAATGAAGGATAAGTGATTTGTGAGAGATTTCTGTGAACTCTCTAGCCTTGCTCTCAGTTTTTAATGAGCAATAATAAACATAAGAATGTGTTAACAGTTATTTTGGCAGAATGCTGATGAGCATAAAAGACCTTGGTGTGACACTTGAATTGATCTTTGAAAGATACACAGGATTTAGCCTGAGAGAAATGGTAATGTTATTGATGGAAGTAGAGTTCTTAGGGTGCCACAGGAAAAGGTTTCCTGAGGCCCCTATGGGATTTCATGGAAAGCTTTATTGATGATGTAAAATTAAGGGAGTTCCCCTCCAAGGACCCATCTCTGTTCATCTCACCATGGAAGAAGTCTAGCCATGTCGTCAGCAGGGCCAGAATTAAGGCCACTGCCAAGAGTTTTTGCTCCATATTAAAGGCCAGTCCAATCCCAGCATCTGGCTACCTTAGCTTAAATTGCCAGCTGCAGTTCTTTGTATATGGGGTCTGCACGGCCCATGCTGCTTTAGACCACATGGTGGGTGATGTGGGTCACCAGGTAGGAGAGAAAGGGGAAGCAAGGAGCATAAGAGAAAGGGAACTCTGTCTAGGGATTTTACCCTTCTAAGATTTTGCACTCTTGCAATGGCTTTATCCTCCTAGCCAATGATCTTTTCCCGAGACTACTCTGACAGGCAAATAACTTCCATATGTCACCCCAACTTCACTGCATATGTGCCCATCTTCCCCTTTGTTTGACCCCTTTCCTCAGTGATCTATAGGGAATGGAGCAGTGGTTTCCTGGGTAGTGTGGAGCTGTAGCTTCCTGGTGAACTGCCATGCTTTTAATGTCTGGCCTCCTCTTTGCTCCCTTCCTATTGGGTCTAGTAATAATTAATGTCGTTTTTAAACATTCGTTTAAAATCTTGCTTGGCGTTGACTTGTATTGACATAACCTTCAAACACGTGGTATCTACAGAACGTGTGAAGTGCAATTAACAAGTTTTGCTTGAAAAAGTTTGTGTTTGGTTTGGTTTTTGTTGCAGAACTAGGGCTAAGAAGATGGCGGATGAAGAGCATATTCGGCACTGCATGCTTTACGAGTTCCAATTAGGAAGAAAAGCAAGTGAGGCTGCAAAAAACATCTGTAGTGCTCTTGGTCAAGATGCAGTTAGCGCCAGAAAATGCCAGCGTTGGTTTGAGAAATTTCGCGAGGGAAATTTTTCGTTAGATGACAAGAGTGGTCGAGGCCGTGTGTCCAATTTTGATCAAGAAGCTCTTCAAGCTCTTTTGGTGCAAAATCCTCAAATTATCCAACAAGAGCTTGTGACAACTTTAAATTGTTCACAAAAAACAATTTTTAATCAATTGCGTGCACTTGGCAAAGTCCAAAAGTTTGGAAAATGGGTTCCTCATGAGTTGACCGACAACAACCGTAATCAAAGAGTCACAATTTGCAGTTCGCTCCTCTCTCGTCAAAACCGTTTGCCGTTTTTAGAGCAAATTGTTACCGGAGATGAAGAATGGGTGCTGTATGTTAATTTGAAAAGGTGGCCTCAATGGTTGGACAAAAATGAGGCTCCGCAGCCCACGCCAGAACCTGACTTGCATGCGAAAAAAGTGATGTTGTGTGTTTGGTGGAATTTTAAAGGAATTCTTCATTATGAACTTTTACCATCTAACCAAACCATTACAAGTGCAGTGTATAGTGCCCAATTGGAAAGGTTAGCCCAAGATTTAAGAGAAAAAGAACCCGCGCTGATTAATCAGAAGGGCGTAATTCTTCACCACGATAACGCACGACAGCATACTGCAAGAATCACTGCTGAAAAACTGCGCCAGTTGGAATGGGAAGTTCTCCCTCAACCTGCATATTCTCCTGATATTGCCCCTTCCGATTACCATTTGTTTCGTTCTTTGCAAAACTTTCTTCTTGGAAAAATATTTAATAATGAAGAATGCCTCAAAAATGCATTGACCGAATTTTTTGCATCAAAATCACAAGAATTTTACAACAGAGGGATTAAAATGCTTCCTGAGCGTTGGCACAAGTAGTAGAAAACAACGGCAACTATATTGTTGATTAAATTTTGTTGTATTGTTTAAATAAATTCGATTTAAAAAAAGTATTAGAAAACGACATTAATTATTACTAGACCCAATATTATTAATATTAACTAGCTAATGATGGCATAGTAATACAAGGACCACAAATTATGTGCTTTCATTTTTAGAATTATAAAGATAGATCTTTCCTTATAACATTCCTAGGAAAACTGATCCTTAGCTTGTGTTTTTCTTCTACTTTATTTATATTTTGTGGTTAAAATTTTGTTAGCTTTATGTTATCTATTTCATATATTATTTCCTGACAAAGTTTAATTTTTAATTGACACAAAACTACACATTTTATTCAACTCTTTATTTCTAATTGCATTTTATTTAGACTCATTGTGCCTTCATAGTAATAACAGATAGCTTAGGAGTAATAATCACAGGTAACATGAAAGAGGTTCTTACTATATTTCAGAGGCTGGTCTAAATGCTTTATAGGGATAATCTCTTTTACAACAACCCTTTGTTGATAAAATCAGCAAGTTACCACAGTTATAGAATATCTCTCCTACTATCTAATAATAGAAATAGTACTACTGATATAAAATTAAAGATCTGAGCCTAAGTACTAGCTAGGCTCTGCTATCAGCTTTGCATATTGTACATTATTATCTTTTGCTACATATTTATATGCAGGGTAAGTTGCAGAAAAGTAAACTAACAGTCAACACATATTTATATATTTAAAAAAATATATATATATGCATATATTTATAGTTTATACTTTCCTGAGTCATAAGTTGAAATCATTAATTTTAAGAAGGTACTAAAGAAAAGAATGTTTTTATGTATATTTGGTATAACATTGAGCATTATATTGTCAATTTTTTTTGACAGGTTCTTGATGAGTGTTACCGCTTGGATTTAAATCTTGCTTCCATCATTTACTACCTATATGACTTTGGGCAAGTTACTTAAATATTAAAGCCTCAGTTTCCTCACCTATAAACTGGGGATAGTAATAATACCTTTTAGATAAGATTACTGTGAGATAATGAACATGAATGATTAGTACAGTAATTGGCAAATAGTTAGCAGTTACTATTTGCTGAATAAAAAACATAAAGCTTTATAGATAAGGGTGCAAAATTCTTAGAATTATTTACACTTCTCCAATCTGCTGCTTCACATCTTCATGATTTTTTCTTTTGCTATTCTCTTGGTTTGGAATGTCCCTTTGCATCCCAAGTTTCTATCCACCTGGCCTTTCAACCAGTTTAGGTCTCACTCCATCAGTCAGAATTACTCACTATCTCTTTGTATTATGTCTACGCTTTCTACTATTATTTCTATGGTTTCTACAAAAAACTTTCTAATTTTTACTTGGATAATGTTTGTTTGCTTATTTTTAAATTCTTTTAGTTTACCTCTTGTTTCTGTTGCTGCTTTCATTGCTGGTCCATGTAAAACTGGAATAGTATGTGTTTACTCTTTTTCACCTGTTATTGATTCTGCTAGAGTGCCGTCTGTGTCTACCCAAGTAATTTCTTTATATGATTTTGAGCCCTACACATGCACTGAAGTCAGAGTTACTTTAAACATGTAAACCAGGGCCTGGTTGGGTAGCTCAGTTGGTTAGAATATCATCTGGATATGCCAAGCTTGTGGGTTAAATCTCCAGTCAGGGCACATAGAAGAATCAACCAACAAATGCATAAATAAGTGGAACAACAAGTCTCTCTCTCTCTCTCTCTCTCTCTCTCTCTCTCTCTCTCTCTCATCTCTCTCTCTCTCATCTCTCTCTCTCTCTCTCTCTCTCTCTCTCTCTCTCTCTCTCTCTCTCTCTCTCTCTCTCATATCTTTCTCTCTCTCTCCCTCTCTCTCATCTCTCTCTCTCTCATCTCTCTCTCTCTCTCTCTCTCTCTCTCATATCTTTCTCTCTCTCTCTCTCTCTCTCTCTCTCTCTCTCTCTCTCTCTCTCTCCCCCCTAAATCAATGGAAAAAATTAAACGAGGTCATGTTGTTTTCCTGTTTTTAACATTTTAATAGTTTATCATCATCTTTACCATGTTTTCCAAAGTCTTTACCTACAAGGACTTATTTCAGTTGGCTTCTCTGAACTTATTTCTGACCTCTCTCTTCCTGATTCACTCCAGCCAACTGGTCTGCTTATTGTTATTTGAAAATTATAAGAAAGGTTGAACATGAGGACATTGTAGATTTTTTTTCATTGTGGTGGAATGCTTGTCTCCTAGACTATCATGTAGTTTGTATCTTGGCTTCTTTATAGTTTCTGCTGAAATATTGTCTCTTCCTTGGGGCCTTTTATGAATACTCATATGAAGTAGCATCCTGCTTTATTTTCTGTCTTTTCATACTGCTCCTACAGTGTGGGGCCTATCCTTTTTTTAGAAGTCTTGGCTCTTTGGAACTTCTACTAACAAGGATACTCCTTACATTTTAAAATCAAAGTTCCCTATATATCCAAGGAGCCTAGTTCACTATAGCCATTGCTGGAAGATCAGTGCTTGCTGCCCAAGGTCTCCCTCCCTGATGGTACGGGAGCTGAAGGGAGGACTGCAATACAATGTGCTGGAAATAGAGGAGGAGCTTTCCATATAAGATTGAGAATGGCTCCATATTAACAGGCTGAGGAAAATATAGAAACAGATTTCAAAACACTCAACCAAAGCAGGGAGACAACATCACCACAACCAGCAACAAAGCAGATATCAAGACAAGAGTACAACGATATAAAAAGAAAAACTAAGTAGGTAAGCATGAGCACAGAAGATTGAACTTTAGGGGAGTAGAGTCTGGGGAAAATGCCTAGTACAGTGATTTTTGAACCATTTTGTTTTTAAATCTCATGGCACACATAAACTAATTTAAATTCTATGGTATAAAAAAGTATAATTTTGATTCATTCACACCAGATGGCTATTATTGCGCTGACTGTTCTTTTCTTTTTTCTTTTTTTCTTTCTTTCTTTTTTTTTTAACTTGAAAATCTAAGGGAAAAGAGGTCAGTGGCCTGGACTGAATAGTCTGATATTGCATATTTTTAAAATTCTTGCAGCACACCAGTGTGCTGTGGCACAACCATTGAAAATTGCTGGCTTAGAGATTCATACTGGTTAGCTGATGTATTTAGGTATCAGTTATGGTGTGTTGGACTCCAAGACAAAAAGTCTTTAAATATGTATTATCAGATGCAATGTTAGGTATATAAAATATTTTCCTCATAATGATGTACATTTTACAGACAAAAGAAGTATATCTCAGAAAAGCACACTCAATTCCATGTAATTTCAATGCTAATGGACATAATGTGATGTTTCACTGGTGAGGTGTGTTATGAGTGGTTTGCTGGGCTTTGTGAGTGTTGGATAGTAATTGTAGTCAGTCAAAATATGTATCCAGGGGCCTGAAAGAATGACACCAAAAACTGAAAGACAGGAACTTGAGTGGCATATTAGAGGAATTAAAAGAGACCTTTAATTCTAACTTATTAATATCAAATTCAACATGTGTAAAATTAAACAAAAAGTCTCAACTGTATTTCTGGGGGGAGGGGGGTATCTTTATTCTAGGCCATACTTAAGTTTGATACCAGATACAAAACTTGAATACCAACTTTGGTAGATTACTGAATTATCAAGAGGAAAAAAATCTTAAGGATTTTCTGAATCTAATCACCAATTCAATAAGCACTTAAGTGTAGTTTATTTGGGCAAACACTTATTGAATCCATATGTGATAGATAGTATATTCAAAGATGGGATTACGACAGAGTCCCCTCAAGGGGTTTAGAGTAGTGGGAGAGACAGATCAGTAGGTAGTTAAAATCAACTTTCCACATGAACTGGTAGAAGTATATTATTACCAATATTGATAGATTCCTTACAGCTGCAATTATTCTTAAAACCCTTAAGGAATTGCTTAGTTCCTTAAGTACCTCTGATTTCTAGTGATTTTTAAAAAAAATTTGGTTTGAGCAAGAAAATATACTTTTTTTTGTTTACATTATACATAACTTTAGATTTTTAAATGACTTATAGATACTATTAAGGGATATTTTGTGAATTGGGCAGTACATATATTTTAAGTCAAAGAAAAATAGAGTTGGTCATAATAGAATATGCTGTTGAATATAAATAAGGATGTCTTTAGCTGAATTCTTATCTTTTGTCTTACATCTTTACAGTCTAAGTTTTCTCTTCATACCTCTCAGTTTCACAAGCTTTCTTTCATACATCTCTTGGGGACAGCAGATTATTTGTTGTTGTTGTCCTTGGTTGATGCCAGGGTGTTTTTGTGCCATTTCATGTGTGTTTGAGTTGGCATAAAATGAACAATTGGGTCTAGACATAAGTAACTTACAGGTCAGTATTTCTAAGTGGCATCAAAAGCACAAAAATGAACAGTAGTTTGAGTCTTTGAAAGAACTTTAACATTTGTGAGAAGCCAATTACCTTTAGAAAACTCTGAATTGAATGAATTAATATTTTTATGTAGAAGTAGGAATACGGTCTCAGGAACAACACTAATGAAAACCAGAAACCATTGTTCTCTAACAATAATCTGAATATAGCAATAATAAAGATGGGATCCAAGGCCTTCAGCTGATTGACAAAGGCAAATATATATATTTGAAGTTAATGAGGAATAGGATATAGGCATAAGCATGGCTAATACTCTGTAGGAGAAACCACAAAATGGAAATCAAAATGTCTATCACTAAGTTTTACCTTCATATCTATATAAACCATCAGGGAATATGGAGCTCATGCTTTTTCACAGAGTAATTCATTACTTGCCACATTTGCTGATGTACTTTGCTAAAGTCTTACTTGATAGACTATAAAAATAAGGATGATTTACTCTTAATATATTCTAAACGAAGCAATAATAATTGCAAGCCATGTACACACATAGGCTGTTCTCTTCTGGTGAGCATATCTCAAATTGGCATGAGGGAGAACAGTTTGGTGGTGCAGTTAAGATGGGAGGGGGCACACAATAATTACTAACTGAGTCTAATGTGTTTATGGTGTACTAAGTACTATATATGGGGCGGGGGTAGTGCTAGGTGAGAATTTAGAAAGGTATCAGAATGGAGATCAATAGTGCTAAAACTTAAGAGGAAAAGACTGAAGGCAAACCATACATCTATGGTATTTAGTTGCAATTATAAAAAAGACCATACCCAAAGGAAGTAGACTCGCTGTTATGGAGTAGAGAGATTGCTAGGTTTTAAATCAGTTCCTAGCGGCTAATCCTTTTCTGGCATTAATTTGCTCTTTTAATTTAGGCAATTGACTTAAAAATTGAGCTTCTGTAAAGTGGCCTACTTTATCTGTAACAGTTCTTTCAGCTCTAACTAGATGATCCATAAATTCTTTCTATAGTTCCGCTGAGGAAGGAACAAGAGAAGAAGAATTTAGATAATAACATGTGGGGTTTAGTGAGACGCATTTCCTGGCAGTGAGAGGAAGATGCAGTATTGTGAAGTGTTTCTAAGAGAAGCCAAGAAGTCCCTTTCAGCAGATAAGTGAACATGTTTAACTTTCTACACTGACCAAATGAAGGCGGTGTGGACAGATGATTTCCGTGGGTTTCTGTCAGCCTCTGGAATCACCTCCTGGATCGCCAGCTTTGAAGTGTCAAAGAGAAGCAAAGACGGACTTTGTGAAAGGTGGCAAGAGATTTTATTCAGACAACTGCAGTAGGGAAGAGAGACCTCAATTTAAACTGAGCTGAAATCCCCTCAAACAAAAGGTGGGTGGCATTTTAAGTGCTGGGAGTCTAAAAGAGAAGAGCTGAAGGATGTGAAGGCCGGGGCAGGTCAGGGTGATGCAGCCACCTGCATCTGCTGTGTGGTGGTTATTGAAGTTGGTCTCTATCCTGGCACGAAAACTGGGAGACAGGGACCCTAGCCTTCTTGATGGTTACATTTCAAATGGATGGCTCCCAGCCCTTGAGAAAGATATCTCTGTCTGGTAGAAGGTACATCACAAAATGACAGAGTGAGAACTTACAGTTGTCTGCTTTCTCAAGTAAATGCTCCAAGGAAAGGGAGGTTAGCAGCCATAGTCCCATTTGGAACAAACAATAAATCTTTTTGGCAGCGCTGAGCTTTCTCAGCCAGGCATTGTAACGGGCCTGGCATAGTCAAAATAGGGACAGGCCCCGGAGCTGAGGGACACTATGCCAAAGCTTGATCTGGTATTGTTGTCTATATGGGAAGGGAGCAGACACAGTGGTCTGTGCTGAGAATCTTTGCCCTGAAAGTCTGCAGTTTTCAGAAGTCAAACTCTAAAGTTATCCCATTAGCTTTCAGGATGAATATACAGTATTTTTTCAGAAGCCCCATCATCAGAATTCTAACAATTTTCTCATATTTTAGTCTTCTCTCTTATAAATTATAAGAAAGATGGATCTACTAAAACGCACCTGGCTTAATATATTTACCACTAGGTGGAACTCTAATCATATAAGAAATAATGTTTTAAAAATCAATAATATTGACTTTATATATAAAAAATTATACTTACTTTCTCTCCTAAAATTGTTTTCCCCTTACCATTCAAATGAAAAGCCTGCCTGGCTCTCAAAACTCTGGATTTTTTTTTTTTGATTTTTTTTTTTTAACATATTGTGTTTAGAAAATTGTCAAGTTCAATCATTTTGTTGGGCATTCAATAATTTATATGGCCTTTTTATACATCATATAACAAGAAGCAAAATTCAATAAGTACACAGATGGTGTAAAATATTAGTTTATGTTTAGTTGGTTCGATTTGTTTCTGGTAAAGTGAATTGCACATTTAAACTCTACAATGTAATGGGGTAATGTAAAAAGTTTTGAGTGTTTCAAAAATGTAAGGGAGATATGAAGAAAAATGTGTGAAGTGAAGCAGAAAAAGAGCTTTTGCATCTCCATTTTTACGTCTTACTATATTGTTGCTTATATCTATGGGTATGTTTAATGGAAATAAAAGGATTTTAACACACATTCTGCAAAAAAAGCCTTTTAAAGGTATCAGCACCAAAGATAGAGGATAAGCTTTGGTCCTTTGATTGGTCCTTTAGGAGCCTGATTTCACTAGTGAACAAATACAGTAGCCCCCCCCTTATCCACTGTTCTACATTCCTCAATTTTAGTTATCCACAGTTAACTGTGGTCTGAAATATGAAATGGAAAATGCCAGAAGTAAACCACTCTTAAGTTTTAAATTGCATATTGTTCTCAGTAGGTTGGTGAAATCTCACACTGTCCTGCTCCATCTCACCCAGCATGTGAATCATCCTTTATCCAGTGTATCTAGGCTGTATGTGCCCATCATTAGTAGCCATATTTTTTAAGCTTAGTCTCCAGTTCCAGTTTACATTCAATATTATTTTGTATTAGTTGCAGGTGTGCAGTGTAGAGGTTAGAAAATCATATACTTTACAAAGTGTTTCCCCTGGTATTTTCAGTATCACCTGGCACCACACATAATCAATACAACGCTACTGTCTATATTCCCTACGCTGCACTCCACACTCCGTGACCACTCTGAAACCGACAACCTGCACTTCTCAGTCCCTTCATCTCCCTCACCCAGTCTACCAGCCCCCCTACCCTATGGCAACTGTCTTTCTCTGTATCTAGGAGCCCATCTAAATCCTGTTTGTTCATTCATTTTGTTCTCCAGATTACACACATAAGCAAATTCCCATAGTATTTATCTTTCTCTGACTGACTTATTTTACTTAGCATAATACCCTCTAGGTCCATCCATACTGTAACAATGGTAAGATTTCATTCCTTTTTTGTGGCCAATTAATATTGTGTGTGTGTGTGTGTGTGTGTATTGCAGAATTTTTTTTTTATCCACTTGTCTGTTGATAGGCACTTGGGTTACATATCTCAGCTATTGTAAATAACACTGCAATGAGCATAAAGGTGCATATATTCTTTCAAATTAGTGTTTTGGGTTTCTTCAGATAATTACCAGCCATCTTAATTATCAGATTGACTATTGCAGTAATGGTATTTTACTTAATAATGGCTCCAACGTGCAAGAGGTGGTGCTGGCAATTCAGATACACCAAAAAGAACCTGTAAAGTGCTTCCTTCATTTTTAAAAAAAATATTTTTATTGATTTCAGAGAGGAAAGGAGAGGGAGAGAGAGAAATATCAATGATGAGAGAGAATCATCGATCGGCTGCCTCTGCATATCCCCTACTGGGGATTGAGCTGGCAATCCAGGCATGTGCCCTTGATCAGAATCAAACCAGGAACCTTTCAGGCCACAGGCCAAAGGTCTATCCACTGAGCCAAACCGGCTAGGGCTAAAGTGCTTCTTTAAATAAATAGTTGAAAGTTCTGGACAATATCGTAAGAAAAAAAAATCATATGCTGAGGTTGCTAAGATCTGTGGTAAAAAGGAATCTTCTCTCTGTGAATTTGTGAGGGAGAAAGAAATTTGTTCTAGTTTGCTGAGAGAGCAAGAGAACCCCCATTCATATAACTTTCATTATAGTATACTGTTATAATTGGTCTATTTATTATTAGTTACTGTTGTCAATATCTTATTGTGCCTAATTTATAAATTAAACTTCAGCATAGGCATATGTGTATAGGAAAAAACAGCATACATAGGGTTTGGTACTATTCATGGTTTCAGGCATCTATTGGGGGTTTTGGAATGTATCCCCAGCAGACTAGAGGGGACTACTTTGTACATTAGTCAACAGCTGGAAGCTTTTAAATAAACAGTGACATTATCATCCTCTCTAATAAAATGGAAACATGCAAATTGACCATACCTTCACTACACCACAAGCCATGCAAACCAGCCAATCAGAGTGAGTATGCAAATTAACCCAACCAAGGTGGTGGTTAATTTGCAAATCCAGGCCAGAGTGAAAACTGAAGACAGGGTACAAAGAATCCAAGCTGTGGAGAAGCAAACAAGCAGGGTGATGGAGAAGACGGGGAAGCAGGCTGGGTAGGGAGAAGTGATAGAAGCAGGTGGAGAAGGAAGGGAAGCAGGTGGGGTAGGGAGAATGGAGAGAAACTGGTGGGGCAGTGGAGACCGCAGCAGGAATATTCTTATAAGAGGCATCTAATCCTATATAATAAAGAGCTAATATGCTAATTAGACCAAACAGCAGAACAACTGTCCAGATGACCTTCCAGACAAAGTCTGGGCTACAAAGTGGCTGTGAGTGCTGAGCCCCTTGCATGAATTTCATACACTGGGCCTCTGGTCCTTAAATAACCAAGAAGACCTGAAACAAAAACTAAATTCACCTGTGGTTTAGCATAGTTGAGATAGGAGAAAAAAAATAAGATGTATAGATAAAAAGACTATGCATTACAAATGTGATTCCTTTTTCAGGGAAAAACTAAGGACATAGCTAAATAGCAAACAAGCCAATATTTTGGGTTGATTTTCATCAGCAACTGCAATCCAAAATTAAGAACAGAACAAAATAAAAAGTAAAATAATGTACAACCTGAAAGGTATGACTTTCTACACTGATAAATTCTATAAGTTGTTTGTTTGTTTTTAGAAAATCAGAATAGGAATGCATACAAAGAAACTTATTTAATTTAAAAATGCAGAAAATTTAGAAAAAAGTATATGCCTTGTGAAAGGGTTAATTTTAGTTCTCTTTTTAGTGAATTGTAACAAATCATTTGAACTATGACTATTCATTAAAATTAAATATATTTACATTCATTGGCACCTATATTTTCTGGCCTTTTTGGAGTAATTTATTTATCCTTTCCTTTTTGTTTTGTTAATATTTTAAGTTTCTTATTTAAGTTTACAATCATTCTAAGACTATTGTTTTCCAGGTAGTGGATATCTGACAAATGTGTAAATAGGTTGATGAATAAATACTGTATGAAGAGACATTAAGAAAACAAGCAATTACAATTGGTTGAAAGGACAAAAATTTATTTTTCAAATGACTAAAACAGCCTTAATATTTTCCTCAGCTTGCCTAGATAAATTTCTCCTTGATTTTAGGTCTCTGCCTTTCTTTTTCTTAGAGTATTTACTTGCATTGTAAATTCTTTATCTCCTTCTTAGATTTAAGTCTTCCAGCCTCTAGCCAGTTTTACAACCCACAAGTGCCTTTCTCTTGGACCTAGAAGCCATTCCTTTGAAATGTGATCATCCAAAAAGATAGCACCCCTATCTTCCACTCAGACTCTATGGAAGGATAGAAACCTAACTTTATTTTTTTTTAATCCTTACTCAAGGACATGCTTATTGATTTTGGAGAGAGGGAAAGGAACATCAATATGAGAAACATCTATTGGTTGTCTCCCATACACTCCCCACAAAGATATGGAATCTGCAACCTTTTGGTGTGTGGGATGATTCTCCAACCAACTGAGCCACATAGGCTAGGGATAGAAGTCTAACTTTAGATAAGTGCCAGTTAGCAGACACTGATGGCCTTATTGCATTTACCAACCCCTTCCCTAAAGTCTTCTCTTCAGTGCTTAAAACTAGCTTATCCCAGTTCTTAAAATCTCTCTTGTTTTTCTTCAGAGGAGTTAAATTCAATCTCTCTACCATATTCCAATAGTCTTGAATGTTTAAGTTGTCTAGTAAAATTTTCTTTGACACTAATTTCATTTTTAAGACTCCATCAGTAGATATTGGAGCATAAGATATGCTCCAGCAGGTCACACTGGTGGTCATTTTGGCCAGTGTTAAATCTCTAATAGCAGCCGACACCAGTTTGGCTCAGTGGTAGAGCGTCGGTCTGCAGACTGAAGGGTCCCAGGTTCGATTCCGGTCAAGGGCATGTACGTTGGTTGTGGGCACATCCCGGGTAGGGGGTGTGCAAGAGGCAGCTAGTTGATGTTTCTCTCTCATTGACGTTTCTAGCTCTCTATCTCTCTCCCTTCCTCTCTGTAAAAAAAAAAAATCAATAAAATATATTAAAAAAAATCTCTAATAGTAGCACTGAGGATATTTGTGTGTTTTTTCCCTTAGGAATATTAACTTCAAAGGAATATTAGCTGCAACCATTTTTATAATTATTAATGTTTTTTTAAATATATTTTATTGACTTTTTTACAGAGAGGAAGAGAGAGGGATAGAGAGTTAGAAACATCGATGAGAGAGAAGCATCGATCAGCTGCCTCTTGCACACCCCCTACTGGAGATGTGTCCACAACCAAGGTACATGCCCCTGACAGGAATCGAACCTGGGACCTTTCAGTCTGCAGGCCGATGCTCTATCCACTGAGCCAAACTGGTTTCAACTGCAATTATTAATGTTTTATCTTCTCTCTCTAGAGAGATTATCAAAACTATTATAATAAACTAGAGACCCAATGCACAAAATTCGTGCAAGGGGCTTGACCCCTGCCACTCCACAGCTGCCTCTGCCTTGGCCCCTGATGCTATGGCTTCATCTGGAAGGTCGTCCAGAAGGACTTCAAGAAGGATGTCAGTCTAATTAGCATATTATGCTTTTTTTATTATAGAGAATTTCTGTTGTGTGTGTGTGTGTGTGTGTGTGTGTGTGTGTGTGTAAGAAATAGGGGCATATGTAGATGTCATGCTGGGAGGTGAACCAGAATTAGAGGATCATTTCTTCAGAGTTTCCACATGACAGTGTAAGCACATATCCCATTTGCAGTCAATAGGCTTGTAATTAAGGGTGACATGTTGACAGAAGATCTGAAATTGATACATTGGAGACTCAGATTTAGGAATTCCCAGTACTTTATAGACACAATTTTTTGTAGTATTACTTCATTGTCCTGTAAAAATCTTTCTCTGAAGCTTCAAAGGATAACTTTAATTCTCTGTTTATAGTGTTTGTTAAAGGTTGATACATCATGACATAGAGTTTGATCAAATACTCTTAAGATTCCGCCTTAATGTAGCTTCATAATTATAAAGAGAAGATCAGATAACTATGTTCATAGAGCAAATTACTATGAATTTTAATCCTGGAAAGATAAGAAACTTCTCCTCCATTCTCCTGAACTCATTAGTCAAGATTATAATATAATTTTTTATTAGTTTTTTAAAAAGCTGTATTGACTTAAAAATGGTCAGTACTCAATTAGCTGATTAAGCCTACATCTCAACCACTTCTTTTATTGGTCTCCCATATTCCAAGACCTTATACACTCCCCCTATCCTAGCTGCCTCAGGGAAGGTACTAACAAATGGAGACAGAGTCTCTGCCCTGAAGTTGAAATTAAGCAAAATAACTAATCCACAGGGAGCCTTAGAAACCTAAATCGCTCTATCTTACATAAGCTGCCTCCAACAGCCTCAGCTTGCATTTATGCTTTTCTGTTGTGTGGCCTGGACAGGCAGCCTTCTCTAAGTAACTATCAGATGTACTGGTTAATAATGCAGGTTTTGTAATCAAATAACATGATAATTTCAAGAGAAACATCAAAAGTGCTTTATTCAAAGTAATGTCCATCGCTAGCTACACATTTCCCCCATCTTTCAGGTAATTTGTGTATACCGTCCCAATAGAACTTTTCTTGTTTTGAGGCAAACCATTCAAACACAATGTTCCACTTCTTTGTATATTCAGAAAGTGCCTGTGCCATCTATCAGAACAAGTGGTGATCTGAGGGAGCAAGGTCTAGTGCAGTGTTTCCCAAACTTCTCTCATGATGAGAATCACCTGGTGGAGTTGCTAAAACACAGATTCCTGAATCCCAACTAAGAAGTGCTAAACTAGAATTTTTGGGAACATATAGGTAAAATTGCATACCTAACTTAGTGCTCTGTATATAAAATCTGTCTTAGAGCACTAGTTAAGTATACAATTTTACCTATATGTTCCCAAAAATTCTAGTTTAGCACTTCTTAGTTGGGATTCAGGAATCTGTTTTAACAACTCCACCAGGTGATTCTCATCATGAGAGAAGTTTGGGAAACACTGGTCTGGTGAATACAGCGGGTGGTTAATACTTCCCAGGCAAAATCTTTTAACATGTCTTTAACTGGTTTTGAAGTGTGTGATGGTGCATTATCATGAAGCAAAATTACTTTGCCATGTTTTCTGGCCCATTGTGGTCATTTTACAGTGGAAGTGTGGTTCAAATTGATTATTTGTTGTCCCTAGAGATCAGTAGTAATGGTTTCACCTGGTTTTAGAAGCTCGTAATAAACCACATCTTCCTGATCCCACCAAACACAGAGCATTGTCTTCTTTCCAAAGCGATTTGGCCTTGCAGTCGATGTTGATGGTTGACCCCATGATTTTGTGTATTTGGGATTCTCTAAATAAATCTACTTTTCATCGACAGTCACAATTCAATGCAAAAAAAGACTTTCTTTTGTGCCATTGAAGCTACATTTTACTGATGACTTTTTGGTTTTCCATTTTCTTTGTTCAGTTGATGTAGCACCCATTTTCCTTCCTTTAAAATCTTTCCCATTGCTTGTAAAAGACCAGAAATTGTTTGCTGAACAAGGTTTAATCTTTCTGCAAGTTGTTTTTGAATTTGACACGCATTTTCATCCAATAATGCTTGTAATTGTTGGTCTTCAAACTTTTTAGGTTGACCTGGATGTTCTTTGTCTTTCACATAGAAATAATAACGTTTAAAGCATTTAAACCAGCATTCACAAGTATCTTGAGATAGAGCATATTCACCATAAGCTTCCCGAAGTATATAACTTTCAGCAGCACTTATCTTTAAAATAAAGTAACAAATTAAAACTTCCCGCAAGTTGCCGAAATCAGTTTGGCTCAGTGGATAGAGTGTCGGCCCGCAGACTGAAAGGTCCCAGGTTCAATTTTGGTCCAGGGCATGTACCTTGGTTGCGGGCACATCTCCAGTAGGGGGTGTGCAAGAGGCAGCTGATCGATGATTCTCTCTCATTGATGTTTCTAACTCTCTATCCCTCTCTCTTCCTCTCTGTAAAAAATCAATAAAATATATTTAAAAATAAATAAATAAATAAATAAATAAATAAATAAATAAATAAAATAAAACTTCCCGCATGTTTTTTTTTTTGGCACAAAATTTGAGATTTTAAGTGTAAAAATATCTATGATGTTAACACCTTCAGCAAATTTGACATATGAAATTTTTAAGCTTGCTGTCAATACAACAAAATAGCATACATATTAAATCACTTATATATCAACATATGTGTAACTCCATCTATTGAAAAAAAAAAAATGCATTATTGACCGGTACACCTAGTAAGAGTTCTGAGTTGCATATAACATATCAGTGTATTGTGTCCTGCCATAAAAACATATTCAAATGTTATAAAACAAAGGTGAAGTCAATAAATTCCATGATCTATTTCCACTTCCAGACCATCACTGACCAGTGCCTCTTTCTTTATGGTCCATACTGAGTGATTACGCCACTTTCCCTTTTTAGAATCTACATTTTATCCTTACCTAATTTTGATAAAAACACTCATCGTTACTATGTTACGCCAACCTTGGACATCATTGTAGCAATCAAGAATCCTTAATAATAATCAAATCTTGTAATACCTTGTTTGTAGAGTTCCCCAGGCTCACCAAATACACTCCACTTCACAAATCAGCCATTTTCATCACCATTCTTTCATTTTGATCAATTGTCTATGCTTTTAAGATCTGACTCCAAAATCAGATCTTTAGATCTGAACTTTCTCTCTACCTTTAATCTTATGCTTGTTTAATTAAACTCAGTCAACACTCTATACATTTTTAAAAAATGAGGTTGTAAAGATAAATAGGAAGATGTTCTTGTTTCCAAATACTTTATAATTTAGAAGAAGAGATCAGTGCACAAATAAAAGTACCATCAGGCAGCTCTTATGCAAGCTGTAATAGAAATGAAAACCAAGCACTCAAGTGATTAACTGTAGCTATTAGAGAAAGTATACCATCATGCCCTCACTCCTTTTTACCTTCCATAGCTTGTCTTTTTTATTTACTGTATCACTTAGCTGTTTATATTTATCTATTTTTCTAGTTTATTGACTTTTCACTTGTCTCCTTAACAAATTGGAACCCATATATTTCAATAACACACTGGCTAACACACTTTACTAATGAATAGGCTGGGGGAAAATTGCTTGTGATGTCAATCAATAAAGATCATTCATGTATCATTGGAATGCCAGGGTTCTATTGGAAATGTAAGGAGATGGAAAGCTACCGTAAGTTAACCAAAATTCTCTTAGGAAGCATATTATTTATGGCTGAAGGGATATTTGATAACACCCTTTAATTTCATGTGTTTTTGCTTGAGTGAAATAGATGGTGGCCATTCTGATAGGATAATTGGTCCAAAGAACTACAGACTTTTTCCCTCTTGGTGGGAAATGCAAGTTTTGGGCCTGAGCTAAAATGATTTCTTGATACAATAAACAATAGTTATTCTCTTATTTCTTTCTTTCTAACTGTGGCAATCAATCTTTCTTCTGAGCACAGATTGAAAAAAAACATTTAAAAAAATAACCTGCCTGAAGCCTTCCTGAGGGGCCAAGATGCTTCATCCTAGCCCAGAGCACCCAAAATTTCCTGTCTCTTTAACCTTTAGTTATGCTTGTGCTATCACTCCTCCAAAGACTGAGCAATAGATACTAAATTATTGAACCAGAGATAAAATGAATCATCTGGATTGGACCGAGCTCTTTGGAAACAAATGAACTTTTGGGAGGACTATAAACACAAAAAATAGCCTGGTTTTGTAAAAATTACATTTTTCATTAAAGTATACACGGAGACTATCATCTCTCTTTCTCTCTCTCTCTCTCTCCTCTCTCTCTCTCTCTCTCTCTCTCTCTCTCTCTCTCTCTCTCTCTCTCTCTCTCTCTCTAGTTTAATTGAATTTGGTTTGTATGCCTTCCTAAGCCTCCCTATCCCAAGTTAATGATTGTACTCTTATAGCTTTCTAATTGACAATGATCCTTGTATAAAGCATTTCTCTATAAATTACATGTGCTACCTGACAAGGATTATATTGAATTATCCCTAATATATATTGTATATGTTTCAGCTCTAGCCTCTTTGTTTAATATGTCATATTTACTTATTTAACATTTCTTTTGTTGGCTGTTCACATTGCCTGTAATGGGAATGTAAAAATATGTGGCTGTATCCATAGAAACAGGTGGTCAGCTTATATCAATGTTTTATCATACAGCAATTCCAGTGATTACATTTCCTTTAGCCAACCTGATCATGAGTGTACAAAGGATTATTGAGGGATTTCATGTTTTAATTTCTTAAAAATGAAAATAGCAAAATGTTAAAAGAAAAAGAAAAATACTTACACATATTTAGGAAATGCTTTTAGGTGCGAGAATTTCAGTAGCTTTAAGGTTTACAACATCAGAAGTTTCCTGCCCTGAGACACTTTTACACATTCTACTCATAGTGGTTAAAACTTTTTCATTTAAAATAAAAATTAAACAACATTATAACTTTAGAAAGCATATTAAGAATACTGATGAAACAATTAAAACATCAAAAAGAAAGTTTCTGTGGCTTAGCACTATCAAATATTTGTCATTCATACAACTCAAATGTATCAGGTCTAGTAATAATTAATGTCGTTTTTAAACATTGGTTTAAAATCTTGCTTGGCGTTGACTTGTATTGACATAACCTTCAAACACGTGGTATCTACAGAACGTGTGAAGTGCAATTAACAAGTTTTGCTTGAAAAAGTTTGTGTTTGGTTTGGTTTTTGTTGCAAAACTAGGGCTAAGAAGATGGCGGATGAAGAGCATATTCGGCACTGCATGCTTTACGAGTTCCAATTAGGAAGAAAAGCAAGTGAGGCTGCAAAAAACATCTGTAGTGCTCTTGGTCAAGATGCAGTTAGCGCCAGAAAATGCCAGCGCTGGTTTGAGAAATTTCGCGAGGGAAATTTTTCGTTAGATGACAAGAGTGGTCGAGGCCGTGTGTCCAATTTTGATCAAGAAGCTCTTCAAGCTCTTTTGGTGCAAAATCCTCAAATTATCCAACAAGAGCTTGCGACAACTTTAAATTGTTCACAAAAAACAATTTCCAATCAATTGCGTGCACTTGGCAAAGTCCAAAAGTTTGGAAAATGGGTTCCTCATGAGTTGACTGACAACAACCGTAATCAAAGAGTCACAATTTGCAGTTCGCTCCTCTCTCGTCAAAACCGTTTGCCGTTTTTAGAGCAAATTGTTACCGGAGATGAAGAATGGGTGCTGTATGTTAATTTGAAAAGGCGGCCTCAATGGTTGGACAAAAATGAGGCTCCGCAGCCCACGCCAAAACCTGACTTGCATGCGAAAAAAGTGATGTTGTGTGTTTGATGGAATTTTAAAGGAATTCTTCATTATGAACTTTTACCATCTAACCAAACCATTACAAGTGCAGTGTATAGTGCCCAATTGGAAAGGTTAGCCCAAGCTTTAAGAGAAAAAGAACCCGCGCTGATTAATCAGAAGGGCGTAATTCTTCACCAGGATAACGCACGACCACATACTTCAAGAATCACTGCTGAAAAACTGCGCCAGTTGGAATGGGAAGTTCTCCCTCAACCTGCATATTCTCCTGATATTGCCCCTTCCGATTACCTTTTGTTTCGTTCTTTGCAAAACTTTCTTCTTGGAAAAAAATTTAATAATGAAGAATGCCTCAAAAATGCATTGACCGAATTTTTTGCATCAAAATCATAAGAATTTTACAACAGAGGGATTAAAATGCTTCCTGAGCGTTGGGCACAAGTAGTAGAAAACAACGGCAACTATATTGTTGATTAAATTTTGTTGTATTGTTTAAATAAATTCGATTTAAAAAAAAGTATTAGAAAACGACATTAATTATTACTAGACCTAATAGTTGCTTCTGGTTGATGGGCAGCTTCTGGGAGTTACTACCACTTTCTTAGAAACGGTGGCCTCAAAAGTACAAACATCACTGTTGCTCATATTTTGTGGGTGAAACCCACTCAAGTGCCTGCACCTCAGTTCAAGGAAGGGTGGGTAATACAGTCTATGCTTAGGTTCTGCCTCCCTCGATGGGAGAATCTCCAATTTTTGATGGACAGCTAGCTATCTTTCACTCAGCCTGTACTTAAACCAAATGTTTGAATCAGTGGTTCTTCTACATTTAATGTGACAAGGTGATTCATGATTATGGCATTTTGGCTAATTCTATATGAAAATAAACTACTTTTATTTTTCTCAGATTCTTTTGAATTTGGTGACATACCTGACTCTTTTGAGAATAATTTCTGAATAACTGGTTCTTTCTTGAAAACAGATTTAATAAACTGTGGAGACAATAAATGGATGTCTCCATTGAATTAAGGAAAGGAAGCAGAAGGAGCAAGGGCTCCTGACTAGTCTCTCATTGTGGTTGAGATTAAATTATTTGCCCACATTTGTGATAAAACTGCACCTCTCCAACTGAATCCCCCTTATGATCATTGGATTTCACCCAACTCATGTCTGTAGAGAAGATTATAGTCTGTTGTTCTGATAGAGGCATATTAATTGACAATCTCTTCTGACATGCTAAGATCCTGAACAACATTCACTTTATCCGTGTAGAAATACATAGAATGATTCTGACTCTGCACCTTACAAGTAGGTTTATTTTTAGAACTTATTCGTAAAACAGATTGAATAGCTTTGAGTTGACAGAGGTAGCTCTCTCTTATAAACAAATAACAGCTTTTCCTGGTTTCATTTCTGTTGCATCCCACCCAAACAACCTCTATCTAGCCCTCTCTCATCTACATTATTATCTCCTGTCACTTCCTTTGTCCAATTCCTTTATTTACTTGGATGGCCACTTATTAAAGTCATATTCCTGAAGGAGAGATCACCACCCTATAGTATGAGGAGTGTGGACGTATCTCATCTGAAGATACTCTCTTCCTTCACTTTCCAGATAAAACTGAGATACTGCTTGCCTCTGCCTGACTATATCAATTTGTTGAATTTTCTTGGCCAATTGACTCTCAAAGCCTTCTATATCCAGCAGCACAAGATATAACACAAACTGAGTGGCACATAATCCTATATTCTACTTATAGCTCAGAAAGGTAATAATATCAACAACTATAAAAAGTTACCATGTAAGTTTCAATTTTCTCATCAGTAAAGTCTTAACAATAATGTCTACCAAATATGGTTCTTGATAGAAATAAAGAGAAATGAAAATAGTAGTTAGCTCAGTGTCTGGCACTAAGTTCTCATTTAAACATTATTGTTATTGTAACTATAAATGTTACTTTAATTAATTTTAATTTCTTGCATTATTATTTGTCCCATCAACTGTACCTCTTTGCTCTCCCATACATTTTATTCACACAGCTTCAGATCTCATTTATGTGTCCATGCCTTCCAAAGGTGTTCAGCAGCCTGGCAATGCTTGTGATCTTCATTCAGGTCTGTATTTTCAAATAATGGACTTCCTCAGTGAGATTTTTGGTAGGTATCTCCACACCTCATTTCAATATTCCACACCAAATTTATTTTCTCATTGCATTCTTAATACAATGCTATATTATATGCTATTATTGTTTCCATTTTTATCAAGGAGGAAATAGAACTTGTTGATTTGAACCCACCAAAACACCCACTCTGCAGGCACTTAGGATTGCTCTTCCTCTTTTATGTCAAGTAATTTGATTTCTTCTCCATATTCTTTCTATCTTCAAACTTTGTGCTTTGTGGTCAGAAATGCCATCTAGGGCTTTTTTCAAAAATGGATTTGCATTTCTATCTTAGATCTTAGAATTTTTTTGGTGATTTTTGAGAGGAGAAGGAGGAAGAGTTTTGTATTACACAATCATGAATCTGGAATCTTCATAGGTGTACTTTCAAAAGATGATTATAATTATTGGGGGAACAAGAATGGTAGACTATCTGAGCAAGGTAGTCAGAAGGGAGAAGTGAGTCAAGATTCAAGAAGAGACATATGTCAAAGTAGACTTAATCTGCTCTGAATAAAGGTAAGACATGGTAAGGAAGTAGAAAAAATGTGAACTTTGGTGTCAGACTGATTTACGTTAAAACTCCAGCTATCACAGTCTTGTGGAATAAATTATATTATCTCAGAGCTTTGGTTCAATAAAGGTTAGTTTCATTTCCTTCTATCCTTGTGTACCTACTTAATGCATTGGACGTAGCCATCTGCACCTGCACATAATTAAGGTTCTTGCTGAAAGTTATTTAGCTGGTTATAGAGGTTGCTTAGTAGATTAGTTGTTAAATGTTCTTCAGGCCACCTGGTAGATTGTATGAATTGAATGGAGTGGTAATTTAATTTTGATAGATTTATGCACAATTTGCACACATAACCCATGATTAGTTATATTCATTTAATAGGCACTTAGCAAATGCCCTTGTAAAATAGAGAAAATGTGGGCAATTGCTTGGTGTATTTCATACTTTGTAGAATATTGGCTACGGTTATGAATAATAAATCAACTAATTGTTGCCCTATCCAGTGTTTTCCTTTTGGAAGTGAGATATGTTCCTTTATACATGGTGATAGACATTTAAAATCCTATTTCAGTTTAGGAGTATAAATGTGAATTCCTTTTATTCTATAGCTTAAGGGCAAAAGTTGCTTGTACAGAATTTTTGACCCCTAAAAAACATATATTCTCTTTTTTATATGAAAACTCTTTTGATTTACATTCACATTCTATACATTTCTTATTATTTGTGTGCATACTGGTTGGATCCAGTTAAATTTACTAATTTTGAATGTACTCATTATTATAGTTTTGTTTCATCTTTAACATTCTGATAATTTTATTTTGTCTAAAATACACTCTAGACTGATGAATTCAGAGGGAAGGCAGGGACAGGAGTGGGTGGAGGAGGAGAGATTAACCTGGGAATTTACATGCACATATGCATAGCCCATGGACACAAGCAATAGTGTGGTGAAGGCTTGGGAGGGGCGAATGCAGGGTGGAGGGGGCCAATGGAAAAAAAAAAACACACCAAAAAACAAAGGGTACATCTATGATATTTTCAACAATAAAGATAAATTAAAAAACAAACATCAAAAGCTCTGAAAAAAAAATAAATTGAATACACTCACTGGCTTAATCTTTAATAAGCTTTTCTATTTGACACATTTTCCAGATTCAAGCTTTGGAGTTTCATTTTTTATTTTCACAAATTGCTTAGGCATGATCCTCTTTTTGATAAACCTGTACAGGAGATTTGAGTGGGATAATATTTGCAACACACATATGGATCTACCCAAGTGAAACCAATTTAAACTTATTGAATTGCTGCAGGATTCTAGGGGCCCTGATTAAGAGCTTCTCCAGTCCAGGAGTTGAATAATTTCAGTGCCACTTCAGGCCATTGGAGGTTTTACATTATCTTTAGTGGTGTGTTTTCATATTCAACATAATCCCAGTAAGCAATGCTGCTGGCTTTTGAGGCTATATACACTGGTTTGAGTAATGCTCTGCTGTTATTTGTGACTGTGTTTCTTAATTCTTTATGTTGGATGGTTGGCACACTCTGGCAATAAGCTTACAAGCAGTAGATGAATAGAATCTTCACTAGTAGTATTAAATTGTCATAAAATATCTATGACCCAAATGTCCTCAGACCACATCACACTTAAATCTAAATTTCTTTGGTTCTAATTCCATTGAAAAAAAAAAGTACACATTCCTCTATTCCTAGCCACTACTAGGTTCTTGAGGAGTTCCAAATTGGTCTCTTACATATACTGACAAATCAATTCTGATTTATATTCTCCACTGTGGTTCGCTCCTGATGACTTATAAACTCTACTCTGCCAACTTGTAGTGTTGCTACTGATTAAGTTAGGCAAGAAGGGAATCTTTCCTTATCATCACTGTCATTTCTGGTAGGCCTTGTCTTCAGTAGAAATAAAGATCTGTTGACACCCTCAGTCATCAATGCTCTCAACTCTGTCAGCATTACCACAATTATAATACTGTGCCAGGCACTGTTCTAGTAGTTTGAGTATATTTGAAGAAGCTATGTAATTATTCCTATTTTGCAAATGAGGAGACTTGAGGCATATAATGATTAAGTAGTTTACATAGAATCAGATTGATTCAATTTATATCCAGGTCATATATTTTATATACTTTCAAACTCTGTGACCTAGAGATTTCTTTTGTAGTCTTCAAACCGTCCTCATTTTACAATGCAGTTACTTAGAGTACTTGTTTCCTTGCCGTTGTGAAGCTTAAGTGAGATAAATTATGTCAAGTGCATACCAAATGTCTGCTATACAAATGTTAGCTCCTATTATAATTTGTTTCTATTAAAATGTATTTAACTTGATTTTAGAGGACTCTGTTTCTTCAAATTACTATATTTACTAGCTGAACTTTCTGCAATATTACAAAAGTGAATCAGAAGTATTATTCAAGTCTTTCTAAATTTCTATTATAGTGGCTCAATATTTCTCGCTTTGTGAAATGAGGTTAAGGTTAAAAACTCAGAACAAGTTAGCCCAGTATTTATAATTCATCTCAATTATGAGTAAAGAACTCCCAGCCAAAGGATAGTTAACTTATTGAACCCAACTTGTGTAGACTAAATGCTTTCTATGTGCCTATATCTGTGGTAAATGCTTACATGTATTATTTCTTTGAATCCTTATGATGTTGTATATGATAGATGTTATTATTCCTGTTTTATAGAAGAGCAAGATGAGGCCTGTGGAAATTAAACAATTTGCCCCAAAGTTGCCTAATTGTTTTTTTTTTTTTTTTTTAACAGATTTTATGCTTATTTTTTTTTTTATTTTTATTTTATTTTTTTTTTGTGTTTTATATTTTTTTTATTTTTTTTTTATTTTTATTTTTTTAATATATTTTATTGATTTTCTGCCTAATTGTTTAATGATAGAGCCGGGATCGTAACCCAGGCAATCTAATTCCAAATGCTGATAGTTTAACCACTACTGTTTTTCCCATTCTATATTCCCAAGCATTGCAAAAGTGTCGCATGAGCTAGAATTAATTATGTGCCCTGACTTTTGGGACTCCTGGGACAGTGATATAATTACTCCAAAAGTTAGTATGACTCTTGGGACTAGTTTGGCTAATGGCTGTGAGCAAGAAAGAAATAATGCATTATTATTGGCAAAACATCATATGAGAAACTTATTGGTGTCCAAGAGAAAGAAAGTGAAAGAATATTTTCTTGGTTTTAGTTTAACAACATGTCTTAAGAACCCAGTGGCACTATGCATTTACCACAGCTAAGGAGAAAAATACCACTTTTCTCAGCTATAAGCAGTTGAGTCATTTATGTGCTTATAATAATTGAAGCCCCAGGCATTAGGACTTATTGAGTGGCTTTATTTCTTATCTAGTATATTCAAACTATTTTGTTCACATTTTATCTTTGAATTTTGCATTATTGACATTCTAAAGTTGTCAAAGATGTGGACTCCATCTGATTTCAACATCCAATGCATGTACAATGGTTGCTATCATTCATTATCTCTTGCTCTACAATTGCTTGTACATAGAAACTTCTCTCCTAGAAAAGACTTTCTCCTCATTCCTCTACCTTATTTTTTTAATTGGAAAATCACAATCAGCAGGTTTCTAAGCTGAAGCTGCTGCTGATGTTTTTGAAAACTATACACCAAGCAGACCCAAGTGAGAACTATAAATTTGCCATTTACCCTCAAGATTATCTCTCCTCAACTTTTGAATTTCTAGGCTGTGATAAACATTTCTTTCTCCTATATCTTTGTCTAGTGTGATATAACTAGTATTTCATTTTCTTTGTCTTTCTCCTTTTTAAAAAAGGATCAGTTGTATTTTTCTTTTTCTCCTGGCCTCCAAGCTTTTATTTTTCTTTTCATGTATATGTAGCCTTTCTTCTGAGATCTCAACATTTAAGGAAATATTTTTTTTCTCCACCTCAACTTGTGCTCCATCACTTTTCTTTTATACTGATTTTGTTCCAATAGTAAGAGAGAAGCATATTTTAAAAACTAGTTAGTTTTCTTTAAGACACTTTCGACTAATGAGAACTTCTATAATTTTTCTAAGTTCTTATTAAAATTAAGGTAAAATGTACATATATTGAGATTAACAGATCTTATGTATGCATATATGGGTGAATTTTAATAAAAGATTAAACCATGAATATAACATTAACATGTAGATTTCCAATATCCCAAAAACTTTACGAGTGTTACCTTTCCAGGAAACTCCTACAACCATAGATTAGAAAGGTTATGACTTTTGTGTCACTGATTAAATTTTTCTATTCTTGAACTTCATAAATGTAAAATAACATAGTATGTACTCACATGTCTAGCTTCTTTTGCTCAATGTAAGTTTTGAGATTAATTTATGTTGTTTTATGTATCAATAGTTTTGTCTTTATTTTTTCTCAATTGAAGGAGTAGGGTTGCTGATTTATAAGATAGGTGTACATTTACTTTATAGAAAATGCAAATGGATTCCCAAAGTAGTTGTTTCAATTTTTCTATGAGCAATGTCTGAGAGCTTCCATTGCTACATATCCTTTCTAGTATTTGTTTTTGACAGTTATTTTATAGTTAGCTATTTCAGTGAGTGAAGAGCTATTTTAGGATTTTTAATTTACATCCTTTGTTAATTAATAATGAAAAATATTTTTTATCTAGTAGGTTTGGTTTATTTTTTTTTATTTGAGCTGAACTATTTTGGTTTTGAACTTTGTCCTGTGTGTGGTCCTTACACTAGGTCTTGAGCCTTTCTTCTAAAACATAACCTTCCAGAGATCTGGAGTGAATGCCCAAAGTGCTTGTGAGGATTCTTCATTTTGCGTGGCTGGAGTTGTATCTCCCAACCTTGTATTACCTCTGGCATCTTTACTCAGTTAGCAACCCTGTAAGTAACAGATACTCTCCACTAAACCTTGTGGATTATTATTAGGTTTCACATCCCCTCATTCCTCTCCTTTGGCAACCATCAGCTTGTTCTCTATATTTATGGGTCAGTTTCTGTTTTGTTTTATTTATACTATATATATTATTGATATATGTTTTCTTTCTTTTTTTCTTTCTTTTTTTCTTTCTTTCTTTCTTTCTTTCTTTCTTTCTTTCTTTCTTTCTTTCTTTCTTTCTTTCTTTTCTTTAATTCTTTCTTTCCTTATATATCTCTCTACCTCTCCCTTCCTCTCTGATATCAATAATTATCAATATATATTATTGATATCAGAGAGGAAGGGAGAGGTAGAGAGATATAAACATCAATGATGAGAGAGAATTGATTGGCTACCTCCTGCATGATTGAAGGTCGAACCTGCAATCTGGGCATGTGCCCTCACCTGGAATTTAACCCTGATCTTCTGATTCATAGGTTGATGCTCAACCACTGATCCACTGTTGCTGAGCTATTTATACATTTTTAAAAAATCCACATATATGTGAAATCAAATAGTATTTGCCTTTCTCTGTCTGACTTATTTTACTTAGCATCATGCCCTATAGGTTCATCTATGTTGTTATAAATGGAAATATTTCATTCTTTATTATGGCAGAATAATATTCTATTGTGTATATATAGCATATTTTATTTTTCATCTATTGATGGTTATCTATTAGTAGGTTATTTCCATATCATGGCTATAATAATGCTGCAATAAACATAAGGGTGCATATATATTTTCAAATTACTGTTTTTAGTAGGATTGCCACTCGATATGGCAGGTCTATTTTTACTTTTTTGAGGAATCTTCATACTTTCTTTCATAGTGGTTGCATTAACTTACAATCCAATCAACAGTGTATGAATGTTCCTTTTTCTCCACATCCTCACCAGCACTTGCTGTTCATTGATTTATGATGATAACCATTCTAAATGGTGTAAAGAGATATTTCATTGTTCCTTTTATTTTCATTTCCCTGATGATTAGCGATGTTGAACATCCTTTACTGACCATTTGTATCTCCTCTTCAGAGAAATAATTTATTCAGATCTTCTCCCATTTTATGATTAGATTTTTTTTGGTGTTTAGTTATATGAGTTCTTTATATATTTTGGATATTAGTCCCTTATCAGATGTATTACTTGCAAATAGCTTCACACATACAGTAGGCTGTCTTTTCATTTCGTTGATGGTTTCCTTCATTGTAGAAAAACTTTTTAGTTTGATATAGTCCAACTTGTTTATTTTTGCTTTTGTTGCCCTTGCCTGAGGAGTTATATCCAAAAATATATTGCTAAGAATTATGTCAAAGAATTTACAGCCCATGTTTTTTTCTAGGAGTTTTATTGTTTCAGGTCTTACATTTATATCTTTAATGTATTTTGAGTTTATGTTTGTCTGAGGTATAAGAAAGTGGTCCAAATTCATTCTTTCTTTCTTTTCTTTCTTTTTCTTTCTTTTTTTTTTTTGTGGCATGTGTCTGTCTTGTTTTCCCAGATGCATTTATTGAGGAGACAATCTTTATCCCATTCTACATTCTTGCCTTTATTATCATAGACTAATTGACTATATAATCAAGTGTTTATTTATGAGCTTTCTATTTAATTAATTTATATCATTTTTATGCCAGTACCATACCATTTTGAGTACTGTAAGCTTGGTGTATAGTTTGATATCAGGGAGCATGATACCTCCGACTTTGCTTTTTCTCAAGATTTCTTTGGCTATTCAGGATCCTTTGTGGCTCCACATAAATTTTAGGATTAGTTGCTTTAATTCTGATGAAAGTGTCATTAATATTTTAATAGAGATTTCACTGAATTTGTATATTGCTTTTGGTAATAATGACATTTCCTTCCAATCCATGAGCAAGGTAGATCCTTCCAATTATTTGTATCTTCCTCAATTTCTTTTTTCAGTTAGATCTTGTGGATTCTTGCTCTGCATTTACTCAGCCAATCTTTGGCTCTATAACCAATAAGGAACACTCATGTAGGTATTTTTGCTCCCCACTCTGCCACTTTGATGTTCTTCAGGACCCTGACCCACAATTTCACATTCCTGCGGCAACCTAAACTTCTGTCTTTGGCTTCTTACCTGAGCTAAAACTCTCACACTCTGCTTGGACTCTCTTTCTACACTATGGCTCAGGAAATGCTCCTGTTAAAAAGCTGGGTCAAAACACAGCTCATCTCCTTTGTTTCTTTACTCTCATTTGTTATAGTTCTGCAATGGCTTATTTACAATGCTCAAAAGTAGTTGTCTCATATAATTTTTCCACTTAGGAAATCTGGTTCTACTTTCTTTACCATGGCTAGAAGCAAGAGTTCCTTCTTGTTATTTATCCATTACATCTTCAAGGGAAAAACTTAAATATTTAACACTAATTTTATTTTATAGTTATATTTTCTTTTTTTCTCCACACAAATTACTATCATTTTAGATGATAATTATCTATTTATGCATGACAAATATCCTGGGATATCACAATCAGTATGTGGTGTATTGAAAATTTTTTGTAACCAACAATAAAGTATGGATTTTAGTGAGTTTTGTTTTTCTTTTAATGCATTAAAAGGGATTTGAGTTTGATTGTTTAACAATATCACTCTCAGTCACTTGCATTCTTATGTGCTTTCTTGAGTTGATGAGAGAAAGGTAAATTTATAGCTGTAAATTTTGTATACCC
The DNA here is from genome assembly GCF_964339955.1 of Pipistrellus hanaki. Classification (NCBI taxonomy): domain Eukaryota; kingdom Metazoa; phylum Chordata; class Mammalia; order Chiroptera; family Vespertilionidae; genus Pipistrellus; species Pipistrellus hanaki. The sequence continues at coordinate 115,110,673 of NC_140505.1, forward strand.
TGCATATAACTGAAGGGATTATGCTTATCATACTAATACCTGTTATGCATAGCAGGAACAAAAAGGAGTTGAATTAGTAATTAAGAATGCTCTAAAGAGGTTCAAAAGTGATATGCCATTTTTTACTTATATTCTATTTCTGCATATTAAAGAAAATAAGCTAATCTTAATACTTAAATCACTTGTAAAAATCATTATTCTTAGAAGTGATTTGCTATTGTAATCATGAAAATCCATTGAAAATGTGTAGTACTGATAGAGATATCAAATTGAACTCAAAGCCTCTGGGAAAGAATGTATTTCAATGAGCTATTAATACATTTAAAAAATATATTAGGTATTATTTATTTATTTATTTATTTATTTTATTGATTTCAGAGAGAGGAAGGGAGAGGGAAACACAAACACCAATGATGAGAGAGAATCATTGACCAGCTGCCTCCTATCTCCTACTGGGTATTGAGCCCATGACCTGGGCATGTGCTCTGACAGGAAGTGAACCATGCCCCCCTGGTTCATGGGCAGACTCTCCACCACTGAGCTACACCAGCTGGCAAACTTTTAATAATTTTTAATCCTGAGGTGAAAAAGGGAAAAAATACTATGAAAGAAGTGCTTATAAAAATAAATTAATCAATTTAGAAAAATACAATATCGTTTGTTCTTCAGATAAAGAAATGAAAATACTACCTTAGTCTGTAGGAAAATTTTTCAATAAATTATATGATTAGTGTTAATACTTCAAACAATAAAAACAAACAAAAGTTGAGGCAGCAAATAGTAATGGAAACAGCACTGGATTTAGAAGAAGAGATGTGATTCTTAGCCCTGGCTTTCTACAGTAGGTCTGCTGAGTCATCAGCTCAGTCTGGATCAGTTTTTCCTTATTGTCTGTAAAATGAACAGATAAACTAGATAATTTTTATGCTCTTTTCACTCATAATTTTAGGTTTTATTATTGTAAGTTGGGGAAAATGTGACTTAAACTAAAGAAAACTATACATTATTTTAAGAAACTTCATTTGAATTAGATATACCATTGGGGGAAAGTTTAAATAAATCTTATTATAGAGAAAATGAGTTATTCACAGTGTTCAGTATCTCCATATCTCTAATATATGTGATTAGAAATTTTATTTTATATTAGTTGATAACTACTATGAATTTGACAATCTTACTTAACACTATATTCCATATGAAATATTCAGTCAGCCTAACAGGTCTTAGATACATACATAAAATAACTTGATGAGAATCAGATAATTTTTAATCTTATAAATAAATTGTCCTGGACAGTTAGAGATGTTAATGTTTATAATCTTTTATATCAATCACACAATTTTACATTTAAAAGTGCCAAAGGCTCATGGTCCTGTCTCGCAATCATATCCATAAATATGCTTTGGAGTTTGTTTCAGTTGTTATTCTGTTTTCTGAGGTTCTCATGGGATCTTCTTATTTCTGGTCTGATAAAATAATATCTATTTCCACTTGCTGCAAGCAATTTTAGTTTTGATAACATTATTAAAAAAATATATGAAACAGTGATGTTAAGTCTGTATGTATTCACCAAGATTATATTTGCTAATTCAAAGTTTATGTAAGTTCCATTAGAGCAACCAAGAGTTACTTTTGTGCTATAAACTAATTTACATCTACGTATGCCACTGGCCTTTATTTATTTATACCATGTAATAGATTCCCACTGGCCTAATCACCGACAACTGCTCTCCCCTCTCGGCCCCTAACCACCTCTATCTTGGCCCTGCCACCATGGCTTTGTCCAGAAGAATGTACGGAAGGTCTCATGGAAGGTCTCCCAGTCTAGCACATTGCCCTTTTATTAGATAGGATGGAGGCCTGGTGTATGGGTGGGGGCTGGCAGGTTTGCCCTGAAGGGTGTCCTGGATCAGGGTGAGGGTTCCATTGGGAGGCGGAGCAGTCTGGGTGAAGGGCCTGTGGTGGTTTGCAAGTTGTCCATGCCCCAATTGGGGTAGGGGTCCCCAATGGGGATGGTGTCATTCTGGGCAAGGGGCTGGGGAAATTTGCAGGCCAGCCATGCCTCCATGGATGAAAGTCCCTGTTGGGGGGCGTGGCCATTCTGGGTGAAAGGCTGAGGGCCATTTTCAGGCTGGCCACACCCCCTTCAGGGTGGGGGTCCCCGCTGGGGTGCCTGGCCAGCCTGGGTGAGGGGCTGAGGGCCATTTTCAGGCTGGCCATGCCCCCGAGCAGGGACCCTCACCCCAATGGTGGTATAGCCAGCCTCGGTGAGGGGCTGAGGGCCTTTTGCAGGTCCCTCCCTTGGTGGCTGGCTCAGGTGACCCAAGCCTCCTATGTGCTCAGGCCAGCTCTGTGGCTGCCTCCCACAGGCCCTTCCTTCCGCAGCCAGCCCAGGTGGGTGGGAAGTTTGGCTTCCTCTGTTGCCAGAGGTGACCCAAGCCTCCTGCCTGCTCTGGTTGGCTCTGTGGCCACTGCCATCTTTGTCCCACTAATTTTCATATTCCCTCCTGATTGGCTGTGGGTGAGTGATGGTCAATTACCATATTTCTCTCTTATTAGTATAGATAGTTTTTGATTCTCACCCTATAGATTAAGAGAAAGCAAACATTATAAAATATATTGTTTGATGGTTTGGGTTTGGATTTGAATTTTAATGCACTAAAAATGCTGTTAAAAAGGTTTTGCATAGAAAGTAACAACAAAACAGATTGGATATGTAGGGTAGTAAAATAACATCACTTTATATTTAACATGGGTTAATTTTAACATTGTTGATTGTGCCCAGAACCCTAGGAAAATCAAATCTTGTTCTTAATTTCCTCCTAATTGCATTTGGGAGTTGAAATATAATTTAAATGATAGGTGCACTGCTATAATCCTCTAAGAGTATCTTAGAGACTAAAATCAATTAGTGTAGATAGATTAGAAATGAAATATAAAATATCCTAATATACAGTATTCAATAATTTTATTTTTTGTCAAATATTAGTTACTTAATTTAAATAGCACTTCCTATCTAATAAAAGAGTAATATACAAATTGACCATCACCCCAAAACACAAGATGGCTGCCCCCATGTGGACACAAGATGGCTGCTACAAGATGGCCAGCAGGGCAGGGCTTTTGGGAGGAACCAGGCCTGCAAGGGAGGACACTTGGGGGCAATCAACCCTGTAGGGGAGGGAAGTTAGGGGTGACCAGGCCCATAGAGGAGGGAAGTTGTGGGCCACTGGGCTTGCAGGGAAGGGCAATTGGGGAGTCCCAGGCCTGCAGGGTAGAGCAGTTGGGGGAGACCAGGCCTGCAAGGAAGGGCAGTTAGGGGTGACCAAGCCTTCAGTGGAGGGAAGTTAGGAGTGACCAGGCTGGCAGGGGAGCAGTTAGACACCAACCAGGCTGTCAGGGAAGTGGTTAGGAGGTGATCAGGCTGCCAGGGAGAAGCAGTTATGGGCAATCAGGAAGGCAGGCAGGTGAGCAGTTGGGAGCCAGCAGTCCTCAATCAATCCTGACCTGATAGGATCATTCCTAAATGGGCAGTCAGACATCCCTCGAGGGATCCCAGATTGGAGAGGGTGCAAGACATGCCCCCTCCCATGCAAACATTTTGTGTACCGGGCTTCTAGTATATAATAAGAGTGTGAGAAAATAAATTAAAAGAGACACTATTTCATAAGGAATGGAAGAAATAAATATTTTATTGTGTTATCTTTGGCGAACCTAAAAATAGCATAATCAGGACAGTTTGAGAGCTATCTCCAAAGTATTAAAAATAATTATATATGTTTTGTTTTTATTTTAAAATTTCCCCTACACTGTAAACCCTAGGAGGTCAGGGACTATGTGTACCTTCTTCATGGTTGTATCTTCAGTAAATGTGTACAGAAGTCACCTAAACACATTCCAATTTACTCCTGTCATACAATGCTTGCTGTAAACTCAACAAACCAGGAGCCAGACAATTCATATTTTTAACATTATTATCCAAATTACTGTCATAGGGATCATGAGATTTAAAAAATATAGTCCTACAATGTTTGTTAGTCATTCTTGAATTTAATGATTATTCTTTTTAGTGGGAATATGAGACAGATATGCTCAAATAGACAATATAAACACATTATACAAAAATCAGAGATAAAAGCTCACATTGTTAACAAAGAGTGTGTATATTTTTTGCATAATGTAGAAATAAAATATTTTTTGAGGAAAGAAACAGCCTTGAAAATATTGATATAGGGCTTATTAAAAATTAGACTATATTAAATGGTGAAAAAAGCAGCCAGCATGCACTTGAGTGAAATATTAGAAAAAGAGCTGATTTTTGTGCAAATTGGAGAAAGCATATGTCACCTAATTATGTTAATTATGTAAAGAAAATTTGAACTGATTCTGGCCTCCAGATTCCAAATCAAGTAAGCACTATATGCCAGATAGAAATTATAGGACTGGCCTCTCTCTCTCTCTCTCTCTCTCTCTCTCTCTCTCTCTTTCATTTCTGCTCATCTTAATGCTTTGCTTTCACTTGATAGCAATCATGGCAAATAATAATTTGTCTATTTACATCTAGGTATTGTGATATCATAACTATTAGGGGAACCATGTAGGCTTGGAGGAAATTTAAGTATGAAAATTCTAACTTTCATAATATCATGACACTAGTTATTATGAACTTTAGAATTACTCAGGCATCTATATGGATACATTAAAACGATGTATTTAATCGTAGTTCTGAACACAGAGCACATCATCAGAAGGCATTGTTGGAGTGAATTAGAACTGTAGAGTTACTACACCAATGGCTGTCATAGCAGTACTTCAGAGATAGTGCCCAAGTATACATCAGTATTGCATTACCCCATTTCAGTGATTTTTCTTTCACATAACTAGATATGCCACAAAAGCTTAGAAACTAACACTGAAAGAAATGAGTTTGAAATAAGATGCAGCAAAGAGCAATAATCATGCTTCAAATGTGGTTGCATTTGCAAAGTTAAATTAAATATTAATGTCAATAGATATAATAGAAATTGCAGTGTTTTGTGGATCCTTTGTAGTTCATTACCAACATTTAGAGGAAAGTATTCCTAGAAAAGCAAAATATTCTGAAAACATTCTGGAAATGGCATAATTTTATCTATTGCTGGAAGATCACAACTTTAATAGAGAATAAACAATTCTTCATAAAAAGACAGGTGGTATCTTACTGAGTTTCTAGCATATTTTTAACAGAAGAAATAATTTAAGTACTTCAGTTCCATCTTCTCATTGACCTGGCTTTTATTACAGCCTACTTTTGGCATCCCATTTAGCTATTTGTGAAATTATTCAGTGGTGACTTTGGCACAGAATTTCTTGACATTTTTATAAATGTTTAACTATAATTCTAACTCCCCAACTCCCAACTCAATATGCCTAAACTCTTGAACACTAGTTAAGAAGTAAAATACAAGAAAATATACAGACCATTAATGCTATTCTAATTGTTCTTAGTTTTCCAGGAGACTTCAAATTCTATTGAAGTTTTGTTTTTTAGTGAGTTTCCAAAGTTCCAGAGCAAGTACTTTAATAGAATCTATATAATCTATGTAATAAAAGCATAATATGCTAATAAGACTGGACAACCTTCTGGACGACCTCCCAGATGAAGCCGAGGCAGCAGGGGATGAGCCCCTTGCACGAATTTCATACATCGGGACTCTAGTTTTAACATAAGGAGGGCAGACTGATACTTTGGTTGATCATTAAAGGGTGCCCTCTTGCGATTAGGTAATTCAGTATAATATATTTCAGGAGTATTTTGTCAAGAAGAATATCCTAAATTGTTAAAATAAGGCCTAACTTCTGAGAAGAGTTGATGTGAAAATGTTTCTGCAGGACCAGAGGAGAAAGAATTGGACTCTCTACTGACCACCTTGCTTTAGGGGTGGTATATTAGTTTCCTAGGGCTAGCATAGCAAATTACCACAAACTAAATGGCTTGAAATAACAGAAATTTATTTTCTAACAATTCTGGAGCCTGGAAATCTGAACTGAAGGTGTTGGCAAGACTGTTCCCCTGTAGAAGCTCTGAGGAAGAATCTGTTCCAGGACTAGTTTCTGGTGATTGCTGGCAAGCCATGACATTCCTTGCCTTGTAAATGCATCATTCCAAGCTACAGAGAGGGGTGGCTTAAGTCAAATCTATCTCACTTGATGGAGTTTTGAGGCTGACATTCTTAGTGTTTACCAGTGTCACCAATTCTCTTCACCATTTTGTGCTTATGGAAAGCAATATTTCCTGTTTTCTTTCTAGTGTTTGGGACTATGCCACTAGTCTTTCCCAGTAGCTTGTGACTCATAGTGATAGGCATTACTTTGCCATCCTATCTAATAAAAGAATAATATGCAAATTAACCATCACTCCCCTATACCTACAGGCCACACCCAGCAGCCAATCAGGAGTGAGTATACAAATTAACCCAACCAAGATTACTGCAGCCACAAGTGCGAGCAGGAGGTTTGGGTTTCCCTGGTAATGGAGGAAGCCAAGCTTTCCTCACACCCTGGCCAGATTAGGCCTCTACTCAAGGCTACCAAGTTTCAATTATAGAAGATAAATAAATCACAACAAAAATGGTGGCAGCGATGAAGCTGGAGAAAACAGGAAACTTGAGTTTCCTCTGGCAATGGAGGAAGCCAAGCTTTCTGCACACCCTGGCCTGCCTTGGCCTCCATGTAAGGGTACAAAGATTCAATTGTAGAAGATAAATAAATCTCAGATATCAGGGCCTCCACTTGGGTTATGGAGAGGGAGGGGGAGAGACACGTTGCCAGCCTACAAACCACTACAGGAACCTTGCCCAGACTACCCCACACCCCAAGGGAACCCCCACCTTGATTCAGGACATCCTTTAGGCAAACTAGCTGGCCCCCACCTGTGTACCAGGCCTCTATCCTAATAAAAGAGTGATATGCAAATTGACCATCACTCCAACACACAAGATGGCTGCACCCATGTGGTCAAAGATGACTGCCCCCTTGTGGACTCAAGATGGCTGCCACAAGATGGCCAGCAGGGGAGGACAATTAGGAGGGACCAGGTCTGCAAAGGAGGGCAGTTGGGGGTGATCAAGCCTGCAGGGGAGGGCAGTTAGGTGTGACTAGGCCAGCAGAGGAGGGAAGTTGGGGGCGACCCAGCCTGCAGGGGAGGGCAGTTGGGAGGGACCAGGCCTGCAGGGGAGGGTAGTTAGGGGCAAACAGGCAGGCAGGGGAGCAGTTAGGCATCAATCAGACTGGCAGGGGAGTGATTAGGGGTGATCAGGCTGGCAGGCTGAAGTGGTTAGGGGCAATCAGGAAGGCAAGCAGGTGAGCACTTGGGAGCCAGCTGTCCTGGATTGTGAAAGGGATGTCCAACTGCCTGTTTAGGCCTGCTCCTACCAGGGCAGTTGCACATCCCTTGAGGGGTCCCAGATTGGAGAGGATGCAGGCTGGGCTAAGAGACAACCTCCCCACCTGTGCATGAATTTTGAGCACTGCCTCTAGTTTTATATAATAAAAAGGTAATATGCAAATTGATCCTAATGGTGGAACAACCGGGAATGACCAGTCGCTATGATGCACACTGACCATCAAAGGGCAGGTGCTCAACACAGAAGCTTCCCCTGGTGATTAGTGCACTTCCACGGTGGAGCACCACTCAGGCACAAGCCAGGCTGATGGCTGTGAGTGCAGTGGTGGTGGTGGGAACCACTCCTGCCTCTCAGCAGGTGGACATTCGTGGGCTACGAGAGGGCACAGACCAGGCTGAGGGATGCCTCAAAGTGCACGGATTTTTGTGACCCGGCCTCTAGATTAACTATATAAAAGCTGGAGTGGGAATTATTTCTCACTTCTGTCCAATAATGCATGAACCTGGAATTGAGAAGGAAATTCAGAACATGCAGGTTGCCTGGATAGTGGACCTTATCTGATTGAGAAGTAAAGTTTGGTTATGTTTATGCCACTGTGATTGTGGTGGTATTTGTTATCAAAGTAAATATAGGCAATTTTGACTAATATAAATTTCTTCAGCTCCTAAAACATCTTTGAATATGATTATATAGGTGACAGATTAATCATAGTCTGAACTTAAAACATATATGGTCTTAACCCAAAGTTTTTATATCAGACATGTTTTTTCTTCTTTCTCGAAAATCCAATTCCATTAACAAAAATTAGTTGAATACACTTACATTGAGAACTATCTACACATGTACATTTAGAAAATGTTTGATTTATGTTAACTTTAACACTGCAATATGGGCAAATAAAGCCAAAGACTGGTGCTGAACTCTTTTAAAAAAAAAACCTATTTGTGCTCAGAGAGTTATGACATATATTTTTTTGTCATTTAACTATTATAAAATTCCCAGTGGTACCACTTTGGCAGGAAATAAGACTTTGAAAAATAGTGCTTCTATATCAAACACAAATTTGTTGAGCTGTGCTTTAAATCCTAGAAGTTAGCTTCAGAGAAAAAGCTTTTATTGTTGAAAATAAAAATGGTAATCTATAGACAATCTTCCATTGGCTGCCAAGAATGCTGTGACATTTCAGACATATGTTCAACTTTCAATTCCATAATGAGTTTATTTTGAGTCTATTTATACACAGTTCAGTTGAAGGGCAAAAACAAGAAGTTATACATAAATGGCAGGGACCCAAAACCGATGTCAGTTAAGCAATGATTTTGTGTGTAGTACAGCACCCTGCTGGGATCTCTGCAGCTCTTTCTAGAATGCTACATAAAAGCTCAGCACTAGGAGACAATGAAAAAATAAATTTAAAATGGAAAGAATCCGTTTATTCCCCAGTAGTGTTGGATTATAAATGCTTGAAAGGTTGAAGGGCAGAGTTCATTGACTAGAATATGCTGATCTGTGGAAGAGTTGAATCTGACACAGGATAGAAAATAATCTGGGCTGAGCACCTTCTGTAACACCTGCTAGTTAAATGGCTTTGTTACTGTGTCACGAGGCAGAATGTCAAGGGTGACTGCCTGCTCTCAAAAGTGTTCTTTATCTCAAAGGTCCTTCAGAAAATGCCTCTATGCTTACTGGCATGCATGACCTGGAAAGGATTAAGGCCTTTTAGTGGCCTGGAAACCATTCTAGCCTCTGGACATCTCTCAAAGTAAAAATGATCTTGAGTTCAGTAAGATATTGCATTGCCCTTTACACAATCCCAGCTACTATTGTTTTGGAGAACTTATTGGAACTTACTTCATATCATACACAGAGTTCTAACATTTGGCCCAAATTCTGTTTGTTCAAAAAATGTTTACTGACTATATCCCATGTTTGAGATTTTTGCAGAATTGAGGGTGTAATGATGAATCTCACTATTATGGTCCCTCTACTGATGAAGCTCACAGTCAGATGGAAAAGCATGCATTTGTAAACATTCAAACAGATATGTAAACATTCAAACAGATACAATTATAATTATGTCCTCCCTGTATCTCCTCAGCTCACATAAAGACTCATGCTGATGATACCATGGCGTGGAAAGACCCAATTTTGAACTGCAAATAGATTTTTTTCTTCCATATAGTGACTCTACTTTTTCCCATGAACATATAGTTTTGACCCTCTAAAGTTTTATTGCTACTATTGAGGATTCATGATTTTTTTAATTATTATTCAAACCAACTGTCAATCCTGGCAAATGTCTGCTTTCAAAAAAAAAATTAACATCACTATTTAATCTTCTCTCATCTCCAAATATATTTATTCCAAAGTGCTGAGGACATGGACAATATGTAATATATCTTACATTCTTCCCAGCACAGAGCTGAATGCTTGTCAAGAGGAGGTATTGAGAGACGTTGGTTGATGAAGGGGGCATTAAATACCATATTTTATATTAAATGATAGCTTAAGGAAAGAAAAAGTAACAAGGATGTAGAAGAAGGGATCTGATTTCATATCTTTGTAACTCAGGAAAACAGTGGCATTTACATAAATGTTAAGACACTTCAGCACACTTAAAAGGTGTCTATTAAGAACTCACTTCCCACTAACTTGAGGAATTTCAAGTGCTTGTAGATGGCTTCTGAATTCACATTGACTATCACTGAAAGGAGTTAATCAGATACAGTTGAGAGATTCAAACTGGAAAATGAATAGACAAATGAAACCTGTTCTACCTTTCTATCACATAAAATTGGGACTTATACCAATTTTTAAAATATGCTTTCTAATTCTCTAAATAAAAAATAACCTGCTGAATGGTATAAATGTCCTTGTCCTAGGGCCACTTAGGGACTTCTTACTGGTCTCTCTGGAATCCCAATTGCTACTGCTTCAGCATGAATGCTGTCCAGTTTACATCCTGTTTGACCCACTTATGTATTATATCTTAGATCTGATCCAAAGGCAACTCACAGGTTCCATTTAATATTACAGACAATCATCCAGGATCCCTCATGCACTGATGAATTTTGATCACATTTCTATTTACCCCTCAATTTAAAGTGCTGTCATGCCAATAGTCATCCCCATGTGAAGTTACTCTGGAATCTCCATTTTTTTTTGGTGTTGTTTGTTCCTCAAGTCTAACCTTATTCACCCAGTTAGATGTCCAAATCTCCAGTTACTGTGTGGGGCAAATGTCAGCAGTAATCGAAGCCATAAGAAAAATAATCACTGCCTCTCAATGGTCTATTTATCACCAGTTGTTGCATAAGAGAGAAAAAAGGATTAGAGTATCAATCCTAAGTCCTTATTTTGTATCCAATGACTCCCTAAAACTAATTTATCCTCATGCCTGGTGGCCTTTAACAGCCTTCATCTCTCTGCCAATCTGAACATATCCTATCAGGCTTTAGTGAACAGTCTGTTCTGTCTCCTGCTTCCTGTGTTCCTGTGGCTCTGACGTTTTGCTGTTGTGGTCCTAGCTCTGGTTTGCATTGACCTTGTTATCTAAGACATATCTGACTCTTGGCTGTGTAGTCTGATTATCTTATTTCTCTTCTATAGGACCACCTTTAACTTTTCAAGGTTTAATGACCTGTTTGTGACTGTTCTACACTGATATTTACCGACACACAAATAATGACCATTGTTAAATTAAGGTGGATTCTGGGACCTAAAAATTATGGTTGGGTATATCAAATTCTTGTCATATTTTCCAAGAACTAAATGTGTTCTTTAAACTATATGGGTTTAAAGGTCTAAAAATTTCTCCTGGTTTACAGCTAAGCTCCATTAGCGATGATTAATAATAATAAGAGACCATTGCTTAGACTTTAAATTAAAATGAGAAAACAAATTTCTCTGGATTACCAAGGGGGAATTGCTTTCCTAAATGCTCTGCAGGTAGTTTAAACTAAACATGTACAATGGGGTAATACTTTGAAAATTATTGATGTGCTTTTTTATTTTGCCTTTTAGACTACAAGACCATTGTCTTAGTTTGCCTGAGGCAACAAGAGGCCTAGGGAGATTAGGATTTGTTACAGAAGAAATACAAAGAGAAAGTCCCCAAAAAATAAAAAAGAGAAAGGAATAAAGGAGTATGTTATAAAAAAAGGGTTTCTTGGGATTGAAGGGAGAATTGGCAGTTTCTTCTTATAATAGTAAATCAAAGTAACCAGCTATTCTAGAGAGAAGAGTTCCATTATTATTACATTCCCTATATTTGCAAATAACTCATCTTATAGTAGCACTTCAGACTATCTTGTAATATACAGAACATAACTGTGCCCTTCATGAAGTCTTAGATCAGTGAATTTTGGAAAGAATGCAGATAGAAATAGAGAAAGTAAAATAACCACAGTGGGACCACATTTTCTCGTCTCTGGGCTTAGGCCCAAAGATACATTAGAAGAGAGAATACTAGCAAATTTAGAGGGAGACCCCTTTTTCCAGCTGGTACTCCAGGAGGAGGATTTTTGCAGGAGATCTGTAAACTGTGCACAATAAGAGATTATACAATAGTTCAGACATTAAGAAGGTTGCCTTAATTGCCACAACCTTCCTCATCTTTAAGTATTTCAAGTGAATGACTTAATTGTTCATAGTGCCAACCATTTGCTGTCATAGAGTGAAGAAAAGGAGATTTTCTATCTTTCTCTGTCAGACACTGATCACATGTTAAATATTAGGTTTTTGTGCATAAAGCTTATCCATGTATTTCTTTGCTATCAAAATACAATTTAAGTTACCATATTTTCCGGCGTATAAGACGACCCCCTAACTTTATAGTTAAAACATAGGTTTAGGCCTGTATTCGCTATATAAAACTACCCCCCACTTCCGAGGCAACACCAGTTCTTTTTTTAATAGACCGCCTCTCTGACTCTGGCCAACCTAAGCAGGCTTTTTTTCATTTCAAAAGTCGTCTTATACGCCGGAAAATACGGTACTCAAAGAGATATAAGTTTGGATCATCTGATGCACATTGGGTGCATTTAAGGAACAGGTAACTTCCTGAGTTGAAATGAGATTGGAGTTTTATTGGGAGAGGAGAAGAGAGAGGCCTGAGTTTTTATGATTTGGTCCAAGTTAACAGTTTTTATATTGAAATGCTGCAAAATTTGCAGTTGAGGGTTGTATTCATTTTCATGCCACCTCCTCGGGATTGTTTGTGCAATTTTATCTTGATAACTGTCAGAATAGTTTTTTCTGAGAACTTTATTTTTTTTAAACCTCACCTGAAGATATTGTTCTATTGATTTTTAGGGAGAGTGGAAGAGAGAGGCAAAGACAGAGAGAAATATTAATATGAGAAAAACACATCGGTTGGTTGCCTCCTGCACAAACCCCAATGAGGGCCTGGGCTGGGGAGGAGCCTGCAACCAAGGTATGCACCCTTGGTTAGAATCGAATCTGGGACCCTTCAGTCCACAGGCCGAAGCTCTATCCTATGAGCCAAACTGGCTAGGGCTGAGAACTTCTTTTGCAATGCTTATGGTTGGTCAGTTAGTCAAGTTTCATGAAGTTCACAAGGATAAAAGATCAGGAAGAAACTAAGATCCTCTTTCATGTTTCTTTTAATCCTATTACAATGCTAGCAGGACTTTCAAGTTGTGTTTGCAACAGAAAGTCCCTACCTCTTGATTATAATATATAGGCTCTGTTAAACAACAATAAACAAAATGAGATCCTTCAGTGTAATAAGATGGAAAATTCTTTTAGTCAATGGAATTCTCCTAAGGGGAATTATCATAATTTCTTGAGAAACAAACCCTAAACTTTGATTGGTCAATGGAGGTGAAGTGTGAGACCAAAAGTACATGCTTAAGAAAAATATATGATTGCTACTTTGTTGTGAAAAAGATACAGAAGTGGACTTTAGGTTCCTGAGAAGAGGGGAGAAGAAAAGGAAAATGATAGATTGAAAAAGGAAAGGTGAAAGAAAAGGAAAATATCTAAACTGGACTTTGAATGAGGGAAGAGTCAACATAATTCATAATGGCAGTGTGTCCAGGAAGATAATTTCACATAGAGAAATATTAACATTAAATTTTAGGTTTACTGGGGAGGGATGATCTAAATACTATCCTCTGAGGTTTCTATGGAGCTATTAATTCCATAGGACCACTACAGTCTGTGATGTACTGAATCGTAGCATGCTTCTAACTTGCTTCCTATCCAATTTCCAGCCCTATCTGTGAGCACTTGTCATGCATTTTATGATACAGCAACACATGTTCAGTGTATATATACTGTTTTTCCATCTGTCTATAATGAATATTATCTCCTTCCTTTCACTTTACCAAGTAACTCCTCCTACTTCAAGACTGCACAAATATTGCCCTGGCCAGGTGCCCCATACACAAAAAGGTTGCAGGTTTGATTCTCTGTCAGAGTATGTATAGGAGACATTCAATAGATTCCCACCCCCCCTTTCTTAAATGGATAAAAACATAGCCTTGTGTGAGGATTAAAACACACACACACACACACACACACACACACACACACACACACATAAGAATGTACAAATATCACTTTTAGCATTGTTCATTTAAAGAGGAGGTAATGTTTTTAAACAGGGTAACTTATCAAACTTTACGTATGGTTATGTTAGTAAAAATAAAATATATATCTATTAATTTATGTATGTACATGTGAGTATGCGTAAATACAAATATATGTATATATGCATGTGTGTGTTCATTTATCTATTCACAAATATTTGTATAATTTGTGTTAGATCTCTTATCTAGATATATGATAGATATATATTATATATGCTAGGTACATGATAACAAAAGTTATATAAGATCCCTGCCTTCAAAAAATATATATCCTAGAACATATGTAGCAAACAGTAGCTAGATCTCTTTATTGAAAAGGCTTATGGGGGTATAATACCAGTGACTGAAAAAACAGATTAAAACTGACTTTAAGCCGAAACTGGTTTGGCTCAGTGGATAGAGCATCGGTCTGCGGACTGAGAGGTCCCAGGTTTGATTCCGGTCAAGGGCATGTACATTTGTTGCAGGCACATCCCCCTGTGGGGGGTGTGCAAGAGGCAGCTGATCGATGATTCTCTCCCATCGATGTTTCTAACTCTCAATCCCTCTCCCTTCCTCTCTCTAAAAAAAATCAGTAAAAATATATTTTAAAAAAAACTGACTTTAAGAAATGTGTAATAGTTGCTTTCTTCAAATAATTCTGTTTAAATAAGACTTATTTTTTGGATTATAAAATAAAGGTAATTAGTTCAAACTCATTACATTCAGAGTGCCTTTTTTTTTTTGAAATTAGTAACTAATGAAAGCAATTATTTTCTATGTTTCTTGAGAATATTGCATCCTTCATATGTTTAGTTTAACCTGTTTAAAATATATATTTTTGTTGATTTTAGAGAGAGGAAAGGTGAGGGATAGAGAGATAGAAACATCTATGAGAGAGAAACATCAATTGGCTGCCTACTACATGTCCCCTACTGGGGACTGAGTCTGAAACCCAGACACATGCCCTGACTGAGAATCGGTCTGGTTCATGGGCTGATGCTCAACCCATGAGCCAAGCTGGGTGGGCTAATTTAACCTTTAAATAATACAAATTAATTGACAATTATTTAATGTGGGAAACAGATTTACATTATGAAACTAAAAATGTAGCAAAGGAAAAAGCATTTGATGAGCAAGGACTATAAAGGTGCCCAGACTCCATCCTCACTCCCCCCAAATGAGGATGTTATTCTAAACAAGGTATCCAAACCATTGGAATCCAGATTCTATACCATAAAATGACAAAATTGACTTGTGATTTCCATCTCTATCCAAGTTAAATTTTTTGGTGATATTTTGATGAAAATAATTGAAAATCTGATTTTGCCAAGTTTCAAACTTGTTCTTTATATTAGAAAATTATTTAGATATATAACAGAACCTCCTTTTTTAGAGATCACTAGTGAGCCAATGGCTTTAGGATAACCACTTTTATAAGCTTGCGTGGTCGAAGATTCTTAAAAGTTTTGTCAATAAAATAAATTAATAATTTAGGGAAAAAATGGGGACACCTGTAACAGTGTCAACATAAGAAAATAAAATTTAAAAAATATAAAGTAAAACATAAGAATACTAGTATATTTCTAAGTAACTAGTATAGTTACTAAGGATCATATACACCAAGATCATAGCAACTTCTGAAAATGTCATGTGACCAATGAGTTAGTTTCATAATGTTTTGTCTATCAGATAGTCATGATTGAATTAAAATATGGGAGAAATTTTCAGGCAGTTTAATTTCTCTGTTTTTCTTTGTATCTTAAAGTATGTACTATTTACATAGACTAGAAATAATTAGAGTCATACCAGATTTCCTCAGCTGGACTTAGCTCAACGTATTAAACAAACTTGTTAAATAAAGCAAATTCATTAAAGTAATAGGATAATTGAACGAATGGTTGTATGAGGTGATAAACATAAATGTCACCTGAATTATTAGAGAACAAGAATAAGAAAAGCATACATGTGGAAAGTAATTGAAGAAAATAGGTAGGCTTTAAAATTACCTTGCTCACAAGCAATAGCAAATATTCTAGTCACTAGCTTTAAATATGTAAAAAAAAAAAAAGTAAAAGATTCACCTCATAGTATTTTACAGTTTAGTCATTTAATTAAAAATAAGTGTCACATATTGGATCATAACTGAATCTAGGTGAGGGGAAACAATCTGAAAAAACACACCCACCAATAACAACAAAACATTGGCCCCAGAACCAAAACCATCTGGTGAAGTCACGAATGACTGAGTTGAACAGCAGGAGAGCCTACTGTTAAATCATTTTCACAGACAATTGAAAATTCTGTAGAGAATATATTAAAGAGTAATATAAAAAGTGCAGTGACCCAAATAAATTGCTTACAAAAAAAGTCAAAATCAGTTAATAGCCACTGTATTCCTAACAAAATAGATATATTTAAGAATTAGTAGAAACATGCTGTAATGGAGGTATTTACCCCAAATTTTAAGAATTTTGCATTTAATTATGCTTTTTATGACAGTCTGAGAGAATAAATAAAATCAATCCTTAGATAATAAACTTCTTTGAAATTGAGTACAATGAAACGTTCTTTATAAATTGATATTTGATGTTGCTAAGTGTCCTCAATAATCCCTCTTTCCTTCCTTCTTTTCTCCTTCATTCTTCTTTTTAAAAATATATAATAGAAATCCATTAGTTTAGCATACAAGGAGTTGGGATGCCTCACTACAGACTTCATTCCTCATCCATGTGGCCATGGATTAACTCTGAGTCTAATAGGATGGGTGTAAGCACATGTAATATGTGCATCTTCAGAGTCATTACTTTGATAATAAAGTCATTTACTCTGAACTTTCTCTTTTCTTTGCCTTCAATCACAAAAAGTGGACATCCTCCTAGTTGACGATGTAACTGGCTTACAAGTAGGTACTGAGGCAAACAGACGACTTAATGGAGATAATTTCTAACTGTGGCATTCCCCCTGCTCCCATAGTCGGACAAGTCAACCTTTTTTGTGCTCCAAACAGCAGAAGCTGTGTTCTTCCTTCAGAGTCTTTCTTTCAGTTCTTCCAATAAGTGAAACAGTGAGAGCATCTCAGGGACAAAAGTCAGATTAACTTCTTATTTAAAATCTATATGTCTAGAAGACCTTAAACTAGCCAGTATTAAGTTGACAGTAAGAGGGAGGGAGGGCTCAAGCACATATGCAGTAAATAATAAAATATCTCAGAGACTTAAGATCTATTAATAAAAGTAATCTGAAGGTGGTGACTTTCACGTGGCTTTTATTGGGAGCAAAGACTAGAAGGTTATTACATTTTTGAGGAACCCATATTGCCAAAGAAGGCACAAGTCTGACCTGCAAGAGCATGTTATTATCCCTAAAATGGTATTTATGGAGAGTGTACTCTCAATGCCTATTTAGATTGTGGAAAAGGAAGGTAATGGACAGAAAAATATACAATCCTACTCCAGAAAGGAAAATCAGATAACTTGAAAACAGACCAGGAGTTTCTCAAAGAGATCAGGAGAAAAGTCCAGCTGAGCAATTGATTCTAGTACTAGAAAATAAGTGAAAATTATGGCATACCATATTTTTGTCATTTAGATAGGGCACTGACTGCTCCCATTCTAACTCTTGTATTAAATAGGAACTTATGGTAGTAATTCTATTTCAGCTTCAGCATTGTACGCTGAGTTTCAGAGCCATATGTAACTTTTGTGTTTGTTTGTGAGTTACCAATTGCAAAGGGCAAAGTTCAAACTTCACAACAGTTTATCCTCAATTTTTATATGGATGGGATAACTTAATAGAATTTTGGTTGCCTCATTTAGGGAAGGAAAGGATGTGGTCTGAAAGTGAGAGAAGTGACTCTAGAAGGTGGCTAGAGGAGCACACTGGGTCACACTATTGACCAATATCTGTTCTCTACATTTATTTTAATAATAGAATTTTGGGGGTTTTGGCTGGCACATCTTCACCCAGATTTATAGATTTACACCAAGTATTCTTGGCATGGTGTCCAGGTTTGGCCAATAGGTTAATCAAGGGAGTTATTTGAGTAACTTCTGAGTTGTCTCCTTCAAAACAGAGATGTTTGCTTTGAAATTCCTTTTCTCAGTCATTTTAGTTAGATTGTGGACAAAGGATGATTCATCTTTAACAAAGTAGACAAGCACAACAACCTAGGGTATGAGGAAGCAATAGGAGAAGGTTCCTAAATGACCTAGAAAAGCAAAGCCACCCAACCAGCCTGAACTGGTCACTTATGGACTATTAAATGTGAGAGAAATAAATTTATAAGAAAAACCATGTAGGTTAGAGTCTCTAGGAGCAGCTTAGTCTGCATCCTAACACAATATACAATTTAATGCCAAGACCGGTTTGGCTCAGTGGTAGAGCGTCGGCCTGCGGACTGAAAGGTCCCGGGTTCGATTCCGGTCAAGGGCATGTACCTTGGTTGTGGGCGCATCCCCAGTGGGGGGTGTGCAAGAGGCAGCTGGTCGATGTTTCTCTCTCATCGATGTTTCTAGCTCTCTATCTCTATCCCTTTCTCTCTGTAAAAAATCAAGAAAATATATTTAAAATATATGTGTATATATATATATATATATATATATATATATACACACACACACACAATTTAACTTCATAAGGCTATATAGTATTGTGAAATGAAACCAAATCTGTAAATATATGTCTCAGAAAGAAAATAGTAAACTTTTCTAGAAAAGGCATAGTGAAAGACTATTTCTAGTAGAAGCAAGGAAAGTATAAAATAATTTCTGGGAGACCAGCTGTGATGAATGCCTTCAACACAGATGTTAGACGCAAGCACTTTTTATTCAATTTCAAAAGGTGCACCATATGTACATCTGTCTCAATAAAAAGTCATATTTTATAATTATAAGACTTAAATCATCTGTCAGACAAATCCAGATGCCAAATAAGTCAAAATCCTCAGTGTTTAAGCTATTTTTCAAAAATAATTTATACACCTGGGAAATTAAAGTTAATGATTTGGAAAATATTTCAGAATGTGCCATTAATATGCCCCAAATAGTACAAAGTTTTGAGGACATAGAAAAGGATAAAACGTTATATCTATAATCAAGGATATTTCACCCTTGTTGAAAATACTAAGATAACCTACTTTAAACAATTAAAGAAACATTTACTATTAAAAATGAATGTTTTTCTGGTTATAAATCACACACACAAGTAATAAATAATATAAGCATCTGTCAAAAAAAGAGTAAGCAAAATATGTCAGATTCATAAATGGACTAGTAAATTATAAACTCCAAGTCTGGTGTCCAGAGAATGCCTAGGAATGGAAAGCATTTACTCATTTATCCATTCAACATGTCTTTAAGAACTGTGAGAAAATACATTTCTGTTGTTTAAACCACCTAGTCGGTGACATGTCATTACGGCAGCCTTAACAAACACAGCCCCAAAGGACAATGATATGACATCTAAGTGTCCTGAATCCCAATGTTATCACAGAGGACTGGTTCTAAAAAGTATAACAGCCCCCACTTTTTAACATTCAATCTACAGCAGCTATAAAATGTCTCTCACTGTTGTGCTCTAATAACTGGACTACTTTAATGCTTGTTAATTTTAGAATCCAGAGCGATTTATAGCCATTAGTTCAGAGTTTCTCACAATGGGCACTATTGATACTTGGATCTGGACAATTCTTTATTGTGAGGCGCTGTCCTGTGCATTGCCCCATGTTAGCAGCCTCCCTGGGGCCTTTGCCCTCGAGATGACAGTGGTGCTCCTCTAATTATAGAACCTAAAACGTTTCCAGAATTGCCAAATATCACCTTGAAGGCAAAATAACACTTCTATGAGATCTGTTTCTTTGTTTGCACATATAGGTAGAACTTTTTTTTTTTTTTAAAAAAAATACTTTATTGATTTTTCACAGAGAGGAAGAGAGAGGGATAGAGAGTTAGAAACATCGATGAGAGAGAATCATCGATCAGCTGCCTCTTGCACACTCTCTACTGGGGATGTGTCTGCAGCCAAGGTACATGCCCTTGACCGGAATCAAACCCGGGACCTTTCAGTCTGCAGGCCGACGCTCTAGCCACTGAGCCAAACCGGTTTTGGCTAGGTAGAGCTTTTTATAAATATTTACCATATGAGTTAGATTATTGGAAGGTCACCTAAATATGCATCTGCATGAAAGAATCCCTTTCCTGTCTATATGTAAACTAGTTTTGTTCACAACAAGAATTCACCTTCTTTTATCTGACACTTTATTATTTTTTGAAAAATAGTTTAATTACACTTTTCTTCTCTCAGAGTCATATTTCTAATTATTAGTCACATTGACCTTTTCTGTTGAATAAAGAGAAACAAGCGTTACATCATAAGCCATAAAAGAACTGGCATTAAGTGCTAGTGCAAAAAAGTACATTCATTATGTATTTCTAAATTAGAATGAAGCATCTTTGCAAGGCTTTTATTTGACTGTGTCTGATATTCTCTCTGGAAGATATCTTTATTTTGAATGGAGCAGATAACAGGCTTTCATGACCACAAAGGCCTTTTTTATGAAAAAATTAAATCAAACTTTCTTTATTGCTTAATGAAAAGACCTCTGTGGAGTTGGCTTGCCACCTCAAATCCTTTCTGACTTTTTAAATCTGTAGCAGTCAAATTATCCTAGTCATTTCTGCAGAGTGTAGTAGACAAAGTAGACAGTTTTCTGGAAGCACTCATCAAGGCTGAGTTCTATTGGAGAGCTTGTGAACGGAAGGGCGGAAAGTCAGCCAGACTCTCCACAGTTGGATATCTGAATATTTCTGATGTGTCATATCTGGCTGCAGTCTTTCCCTAATGAAGGAGCTCAGAGGTAAGCGCTGTTCCTTTGCTGACTTTATAGCAAAGTCGGATCTGTCTAGTAGAGAAACATCTATGACCTTACTTAAAAATAAATTTTTAAGAAACTCCTAGAATCCTTCTATCTCTGACTGAATCTGAGTGAAATTCACTTTGACCATTCCACAGTTGAAAGGTATTGTGGGGAAGGAAAAATAATTTTCTCCTACCTCCCTAATTACCAGCTAGACAAATAATGAAATTAACATGAGACAGATTAACAGGAGAAAATAACGAAATTGAACACATATACATGGTGAGTTCCATAAGAATGTCAGGACACATTGCCAGTGGAGGCTTATATCCCATTCTGGAGCTAAGGAGAAAGAAGGGGCTACAGTTTTGGACTTCAAAAGACAAGAAGGTCATTCCCATAAAGATAGAAAAGCAAATGTTTGGCAAACAATGTTTACTGGGCCACCTTTAACAATGGGACAGAGATGAAAAATGGGTCTTTCTAGGTCCATCCTTGTCTCTCACTGTAGTTCATATTAAACATTTACAGTTATCTGTAATAGCTCCTTTTCTGGAGCAGGTCCTGTCTCTAGATTTCTTTTAGGTAGGAAGGGAAAAATAAAATGTTTTTCCTGAGGCTTTTGTTTCTTAGTAAAATCCAGCTTAAATTATATCTCAAAAAAGCATATTTTGGGGTGACAAATTCTGTTCCTTCTCAGTATTCTTCAATATTTAATGATTTCCATTGTTAAAATAGATACATTTTCATTTACATGTTTTCAAAATGGACTTTTAAGATCTGGGTGCAAAAATATTGGTGATTGAAAAAACAGTCTTATTTAAAAAACAAAGGCTAATTAAGAAATCTAGAGGGAAATTTGATTATCAGGCTGAAACAAGATTATAGACTTTGAATTTAAAGTTTGCAAGGCTTGAGAAGAGAAGAATGCTCTAATGAACTAATCAGTTAATTAAAATATATTTTATTAATAATCAGTATCCCAGGAGTGAGATATGTTGAAAGCACATAAAACACATGATCCCTAAAAAAATCATTCTTTATTGTAGATTAAATTAACCCAGGCTATTGTTTCCGAATGTTTTTAAGAACAGGAACGCCTTTTAAAAACATGATAAAAATTTCATTGTGCTATTTCATTTATTTATGCATTTAGCAATGTATATTTATTAACTGCAAAAAGCCAGATAGTTTTGTAGGCTTGGGAACATAGTAGTGTAAACCTCTACCCTCATGGGGTTTACATGTTATTGGAAGATAAAGGTAATAAATATAAAGAAATTACAAAAATATATTGTGCCATGTGGTGATAGGTGCTATGTTAAAAAAAATAAAGCAAGGTAAGGAGGGCCTGGGTGTGTGGTGGTCAGGGAAGGCTTCTGTCTTAGGTTGTCTCCCCAAAGGAACAACCTGGAATGTAGATTTTTGTTCAAAGATTTATTAGAGGGAGAGAGAGGTGAAGTCAGGAGAAGGGAAGTGAGGCAAAGAGAATGGAAATGGGTGAAAAGTTCAGCAAGAAAGTGATCTCAGATGGAGACTTTCAGGTAGACCACAGGAAGCTGTGGAGCACAAGTTATACCACCGTAGGTAAAGTCTGGCCTTTTGTAGCATGTCTCAGTTGATTGCTGGCCAAAGCAGTACAAAAGGCACCTCCATTTGGCTGAGGTCACTGATCTGGATAAAGGAGGGGCGCCTATGTGTTCTCCTCTAGCCAACATTAGCAGCAGCTGGGGATGGATGCACAAACCTATAAAAGGGGTCTGAGTGGGTTTCCAACAGTGTTCACTGGCATGATGAGAATATGATGAGTGCATGTGGGAGAAAGATAGCTAAATCATTCTAGGGAGAGAACAGTGACTTTAGAGGCCCTATGGTGGAATTTTGCCAAAGCTTCTGAGACTAGAACTTGCTTGGCTTGAGGAACATCACCATGTCAAGTGTAACTGAACCTTGTGAACAAGGGGGATGGAAGGTGAAGAAGAACACAGGGGTGAGAGCCCATCATATGGGAACTTGTAGAACACTGAGTGAAATGACAGTGAAGTTTTCTGAACAGAATGCACGATCTGGATTTAGTTTTTAAAATATTCTCTTTAAGGAAACTCCACACTGTTCTCCACAGTGGTTGCACCAGTCTGCATTCCCACCAGCAGTGCACGAGGGTTCCTTTTTCTCCGCAACCTCGCCAACACTTGTCGTTTGTCGATTTGTTGATGTTGGCCATTCTGACAGGTGTGAGATGGTACCGCATTGTTGTTCATAGCAGCACAATCTACAATAGCCAGAATTTGGAAACAGCCTAGGTGCCCGTCAGCAGATGATTGGATCCAAAAACTATGGTACATCTACACAATGGAATACTATGCTGCCATAAAAAAGAAGGAATTCTCATCATTTGCAGCAACCTGAATGGAATTGGAGAACATCATGCTGAGTGAAATAAGCCAATCAATGAAAGAGAAACACCACATGACCCCACTCATTTGTGGATAATAAAGATCATTATAAACTGATGAACCAAAAGATAGATATAGAGACAGTAAAGCAACAAGCAGACTGTCAAATTACAGTGGGGAGGGGAGGAGGATCTGGGGGAGATAATAGATCAACCGAAGGACTTGTATACATGCATATAAGTACAACCAATGGACATAAAACTCTGGGGAGGGAGGGGATATGTGGGAGGGAGGGGGCAAAAAAAAAATCATTAAAATATGTAAAAATAAAAAATAAATAAATTAAAAAATAAAATAAAATATTCTCTTTAGTTGCCATGGGGAAAATAGACTGTAAACTGAGACCGATAGTGTAAACTGCAGAATCAGTACTTCCTTTTATTGAGCAAACACAGAGGCTACTGTGAATTTATTAATGCTTTATATGATTTTGAATATGATAGTTATAATTTTATTCACATAGATGTTGTAAGTGCTATGTGTAAGCAGGGAGATGATGTTTAAAATATTCAGTAAACAGTAACACAGAGGTTCCAACCAGATGGAAGCTGCATTGTACTAGTAGCCTAACATCTAGACAAAAATACAGTATTTCTTCAGTCTACATACATTGCTTACTTTGCAAATAGATTTGTAGAACCCTTATAATATAACCTTTTGCCTTAAAAATGATCAATCTTCCAATACATTGTAATTTTTGGTCTTTTCTAAGAAAGAAACAGGGAACTCACTTGAGTAAAGTGAGGTGTTATTTTATGATGTGTAATAGAGCTTTGAAAATGCCAGATGTAGATTATTGAGGAAGGTCTTAAGTTTAGAAAACAGAATATTTTATAATTCAGCAGTTAGAGGATCACAACTCAAAACTCGGTAGTTGAGCCTAAGGACATTTCCCTCCTAGGCACCTTTTCTGGAAACTGTACTTCCCCTGTATATGTTAACTGCTTTTTCTTCTGTCTATTCTGTAGCTTTCATTCTAAGAACAGGAACCAAATATTTTATTTATTTATTTACTGTTGTGTAGTGCCCATCATTCCTAGACACATAGTTTAGAGACTCGAGGGCTGTGATAATAGGATACAAATTAGGTGATTAGAATGAGTATGTAAAAGTAGATTTTGTCTGAAAACAAAGAGGTATTCTATTGGTCAAATCAGGGAAAGACCTTACTTCTTTAAAAATAGTAAAAGGCTAGGGTTCAAGAGTCAAATCAAGTAGCCTAGTTAGAAATAACACTAATTGCAGTGGTTAGATGAAAAGACTTTTGCTACTAGATTTTTATATGAAAGATAAATAAATGTCTATCTTATTTAAGTAACTATATTTTGCTTCTTTTTGTTATAACAGATTAGACTGTATTATAACAAAAATATTAATCATAAATGGATGTCTTCTAAAAGTATATATTTAGCCCTATTATTTCTTCTGAACCTCAGACATATATCCAAATGCCTACTCAACATGTTTACTTGAATATTGGTTAATCAGAATTATTGATTAACCCTGTTCTTTGAATCTACTCTTCCTTTCTTTTCCCATTTCATTAACTAACATTAAAGATTAACATTAAAATTAAATTCATGGAAGAAAAAAAAGACTTATCTATTCACCAACAAATCTTGTTGAATTAGCCTTCAAAATACATACTATGCTTGACTTTTCTGGCCAAATTCACCTCTAAATTTTAATTCACCACCCTTAATTTTGCCCAGATCTTCATCTAACTGGTTTTTACCCACATTTATTGTCCTAGAATCTATTTTCCACAAAGTATCCAGGGTGATCTTTTAAAAAAGGACTTAGTTTGAATTAGTTCTTTTTAAAAGCTCTTCAAAGGCATCTCTCATCATACATAGAACAAAATGTAATATCATGGGAATAGGGCCCTTCATCCCCATAGACTCTCCTGTCCACCTGTCTGCATTTACACTCACACACATTTCATTGTTCCTTATACTGTTTCCTGGCTTTATGTCTTATTCACAGCTCTAAAAGACTTTGTATTATGTATTTATGTTTTTAATGTCATTTTATACCCATTAGAATGAAAGTCACCTGAATTCTAGGAGAAATTTTTATTTTTTTGTCTAAACAAGTTTCATCCTTAGAGTCTAAAATAGTGTCTGATAACTGTCAGGCTCTAAAAGATTTGCTGGTGCTATTAGCCTTTTAAGGCTCAAACCTTTACAAATTCTTCCAATGCTCCATCTGGGGAAATAGCCTGATTAGCTCTGCAGACTATTTTCATCCTTTAAAACCCTTACTTTTTAAAAAACTGTGTATTTGTGTTTATGCATAGATGAGCATGTTTGTTGTTGTTAAAAGCTATAGTTCCCCACAGATGCGTGTATCTATAGTCAGTTTAGAAATATATATCTCTCTTTACTATTCTCTAAATAATGCAAATTACTTCTAATACTCTAACCCTTGAATAAGCAAAAGAAGAGTCATACTCAATATGCATATTAATAATACAGAGTAGCTATATCAAGTGTTACATTAGTTGGTTGAAAGACAGACGAAGAGAAACAGTTATACGTTTCAGTGATAGAGCTTACCAGGAACCTTATTTACATTAAGTACCTTATTTACAGAAATTGCTATGGCTAGTTTTCCTAACACTGTCTCATTTACTAACAGTAATTGAGGGTGGACAGGAATGAGGATAGACTAGAATGGGATGACAACACATATTGGTTCCAAATACCTTGAGTGTTTCAAACAGAATTTGATTTTAGTTCAGTCTTTTTAATATGTCTGGAGATGTTTGGCATTCTCTTCAGTAAAGAGACCACAGAGGCAAATGTAAATTGTTATACCAAAATTTGAAAAAATATACATGATACTTCATTAAACATTTTTTCTTTCTTTCTATTTTTTTTTATTACTAGCAAGGTACATGATTATTAATAATGTATCCTATATAATAGAGTTAATATGCAAATTGACCATTACTCCAACACATAGGATGGCCACTGTAAGATGGCCAGCAGGGGAATGCAGTTGTAAGCGATCAGGCCAGCAGGGGAGGGCAGTTGAGGGTGACCAGGCTGGCAGAGGAGGGCAATTGGGGGCGACCAGGCCTGCAGGGGAGAGCAGTTAGGAATGACCAGGCCAGCAGAAGAGGACAATTGGGAGGGACCAGGCTTGCAAGAAAGGGCAGTTAAGGGTGTCTAGGCCAGTATAGGAGGACAGTTAGAGGCAACTGGGCTGGAAGGGGAGGACAGTTGGGGGAGACCAGGCTTGTAGGGGAGGGCAGTTTGGGATGACCAGACCAGCAGGGGAGGACAATTAGGGGTGACCAGGCCGGCAGGAGAGGGTGGTTGGGGGTGACCAGGCTGACAAGGGAAGGCAGTTAGGAGTGACTAGGCCAGCAGGGAAGTGCAGTTCAGGGTAATCGGGATGACAGGAGAGCAGTTAGGCGTTTATCAGGCTGACAGGGAAATGGTTAGGGATTTATCAGCCTGGCAGGCAGAAGTGGTTAGGGGCATTCAGGCAGGCAGGCAGGCAGGCTGGCAGGCCGGCGAGCAGTTGGGAGCCAACAGTCCCTCTAAGGGACCCAGATTAGAGAGGGTGCAGGCTGTGCTGAGGAACACACACACACACCCACCCCCATTAACCAATTTTATGCACCGGGCCTCTAGTTTTATTATATTTCTTGGGACCAGGTTATATTTGAGTTATTAATATTAATATCCTATTTATAATTTTTAGATTTTTTTTCCTTCCTACCAACTTAAAGAGACTAAGGTGTTGTTTTTAAAAAGTAATATTGAACAAAAGGTGTCCAAAATATTATACAATAAAGAATAATTAAAATTTACTCGAACAGAAGTACTGGTATAAAACTATGAAAAATAATTCTTTGGTTTTGGAGAACTATATTAGACTATGAACAAAGAGAGCTTAAGAGTGACCACTTTAACTGCTTGTGATGAGATCTATTTTTATTTATTTACTTTGCAATAGCTTTATTGATATGTATCTTACCTATCATACAATTTACCCATTAAAGTGCATAATCTAATGATTTTTAAGTAAATCATAGAGTTGTGCAACCATAAACAATTTGTAATATTTTCATCCCTTTCCAAAGAAACCTAATAAAAACCCTTCAGCAGTAACCTCCTCCCCTTGTATCTCCCAACCACTCACATCCTTCCTTAGCAACCACTAACCTAGTACTTTCCATCTCTGTAGCTTTTCCTATTCTGGACATTTCATATAAAGAAAGTCATGAAATATATAGTCTTTATTGTACTCTTTAGTGACTCCATTCTATAAATGTATAAATCAAAATGAGTATGCCTCTATGGGTTTATTACATAAACTTTGTTGAATATACTGTATACAACCTACCTATTTACTATTTTTGCTTAGTTTTTAGTTCTTAACTATTTCCAGACAATTTCTGATATTGAGACTTCATGACTTTATTTAAATAGCATGACTTCATTGTAGATCTGAAAAAATTTTTATAGATAATATGTTTATATAAACATAAAACAGCTTTTCATTAGGTTTTCTCCACTTAATATGTGCAGTTTTCTAATCCTATCTAATGAAGAGGGAATATGCAAATTGATCACCACGCCATCACAAAGATGATGGCGCCCACAGCAGAGGTGGGTGTTTCCGTAACAATGATGGCTGCACACACAGCAGAGGCCGAGTTCCCTTAGTGAACCTTAAAGAGCAAACAGCAGGGACATGAGGCTGCCTGGCACTGGGCTTGGGCAGGGGACCTGAGGCTGTGCCCCCACCTGGTGGGACTTGACAGAGGACCTCAGGTCTCATTCCCTGCCCAGAGGGGCTTGACAGGGAACCTAAAGGCACACCCCTCACCTCGGCGATGGACCGGGGGACCTGAGGGTGCACTGGGGGTCCTGAGGCTGTGCCCCCCACCAAAGGAGCTTGGCGGGGTATCTGGGGCTGGTTCCCCTGCCTGGTGCCTGGTCAGGGGACCTGAAGCTGTGCCTCCCACCCAGTGGGGCTTGACAAGGGTGGGGCAGGCTGGGTCTGATCTTGCTCAGTGGAGGTGGGGCTGGCTGGGGCTGGGTCTTGCGTGATTTTGAGGCACTGTGGGTGGGCAGGGACTCTTCTGGGACCCATGGTGCACCCCAGACTCTGAGAGGAGGAAGATTATCTTATACATTTTTACTAATTTTCTTTTATCTCTGATATTTCTATTATAGAGAAAGGGCAAAAGCAATATTAAAATATTTCTTCTAATTAATCCCATTTTAATGTGCATGAATTTCATGCATCAGGCCACTAGTAACAAAATAATAAGTCAATGAGGGAAGTGATTTTAGATTGATAAAATTATTATAAATTTAGAATAATAATATTCTTTTTAAAAAGTTGGCTAAATCAACTTAATATTATTTTGAATTATTTAAACATAACTTTGAATTATTTAAACATAATTTTGATAGTAAATTATGTATTCAATGAAATAAATGATTCAAACTAATAAGTTCATATGGGCAGGCACTAATTATTTTCGATTTGATATTTAATTACAGCCAATATTTGGAGGTTGGAATATTTAATTTTTAAGTAGGTATACTTCTAATAATTCTATATTGTCATTTTCTAAAAAGTATATGTATTGATAAAATAGTTCAGGCTCTTAGCAATAACTATATTTTCTAATTGGCACATATCTGAGATTTGACTTTTGTCATTTAAATAGATATTTTAATAAAATTGTAATAGAGTGAAAATGCCTTCATTATCTCTTTTTATTCACATACTTCAAGTCTTCTTAAATTTTTCTTCTTGGGTACAGTACAAGGAATATATTTTTATGTTAGATTTTTCTTGATTTAATTAATTAATTCTTTTAACAATGAGGGCCAATTACAGTGTCTTTCATTGGTACTATGAGGCATGAGGCCTGAGCTTCAGAACTCTATCAACATTTTCACTCATTAACTACAAAGAAATACACACAAATAAAATTTTACCCCAGAGACTGAAATTATGATAACATCATTCCCCAGAGTAATTATAATTGGTAAAATTTGCATCAAGAATTCTTTAGTAATAAGATATTTTCCTTTCTTTTATGGCTGCCCTAAAGAGGCTACCACTGCTATGAACAACTCTCAGAGACCTGGCTGACTGCACTCTTGCAGTATAGCTCCCCAAACCAAGTAATTAAATACAATAGCTATAGGTTATAGCTAATGTTTGCATACACACACACACACACACACACACACACACTATGGTGGCCGTTTATGGTGGGAATCTAAAAAGTACACTTAGTTTAGAGTGTAGACTTTACAAATCCAACCCCACCTTGACTGTTAAATGCTTGCTAAGATTAGTTTATATCTCAATCCTTTCAAGTAACAGACAATTCTTGCACACTATTGTTTTTAATGACTGATTTTTTATTTTTGCATTGTTACTTCTCTTCTGCAGCTTTTCCACCAGAGAATGGTGGAAGCACAGCTGTGTGAATGAAGCGTCTCGGATTTTGTGAGGTTGTCCATTGTTGGGTGACAATTTTTCTTGGGTTTCTTGAGTTTCTGCATGCTTTTTGAAAAAGCACTGATGAATTTTGTCTTAGACTATTTTTTTTTTCAAGGAGTTTTATAGAGCAGACAGCCAAGGAAGACAGATTGTGTTTACCTCTGGAGTAAAGGGCTGAATTTCTTTACTTAGTCAATAATGTTTCTCTCTGGGGCAAATACTGGGCAACCTGCTAGGAGACCCTTTCAGAGATCACAGTTTCTGGAACTCAGGTTCTTTGGCTGTCGCACAAAGTTAGCGCATGTGTAACATGTACTTGGATTGCTTCTCATACCACTAATAGGGCTTTGGGGGGCAAAGAACACAGTGTAACCATGAAGCTGTGCTGTGAGTTAAAAAATCCTATGCTTCTGATCCAGGAATTTTCTGTCCTCTGCCAGCATCTGTGTATCTGTGACAGGCTAATTAGTTAAGAGACAATAGGGGAGAATCTCACGCCCTTCACAGTCCTTGCAAGCCATGTGAGTTCTCGGGCTTTGTGCATTCCTTCCCCAAAGAGTTTCTGTGAGAAAATTAAATCCTAATGCCCCAAAATATTTATTGGATGCAATGAGCTGTCTTTTCTCCTATGCATGTGGAATGGTAATATGCAAATTTAGAAAACGGAGAAAATAGTCAATCAAATTGTATCATCTTCTGTAGCACTTGATTTTTCATGGAATCCAGTTGAGGGCCGTCATGGCTTTATACTAATATACCTGATTAGCTGGTACTATAAACATTTTTTTTTTTGCCAGGAAAAGATTAGAAATAGTTTTTAAGGTGATAATAAAAATATTAAAATTTTTTCTATCTCAAAAGATTGAATATATTTACTGTCTATATCAATGGTTTGAGGAAAAAGTTCTCATGAGATCTCTGCTCTCTAACCCAGGACTTTGATAAGTGTGCTATGGAGAGAAAATGCTTGGAGTTAGTTAAACTCTTAGTTGACCTGGTAGAAGTGAACCTGAGGAAGAGAACTGAGCAAATTGGCTTTTTGTTTGCAGACAGTTCGGGCCCCTCAGGGAGAGCCTGTGTCTTTGCCCTTTCCCTCCCGTTCAGGAAGAACAAACACAGCGCTATTATCTCTGCAGAAGCCAAGGGAGTTCCGCACATGTCCAGGAAGTTGACAGAATGACATTTCTAAGCAGAAGAAATCCCATCATAATCCTTTAGTTAGACAGTAATATTTATAAATTGATCTTTCCCACCATACCATAAACCAAACAGTAGCTGCCAACATACATCTGGTTGTGGATTCAGGGAAAGCTTTTCTAGACAAATGTAGGGAAGAAATAAAGAGAAACTAGGTATATACATTTTTCATTTGCCTTCACACTGCTTTCACT
Organism: Pipistrellus hanaki; assembly: GCF_964339955.1. NCBI lineage: Eukaryota > Metazoa > Chordata > Mammalia > Chiroptera > Vespertilionidae > Pipistrellus > Pipistrellus hanaki. Next base: position 115,141,840 of record NC_140505.1, read on the forward strand.
GTTCATAATATTCTACCAGCACAAAATAATAAAGTTGTTTAAAACCCTTTCACATAGTTCATAGTTCAAGATTTATATTCCAAAGGCCTTAGAAAGAGTGAGAGCATATATATATATATATATATATATATATATATATATATATATATATATATATATATCTTATAAAGGAGAGAAAAGATATATTTTGGCTTCTTAATCTTTACCAGAAAATCCTTGGCTCTTTTCTCTTGAAGATACTAATGGCTAAAGGAAGAGTTTGCTTCATATCTAAACCTTTTTTTTTCTGCCATTGCCCCATTTTAGTTTCTCTAGTTCTTATTTTGTCTTTTCGCTTTTGATGTTTTTTAAATCCTTACCTGAGGATATTTTCCCATTGATTCTTAGAATGAAAAAGAGAGAGAAAGAGAGACAGAAATATTGATGTGGGAGAAACACATCGACTGATTGCCTCCTGCATGTGCTCTGACCAGGGCCTGGGCCAGGGAAGAGCCTGCAACCAAGGTATGTGCCCTTGACCAGAATTAAATCCAGGATCCTTCGATCTGCAGCCAATCCTCTGTCCACTGAGTTAAACTGGCTAGGGCTGATTTTTAATTTAAATGCTTTCAACATTTAGCAATTTTTTTTTTCTTTTAGAATATGGTCTTTTGTGTTTTGTTTAAAAGATTGTCTTGACTCTTCTTGGTACTATGTTTTTCATCAACTTTCCTTGTTCCTTGAAAAGTTCTATTGGAATTTTTAATAAGAATGATTTAAATTTACAGAACAATACCACAGACTAGAAGAAGACATACTCAATGCCTACAACTGAAAAACTCTTAATATTCATAAAATATTCCCTCAAAGAAAAAAATCTTCTAAAAATCAACTAGAAAAAGATGACCAAGTAAAAGAATTGATAAATTTATATGAATATGTGGTTTCCTTAGGAAAAAATTCAATTTGTCAATATTTATTTGTATAGGTGAAATAATGGCCTCTCAAAGATCCTCACATCCCAAGGGATCACCTATAACTATGTTACCTTAAATGATAAAAGAGACTTGTTACATGGGAATAAATTAAGGATCATGAGATGGAGAGATCATTTTTGAATTACTCAGGCAGTCCAATGTAATCACAAAGCTTTTTTTTTTTTTTTTTTTTTTTTTTTAAGAATAGTTTATTGAGTTTGACTGGCATGGGCCCAGTGCTTGAACTTCAACCTATGACCCAGGAGGTCATGGTTCAATTCCAGGGCAGGGCACATACCTGGTTGTGTGCTCAACCCCCCAGTAGGATGCATACAGGAGGCAGCTTATCATTGAAGTTTTTGTCTCTGTCTCCTTCTTCCTTCCTCTCTGAAGTCAATAAAAATGTTTTTTTAATGAATAATTTATTGATTTTTAGAGAGAAAGGAAGGGAGAGAGAGAGGAACTTTGATATGAGAGCACAGCATTGATCTGCTGTCTCCTGCACGATGTACCATACTAGGGATCCAACCTGCAACCTGGACATGTGCCCTTGATCAGGAATGGAACTGGCAATCTCCTGGTGCATGGGATGATGCCTACTCATCTGAGCCACACTGGCCAGGACCACAAAGCTTCTTTTAAGAATAGGAAGACAGGAGAGTCTTACAATAAAAGTAGTAGGAGATGTGATGATCTAAGCAAGAGGTTGAGTGATGTGAAGGTGGGGTTACAAATCAAGGAATGCAGGCTGTCTTGGAGCTGAAAAAGACAAGGAAACAAATTATGCCTTGAAATCTCCAGAAGGAATTGTAGCCCTGCCAGTCCTTTGACTCTGACCTCCATAGAGTGAGAAAACAAATTTGTGTTGTTTCCAGACACTAAGTTGGTGGTGATTGGTTACAATAGCAATACAAAACTAACCCAATACTTCTCCCTGTCTTGTAACCAGGGAAATTAAAACGGAAACAACAACAACAAAACATAATTTTACACTTATTTGTTGGATAACTAATTATAAATTTGACAATAGCATATGTAACATGTGGTTGAGTATGTGGAGAAATAAGAATTCTTATACATTCTGATAGGTATAAGTAAAGTCCATCTGACTTAATCATTTTGAGAGAGAAAACACCAGTGACTTAGATATTCCTCTACTAAGTATGTGCTACAGAGTTAGATATGGCCCAGAAGGAGATATGAGAAAAATGCTCATTGCAAGGATAATTGTAAAAAAAAAATTGTAAATAACCAGAATGATTATTAATAGTATAATAGAGATGTTACACAGCAATTTATTAATAAAATATAAACTCTATAGCCACTCAAACGAATGATTAGAGGTGCACTTATCAATAGAGGAAAAATAATAAGTTGCTAAAAACTTTTACTATGCTGCTATTTATATTACTATATGTATTATCATAAATACTATATATTGCCTTTGTTTATGTAAATATTAAGCAAAATATTTATGAGAATGATAAATGTCAGGATTATGATGGTGGTTATTCCTGAGAAAAGAGGAGATCAAAAAGTAATACACAGATTATTGATCTCTAGTTATGTTTTATATCTGAAATACATATGGTGAAGTTTTAAAATTTTATAAAATGTTTTTAGTAAAAATAAGTATATACTATACTCTACATTTGTATGTATATCAGAATGTTTCACTAATAAAATACAAAACAAAACTCATTCTTTTTTAACAAATCCAATCTTAAAGGTTTTTTTTTTTTTGAAAAAATTATGTTCCTGAGGAACCAAGACGGTGGCATAGATATACACCAGTGCATGCCACCTCCCACAACCACATGAAAATTACAATTAAAATACAAAACAACCTGATATCTGGCAGAATGGAAGTCCTACAACTAGATATGTAAAGAAGAAAGCACATGTCGACTGGTAAGAGGGGCAGAAGCAAAGATTAAAAAGAATAAGAACAATAAAATGGCAATAAATACAGATCTATCAACAATTAAATCTAGAAATCAAAATAAATGAATAAGGTATCTACTGAATACAATAAACCTATGAATAAAATAGAACTAGAGGCATGGAAACATGGAACAGACTGAAGAATCTCAGAGGAAAGGAAGGAGGTGGCGGATAGGTGGCAATAGATTAACCAAAGAACTCCTATGCTTATATGTATAACCCACAGACAATAGGGTGGTGAAGGCCTGGGGTAGGGTAGGATCTGCATGGAGGAAGACAATGGGGGTTAAAAGGGAGGGGCATCTGTAATACTCTCAACCATGAAGATCTTTTAAAAATGTGATGTTCTTGGATTTATTTTCCTACAACTTTAAACTTAAAAATAGAAAGGGAGAGGATTTTTTATTTCCTCAACAATAGCTTAGTGTCCTTCCCAAAATCATAATTAAATTTCTATATACTAAGAGCTTAAGCAAAAGCAAAAACAAACAACAATTAAAAAAAACCTAGAAGAGTAGTATAAGAGATTGGAATTGATTTTTAAATAACACATAATATGGTTGGAAAATGCCTCAGGTAGACTACTGAATGCCAGCATTATGGCTCTGGCTTTACCACTCCAAGTTGTATGACACCAAGAAAATCTCTGGACAAGTATCTCTCATGCTAACTAACATCCAGTGACCTGAGGCTCCTTTATAAGATGCAAGAGAAATCAGAGGAAGCATATGATGGAACTATAAAATAAATAAAAATAACTATTTTTTGAAAAAATTTAGTTTGTAGCTATTCCACTAGATTTATCAATAAATTTATTCCTACTTCCCTCTAGTCATAGAAACTAGGGTTTACTTTTTGAGATATCTGGAAATAATATTGGAGCCTTTCTAGTACTAGAATTCAGGTAAAAATGAAAAAACTGGTAAAGGCCTCTTTTTTAGTAGTGAAAATTTTGTTAGATTAAAATTTTAAATTGAAATGTCCTTATTACTGGTGGAGAAACTGTTCAACTTTAGGTTAGATTGAGGTATTTTTCCTTATAATGGAACTATGTCAATTTAGAGAATGATATTACTATTTAAAATGCTATTCCATAACCTTTTTAAATTAAAGTAGCAATATATTATCAGTCTGTTTCCATTAATGAATTAATGAATTAATTTATTAATTTTTAACTGATTTCAAAAAGGAAGGGAGAGGGAGAGAGAGATAGAAGCATCAATGATGAGAGAGTCATTGATTGGCTACCTCCTACAACCCCACACTGGGTATCAAGCATGCAACCTGGGCATGTGCCTTGATTGGGACTCAAACTGTGACCTCCTGGTTCATAGGTCAATGCTCAACCACTTAACCACGCTGGCCAGGCCCCATTAATGAATTTTAACCATTGGAATCTAAGCTGTATGACATATGGCTTAATGTTTTTTCAAAAGCATATAGTCTCCTCTGAGATTTGAAGAAGGAGATTAAAATTCAGTGCTTTAGCAGTGATAGCTCAGACACAAACTAAGGAAAAAGCCAAAAGAAAGAAAACATGACAGAGAGAAACAGAGCAAAAAGAAAGACAGATAAGCAGAAAGCTGAGGATGGGATGGTGGGTGCAAAAAAAATGACATTTGCACCCACCATCCCATCCTCAGCTTTCTGATGATCTGTGTTAGTGACATATCTGTGTTAGTGACACAGAAATCTGTGTTCGTGACACGATGATTCCAAGTAACTCAGTACTCCTGATTTATGTCCTGGTGAGGTGTGGGGAGAGGTATATCTTTCTCTGCACAGAGACCATAAAAATCCATCCCATGTCTGTGAGATGAATGTATTTTCCATATTCAATTCCATCTAATTTCCTGTGGTTTCAGATAATTTTTATTACTATCAATTATGATGCTGTTCACATCAATATGACAGATTTAAATGATAAGTGACAGAGACGGAACAAAGTGAAAAAGACTAGAGAGGTTCAAAAGAATTAAGCTATATAAATTGCAAATGAAATCTACAATTTTATAGATGTAAGAATAGAAAGCCAGTTAAGTGATTTATAGACAGGGATGGGGAGAAGGGCATTGTATACTGGCAGGATATGACCGGCAATTCCATGTTCATATAATACCAAGAAACAAGACAAGTCTTACCTAAAGAGAGCTAGAACCAACCAGAAAACAAAAAAAATCCAGGATAAAGGATCATCGCTCCACATCTCGGGGTGTCATGGCTTTTCTCATCATTCTTTACTACTTTTTCTGCAGGCTTATTTTACTAATGAACCAGTATGCTTGACATGACCTAGTTCATACCAGAAATTGATAAATCCCCTCTGTGTCTTTTTAAGTAGCTCTGTTCATCCTTTTAGAACCAGATACCATCATTGCATGATCTCTGTTAATGCTTATTGAGTTCTTACTACATGCTTTGTGCCACTCTAAGTCTTTTACATTATTAACTCGCTTAATAGGTATGATTCTTAGAGGTAGGTATTCTAATATTGTTTCTATTTTATACACATAAAAACTGGAGCACATTTAACTAACTCAGTGAAGGTCACAGGAACTCTGTACAGAGCCAAAGTTGAATCCCAGAGGCAGACTTTAGAGTCCATGGACTTCCCCTGCTACCATGCCATGTGTAGGTCAATTGTGCATCCTGAGATCATTCGGGTTATGCATTTCTCTGACTACTCAAGTGGGTAGTAGCCAGGGTTTCCTCAAATGTGAGTGCAAATGAGTCAAGCAATGACCAGATTATCATCTCATGGTACATATAAAGAGGTCCCATTTTTAGAGCAAAACTAGCTGAATAGCCAGAGACCTAAAAATAGCATCACCTTGATGGAGTCAGAGTTCCATATGCCTCAGAGTTAATTAAACTGAAATATAGAAACTGGAACAAGTGAATAGATTTATAATGGGTCTAAAGAACAAAGAGAATTAGTTGTGTGGATAAATGAAATTATTGGACTCCAGCTGATTAGGTTTATGAATCAATCTTTTTATGGAAAAAATACCTACCATATCAATTGAACATATAGTTGTCAGGATTACTGACCTACTCCAGAACAATTTCTAAATCTGCACTGTCACTGTTTCCCTTTGAGATGTCTTTTTAAAATCCTAATTCTAATTGCTCTGTCTTTAGGTATATTTAATGACATGATTTATCAATAGGACAGGTAATAACAAGTGTTGGAGAGGTTGTGGAGAAAGAGACATACTCATTCACTGCATACACACACACACACACACACACACACACACACACACACATATATATATATATATATATATATATATATATATATATATATATATATAAAGCCTAAGTAATTGAAGGACTGAACAACTGGACAACTGAATGACCAGTCACTATGAGCACACTGACCACCAGGGGGCAGGGGGCAGATGATCAACGAAGGAGCTGACCCCTGGTGGTCAGTGCACTCTCATAGCAGGAGCACCACTCAGCTGACTGATGGGCGCCAGATGCTGGGCTCCCAGCTGGGGCTCATGGCTGGTGAGCACAGCTGCAGTGGTGTGAGCCTCTCCTGCCTTCGTGGCAGCGCTATGGAGTGGCTGGGATGAGTGAGAGCAGCACGGAGCCTGCCCAGCCGGGGCTTGGGCTCTGTCCTGGCCACCTGCCACATGGTGCACTACTACATCCCCCGGGGGATGCCTGGCCTGTGGGGATCAGGCTGAAACCAGCAATCTGACATCTCCTGAGGGGTCCTGGGTTATGAGAGGGTGCAGGCCAGGTTGAAGGTCACCCTGGTGCACAAATCTAATGCACCAGGCCTATAATGGGAATATAAACTGGTATAGCACTATAGAAAATATCATGGAGGTTCCTCAGAAAATCAAGACTAGACCTACCACATGACCCAGTAACCCCTCTTCTGGGTATCTACCTGAAAAATTTAGAAACATTTATTTGCAAAGATATATGCAACCCTATGTTCAATGAAACATTATTCATAGTGGCCAATACATAGAAACAATGTCCTTCACTAGAAGATTAGATAAAGAAGATTCAGTACCCATACATAATGCAACTAGAGGCCCAGTGCACACAAATTTGTGCACTAGGGGGGTTGTCCCTCAGCCCAGCCTTCCCCCCCTCACAGTCTGGGAGCCCTCAGGGGATGTCCTACTGACAGCTTAGGCCCACTCTCAGTGGGAATTGGGCCTAAGCTGCAGTTTGGCCTCCCTTTGTGGGAGGAGCCCGGGCTGATCAAGGAAGGTGCGGCCCCATCACCCCACTACTGCTGCCACTGCCAGCCACCACAGCCACCAAGGTGTTTTCATCAACTTGGGCTCCAGTCCTTCACCACAGAAAAATGACAACTTTCTTTAGGCATTTTCAAGATGTCTCTTGCATAGGATATGACTTTTCCTTTCTTTTCTTTTTTTTCCTTTCTTTTCCTTTCTTTTCTTTTCTTTTCTTTTCTTTTCTTTTCTTTTCTTTTCTTTTCTTTTCTTTTCTTTTCTTCTCTCTCTCTCTCTCTATCTCTCTCCCTCTCTCGCTCTCTCTCTCTCTCTCTCTCTCTCTCTCTCTCTCTCTCTTTCTTTCTTTCTTTCCTCACCTGAGGATATGTTTCCATTGATTTTTAGAGAGCATGGAAGAGAGAGGGAAAGACAGAGAGAAACATCAATGTGAGAGGGACACTTTGATTAGTTGCCTCCTGCATGAGCCTTGACGTTGGCCCCAACCAGGGAGGAACCTGCAGCCTAGATATATGCCCTTGACCATAATCAAACCCAGACCCTGTGGTACACAGGCCAAGGCTCTATTCACTGAGCCAAACCTGCTAGGAAAGGATATGACATTTCTTAGTATCTCCAGCAGCGGACCTTCATTTTTTCCTACAGGAGTGAGGTGGAAAAACCCTAGATCACTGTCTTGGATTTTATTACCCAAGTTACCAAGAGCACTGTGAGTGATATACAAGGATCTTAACCAATGAGCGGTCAGAAAAGGTGTTTCCTCTGCAGTTCATGTGCAGAGGCAGGACTATTGGTCTGACCTATTTAACTTAGTATGATATTCTCAAGATGGGCTGCGGCTGATAGGCCCTGTTCTCTCTGGGCCTCCCCACAGTTGCGGTAGCTGGAAGGCCCTCTTCTTTCCAGGCCTGTGCCATCCGTGGCTTGCCTCACCATGTATGCAGTCCCCTCCCACCCACCTGTGTGCACAGCCTCCTTCTGAGTGGTCGTGATGTTAATTTCTCTCTCTCTCTCTCTCTCTCTCTCTCTCTCTCTCTCTCTCTCTATATATATATATATATATATATATATATATGTGTGTGTGTGTGTGTGTGTGTGTGTGTGTGTGTGTGTATGTATAAATAGATATATGTATGTATAAATAGATAGATAGATATTACTCAGCCATAAGAAAATATGAAATACTGCCATTTGCAACAACAAGGATGGATCTTGAGAATATCATACCAAGTTAAATAGGTCAGACAGAAAAATTCAAGAGCCATATGATTTCATTGATATATGGGATATAAAACTGAAGCTCATAGACACAAACAACAGTGTGGTGGTTACCAGAGAGAAGGAGGGTAAAGGAGGGCAAATATATGATGACGGAAGGTCATTTGATTTTAGGCAGTGGGCACACAACACAATATACAGATGATATATCATAGAAAATGTACACTTGAAACCAATATAAATTTATTAAACTTACTCCAGTACATTTAATTTAAAAGAATAAAGATAGTAAAACATGAGCAAATTGAAATCAGAATAGAAAACTCTAGTTAACAAAAAAGTAAAATGGGTTTATAGGAGATTTCACAGAAAAACCAATTGTGTTAAGGTCCTTATCTTATTTGGGAAGAGGGCAGAGATAATAATTAATTTTAGGTATTATTTACAAACTATGTGGAGAGAAGTATGTTATAAAATTAAAAGCTAACATGAAAGCACAGAAGTTACATACATATTTCTAAAGTGTTAGAGAATAAACATGAAAATTCAAGAAAGAAGAAAAAATATGTATGAAAAAGTACAATACAAAGCACAAATTATTAGCCGAAACTGGTTTGGCTCAATGGATAGAGCGTCGGCTTGCGGACTGAAAGGTCCCAGGTTTGATTCTGGTCAAGGGGATGTACCTGGGTTGCGGGCACATCCCCAGTAGGAGGTAAGCAAGAGGCAGGTGATCTATGATTCTCTCTCATCTATGTTTCTAACCCTATCCCTCTCTCTTTCTCTCTGTAAAAAATCAATTTAAATACACAGACACACACACACACACACACACACACACACACACACAAACATATAGATATATATATAAAAGCACAAATTATTAAACACGAGAGGCCCAGTGCACAGGTATGGTTCCTTGGCCTAGTCAGCCATCAGGGCCATCTGGCCTCCATTCACCCCAGTTCCTTGTTTGCCATTGGGCAATGGGAGCCTGATGGCTGGGGAAGGGGCCGAGAGATCAGCCATTGCTGCTCACTTGCCAGCCCCACCTTCCCTGCGGGTCACTGGGTGTGTGGGGTGACTGGCAGGGTGGGGTCCTTGACCTGGTGCTGCCCGCATCCCCCACCATCCACCCCAGTTCCCCATTCGCCATAGGCAATTGGAGCCTGCCGGCAGGGGTGGGGGTGGCTTGGGGTGGGGGGTGGGGGCGGGGGAGGGTCTAAGAGGTCGGCCTTTCTGCCTGCTTGCAGATCCAGGTCCTCCCCGCCCCCCCTTCAAAGCAACCAAAAGTTGGTCAGTGAACCTCATAGTGATTGGACAAACAGTCATTTTGGTTGCTGGGCTTTTATTATATATGATAATTTTAAATATATTTACAATCAGAGCAAATGAAAAACTCACATCTTAAAAACTCAAGTCTTAAAAGAGTGACTCAGAAAAACTCGTATGAGTAGATATTCAGTGGTTGAAAGAAGTGAATTAGATTTATCTCTGTGATTGTGAATAAATTTTAAGAACATATTGTTGGAGGAGAAAAAAACAAGTGTAGTTCTTTCACAATGTGGTACCAATAGGTAAATGGCATCTCATACACACACACACACACACACACACACACACACTTTATGCAGTCTGTTCAGCTACAACTCATGTTTTCTGTCAGGCCAATTAACACGTACATGACTAGTGTCAAAGAAAATAATGCAGATGTTGCAGCAACTAATAAGTGATTCTTCTCCCAACAAATTAATATTTTGTGCAACCATCTGACAATAGTTGATTCAGACTCTCCTAACATGAGCCTGCTAGAGAGAAATATAGTGCAGTATTTCACCTGTTACCATTTCACTCTGTGTTCTCTTGGCCGAATTCTCTTGGGCCACATCTTCCTCATTTTTTTGCCTCATTCCTATTTTTTAAAGCACCATTTTCAAGTAACCTCCTAAGCAAAGCTATATGTAACACACATTTTCTGAATTTTCAAACATCAAAATATATCCATATTCTATCTTGGATAGGTGTTTACTGTTACAAGACGAATATAGCAGAAATAAGTGAGAATTCTCTTGAAGAAACTGTATTCCTGGATTTTTACATCCATTCATTCTCTTTGGCAGCCTTTCATTCCATTTGCTACCATGCAGCATTTGCCATCTATCAATTTAAAAATGCCCAACCTACCTGTTATTGTACTGCAGGTTCAGTGCAGGATATAAACTGTGTTTGTTCAGTTGATTGCAATTGTTGTTTCACAAAGTGAACTTGCCTAAATACAATTTTACCATTAATTGGTATCCATCCTGGGCATTGTGTTGTGCTTCCACTCAAGTTGGTGGTACATAGCTCCTTTCAGAAATCAGCATTTTTTTATAACTACTATGTTGCTTGATGCCTTTTAAACTCTGGTGCTATCATATCATAATAGAAAGTAAGGACCCTTTCCTTTTGGAACCTGAGCTTACTCCTTGGCTTCAGGGCATTTTTCCTTGAAGTTGCTCACCTTAACCCTTAGCCACTATCCTCTGCAACCTTCTCATGATAATTGGCAATTCTCTTTCTAACATCAGTTCTCATGTACTCTAAGCTCCTTTCAACCACACTCCTTTTACTCCTCAATAAGGTGTTTAAACCGTTACTTATTCTAACACTAATATTGTTAGCTATTGAATTAATGAGGCTCACATATGTTGCAGAATTAAACATCCAAGAATTTACAGTGGCTCTGACAACAAAGGTTTATCTCTCTCTCTTATGCTACATGTGCATTCGGGGTCAGTGACAACTCTGCTCTGAGGCTGTGCTCTACATGTCTCCATCCCAGACCCAAACTGAAGTAACCATCTTGATCTGAGACATTGTTGACGTTGAGAGAGAATAGAACTTTGCAGTTGCTCTTAAATTTTATTCTTGAAAATGGGCCATATCACTCTGTTCTCATTTAACTGTCCAAAAGCAAGTAGCAGTACAAAACTTGATGCTAATAGCTGGGAATGGGAACTTAACTTACCCAGAGGGAGCAAGCAGCAAATATTTTGAATGATCCAATCCAGTTCTGCTATTGGCAATTCTACAGCTGTGTTTCTGTTCAGTTTTTCTTGAAACACAAATATTTTCAATACCAGTCATCTATTTCTTTTATGTATTCTCACCTGTCTTCTAATCCCAGTAAACCAAGAAGGTCCTCCCTCCTGCCCGACCTTCTGAAATATTGTCCTATATGTATTGACTTCTTTATCTTTACTGCTCCGAACTAGTCAGGCCCCAATGGTCTCTCTCAGACAATTTGCCAACTGGCCCTTCTGCCTGAGGCCCTTCATGGTCTTGCTCCACACACTCACACATCCATCATGACAATCACCTGCTGAAGGTCTCAGCCATAGTGGACTCCTGAGAACCTTCCTGATATAAGCCCTGTTTTCTCTCCAGCCTCATTATTCCTCACCCTGACTCACTGCAGTGCTCTGTGAAATGGCCTCCCATACCCCCTCTCCCACAACTCATTCATGCATATAACTTAACTCATTTTGTGAGACATCTCAGGTATTCTTAGAAAGACATTTCTAAAGCTCCCAGGCTCTAGGGGGTCCTGTAATACACTGTGTAGGCTACCATTGCTCCACTTTTACTTGTGACATTTGTTTTTATATGTCTATCTTCTTTCCTGAGCTGTAAACTCTCTAGAGTGAGGGACTTATTTTTACTCAGCTGTGTGCCCATTAAAGGGCAGCAACTGTGTCTTAATAATCTTTGTGCTCTTGCACTCAACACAGTAGCAGCATGTAATAGATGCCTAATGATGTTGCTTAATAAATAAGTGACTATAAGCCAAAAACATTTACACTTTAAATACAAAAACTACAGTAGCCATCCTTATTTGCAGTTTCATTTTTCATACTTTCAGTTACCCATGGTCAACTGCAGTTTGAAAAGGTTAAGTAGAAAATTCCAGAAATAAACAATTTGTAAGCTTGAAATTGCTCACCATTCTGAGCATATCACCTTATCTCTCTATGTAGGCATTTTGTCATCTCACATTATCACAAGAAGGCCAGCTATAATGCTATCATAAATATTTTGATAGAGAGGCCACATTTATATAGCTTTTATTATAGCATATTGTTATAATTATTCTATTTTATTATTGTTGTTAATATGTTATTATGCCTAATTTATAACCTAAGCTTTATTATAAGTATATATGTATGGGGAAAAAAATACCATATGTAGTTTTTGTACTATCTGTGATTTTAGGCATCAACTAGGAGTCTTGAAATGTATCCCTCATGGGTAAAGGGGGATTCCTATGTAACAACTTTAGAGGAAGAACATATTCTATACTTGGATTGAACCAGATATAATAAACACCTATAAGTTTTATTTGGAAAAGTAAAGAAGTGGGATATACATAAGCATCATTAGTTCCTTTAAATTTTCCCTCATAAAAAACTCCACAAATTTAAATACAATATATTCTATCTGGATTTGCTTATACAGGAAAGTTCCCCATGAATTCTGTTTACTAATGTCCTAAACATTTCCTTTGGTGCTCAATAATTTTTAATATTGAAAGAAATAGGTAATTCCCATCAGGGATAAAATACCCTTAACACAGCCCATGGTGTGAAAATAATTTCAAATCCATCTTTGGTATGCAAATTGCATTTTACATCATCTCTTTTATTCATTGACACACAGCAAATGACAAGGGCAGAACTTAAAAAAAATGTGCTTTTCAAATTCTGAACAGAAGGCCTTCTTCTATAGATTATATTGTTTTCTCTGGAGAAAACATTCTCATAACTGTGAAATGTTACACAGTTACTTCATTATCTGATGTGTATAAAAATTAAGAACAATAACAAAAGTTTAAAAGTATTACAAAATGTCCAATTGAAAGTACATAAATATTTCTCCATACATTTATATTTCAAAAGTATTAATAATATACTGAGGGGGAAAATAATACTTAAATTAAAGTTTCTGTGTTACTACGGCTAAAAGATGAGATTGGATTCACACTTCAATTAATTGACCAAATTATTCAGATTTTTGTTAATTAAGTTATTTGTCTTTTGACTCTATTAATCTATCTTCATTGATGCTAAATTCTTCTACACAACTTCAAGTAGACTAGATATACAAGACTAAATCACTTGGATTATTTCACTTACTTAAAAAAAATGTTGTCCAGCCACTGTGGCTCTATAGTTGAGCATCTACACACGAACCAAGAGGTCACTGGTTCACTTCCAGGTCAGGGCAATAATCCTAGCTGTGAGCTCAATCTCCTATAGGGGACATGCAGGAGATAGCAGGTTGATGACGTTTTTATCTCATTGATTTTCTATCTCTGTATCCCTCCCTCCTTTCTCTCTAAAAAAATCAATGGAAACATATTAAAACATTGTTGATTTCCTACTATATGGTATGTGTTGTAATAAATTATAGTGATAAGCAATGAACAAATAAAGTCTCTAGTGGAGGTATATATAGTATATTCTAGTGGAGGGTATATATAGTAAATAAATTAACCTAACACTTGTCAGATCGTGATACATGGGGTAAAGAAAATGAAAGTGTCAGAAGATAGCAGTTATGGGCAGGCATCTACACAGACACCTGAAGGAAATGAGGGCATGAACTGTGACGAAACTGGGAGCAAAGTGTTAGAAGCTAAAGACACAAGCTGCAGGAGAGTCCTGCGGTAGGTGCCTCTGTTGTGTGACTTGTGAAGCTGGTGAACAAGAACGTGGAAGGGGCTAGGGCTTGAGAACCATGGAAGAAACCTTAGATTTTTTCCAAGTGAGATGGGTAAGCCATGGAGAGATTCTGAGAAAAGGAACAGCTTTGTTAAGTTGTAACTTTGGCACTCATGTGGAAAATATACAATGAGAGAACATTTGTAATGGTTCACTACAGACTAAGAAATATAATTTTGTCAACATTCTGGAAGCCTTTCCCTTGACCCCTGTCTGTAATGAGAAATTATCAAACTTTTATTATTTATTTGTTTTATTTTATAATATTTGTAAGCATACAACATTATAAAAATAGGAATATAGATAAATGGAACAGGATAGAGAGCCCAGAAATAAGCCCATGTCCTTTATGCTCAATTAATATTCAATAAAGGAAAAAGAACATGCAATGGGGTAAAGACAGTCTATTCAATAAATGGCTTTGGAAAACAATTGGACAAATACATGCAAAAATAACTAGACACCATACAGAAGAATAAACTCAAATGGATTCAAACTTCAATGTAAGTTGTGAAACCATAAAAATCCTAGGAGAAAACGTAGGCAGTAAAATCTCAGACATCTCTCATAGCAATATTTTTTTTCTGATAATTCTCTTGGGCAAGGGAAACAATGTCTTATTTAAATGATTTCTAAATGTAAAATACTATTTTCACATGGGAGCTCTTTACATATATAGTACATATTATGCATGATATTGTTACTAATGATAGAGCGGTAGTCTCTCCACATAATATTCTCCTACGGTTTAAATCTCTAATTCAGTTTCTCCTCACGAAGCTTATAAAAAGTACAAATAAAGCTGTGCATTTGTTCTGAGTGAATAATAGGCAATTGGATTTTGGTATGCAGTGTACTGTGTTCCTTATAGTGTCAGTCATTATTCTAGTTGATGTATACAGCATTTTCAGATTGATATGTTTAAAATTAATGAGGCATTTGTCCTCCCTGTGAAGAAACTAATAAGGAATTTTTATCCCAATGAATTATGTAGATGTAATTAAAACAAATCAATTTTACTTTGAAGTAGATATTTTCTGAGTTCTAAGGCATTCTAAACCTTACTACAAATTACCATGATGCTCTGAGAAAATGGCAAGTAGTTTCAAATAAACTAACTAAAAATGCTTGGAAAGCTCATGGCAGGGTTTCATTCCCAGATGTTAAAATTGATATAGTTTTCTCCACAGTTTTGTCCTCCAAAGGGTAATTAATTGAATATATAGCACTTATTAAGTGTCTCTTATGGCGCCAGACTCTAGGGTAGTTACTGGAAGAATATTTATTCAAAGATCAGTAAATATGTAGTTTGTGCTTAGGTCCCAATTTATTGAAGAGCGACATATATACAGCTAAGAGGTGTTATAGCCAGGAGGGTTGTAGCCAGTCCATACAGAAACTTTGTGTGAATTAGAATAAAGAACCTCACTCTTCTAAGATGAATAAATTAGAACAAACTCTCCCTCTAGACAAAGGTCGACTTATCACTGGATGGTTCAAAAAGCTGACGGCATCTTCCAGTATAAAAAAGGCGACCTCTGCCTGGCTGACTTGGCTCCCTGGTTGAGCATCAACCTACAAACCAGGAATAGTTGCAGGCTCGATCCCCAGTGGGCATGCAGGAGGCAGCCAATCAATGATTCTCATCATTGATGTTTCTATATATCTCCCTCTCCCTTCTTTTCTGAAATCAATAAAAATGTATTCTTAAAAAAAAAAAAAGGCTCCCTTTTTCCCTCTTCCACCTTTGTTTTCCCCTTGGAGAATGCAGCCTTGTGCTAGCACACAGGCTTGGCAATGAAATACTAGTTGAATTTATGTTGTCATTCTCTCCCTTAGTGCTTTTGTGCAGTGCATAAACTGCACAACTACCTAGCTAATGGTTCTCGAAGTGGGAACCTTAAGCAGGCAATTAGGCCAGATAGCATTTGAGAAAGGCTCCCAATGGGATGGGGTATTTGAATATCAAACATGAGAGCTAGGAGGTAATTTTTGACAACTGGTGAAGATATTTACAATTTCAGTAAGAAAGAAACAGGTGAAAACTTGGCATTTTCATATTTTGAATGGTAGCAAGAAATTTGATAGGACTGGAATAAAAAATTCACACTTGGAAGTGATATGACTTGAGCTTGAAAAGAAAGGCTTTTTCTTGGTTATGAGAAATTTGAAATGTCCCCATAAGAAGTTTGGACCAAACAAAGGAAGTTTGAGAGAAATTAGGAAATGGCATAGAGGATATGTGAGTTAGCAAAACTTTCCATTTATAGGAACTTAGAAATAAAAAGAGTTAAAATAGTGTAGCTGATGACTGCTTTGATTTGCCATGTGGCAGACATGGCACCTAACTTTTTTTATGACAAAGACTAAAATCTGTGATGGAAGTGTAAGTGACACCATTAGAAGGGAGAATCCATTGGCCCATTTCAATTTTCCATAAGGATACATTCCTAAATAGGCCTATGTTATTATCATTGTCATAGTAATAGGTAAAATAAGTAAATATTTAAATACACAGGTTGTAAGAATAATGGAAACTATATGAATACAAAACCAAGGAGATATCCATAAAATCCGGTGAAACATTAAAAGGATGTCAACGTTATAAGGGCTAGTACATCATTAACTCAAGTTTCTGCACATATTCGCCGGTACATAATAGTTTTCATACCAGCTTGGTATATCATAGATATTTCTGAAAGGAACACCATTTAATTATACTGGAAAAGGATTGACTTTTATATAGTAATTGTAACTTTATCATCACAGAATTATTTTATTTTTTTAAAATCTTTTCATGACTGTTTCATAATATTCTGCTTTTGATTATTTCCTACACATTTACCTTCTAAAATACATATTAAATTCAAATGTTTAAAGATTTTATTTTAAACATATGTTAAAGATGAATACATTGTGGGTTCAGATTGAAGTGGAACTAACGCATGACCTTTGAAGATGATGTATTATTTGTCTGTGATCCTACTCAGTGGGGAATCCTACTTTTAATTTCATCAAAGAAAATGTCTTCAAAAACAATAATGATAAATGAAATTCCTTAATATATTTATATCCACCAACATTCATTCATATTGTTGTCTCTTTTGCCACTGCTTCTGAGGTAAGTTCACTGTAAGGGACAACATTTTTCCAAATTTTTTTTTTTTTTTTTTTTTTTTTTGTGTGTGTGTGTGTGTGTGTGTGTGTAGGGCAGAATATTGAACATGTGGATAAGTAAAGAGAGACTTTAATTAATTTTATCATAAAAAGCAATGCATCACATTTTTAAAAAAAATGCAGTGGAATAATATATGGGGAAATGACTGCTTTCCTAAATCTCTCTTATCTCTAGATGTAATCACTGTTTGGGGTGGGTGTACTTATTCATCTAGTTTGCTATGCATATACAAATAGAATAAAAACTTTTGGTTAGCTATAAGATGATTAGCTATCTATGTCATACTGAGGTCTAGAATTGATTCTTAGCTTGACAGGATTTTGTCTTGATTTTCAAGTATAGAAAACATAGATAAATAAAACCATAAATAAAAATCTCATTATATTCTGTATATATTTCAGGCAATTTTAAAAGGTTCACTAGCTGATGTTCTTTGTGTTTTAAAATTCATAAACTACTAAGAGCATACATACATTTTGTTTTATAAGTGATGAAAGATTTGATTTAAAATAATCTATTGAAAAATTAGAAGGTATATTGCAGAAGCATGTTATGCAAAACAAGGAGGTAGGTTAAGAGATATGCACAAGGACAGGAAGAATCCTTAGTAACAACATAGCCAGGCTGCAGGGAGAACTACAGTATAATTTATTGCTGCTCAGCTTATAACATTAGTAACTTTTTGCTGAAAGTAGGCCTGAAGACCTAATAACAGTTCATATAGTTAGTTCACAGTGATCATGACCCAGGCTCTCTTTTAATCCCAAATTTAAATTGTCACATGATAATGAAGTTGGTTGTATTTCTTAGTCCAATATAGAGTGTTTCAGTCAGACAGAACTCTTCTGCCACTCAGCCTCTTAGATCTCTGCACTTCCTCTTTAAACTCTCTTTTGGATGGAATATATCACTGATCCAGTCAGCTGTGTCCACAGTGGTGAGCCACTGTAGCACATTGAATGGTAACTGCTACAAAATGAATTTCTCAAAATGTAGCTATAAATAGAGGCATTTTGGTTTTTTTAGTTAAGGGCAGTGCAATGAAAAGGCTCTGTTTGTGGCCTTGCATTAGGAGAGACTGACATGGGATCCCAGATAATAGAGCCTTTTGGTAGATGGAGTCATTGGCCCAGTTTCTTGCCTCCTCCAATATCTATGCCTTTTTATATTTATTTTTTAGGTTAAAGAAAATGTTTTAATAGATAATATTAATATCATATTAATACCAATAAATTTGTAAAATATAATTTTTATATGAAGGAAGGGGTCTAGAAAGTGAAAGATACCTAGGTCCCACAAAAATCAACATTCCTTCTGACCATAAAGCTGGCTTCTGGGCTCTGATAGCTGTGTTTCTCGTGGATGAGGGCGCATGGAGCAGAGGTGGGTGCTTACACTTCTGTGGCTCCTTCATCCCCTTCTACCTGCTGACCCCTTTTTAATACCCATCTCAGCGCTGTTAATCTCAGCCCATGCAGTCTCTCAGAATTTGATACCAGAGAAAGCAAGCCCAAAGCTTATAAGTTATACCACTACTGTTCAGAATTGCCATTTTGAAGCTATTGGAACTTTGATGACCTAATAGGCATGGAGGATGGAAAGAGATGACTAAGAGAGGACAGAGACACGGGGTGAGGCAGAGATGTGCTCTGATGATGCAGAGAGGCACTGTGATGGGTCTGGAAGTCTCATGGTAACTCAAAGGGGGCGGTGATGATGTGAGAGGAGTGTGATGGCACAAGAGGTGCATAATGAAGTGGAAGAACACATGGATTGCTTTCCATTTCCCCTCTGGGTCCAAGGTAATGGCATTTGGATTCCACCAGGACTTTTCAGGACTTGGGTCTTAAGGCTTTCCATGATCCAATCCAGTGATTCCTTCCTTTAGAACTTAGGTATTCCCTTCCCAAAAGGAGTTTTGAAAAACTATGCACCTGCTTATACACTAAACTTGACATCTAAAAAATACTTTGTCATAAGTTTATATAGTTGCTGAGGGGAAATTTTCTCTCTATTGCCAAAGTTCACTATTTTTGCGTGCATGGTATAATGTCTGTAACATAAAATTGACCATTTTGACCATTTTGAAGTTTACAGTTCAGTGGTTGAGTTTGCAGTTCTTTCTGGCAGAAGGGCACCTTACTTTTTGACTTTGGGCCAGGTCATGTGATTTCTCTGATGAAAAGAAAGTGGGCAGAAATGATAACATGCCAGTTCCCAGGAGAGGAGTTTAAGAGACATCAGATATTTTTTTGTCCTCTTGTACCTCTGCTATGGATGTCAGGAAAATGTTCTCAAGAATGAGAGATATGTGAAGTAGACCCAGACTGACCTTTGGTTTAAAATTGTCCAGGTAAGCCCAGCCTATAGTAGCTAAACCCAACTTACTCACTGCTTAATAGCCAAAATAAGTACTTACTGTTATATATCACTGAGATTTTTGTGGTGTTTGGTATACAGCTATAGATGACTTACATGGGCCTAACCTTAATTCATAGCAGTGGGAAAAGAGTGGATAATAAAAAGTATGCTCTTCTTCCTCCATTGTTCCAAAGCTTTCTATTCTCTATCTCTGACATCATGCTCTCTTGTATATTGTTCTACTTCTCTAGCTGTTAATTCTCAGCCTTCTTTCTACCTCTTAATTTTGAAATTCCACACTGATTAGTTTTAATATTTAAGACTAGCATAGCATTCATGAAACAAATTCCACTTGATCTTATTCTTTTATCTTTCATTAAAAATTACATTCTTTAGAAATGTAATTTGTTTAGGGATTTTACATCTATGTTTCTGAGAGAAAGTGGTCTGTAATTACCTTTCTTATAATGTGTTAGTAAGATTTGGAATCAGTGTTTTGCTATTCTTATAAAATGTATTGGAAAATTTTCTCTACTTTCTGAAGAAGTTTGTGTAAAATGAGTTTTATTGCTTTCTGAATGGTTTGAAATAATTCACCAGTGAAACCAACTAGTCCTAGAGTTTTCTCTTTGGGAAAGGTTTTTTTTAATATATTTATTTTCTTTAGCAGACCTAGAACTATTCACAACTATTAATTCTTGTGTCAAATTTAATACTTTGCATTTATCCTTTTATTAAATATAAAATTTATTATTATACATTTATTCAAAATATTTTCTTTTTAATGATTAAGTATCTATAATGTCATTACATTTTTATTTCTGAGATGGTTAATGTCATTTTATCTTCTTACCGTAATTTCTCAGGGATCCTTATTTATTTCAAAAATTTATGTTTGAATCTGTAGTGTTTTTCAATTGCATGTCTGCACTTTATTTCATTGATTTCTCTTATGATGTGATTATTTTCTTCAGGCATTTTTTTGTCTTCTTTTTTTCTTAACTTCTTGAAAGTAAAGTTTCAGTAACTTAATGTGTGTGTGTGTGTGTGTGTGTGTGTGTGTGTTTGTGTGCGTGTGTGTGCGTGTGTGTATTTTCTGATCATGGCAGAATAAGCCTTCCCTTGTCATTATCTTCTGCCTTCCCTCCCAGAATGGGAAGCTCTTCTTCTTTTCAATAGTGTTCCTATCTTAGGGAATAACAGCACCATTTACCTCATAAAATCCAGATACCTGTAAACATCCTTGAACATTCTCTATTTACTCTTCTGCCAGTTTCCACAACACATCAGTTATCAAAGCCAGTTGATTCTGACTCCTAAGTATATCTGTAATTAATTCACTTTTGTCTATTTATCCTTCTAAATATGGCTTATATTCATTCACTTCTCTAATTCTATGTCACTAAAATTATACAAATAGATTTTAATATTTTCTTTACTGTATATTTTCCTTTGACTTTCCAGACATAGAGGAGGTACCCTGGGATATGTTCTTAAAGAATTTTGTGTTTCTTCTACATAATACTTTTCAAAGTTATAAATGAATAGATTTTTATTTCTGTGCCACTTGTAGAAAGTGCATTCCATGAGAGGAACATTGTATTTAAACTAGAGGCCCGGTGCATGAAATTCGTGCATGGAGCTGGAAAGGGGGTGGGTGTCCCTCAGCCCAGCCTGCACACTCTCCAACTGGGACCCCTCAAGAGATGTCTGACTGCCTGTTTAGGCCCAATCCTACCAGCAGTCAGACATCCCTCTCACAATCCAGGATTGCTGGCTCCCAACTGCTTGCCTGCCTGCTTTTCTGATTGCCCCTAACTGCTTCTGATCACCCCCTAACCATTCCCATGCCAACCTGATTGATGTCTAACTGCTCTCCTGCCAGCTTGTTTGCCCCCAACTTCCCTTCTCTGCCAGCCTGGTCACCCCTAACTGCCCTCCCCTGCAGGACTGATCGCCTCCAACTGCCATCCCTTGCAGGCCTGGTCCCTCTCAACTGCCCTCCCTTGCAGGCCTGGTGCCTCCCAACTGCACTCCCCTGCTGGCTATCTTGTGGTGTCTATATTGTGTCCACATGGGGGCAGCCATCTTTGACCAGATGGGGGCAGCTACTGTGTGTTGGATGGTCAATCTACATATTACTCTTTTATTAGATAGGATAGAGGCCTGGTGCACTGGTGAGGGCCAGCTGGTTTGCCCTGAAGGGTGTCCCAGGTCAGGGTGGGGGTTCCCTTGGAGTGTGGGGTGGCCTGGGTGAGGGGCCTGTGGTGGTTTTCAGGCTGGACACGCCCCCTGGTGACCCAAGGGGAGGTCTTGGTATCTTCTACAATTGAAACTTTGTAGCCTGGAGTGGAGCCAAGCCTTCTGCTCACTCCGTGGCCAGCAGCCATTTCTGTTTGGATTTGTTTACCTTCTTTACGCCTAGGCTATCAAGGGCAGGCAGAAAGCTTGGCTTCCTCCATTGCCTACGAAACCCAAGCCTCCCTCCAGCTCTCTGTGGCTGGTAGCTATCTTGGTTGGGTTTATTTGCATACTCACTCTGATTGGCTGGTAAGTGTGGCTGGTGGGTGTAGCAGAATGATGGTTACTTTGCATATTACTCTTTTATTAGGTAGGATTGTTATCTATGATGTTCTGAGTTGTGGAGGCAGAGCTTTGAACATAATAGAATCCAATAAATATCAAATCCTTGTGATAAATGGACCCACCAGAAGCTTACCTGCTGTGATGGACAAAGATTTTGGAAAAGGGATTATTACAATTATGAGAGATTTAGATGGGGCTATTCTTTATCTCTCTGCACATTACCATTGTATTATATTTTAATTATATATAATAATTGAATACATAAAAATAATATATACTGCCGAAACTGGTTTGGCTCAATGGATAGAGCGTCGGCTTGGGGACTGAAGGGTCCCGGGTTCGATTCTGGTCAAGGGCATGTACCTTGGTTGCGGGCATATCCCCAGTGGGGGGTGTGCAAGAGGCAGCTGATCGATGACTCTCTCTCATCAATGTTTCTAACTCTCTATCTCTCTCCCTTCCTCTCTGTACAAAACCAATAAAATATATTTAAAAAAAAATAAAAATAATATATACTTTTAGTGAAAAATAATACTCAGATACTGGCATTTATTAAATTCTAACAATATGTCTTACATACATTACATATATCATCTAATTTAATTCCTAAAGTAATCCCACATGATATTGCCCTGATTTTACTAATGAGAAAACTGAAGGCCAGAGTACATTTCCATTCAGCTGATAATGGGTGAGCTGGCATTTCAATTCTAGATATCTTGTTTTGGAGCCTCACTATTGACCACTATGCTATGCCTCTGAATCATTTTCTTCCTTAGAATCACAAATAGGAACTCAAAGGGAGGACAACTGATGGTATATCTCTTTCTTTCTTTCTTTCTTTCTTTCTTTCTTTCTTTCTTTCTTTCTTTCTTTCTTTCTTTTTGTATTTATTAAATTCAATAAAATGGCATCCTCCATGATGATATTTTAGTGTCAAATGATCAAAAAATACTTTATTCTCTTAAAAGTATTCAGTGGGCAGAAAGAATCAAAATACATTTTGATTTAACCCAAAAGATGGTTTGAAAGAGCCAGAACTTTTATTGCAAGTGTGTTAAACAGCAACAATGAAAAGATTTTACACCTGTATCTAGAAAGATGACTGGACTTAGATACTTTCTGTATCTGGAAAGATGACACATGTCCAGAACTGCAGATTCAGATGACATCATTAGGACTCAATCTGTTCTTGTTCTTTTGTGTTTTTATGTAATCTCTTCCATATGATGGCAAGATGTCTTTCAAAATGATTTGGTCTATAGAGCACTACCTTAACAATAAAAAGGAAAGAGCACCCAGCTCTTGTCCAATAACACAAACAACGATGCTGTCTAAGGTTCTTATTGCTTTTGCTGGGTCCCCTGTCCACCTGTGAACCCATTATGGTAATAAAGTAGTTTGATCACACACATATGCATCAAATACCCATCAGGAGAATAATACATGAAATCAGTTTTCCCCACACTGAGAACTGTGGAGGCTAGTTTCTCAGAGAAAAATCAGGACGGTCTTCTAGAATTAGGGTGAGTAAATAATGAGCAGACAGAAATAGCTAATGACAAATATACATACTGAGAAAAAAATTAGAAAAGTCTTTTGTGCCAAAACTGGTTTGACTCAGTGGATAGAGCGTAGGTCTGCGGACTGAAAGGTCCCAGGTTCGATTCCGGTCAAGGGCATGTACTTTGGTTGTGGGCACAAACCCAGTCGGGGGTGTGCAGGAGACAGCTGGTCGATGTTTCTCTCTCATCGACATTTCTAACTCTCTATCCCTCTCCTTTCCTCTCTGTGAAAAATCAATAAAATAAAAAACAGAAAAGTCTTTTGTTGGAACTTAAGTTTAAGCACAATAGCAGCAGTATCATTCATAAGCTTAGAACTGGTAGTCATAGAGAGTGAAGGTAACTGTTCCACA
The DNA here is from genome assembly GCF_964339955.1 of Pipistrellus hanaki. NCBI lineage: Eukaryota > Metazoa > Chordata > Mammalia > Chiroptera > Vespertilionidae > Pipistrellus > Pipistrellus hanaki. The sequence continues at coordinate 115,165,986 of NC_140505.1, forward strand.
GTGTAATGGCATTGATGCACTTGAGACCTAAAATAGTTTCAATAAATATAAGTTATTGCCTCTGAATGCCAGTAACCTGTTCCTGAAAATCGTTGTTCTGTATGGTAACACTAAACAAGACCCTATTTTCCCCATTATTCTTCAGTGGAAAAAATAATGCATTTCATGATAACCACACCTCAACACATTTTCTAAATTGTAACTAAAATATAGAGAAATGCCTATAAGAAACACATTATCATATTAGAATGTAAAGAAGCTTAAAATATGATGTTCTGACCGCCAAACAATAGAGTTTATAATAAAAGGTACTTTGTACACAATGTACACGATGCTCCTCCTTTCTATTGCACTTAAATATATATTCATCTGATTCTGACAGTTTAATATGTCTATTTGGAATGTAACTCAAGATTTTTCCACATTTTAAAAATATTGTATTGCATTTTGGGGGTGAAAATTTACAATTTTTTTCAATATAAGCATTGGCCGAAGATGTTTTTTCAGATATATATATATATATATATATATATATATATATATATATATATACACACACACATCTTCTATGAAATTTGGCTTGTACTATTTTACTTTATATTATGATGTTTGGTAAATTAAGAAACCTAAACCTTTTTGGGCTCAGGTTAGGGGGTGGGCAGAGTTATCGTCCCAGGGCTAGCTAATTTCTAAGGATAATAATAACTTGCCAGTGAGCATACTTTTCATATATAAACCAACCAATCAATCCTGAGTTTATAATGCCAAGTACCTTCTCACACATCAAGCCAATGTTTTCCTTGCATCAAATCATCCTGGGGACAGATACCAGGCAACTAATTACCACCCCTATAGCCCAAAGCATGCTGGAATTGTTCAAACTGGCCAATCCTGAACTGTGGTCTAAGTTCTCCACCTTGGCCCCCGTCTTCTAGCTTCTGCCACCATCGTGAGTGCTCTGATGACTCTGTGTGGCATGCAGCGACCCCTGTCTTGGGCCTGTGAATATAATAAACCACTTCCTGCCAAGCCTTGTTCTCATCTGCTGTGGCTGCACTGACTTTATCATACTATATTCAACTTGTACATTTTTGAAACATAGGTATGGGAAAACCAAGAGGCACTTGCTAAGGAGATGTCAAATGGAGAAGTTTCTGCAGGGTTCTTAGAGTGCGCTTGATTGGGAACACAATGTAGGAAAAAAAATAATACTGTACAATAAGGCTAGATATTGGCTGTATACAACTTAAGGGTTGGGATACCACCTGGCAAAAACAACAGCAAAATAGATATACTCTTTTATGTTATGAAGAAACTTTTAGCTGTTGGAGAATTGGTTGCATCAAAATGAAGCAGGCATTCTGTTTTGGGGGAATATATGCTAATTTTATTGGCCCTAAGGGGTAGTGCAAACTTTCTAGAGCTGAGGCTCTAAACCACCTTGGCAAAATCCCACTGCTAGTCTTTGAAAAATGAGTTTTGTCACCTTATGAACTGGTGTTTTTGAACTTCTAATTATTCCAAATAAGAATAAAATGAAATAAAACCAACTGGCTCTAACACATCAGTGCAACTCCTTGTCAAAATTGCATTGAATTAGATATTTTGTTTATGCCTAGAGAAAAATGTAGACAATGTATTTTGTTCTGGCTGTAAGTAATTTGATGTAAATAAAGTTTCTTAAAAATTGAAAAAAATATATATATACATGTATACTCAAATACTCAAGATTCAGAGTAAATAAAAATAAAGGATTATTTCTATTTTTCCATAATTCTCTTAAACAATGTGTAATACTGATGAGCATTAAAAATAATCAGTCTTTGACTGAGCCAAAATGCTAGAGTTAAACAATTTAAGTGAGCAGGAAAGCAATTCTATGGTATTAAAAAGTGAACCTCATTAGGCTGAGGTAAAAGTTAGTAAGAGAGTGTTATCAAAAACTACTAAAAAAAACTTTCTGAATTCACCAGCAATTGAATTCTGCAATTCTTAAGTTAGGAAAGGCATTCATAGCCTGGCAAAACTGTCAGAAGGAAGCTGTGAAAACAGTAGAGAAACGTTCAGATTGGAGCAGCTGAGTAAAGGAAACAAAAACAACACTTTAAACCACTTGTGACAATAAAATAAACATTTTTCCATTTATTTATTTTTTACTGCAGGTGTCTCTAACCCAGGAAAGAGAAGTACTTCTAAGGTCTAACAGAAAGCATGAGGAGAGAGGAATTATTTTATTAGTATGCTACGGAAGGAAAAGGATGAGCTTTATTGTAACACAAATCTGCCTTCTCTCAAATTCTAGGGACCCAGGAAGGAAATTTTTAGAGAAGTAATGAAAATATCACAAGTAAAATGAGACTTGGTCTGTTTCTTGGTAAAGTTGCATAACATCTCAGATAAGATAGGGCTGCTGTGAATTTTAAATTAGATTAAAATGGAGAATTTATCACACATTTTATTTAATATCAAAAGCTCCACCATATCTTCTTACTTATGTTAAAAATTAACAATGGAGCAGATGTCATAGGGTAGAACAATGAAACAAGGAGCTAAGTTAGAATCCACACCTGTATTTTAAAGATTCTGCCCTTGCCAGTTTACATTGTGGGTGTTTGTTTTTCTCTATCCATAGAAGACAGAAAAAAAAAAAATTACAAGGCTTTTCAGACTTTGCTGATAACTGGGTCTGTGTGTAGGACATGCATTACTATTCATCCAGGTTGATTCTCCAGAGTTGTTCTCGTATGGTGAGCTCTATTTTTGGCTGACGGGCTAACAAATTCAGCTTTGATGTAGACTATTTGGTATAGGGCTAAGCCCTTAACAGATGCTATCTCCAGGTAGATAGTGACAGAATTGAGTAGAATTCTCAGTCCCCCTGCTGGTGTCTGTCTGCTGGTGTGGTGGGAACCCCCACTCCTGTCCGTCCCCACATTCACATTGGAATTGGCTGGGAACTTCAGAGAACCTCCTTGCTCTTTTGTTCCCTTGTATACCCTCTGAATTGCTCTGGGATTTCTCATGGTGTTTTTATGTCCAAGCCTAAATTTCAAAAGCAGAGAACCATCCTTTGAATATCTCACTTCTTTGTGGAGAACAAACATTAGTGGTCAGGATGAAATACTCGAAAGGAGGCACTCAAAAATTAATTATAGAAAATCTGATAGTGAAGCAGCATATTCATATCTTAATAGTAACTGCCTTCTAGAAACTGTCTTCCTGAGCAAAAAATAGACTGGGGGGTTTCAGATTATGAAAGAGAACTCTAGGCTAGTGCCCCTCAAATCGTCTGTCACTGCTTTATTCTGTCAATCATTTCAGATTCAGCCCAATAGATATTTATTCTTCCTCAAGTAAAGTTAAATAAACTGTTCTAATTTTTAATTTTTTGAGGGGCAAGCAGGCCAATCATCAAGAATTAACACTAGGTTTCTAATAAATATATCGAAAGGAAAGGAAAGTGAAATAATGGTAAAGAGAGAGAAAGGGGAGACAATAAACAAAGATTTAACAGCTTCCCTCACTAAGCAACTTTCCTTTGGAGTAACTTATAGTGATGCTCAGAAAATGTGTGTGGGGAGTTTAGTGTTGCTTTTTTTTATTAATTTATTTTATTGATTATGGTCTCACATAATTGTCCTTATCCCCCCATTCCCATCCTAACCCCTTCCCTACATATGCCCCCACACCCCTGTTGTCCATGGCCACTGGCTAGGCCCATATGCATGCAAACAAGTCCTTTGGTTTATCTCTTCCCCTTACCCCCACCCTCCCCTACTTTCCCTCTGAGGTTTGAGAGTCTGATCGCTGCTTCTCTTTCTCTGGGTCTGTTTTTGTTCATCAGTTTATGTTGTTCATTTTAAAAAATAACTACAAAAATGTATATCACATAATTTTGGTACTATTATTCTTATTGTAACTTTCAGATAAAAATAACACATTGTAGTTGTAGATATGCTTCATTTGAAGAAAATGAACAGCTAATCTATACTAATAAAAGGGAAATATGCTAATTAGACCAGGTCAACCCGACATCTTCTGGTCATCTGTTCTTCCTTCCAGACAAAGCCATGGTGGTAGGGGAGACCAGGCCAGCAGGGGAGAGCAGTCAGGGGAGATCAGGACAGCAGGGGAGGGCTGTTAGGGGCAATCAGGTTAGCAGCGAAGGGCGGTTAAGGGTGATCAGGCTGGCAGGCAGAGGTGGTTAGGGGCAATCAGGCCAGCAGGCGGAGTGGTTAGGGATGATCAGGCAGGCAGGCAGGTGAGGGATTAGGAGCCTGTGGTCCCAGATTGTGAGAGCCACATCCCTGAGGGGTCCCAGATTGGAGAGGGTGCAGGCCTGTGCACCAGGCCTCTAGTCCAGTGGTTCTCAATCTTTCTAATGCAGCAACCCTCTACAACCCTCTAGTACAGTTCCTCTTGTTGTGGTGACCCCCAACCATAAAATTATTTTCGTTGCTACTTCACAACTGTAATTTTGCTACTGTTAATGAATCGTAATGTAAATATTTGTGTTTTCCGATGGTTGAGAACCACTAGCAGGGTAGCCTAAGATCATCGGAAAACACAGATATTTACATTACGATTCATTAACAGTAGTAAAATTACAGTTATGAAGTAGCGACGAAAATACTTTTATGGTTGGGGGTCACCACAACATGAGGAACTGTATTAAAGAGTTATGGCATTAGAAAGGTTGTGAGAACCACTGCTCTAGTCCATAATAAAAGGATTCTGTTTTCTAAGGTTGTTATCCTTCACATCACAAAAAAGGACAAAATACTTATTTAGTCTTTTCAGATTTCTTGGTAGGAGATTTAGAATTTTCTATGAGCAAGCCAGTATTTTCTTTTGAACATCTTGCTGATAAGTCTTCCTTTCGGAGACATGATTAGGCCTGAATTTGAACAAAAAGATTCATCAAACCTATCTCTGTGTGTCCTTCACTTGAAACTCTGAAACTTTATGTAACATTGATATGGGGAAGCCTTTTCTTCTTTATAAAAGCCTCAGGGATTTAATGTAACTTTCCTGGATTCTTTCAGTTTGCTCTTGTAACAAAAGGTAGCTGTCTAGTAGAAAAGAAAACAACAACAACAACATCTGGATTTTATTCTAGTGATTCAAGTTGTATCAGCTCACTTGTGGGCCTTTCACAAACATTCAAGGGGAAATTAATTGATGAGTCATTAATATATAAATGCCTAAAAGGGCAGACTAAATAAAATTTTGAACCTTAATTAAATAAGCATTTTAATGTATGAAGTAAAATCTTCATCTTGGCTGATTAATTTTAATTTAATTTAACTCTTTTTAGTGATGAGATATGGATACTATTAGTTTCGCAGAATGTGGTTAGATTGCTTTCAAAGTATGTCTTTTCAGGATATGGCATAGCTTTTTTATGGACAAAAATTACACTCTTTGAATACACTACACATATATTAGATAATTTTATTTGTTTCTTCAGAAAAAAAATTATACTTTTTCTGGACTCATCATCATATACCCCATTTTTGGCTGCCACTGCTTCAGTAAATTTTAGTGAGCCTTGGGGGCCAATATGTTATTTGGTCACATTTCTCTCTACAATAGGACCCATGAGCTTTTTCCTCAATACATTTTATTTTCTTTGTATGTTCCTCTGTAAGTTTTGGATGATTATATATTCTATTATGACGGTGCTTGTTGGAGGAGGTCATTGAGAGAATGTTATAATTGAACAGTGACCCGGGCAATCAGAGACTCCTCACTCTGACCCTTGTCCTTAGAATGCGTGATCTGTCCACCAGTTGCACAGCTAGAGCCATTTCAATGGATGCAAGCATGAGATAATGCTTTTGAGATCACTCAGATTATGTATGAGGAAGCCTGGTTGAGACCTCTATATAAACTTAAGATTGTGTGGCCACCTTAAACTTCTGTGGCCACATCAGAAGTAAGTTTCCTTGCTTTTTAAAACTGCCATCTATTGCTGTACAGAAGCTTTTTATTTTGATGTAGTCCCATTTGTTTATTTTCTTCTTAGTTTCCTTTGCTCTAGGAGATGTATCCATAAACATATTGCTGCATAATATGTCTGAGATTTTGCTGCCAATGTTTTCTTCTAAGATTTTTATGGTTTTATGTCTTACAGTTAAGTCTTTTATTCACCTTGAGTTTATTCTTGTGTATGGTGTAAATTGATGGTCTAGTTTCATCTTTTTGCATGTATCTGTCCAGGTATTAAAAAAAATATTCTGCACAGAAAAAGAAACCACCATCAAATTGAAACGAAATCCCACTGAATGGGAGAACATATTTGCCAACAATACATCTGATAAGAGGTTACTATCCAAAATATATAAATTATTTATACAATTCAACAACAGAAAAAGATAATCCAATTAAAAATTGGCATAAGACCTGAGTAGACATTTCTCCAAAGATGTCATCATATAAATGGTAAAGAGATGCATAACCATATCAAAAAGTCAACAACAACTGCTGGCGAGGGTGTAGAGAAAAGGGAACACTAGTTCACTGCAGGTGGAAATGAAGACTGGTGCAGCCACTATGGAAAACAGAATGAAGTTTCCTCAAAAAATTAAAAATGGAACTTCAATTTGAGCCAGTGATTCCACTTTTGGGAACATATCCTAAAAACCTCAAAACACCAATCTGAAAGAATATATATGACCCATGTTCATAGCAGCATTATTTACTATAGCTAAGATTCTAAGATTTGGAAACAGCATAAGTGACCATCAGTAGATGAATAGATAAAAAAGCTGTGGGGTTCCTGGTTGGTTTGGCTCAGTAGATAGAGCATTGGCCTGTGGACCAAAGGGTCCTGGGTTCGAGTCTGGTCAAGAGCATATACCTTGGTTGCAGGCTCCTCCGCAGGAGGCAACTAATTGATATGTTTCTCTCACATCTATATTTCTCTCTGTCTTTCTCTCTCTCTTTCACTCTCTCTGGAAAAGTTGCTTGGGTGAGGATTTAAAATAATAATAATAAAAAAAAACTGTGGGACATTTATACTATGGAATATTATGAAGCTACAAAAAACCCCCAAAAAACCAAGGATCTCTTACCTTTTGGGACAGCATGGGTGACCTGAAAAATTTTATGCTAAGTGAAATAAGCCAAACCGAGAAAGGTAAGTATCGCATGATCTCACTTATTTGTGGAATCTAATGAACAAAATGAATTGACCAACAAAATAAGACCTGAAGCAGGGAGACATGGAACAGACTGACACACCACATTGTGAAGTTGGGGGATGAGAAGAGATAAACCAAAGAACTTACTGTGTTTCCCTGAAAATAAGACAACCTCCGAAAATAAGACCTACTTACAGGTTTCCTTCTGAGTGAAATATAAGGCATCCCCTGAAAATAAGGCCCCCCCAGGCTAACCATGAGAGATTTGGTCCACTGATTCTGAAAGAAATCGAGTCAAAAGAAATTCACCAGGAAATTCAGGAATTGGATCATTATGATGATGTTCCAGAAGATGATGACATGATTGTCATTGAATAAATGAGTAAATTCTTGATACTGTAGAATTCACAGTTTGTCTGGTTTGTGTTGACAACTACTGTACTACCGTACCATATACAGGTAATAAATTTCCTTTATTTTCATTTAACAATAAATGTGTACCGTATTCTTCTTCGTGGAAAAATTAGACATCCTCTGAAAATAAGACCTAGCGCATCTTTGGGAGCAAAAATTAATATAAGACACTGTCTTATTTTTGGGGAGAGTATATACTTACTAGAGGCCTGGTGCACAAAATTCGTGCACAGGGGCATGGTCCCTCAGCCAGGCCTGCAATGACACTAGCATCCCGCACTCTGGCTGGCCTCTGGCAAGAGGCCTGCCTGCCCTCTCTTTGTGGGCCAGGGCATGCAGGATGTGGGGCTGGTCGCTGGGGCAATGCTGCCCAAGCATCCCCTGTGCCTCAGCTGGCCTCCCTCCCTTCCTCCATGGGTAGAGGCACACAGGACACTGGGGCTCATGGTCAGGGTGATGCAGTGTCCCAGGCCTGACCATCCTCCCTACCTCCACAGGCCGGAGCATGTGGGACACTGGGGCTTGTGTCTGGGGCGATGCTGCCCCAGTGTCCTGCATGACCTGGTCCCCAGAGTGAAGCTGCCAGCGTCTAGCACCTTGGCTGCTATGGGTGCCACCATATTTGTTGTGGAGTGAGTGATGGTTAATTTGCTTATTACCCTTTTACTATATAGGTTACACATAGCTCATGGATATGGGCAAGAGGGTAGTCAAGACCTGGGGGGTAGTTTGAGGATGGGAAAAGTGGGAAAACAGGTGTGGAGGGGAAGGAGATATCTGTAATACTATCAACAAGAAAAAAATGCATTAAAAAATAAAACAAAACAAAAAAACAACTGCCATCTACCAAACTGGCATAGTCTGCCTCTATCTTTCCTTGCCCTCTTTGAATGGGAGTCAGTTTCAGATATTATCCAGAAATCTTCTGAGTTTGTGAAGCAACAGTGTTTCCCCCTTAAATGGATTGTAAGCAACTTAAAACTAATCATTCCTGAAGAATCTGAGACTAATGTTTTTTTTAAACTCCTGGCTAAAATTAATACCAACTCATGAGTTAAAACATTATATGGTTTTAAAGGGTACTCAATGAGAACAATCATAAACAATATGACAGGATCAAAGATAGTAAATGTTTATGTAGAGACATTAAGAAATAATAACTGTGGCTTATTTCCTTTTTATTAACACCCCAGTAAAGACACTCTCTGTAAAAAGGATTTTAGGATTTTTTTTTTAATGTATGTAGCTAATTTTGTCAAATAATTCCTTTGTTTTGAGCACAATAAGAATTCCTTATTCTATTAACAATTCATAAAAGCTACTGACAATTCTTTAATATTATTTAAAGTGAAACTCTCATGAAAAAATTTAATGTACTGCTTATTTTTTAAAATTTTATTTCTAATACATTTTATTTTTAAGATATACTTATATTTACAGAAGAAGGTATGAAGTTAGTGAAGAGTTACATTATATTACACACCCAATTTTCCTGATTATTAACATCTTGTTTTTATATAGCACTTTTAACCTAAAAATAAAAGGCAACAGTAAGAGGCAACAGTATTTTTTTGAGATCCAAAAGAATAGCTATTTAGAAGCACTAATTCAAACAGAAACCCAGTGTTCTGATTAGGAGATAAAGGAAAGGAATATTGTTGAGGAAATGAAGGGGAGCAATTACATCAATGAAGGAGAAAATCACATTAGTCAAAGGGAATAGTCACAGTAATAGAAGGAAGTCATTTCTATAAGGCAGATAAGCTAATAGTGATGTTAATTTTAAAGAATGTATTTAATTTTCAGTCCATTAGTCATAATATCTGCTTCCTTGTTATCTCTTCAAACAGTTGTTTTAGGTCCAGCCCAAAGGTTATTTTGCTCAGTTTTAATATTCCTAAGGTTTGAGGAGTAAGACCTGCAAGTTAGTTCCTCTGGGATGGCAGCTCCAACTCCATTTTAAAGTAACTTCATTTTATTTAATATTAATACATTATAATTAATTAAGTGAATGTCATATTCAGATTTCCATGCCTTTTACCTAATGTTCTCTTGCTGTTCCAATGTCCCATCCAAGGTACCACATTGCGTTCACTTGTCATAACTCCTGAGCCTCTTTTATTTAAAAATAATTTTTAAAATTTATTGGGGTGGTATTGGTTAGTCCTATATAATAAAACCCTAATATGCAAATAGACTGAACAGCAGAAGGGCCAGTTGCTATGATGCACACTGACCACCAGGGGTAAGACGTTCAATGCAGGAACTTCTCCCTGGTGGTCAGTGCTCTCCCACAGGTGGAGCACGGCTCAGCCAGAAGCTGGGCTCTCAGCTGGTGAATGTAGCAGTGGTGGCAGGCGTCTCTCCCACCTCTGCTGTAGGCAGGTGGTAAGGAGTTGAGGGGTCCCGGACTGGAGAGAGATGTCTAACTGCAGTCAGACATCCTCCAAGGGGTCCTGGACTGTGAGAGGGCACAGGCAGGACTGAGGGACAACCCCCCAATATCCCCCCAGTGCATAAATTTTGTGCACCAGGCCTCTAGTCTACTTTACGGCCAAACATGTAAATTGACCGTACCTCTGCTACACCCACAGCCAATCAGAGTGAGTATACAAATTAACCCAACAAAGATGGCAGTTTAATTTGCATATGCAGCCGTGGAGTGGCCAACAGGGGCTGGAAGCCTGCTATGAGCTGGAGGGGGTGAGGGGTACGGCAGAGGGAGCTACAGGAGCGGTGCTCTGGACAGAAGCGAGGACTTGCTGGCTCCCAAGTGGCCAGGAAGCAGGAACTTGCTGGCTCCTGGGCACACAGGGAGTGGGGACTTTCCAGCACCTGGGTGGCTGAGGGTGAAGCCAGGGGAAGGAAGGCCTATTGCATGAATATCATGCAATGGGATCCTACTAAATTATATGTTTCAAGTGTACAATTCTATAATTCATCATGTCTATATTGTATTCACCATTTATTCTGCCCTTTATCCTCTTCTACCTCCCCCCAGACCTCTTCCTCTCTGATAATCACCATACTGTTACCTGCGTCTATGAAATATATATTTTTTTGTTTCATCTCTTCACCTTTTCCACCCAGTCTGCCAATTCTCTCCCCCCTGACAGCTGTCAGTCTGTTCTCTGTATCTAAGTGTCTGTTTTTATGTTGTTTATTAGTTTATTTTATTCATTAGATTCCACATATAAGTAAAATCATATGACATTAGTCTTTCTCTGGTTTATTTCACTTAGCATAATGTTCTCCATATCCATCCTTGCTGTCACAAAGAATCAGATTTCTTTCTTCTTCTTCTTCTTCTTCTTCTTTTTTTTTTAACAGCCAAATAGTATTCTATTGTGTAAATCCACCACAGCTTTTTTATCCACTCATCTGCTGATGGGCACTTGAGCCTCTTTTCTCTTTTTTTTAAAAAAACCACATATTTTATTGATCTTTTTACAGAGAAGAAGAGAGAGGGATAGAGAGTTAGAAACATCAATGAGAGAGAAATATAGATCAACTGCCTCTTGCACACTCTCTACTGGGGATGTGCCCGCAACCAAGGTACATGCCCTTGACTGGAATCGAACCTGGGATACTTTTGTTCTCAGGCTGATGCTCTACCCACTGAGCAAACCAGTTAGGGCTGTTTTTTATTTTATTGATTTCTGTTCTATTTTTATTATTTTTTATGCTTGTTTAAGGCTTATGTTGCTCTATTTTCTCTAATATCATAAGATAGAAACTTAGAATATGAGTTTAAATATTTCTTCCTTTTAATATATGCATTTAATACTCTAAATGTTGTTCTAAGCACTGTTTACATTGTAGTTCACAAATTTTGATGTTGCATTTTCATTTAGGTTTTTAAAGCTTTCCAAATGATCTTGAAGCTTTTTCTTTGACCCAGGCTTTTTAGTAGTGTATTTTTAGTCTCAAATATTTGGAAATTTCCAGTAATCTTGTGTTATTGACCTAGTTTAATTACCTGTGGTCTAAAACATACTTTGTCTAATTTCTATTCTGTTTAAAATATGGTACTTTTATCATGGCTCAGGATGTCTTCTGTCTTTGTGATTGTTCCATGTGAGCTTGAAAAAGAATGGCCCTTGCTGGTTTGGCTCAGTGGATAGAGCATTGGCCTGTGAACTGAAGGCTCCCTGGTTCGATTTTGGTCAAGGGCACATGCCTGGGTTGTGGGATCAATCCCCATTGTGGGGGGGAAGGGAAGGAGGCAGCTAATCAATGATTATCTCTGATCATTGATGTTTTTATCTCTCTATCCTTTTCCTTAAATAAAAAAAAAATGTTTTAAAAAGAATGTACTTTACCACTGTTGGAGGGAGTATTCTATAAATATCAATTAGAATTTATAGATTTATAGCAATTCATTCTCATAGCCGAAGATTTATCACTGTCAAATGCAGTTGAAAAAGGAGAATTAAATATGTTCATCCTTCAAATCTTGATGTGTCTCTAATCTCTTCTGTTCCTCGAGGAACGTGGCATTTTTATTGACTAACAAATAGAAATCCTAAAGGAATGAAATTTTGGTCCTAAGGGATTAAATCTTTAGAGCCAGTATCCAGTAATACTCTAAAATCCCTCCTCCAATGCACAGTCCTTTCTGGCATGTAGTGCTGAAAATTAGAATATAGTTTTATACTATATTTTTATTATTATAGAATAAAGTGTTATAGAATATATTTTTTTTAAAGGAGATTTCATGTTCTTCCATTGAAGAGACTTTGAATTTGTAAACTAAAGTAGGCCTTGGGATTGGGTGAGATATATGTCTTTTTGTTGTGGTGACAGGTTGGGTAACTATCTTAATGAAATCAGTACAGGACAAAGGATCTTGAAGTGCTGGACATAAACTTGGTCTCATAGCATCGTTTAAGTTGCCAGGCCCAGGCCATTCCGAAATTTTCTGTTATGTAAGCCAATAAATTACTTTTTATATTATTTTAATCTGAGTTGTTTTCTTTTCTGTCTGAAATAACCATTATACTGTCCTCAAACTATAATTCACATATGCAGATGTTCCAAATCCTATGCATTAAATAGTTTCTCACATGGACTACTAAGTAGGTCCTTACTCCAGGGTATATAGCAGCTGGATTGTCCTAGTATGTACTTACCATGATGCTTAATGAGGCTTCCAAACAACACTGGTCAGATTGCAAAATGTTTTATAAATAATTGAAATATAATTTCACCAAATCTTTTATATGAGAAAAATGGTAGGGGAGAGTTTCTGACTCCTTTACCCTAAAAACTTTCCCCTTTACCCAGCCCTTTATGCCTAATAAAGCTTAGTTTACAGATATTATTACAATCTTTATTGATTATTTCACTGAAAATACTTTTGTGGTGGAAATTTTAGTTAGAGAGGAACAACTAGAAAAGGCCTAAAGCAGAAAACTGTTTCATCAGTTAGGTTCTCAGTATGGCAGAAATCGTATTTGCTTTGTCTACAGAAAGTGTAAATTGGATGAGAAACATCGATGAGGACAATAAAACAAAATCTTCTTCTTCCATGTGACTTCCATGTTGTCCAGGAAATCTTCCTTATACAGTTATAATAGGGGAAAAAAGGAAAGAATCTGATTACTTTCTTTTGTCAGAGCTTCTCATGTGACCTGCAAAGGACTGAATATCTTGAAATAACAAACTTGGGTATAAGATTTTGTTTACAAAATATTTTCTAAATAATTGAAATATAACTTCACCGAATCTTTTATTATAGTCAAATTATCCTATGAATGGCAATTCTGCTCCAGTGTGTTATTGATAAAAACCTGAGCCATTAAAGCTCATGACACTTTAGTCTGGATGCATGGAAAAAGTTACATATTTATTATCCACATAATGAAGATTTTACCATGATTTTTATGATATGGGATAAAATTTATTATTATTATTATTATTATTATTATTATTATTATTTTAAATATATTTTATTGATTTTGTACAGAGGAAGAGAGAGAGATAGAGAGTTAGAAACATCGATGAGAGAGAGTCATCGATCAGCCGCCTCTAGCACACCCCCTACTGGGGATGTGCCCGCAACCAAGGTACATGCCCTTGACTGGAATCTAACCCGGGACCTTTCAGTCCCCAAGCCGACGCTCTATCCATTAAGCCAAACCAGTTTCGGCTATTATTTTAATTTATTCTCTAATATATAAAATAAGATGGCTATCTCATTTCATCATTTAAAGTTATAGTTTCACATTTTGCTTTAAGATAACCTTTAAGGAAATCCACATATACTTCTCTGACGTTTATTTTTAAAATTTAGGATTTATCCTCTAATTTTTTCACTTTAAAACAAAGACTTGTTATTCATTGAAAAGCCTTTCTTCCTTGATAGAAATGTAATTTTAGTTTATCTACCTTGACATTTGAATTTGTATGCATTCATTAAACATTCATAATGTATAAATAATGCGGTCTGTATTTTAACAAAGGAAGCTTTCATGGATGAATAACTTTTTCACTTGACATGATGACAGCTATTGAGAATTGGGAATTTCTGCATTAAAAAATATTATCTGAAAATATCATTACCAAAGGAAAGAATCAAATAGGATGAAATTTTTAAAGAGTAATTTTTGAATGTTTTGATAATTCAACAATTTCAAGTATATGAAATATATATCATATATTATAACTTCTCTGGGAGAGTAGGATTATAAAAAAGTACTGTGTCCTTGACTACAATATTCTGTTTTTTATAAATTTATGTTGTCTGTACTCTCCTTTACTTCTAGACCAACTTCCTTTATGTTCTGGAGACACCCCTGTCCTTCTGTCTTCTTAGCCACATAGTCTTGAACTTCTGTTTGTACAATAATCCACAGTACAGTTCTCCTGACCTTACATTCAGCAGTTGTGTTCAGCATCCTTACTCTACTTGTTTTCTTGACCAGTGACCATCACAGACATTTCACTCTGGATCTAAGTGTGTTTTGCAAAAATCTTTATTCATTTGTCATGTAACAGCACGTGCATTATTTGAACCACATTAAGCACATGAAATAATACAAACTGGAGTAGTTGTTAGCTTAGCCTGAGTTTTATTGTTCTTTGAAACTCTAAAATATAGCACAATATTTTATGTGAATGTGACCTGGCACATAGTAGGCACACAGTAAATGCTTGCTGAATGAATAAAAATAATTCTTTTTGGGCAAAGAGAAAAATCAGTAGAAGCAACCATAGAAAGTACAGAAGTTCTGTACATAGAAAAGAGAATGAGACTTTTTCTTTCATCTTCACACTGAGAAGTGGATATTCTGGAGGTAAACCTCATGACTGTGAGACCTCCCTTGAACCTATTTCCAGGATACTTTCATTCTCACTCTAGTCTAAATTCTGTTTTTGGCAATTCATCAAAATTACCATGAAGTTTTTCCAACAGTTAATGCCTCCATGCCTCCAGTGGTTTCTGTTCCGGGGGGGGGGGGGGGGGGGGGGGGGAGAAAAAGAAAGAAAAGAAAAGAAAATCTGTGTCTCCATGATTTCACCTATGTCTTTAGATTGTGGGGTTTAAAGTGCAACACAAATTCTCTAAGAGTAAAGAAATGTTAATTTTCAGTTTGTTTAGCTTTTTGCCGTGATAATGGAGTGATAGCTTTTGAGCTCTTTACAAATTGAGTTGAATCCAGAAGTCTGAAAAGCTGAATTTTGACTTTTATGTTAAAGAACGATGACTAATAATGTTGGAATTTGCAACATTATAGAAATACAAAAAAATTATAGAAAATTATAGGATGGGTATTTTAAAAAAATGCAGGGCTACCACAAATATCAGAAATATTGACCACAATCAGCACGAAGGTAGTCAGAAATGATGTATGTGTTTAATAACATTCGGCTTCACTGGTTCTCCCTAGTATTGGTGGGCACTGACATCAGAGTATTTTAAGTCTGTCATCTAATATTCTCTAGATGGTGTTTAAAAGGGCAAAGAGAATATTTACACAGAGACTCCTCTTTCAAAACCTCCAATGCTAAACAGATACCTATTGCCCTGTTGCTTTGATTGACATATTCTTTCCTTAGTTAAATTTAGATAGTCAGTCTCTTGATAGACAAATCCTGGGACCTGTTTTTCTGAGGAGAACATTGCCTTGTCTCTAATCTGGTTTATTATGTGAGCTATTATGTTTTAACAGTAATCTTATTACTTTATTTGCTTTTATTCAATATTAGAGGCCCAGTGCACAAAATTCGTGCACGGGGGTGGGGATTCCTGCACCCTCTCACAACCAGGGACCAATCCCACCCTAAACTTGCAGTCAGACATCCCTCTCTTAATCCAGGACTGCTGGCTCCTAACTGCTCACCTGCCTGCCTCATTGCCCCTACCTGCTCACCTGCCTGTCTTATCACTCCTAACCACTCTGCCTGCCTGCCTGATTGCCCCTAATTGCTCACCTGCCTGCTTAATCACCCCTAACTGCCTTTGCCTCAGCCCCTGCCACCATGGCTTCGTCTAGAACAGTGTTTCCCAACCTTCTCTCATGATGAGAATCACCTGGTGGAGTTGTTAGAACACAGATTCCTGAATCCCAACTAAGAAGTGCTAAACTAGAATTTTTGAGAACATATAGGTAAAATTGCATACCTAACTTAGTGCTCTGTATATAAAATCTGTCTTAGAGCACTAGTTAAGTATACAATTTTACCTATATGTTCCCAAAAATTCTAGTTTAGCACTTCTTAGTTGGGATTCAGGAATCTGTGTTCTAACAACTCCACCAGGTGATTCTCATCATGAGAGAAGTTTGGGAAACACTGGTCTAGAAGGATGTCCAAACTGACATCCGGAAGGTCGGTCAGCTGTCCGGTCTAATTATCATATTATGTATTTATTACTATAGATACATGTTATTCTAAATACTGAAAAGAGACCAATGTCCTGGATGATAGTATCTTTTATCCCTACTATACATACCATTTTCTGTATTGGGACATCTATCTTCAGATACTTTTGGGAGAATAGAGAAACTTAAGGCATCAAGCCTGTCCAATATTTGATTATGAAAGTATCCTGAAGCTCTTGATTTAATAGAGTTTGAAAGTTGTCTTAAATTTTACTTATTCATGTTCTCTTTACTATTCCATTATATGGGTGAATGTGACTTGAGATGGACAGTAAGTACGTGTTGATTGACTGAAGCACAAATGTTAGTTGCCACAAAATAAGATTGCCTAGTAAGAGGCAACAGGTCACAGCACTGCACCTTAAATGAAATATTTTTGACAGTTTTGCTTATAAAATACATTAATTTTAATAGGAGCTACAGGAATGTTGTTGGCTTTTTAAAAGTAGGTACAATATTACTGAAATATGTAAATGTAAGAAGTCCATTTTAATAAGCTCTTTTTAAAGGTATGGATGTGCCCTTTTGATGGGCAGAAGAAAAATAAAAGATAATTAGGTTGACTGTTCAGAAAGAATTCACATTTCTATCCTGAGCTAGAGTGAAACATTCTGCCTGAGTTAGCTTGATTTATCCAAGAAAATCGTATTTATAGTATTCCTAGAGCAAGAAAGTATAGAACCTAATATCATGACCTTAAATAAGAATTCTAAATCTAATGAGAGCCTAGTTTAATGTATGTGATTTAGGAGATGCATTTTAAGGGTACCCATATTTTCTGACGAATAAGTTGACCCCCTAATTTTACAGTTAAAACATAGGTTTAGGCCTATATTCGCTGTATAAGACTACCCCCCACTTCAAAGAAAAGACTTACTTTGCCGTCAAGATCTGCAGGTAATTTTTGTGCAGTTTTGGTCTTTTGCCCCTGATTTTCGGTTGACTTTTTTTTGTTTCAAAAGTTGTCTTATACGCCGGAAAATACGGTACTTATTAAATCTAATACATAAGAAAATTTATAATTGAAATATGTTGTTAAGCTCTTGAAAATAAACAGGGGACTTGGAATACTATCAGAATAGTGTGTGTGTGTGTGTGTGTGTGTGTGTGTGTGTGTGTGAGTGTTATCTTCCTGGATTCTTGCTGCACTGCACAATTTCTGCCTATGGATTAGCTTCATGTATGGATCTGGAACCAAACAAAACTTTGGACAACAAAGCGTTTCACTAAATTTGTGGTTAATCACATTCTGTCCATGATAGCCTTTAATCAAGACCCCATTCTGTCTATCCGTCTCTTCTGATTAAGGAGCCACACTGTACTCAGGCATCACAGTTTGATGTATATTTTCCAGCTCTTCATGGCCAAGCAACTGTCATAAAACATCAGACCTTCTAAGGGTGGGATTCCTGCTCACATATTTTTATCTTCCTTCTACTTGATGTTCCTGAACTCCCGTTCTCCTGTCTCATCTTTGTTAAGATGAAAGCCTGGTTTTAGGATTTATTTTGTATGTTTGCTTTGAGTACTCAGTTGGGGGTTGTAATTGAATCTGAATCCTACAACTTATAAGAGAGTCTTAATCACAAAATAGGAAAATTTCTTAAAATGAAAGGATATTCCAGGAACTTGAGGTTTGAATTTATCTTTAAAGATAAATAGTTCTTTTGAGAAATAAGGTGATGCCTCCTGCAATAAAATAAATAAAGGAACACACAATCTTTGTGGTCCTTTAATCTAGGATAAATTAAAATGAAATATCTTCAACTGAAGTGGATGTTTAAAGCTGGAAATCCAATAAGTTAAGTTACATTGTATGTTCATAGAGACATTAGATACCGTGTTTCCCTGAAAATAAGACATCCTCTGAAAATGAGACCTAGTGCATGGAAAGATAAGACATCCCCTGAAAATAAGACCTAGCGCAACTTTGGGAGAAAAAATTAATATAAGACACTATCTTATTTTCTTTCAGGGAAACAGGATAGTTATATTTTAATAGTTTCACCTTTAAAGATTTTTAAAAATATATTTATTTTAAAGTTGGGGGAGATTAAACCTGCAGGGGCGGGCAGTTAGGGGTGACCAGGCTGGTAGAGGAGGGAAGTTGGGAGCTAACAGGCTGGCAGGGGAGCAGTTAGGCATTAATCACACTGGCAGGGGAGTGGTTAGGGGGGATCAGGCTGGCAGGCAGAAGCATATAGGGGCAATCAGGAGGCAGGCAGGTGAGCAGTTGGGAGCCAGCATTCCTGGATTGTGAGAGGGATGTCCCAGATTGGAGAGGGTGCAGTTTGGGCTGAGGACACAACTGCCCATGGACAAATTTTGTGCACTGGGCTTCTAGTAATTTATAATGACTTATAATTAGCCAAAAGAAATTTGATATTTTTACTCTAACCATTAAGTGATGTTTCAAAAAAATTTTTTAAATCCTAGTTATCTACTTAAGTTTAAGGAAATTCTTTATGTTGTTATTGAGTTCATTTTCAAATTTGAAGAGCTAATGTGACTTTGGTTCTACACAAGAATATGTTGAAACACTAATTCCTCTGTGAAATCTTCTATGTCCCATCTCAGGAAAAAGTAATTTTACACTTTTCATGATCCATGTCAGTTTTTTGTTCCTTTTCCCCCCCCCCCTTATAATTTTTTATTTTTTATTTTATTTTATTATTTTTTTTTTTTTAGAGAGAGGGGAAAGGAGACAAAGAAAGAAAGAGAGAGAAAGAGAGACGTTGACCCTCTGCCTCCTACACACTTCCTACTGGGAATAGATTAAGCCCATAACCCGGAAACTTATCCTGTCCAGGAATTGAACCAGTGTCCTCTTGGCACATGAGGACAAACTGAGCCAATTATCAGGGCTGTGCTTTGTTTTGTTTTTTCCTCACTCAATTTTTGTGAGGCTTCATATCACTGATGTTTTGTGCTTATCCAATATGTCCTATGGTGCTATAAACTCTTCTTGAGGACAAGAATTATATTTTCATTTTTTGCTTTACTTAGCAAATAATCACTTGCTATATTGTTGCTCTCGCCTAGCACTTATTGCAACAGAGAATACACATACAGTAGGTGCTCGATAAATGTTGGCAGAAAGCTAGCAAAATAAAAATAAAAAATATTTTCTTTTCTTTTCAGCTCTCTGGAATAGCTTTTCTCAATATGTCCTAAGTGGTCAGAATAGAAAACTGACACAGTGATGTGTCTTTGTGTGTGTGTTTATTTTCTCTAATTAAAAATAAACACCTTGAAAATATCATTTCTATATGTATCTGACATCTAAATAAATGATGAGAAACTTGTTGATGTGATAAAATTCTTAACTGAACCACAGAGAGCTAGTCTACTAATTAATATTATGAGACAGACTTATTAGTTCCTTTCAAAGAGATCCCAAAGTAAAGACAAAGGATGCTGGTGATGCTTAGAAATATTTTTTAAAGGAATTAAAATGAATCCAACTATCACTTTAGTGTTTTGTGGCTCATTTGGATGAAGCACTGATGGACTTCTCAGAGGTCCAAATATACTGTTGACATTTTCAAAGAAATATACATATGCTGTCAGTGCAATAGTAACAACTATAAATGTTACAAAGGAAGTGGAAGGAAAGGGGAATATGAAGAGAAAATAGAATGTTTAAACAGTGAAAATTACAAATCATGTATGAATTAATGTAATTTAATATCAGAGTATTACTAATCAAAGTATGTTTTATACAATCTTTAACATTATAAATGCTAGTGTATTCATTTCAATAATGCCCATAATATGCTTATGGGAAGGAAAATTGAAAGAGAACATAAAAATTCAAAGGAACTTACCTCTATTTACAAAGATATGGGATTCTTATATTGGAAAAATCAGTCAATTATATTATTAACAAACTAAATGAGTAGTCAACTACTGGATAATTTCTGGAATTTTTAATATCTTATTTAGTTCAAAGTAACCTAAAATGACACCGAATTTCCCTGAATGTATAGTAGGCCACCTTCTTCTCTTAGATATTAGGATCAGTGAAAAGCTGCCTTTTTCTATTTGTGTGATATAACTTTTTTTTTTTTACAAGCAATATTTTCCTGTTTGTCTCTCTAGGTTATTATAATCATGTTGTTCTTATTAAACACAAAATATGCCATGTATCATGTTGCATTATATAAAGAACATTTAGCAACAGGGTTCAGCACTCTCATTTCTATGAAGTTTCCAGTTATGGTACACAGTTCCCGAATGTATATTTTTGTCCTTAATTTTAACTGTAAAATAAATAGCTGTTTATTTCTGATATCTTTCTCTTTAATAGAAAGAGATCATGTGGTTAATTTTCGATTGATATATAGTATTTGACCCAGATCACTTGTTTTTACAGCTCAATTTAATATTTGAGTAAATGCCAAGTCATGCACAGCTTAAACTTGAACCTAAAGTTCTGGATGAAACTTATGTGTCCCATGTTTCAAGGCATATCTTGGGTATCAGTCATCTGAGGAATAGATAGTTCCTATTTATCTAGTGCCTACTACAGTAAGAAATTGTACTAGATGGTTTATAGATCTGATCTCATTTAACGTTCATAGCAGAGCTACTAAATGTATAATGTTATACTTTGAGAACAGGTAAAGATATAGTATCAGAAAGGCTTAAGTGAGTTTTTCAAACAAGTCACATAACCAGAAAATGTTTGAGTTGAGTTTCCAATGCTGAATCATCTGATTCTGAGTGGGGGATGGCTGTTCCACTGAATTATTACTTATTTTATAGTCTTAGGCCCTCCGTTAGTTGGGAAGTGATCATCAAAACCTTATTAAGATGGTCTTGTACTGTCTAGTAGTTTTCCAGAATGCCTTTCTCCACATAGTTCTCAGTCAGGGATAAACAGAAGAGACTCTGCACAAAATGTGGAAGGTAGAAGCAAAGCAGAAGCCATTGTGCTCTGAAGGTCAATGTTGAGCTCCAGGCAGCAGCAAAGCTTGCCACGCTGTGCTGAGATCTTGGATTATCTTGTTGGTGTGGGGCAGCCACCAAGCCCTCGTCTCCTTTATCTTCTGTGAGTCCTGGGCCAGGCAAGGGAGCAGTTCTGTGGTAAAGCCACCAGCTTCTTGTACATACCACCCAGATCCAAAAAGTTGCAGGCTTTGAAAGACAGATGTAGTTCCTCTTTACCCTAGTGAGTGGCAGTTTTTCTTAAAGTTGCCAGATTTTTCTGGCTTTCCCCTGGTTCCCATCAGCTTTATTTCTTTCCTCCTGGCTCTTCTCCCTTACAGTAAGTCTAGGGACACTTCCAGACTAGAAAGAAACAGCTTCCCATAGAGTTCTTCACTAGCTCCCACAAGTTGGCCAATGTCTAATCTTTATAAGTCACTTATTCTGCATCACACCTAGTGGTTCAGCCTCCCTGATGGGACCATGATTGCAAAATATGTCTTATAATGGTCACAGTAGACAGATTATTTCTGGATCTTTCTGATAGTGTATTTTTGAAGCAAACTATAACTTATCTCTGTTAAATTACAAGTTAAACAGTCATTTCCCACCCCCTTTGCTTAGAAGTGAATGATTTCAAAAGCTAATATAACCTCTTGAAAGCAACTGCATCAAACTTATTAAGAATCATGATATAATTTTCATGCTTAAATTTACATTCTTAAAGTCTAAATATGAGGTTGTATTATTCACTGGCTCTTGACTATAAACCTCATGTAAGTCATTCAAATTAATTTGCATAGGATCAATTCTAATCTTTGCTATTGAGTGTTCTGTGCTTTGTATTAATTAAGGTGATTTGGCTTGCAGTTCCTCCATTTACTTACGCCTCTACTCAGTTTCTGCATTACTAACAATTGCCATGCCTTTAATACTATAAGAAATGTATTAACTCTACATCTAAGTTGACTTTAAAATATTTAAAATTTATGCAATAGATCAATCTGTTTTATTTTATCCTTCCAGGTTATACAGAGGTAGTTTAATTTAATGTCTCATTTGAGATCTTTGGGGATTATTCATGCCCATGAACCTGGATATGTCAGGTAACAGACCTGATCAGAATCCCCTACTATCTGAAAAGAAATAAGAAATAGAATTAGAATGCATCTATTATGTGCTTTCCTTTCTTCCACTTTTACTTTTTGTTTATATTTTATGAATCCCCATATTTGCAGAGAAATCTAGATGTAATCCTGATAACAGAAGCCCATTAACCTGGTAATAAGAACTAATAAAGGGGTCAGAAATATAACAGCTTAATTTCTGTTCTTTAATATTTAGAACCTTTCTCCATGCCTTAACTTAATACTCATGAGAAATTTGTGCAATGAAAATGCTATCAACCTTATTTGAAATATGAAGTTATTAAGACTCAATGATTTTAATAACTAAGTCACAGAGCAGAGAGGTGATTGAACAAAGATTTGAACTTTGATTCATCAATTTTTGACTATGTTGTATATTCAAACTTTAAAAACTAGTGGAAAGCAAATGGTATAATGAGAAGAGCACCTATTTTAAAGTTTTATGGTTCTCTTTTTAAATCAAAGATCTGTGATCTTAACCAGTCTTGTTTTGACCAAGTCACTTAATTTTTATGATTTACTTTTCTTGATTTATAAATTAGTCATAATATTTAACTTGTGACTTTTTATGAAAACTCTTTCAGCATGTTTTGCAGTAGAAAATCATTGCTTATCAAGTTTGTGGATGATTAAAACATAATTATTGGTTTCTTAATAAATTACATTTCTGATAAGTTCTCAATTGATAATGATATAATTGGCTCAAAGACCACACTTTGAGGACCTATGTTATTTGGGTTAATACCAAAGAAAATAGAATATAATGAAGAGAACTCTGTATTTTTTAAAAAAGCATAACAAGAAAAGTCACTTGACTGAATATGTATTTTTAAATATACTTTGTTTTATTAGAACCATTTTAGATTTACACAAATATTGAGGATATAGTACAGAGTTATATTATATTCTATTAACAGGTTACATTGTTATAATTAAGAAGCCAATGTTAATACATTACTATTAACTTTATAGTTTATTTAGATTTTCCTAGTTTTTATCTGAAGCCTTTTTTTCAGTTCCAGAACACCACTTTAATTGTTTGTTTTGGGGTCATTTTTTAACATTTTTATATGTTTTCTGACACTTTAGTTTCTGGCACTAAAACTTCCTCTAGACTTGTATTGATTCATTCCCTAATCCTAGAATCAGCATTTCTTCAAAGGCCCCTAGTTACTTTTATTGAGGAGTGGCATTAGGAACCAAGATCTGGGGACTATGTATGCTCATTGCTGCTGAGATGTTTCTTTTAGACAAGCTCATCTGACATATGTATTTATATGAACTGCATTTATGCATATCTTATTTTAGGCAGCCATCACAAAATGTCATAGACTGGGTGACTTAAAAACTAGAATTTGTTTCCCAAAGTTCTGGAAGCTAGAAGTTTGAGATCAGATGCAAGCTTGGTTAGGTTTTGGTAAAGGCTCTCTTCCTACTTTGAAGGTTTCCCACTATGTCTTCTCATGGCCTTTTTGCAGTGTGTACACATGGAGAGAGGAGAGAGGAGAGAGAGAGAGAGAGAGAGAGAGAGAGAGAGAGAGCGAGCGCAGGCCATTAATTCAATCACAACAGACTTACTCTTATAATATAATCCAACCCTAATTATTCCCCAAAGGCTCCATCTTCAAATAGTATCATATTAGGGCTTAGGACGTATGAATTTCAGGGAGGACATAAATATGTTTGGGAATGGATACTAAATGTGTGGGATAATAGAGAGAGGACCATAAAGTTGATTTAGGCTGAATTTATTGATATGGGCAGAGATTCATCAATATTAAATGCAAAATCATTAAATAGAGATTCTTCACTTAATCTTAAAGCTCAGGGAGTTAGAGCTCTAACAATTTGTTTTGTTTGGTCAGTTAGCTGAGACATGGCCCAAAAAGTGGCTCACAATAAGTTAGCTGAAAATCCTGGACCTGCCTTAATTAATGTAAGTGAAGGGATCAAAAGCTTAGGGGTATTGAAATGTTTGCATGGATTTGTCATTTAATATACATCCACCCACACTGGGAGTGTCCAGAAGGCATACCTTTCACTAATACTGAGAATTAAATTTGTGAGGGGAGTTTCAGCATCTGTAAAGAGCTCTGTGATTGTCTTCTGCAGGCCAGAATTTATAGTGGGAACTGTGATCACTGAATTGGGAAATCAAAATGCAGTAGGAATAGTTGGATTCCAGGATGAAGGTGGCCAAGTGGCCCCTCTCTACCACCAGATGCAAGGTTGGCATGGTTACTGTAATGGACAGTAGTGTTAAAGCAGCAATCAGATTAATCTTATCTTTTCAGACCTGTGATGTTGGCTAGTTGATTATGTGTTCCTAAATGTGAAATAGGTAGGAAGGCTACTGAATCATTATTCAATCTATATAGTCAGAAAAGTTCTAAATCAAGTGAATAAAAGTCTAATCTGAATAATAAAAACATGGACCCTCAATCAGTTCCCAAATTTGAACAAAGTTAAAGTCCCAGAAACCTTTACCAAGGGAAGGCTGTGTCCCCTGGAGGAAGGACCCTGGTACACGGCCAGATTTTTGTAGTTAATCTTTTTCTTAGTTTTCTTCAAATAGATACACACCTATGGAATAATCACTGAATAAAACATATTTGCCAAATATTTAATAGCAGGATATTTCTTAATTGCTGTTTTGATGAAGTTAGTAAATTCATTAATATGATCTTGGGTGTGAGGGCTTCAATGCCACAGCTTTAAAGTTGTAGTAATGCATTATTCATTCTTTCTAGTTTTAAGAACAGATAAAATGGGGCTTTCATATGAAAAAGCATTGGGAGAGACTTTCATTAATAGGCCATATATATGATATATGTGAATCTTTAGAGGCCAAGTTTTAACTTACAATGGGCCATATTAACTATTTTAACTGGGAGTCTGAAACTTTCAACACACCCCAAAAGCTTTTTTGATATTCATATTATAAAAGGCAGATAATTAATTCAAGCTCTCCCTTTCATATCCTATAGGACACTAGAATTAGTATTTTAGGGCCATTTCCAAAGACAGTGATAGACTATAAAGAAGAAAGTTAGAAAGCTCTATGTAGTTCATTAAAGTCATGTTTGAAGGAAATAATGGAATCAATACCATATCCCACAGCAATGAAATCAAATAACTCCTCCTTAGTAAGGAAAGTCAGCATGAGACAACAAACTGTCAACACAGCATTCTATTGGATATTGGTCTTGTTACTCTGAATTTGAATGCTTTCTTTGCGTTATGAGCTGAAAGTACAAACCCTCCAAATCAATAATTATTTCAACCAAGCATGGCAAATGCTGAGTCCCACATACCATTGTGTGTGGCTAATGCAAGCCTTGAAGCCCAAAGGCAAGTGCCTGGCACTAACTGAACTGACACCGAGGCAAAGGACCAGTAACAATGAGTGGAATTAGAGAGCATGATAGCAAGCTGAGCTAGAGGTCCAATCCCAGCCACAGATAATTTACTTTACAAGCAATATGACACTCTGTTAGCAACATATACCCAATTCAGGCTACATGACTTGAGACCTATTTTAGGCACACACCTTGTCATCTCTTACGTTTGGAAATGGCCCTTGGATTGTTGAGAGCTTCTAGATTCAGCTAGCTTTGGTAGGAGTTTTAACTTTACTAGTCGAGTTCCAACACTTTAGTTCAGTTGTGACAGTGCCACAGATTATGGCAGTGACACATCACCTTTGACAGCTGTTCACCCACAAAACCCCTTGACTTAAAAAGACATTTGCAAATCAAACTCCCAGACCCAATGTTGTCTTCAAATTTCAAATGTAGACCCGCCTTGTTATAATACCAGAGTTACAAAAACATGACCCACACCAAACTGAGTGGGTAGCCACCTAGGAAGAGTACCTCAGTCCATATCCCAGATGATGGAACTTGCCTGGTCCCAGAACTCATCAGAGATGATAATATCCCAGCCCAAGTCATTGGCATTAGAGATAATCCCCCTCTTCTCCCCCGTATTGGAGAGGACTTCGCCTCAGATACTTGCACCACTGTCCCAGCAACACCCACGAGCCTACCTCTCCCAAGGGCTGACAAATCTGACACAGGACATTTATTACTTCTGTTCCACCAAATTAGAGATTCTGTCCCATTGTGTGAGCTAGCTGCTTGCCTATCCCTGTCCTGCCATGTCCAAAGGAAGACCTAGTAGCAAGCACTGCTGTGTGAGCCACTCTGAAAAAGAATGGAAATTATTGCTTTCCCCGGGAGGCAGCTCCCCCATACGAGGGCCCATCCCTCTGAGGAAAGGATCTCTCACTCTACATAACCTTTTATTCTGTCCCTCCAGCGTTTCACCAAAACCTTTCACCCCGTGTCTCTGACGAAGACTCTCACAATTACACCTTCCCCCTCGTTACACAAAAAGGTACCACTACCTTTTACACATTCTGCTTTACTGAACTATCAGTTCATACCCTCCTCTGGACCTGCAACTAGACCTAAGGAATACAGCAAGATGTTATTGTCATGGAAAACATAACTGATACTTAGAACACGCTTTATAACTACACCAGCATATTAGAAACTTTAGAAATTTCACATCTGTTTTCTTGGCTAATGCCATACAACTCTGTTATGGAATGGCTTACAAAGGACTACTGATACTTCCAGTTGTTTTTATCCTTATCTCTCTCATAATAAAATTTATTTTATACTATTTAGGACTTCTATTACCCTGCTCTCTGGAAGCCTCCTCTATTATTTAGGCCACTCGAATACTTGAAATAATTGAACTCAAAACTTATGTCAAGTCATTATAGGGCCAATTGGTAATATAGATTTTTTTTTTTTGTGAGACATTAAATTTAAGGCCCTGGCTAAAGGTTAGTCAGTTCTCTTTCTTGAGCTGTTGATTAAATCCATATACCAACTACTTTCTTTACTGGCTCTCACACTGTGTGGCTGCTCTGCTTCCACCCTCATTGATGCTTGGACAAGGCACCAGGCAACTATGAACAGCCTCAGAGCTCACAAAATTATTCAAATTAGCCAGTCCCCAGGGCGCCTAATAAAGCTGATTGCCATACATCCACTGTCCCTATGTAAGCCCAGCCTGCCTGTGCCATGTAATGTGTCCTGCCATCCAAACAGATTCTTAAATCTTATAAAATAACATTCAGGGTTTTAAACCAACTCCAAGATGTGGCACACTAAGCCAGCACACCCATATACAACACGTGAGTTGCAATTCTTCTTAGTGCACCCCACATCCATCCACTTTTCTGCTGCTACCAATAAAGAGGCAAAGAGAGTTTCACGAAAATTAGCAGCAAAGCAAATGGAAGGTTACAAAGGAGGTACAGGCAGCAGGGTATTGATTGAAAAATCCACTCAGGAGTTATACATAAATACAAAAGTACTGATTTCCAAAACAAGTTAGGCGGTAACATCAACTCTGGCAGCCAATTAGAAACTCCAGGGAAGATTTTTCCAAATACTGTGCCTGGGTCCTTAGCCCAGTGACTGATTAAATCCAGATATTGGTATTCATTCAAGTTTCCCATGTGACCCAAAGGTGATGTCAAGTAAAGGAATAATTACTGAGTTAGAGGAATCTAATCCTGGGAAGCAGAAACACAAGCATAAGTGGATGCTAGTCTAAATAAAAGCAACATAACAATAATCAATAAAAAAAATAGCTGATAATCACTGAGAGCAAAATGTCTGATGGTCTCTATGTAGCAAAAATGGATGGCTAATTGTTACTGGGCAGTGAAAAGCTAGGAAAATTCCAGGGCAGGAGGAGTAGGGAAACTGAGACAGGAAAGTTAAAACAAGGCCAAACAGTGTGGGCAATTTATAGCCAGTTTGTAAATATCAAGCCATTATCTTCCCCAGCTGTGGGCAGGAGAGCAAAAGGTTACATGGCTCCTTAGGGGGAAGAATATAGACAAAATGTGTGTGTTTGGGGGGAGGGGGCAGTTTTACTCCTTAAGCAGAGAATCCAGCAGTCTCAAGGCTTGGCAAGATCAAATTGCCAAGTGCATGTCATGAATTCTGGAAAGGCCACAACAAAGTAAAAAGGGACCTTGAGAATTAACTTGTCCCAAAATATTCAACAGAGGAATTTTGACACCTACAGACAGGAGGGTTTATAATGCCTCGATCCCCACCCAGCTTCAGATTAGCTGACAGCCAGACTGTGCTTCATAGGTTTGCTTACCTTACGTCTTTAATAAAGGTGCATGCTTTAATTACTTTGATAAAACTGGATTCATCACAACACAATCATCTGGAGTTTTCTCATTTAAATTCACTTATATGAGAAGAAAAGAACCAAAGTTATCAGACAGCTCCCTCTAACTCGGGGGCTGTCTCATAACACCTCTCTGGTGTCTGTGAGAGGTAAGTGCCTCTACCATAATGATAATATTTTTTTGTCTTTCTATCACATAGTGTTATTGCTTGGTTTTGTCTACCGAGACAGTTAATGTATTTCCCAGTATTCTCGCACTTAGGGCATGTCTTCTTTTTGCTAATGGAATTCTACCGTAAATGAGATATGCTACTCTTAGGCCCAGTTAGTTAAAGAGAAGAATGGATCTTCTTCAAACACATTTTCCCCACTCTCTTGGCCAGATCTCAATGTGTACAGTAACCTGGCTCAGGTATTAAATATGACATTATCTGTGTTATCCTAAGTCCATGTCAGGGCCACACCCTGCAACTTTAAAGAACTGTACCTCCTTATTACCTATACTAGAAATGTAGTTACATTGTATCAAAACACTGACATTTTAATATGTGTCTACTTTGGCAAACTAATATAAAGTTTTAATAATGGGGTGCAGTTACAACCTAAAATATGTGGCCATGGCTCAGTGGTTGGCTGGTTGTAAATAAGGAATAAAACAACACAGGTGGAGTTTAGGACATCCTAGTGATGCTATTGAGGAACTATTGCCTGAGGTAACTGAAAGCTGCTGTTGTGGCTACTGAATGTAGAGACGGAGGAGAGGAGATTCCAAAATGGCATCAGAGTAAATGGAAGCTACACTGATGTGGTCCCAGGACCAAACTGGAATTACAACTAAAATACAGAAGAAGATATCCTGAATAATCAACTTAAGACTACTGAGGAGAACCCTGATAATCACGGACAGAAAGTGGAGACCACATGGAGATTGGTATGAGGGGTGGAGGCATGAGAGGGTTGGCTGGGCTCCCACAGAGAGACGCTGAAGTCTCAGAGGGTTATATCAGCTGTGTGGGGTCTAAACGCCAAGCTAGCTCTCCAACCCAGAGCACCAGAACTGAGAAAGGTGCCCAAATAACATCTGGCCTTTAAAAGCAGCAGGGTTGCTGTCTGCCAGTGAGAAACTGCTGGAAATACTACATCCCCTTAAAGGGCCACACAATATGTGCACGGACCACGAGGAGACAGACAGTTGACCAGTCAACCCGTTGCTATGAAATGCACTGGCCATCAGGGGGCAGGCACTCTGACCAGTAGGTTTGTTTGCTGCTGGGATCTGGCTGATCGGGACTGAATGAGATGAGCCAGACAAACCTTTGAGCTCTTTCATAGTCCCTCCCCATTTGGCCAACCTCCCACATCCCTCCCTGGCCTCAAACATGCACCTGTGAGATCCCTCAGCCTGACCTGCACCCTCTCACAATCCAGGACCCCTTGTGGAATGTCAGAGAGCAGGTTTCAACCCGATTCTGCTGGCTGGGCTGATGTAAATATATATCACACCTTAAACTGGTTTTATGTCTCAAATAGATAAATGACTTCCAAGGATCTAAGGAATGTGGTAAAGAATATTTGATAATGTTTGTGAACCATCTATTTTTTTTCAGAGGGTCTTTTCTAATCATAAAGGTTTTTATAATCTCATTTGATATTCCAATTGAACACATGAAATGAAGAGA
The DNA here is from genome assembly GCF_964339955.1 of Pipistrellus hanaki. Lineage (NCBI taxonomy): Eukaryota > Metazoa > Chordata > Mammalia > Chiroptera > Vespertilionidae > Pipistrellus > Pipistrellus hanaki. The sequence continues at coordinate 115,196,414 of NC_140505.1, forward strand.
ATAGACATTCCACTAAGAGGTAGAAGGGTCCATGCTGGGATTAAAAAGATGAGCTTTGGTGTTAGTCTGCCTGGGTTGTAATCCTCATTCTTCTAGCTCTATGACTTAACCTCTCCAAGTGTTCTCAACTAAAAAAGAGGATCCTTTATAAAACCTAAGAGGTTGTTGTGCAGATTAAATAAGCTCTATATGCAAAACATTTAGAATGTTTGACACAGGAAATACACTCAAAACATTTTAACTGTATTAGCTATTATATTCAGAATAATGAAAGTTATGATCCAAATAAATAAGTTCATTTACTAAAGATCACATAATGAATGAATGTATGCACTTAGAGTAGATTCACAAGCTATACATCTCTGATTTAAAAATTTTCTTTCTTCCTCATAGTCACCTGCATTTTGGATAAGTTTTTATAAACATACGTTCAATAATTTTCAAACTATAAATTTGTCTAAATTAAGTTACTAAATATAGACAAGATATATATATATATATATATATATATATATATATATATATATACCATATGAAGAAATATTACTTGTGCTCACCAGTCCTATATCTATTTTTCCTCATTTCCTGGACATATAAAATCTTTTATTTCATAGCATTTTTTATAATTGACCATGTGGCTAATACAAGTTAGAAGGCCAAGAGCCTAAAGGATGTATATGTACATTTAAGGGCTATTCTGTGATTTTGCTGGCTTTACTTCCCTACCACAGAAATTGTGAATGCACATTTTGAAGTGGAGTACTTTAATATGGAAGTAGCCAGGATTGCTCAGCAACTTTATGGATGCCAGTTGTCCTAAAGTGTCACCCATACTCTTAGCAGTGTCTGTGTATACAGGAAATAAATTTTAATTAGATTAGACAATTGTTTACAATATAACCTGTCAGTTTTATATATGTTGCATTTTTATAAAGCTGTTTTGATCGACCCACTTAAGTGTTGTCTCTTTAGCTCAGAAATATTTTCTTTTCTCTTATTGGTAAACATTTTTGCTTTATCAATTTTATTCTGCAATGTAGGTAGAAAATAAAATTGTGTATTTAGGTTCCCTCTTGAATATCTTAATCTTTTAAGTTATGATTCTTAAAATTTTCATTTAACACTCTCTATTTTAAGATTTATCTAATTTTTGGAATTTATATTATTAATTATTTTTATCTTCTGGATTAAATAGTACACATTTATCAAATATTCATTCCTCTAATTATGGCCATTAGCTGCTCACCACCATGAAAATCTTGCTAAGACATATTCTTGTGTCTCCTTTGAACAATAGAAGAAATATTAATTTGTACACACACAGTAGTAGAATTCTTGGTTTTATACATGTTAAATTTCACAGAAATAATGCCTGAATTCTCACCAAAGTGATCATCCCAGTTTATATGTCTACCAGCAATTCATGAAAGTTATACTTTTTTATATTTGCTAAAAATTGACATTATCTACTTTTAAATATTCACCACTCTGATTTATATAAAGCAAAATATCATTAATATTTTATTTTCCATTTATATGGATATCTAACTCCCCCTCAATCTGGCTAGCACTATTTGCTCAGCTCTGGTGATTCCCTGAGACCCCTCTGCACCCAACTAGCAGAACTATCCAACTTGCAATCCCAACCAAGCACTTTTTAAGTGGGTTTTCTGTACAAATGGCTTGTTTTGATTCACGCTGCCAACTTTTCTAAAAGCTCTCAAACGGGCAGCATTTGATCGCTACATACCTTGTACCTCAAAGCCCCAGGTCCAGTGTAACAATAGCTGGCCTTGGTTCACAGTTTTGCCTCTCCCAGGCATCACCAAGCCTAACACAAGTAGCAGCCATCAGCAGATTGCTTTGTAGTTCATTTTGGGTGGCTATGGACAGGGGACAGGGCACAGGCAGAGGCTGACCTTGGCCTGAACCTTCTAGGATGCTACAGAGCCAGCACACCTGTGGACAGCTTTAGACAATGCCAAAGCACTAACCATCTCCATGAGCAACACACTCAAAGAGTGGACTCAGTGGGCATAAAAACCCTGCTGAAGTGAGTTCTGTTCTGTGGAATCTCCAAGGTGGTTATAGCCAGTCCTCACAGCTGATGGGCCTGGGGGTAAATCCTTCCATTTGGTGTGCCAATATCAAATCAAAATCAACAACATGAGGGTGTACAAGGTCCAAACAGTTGGAGGGGATACACCTGACCAACCCAACTCAGGTGACTACAAAGGCTGTGCCATTGAGCCCTATAGGACATCTCCTATATAAGGCCACTATTCCAAGACCAAGAGACCTAGAAGCTTTACCTAACACATAAAAACAAACACAGGGAGGCAGCCAAATTGAGGAGACAAAGGAACATGTCCCAAATGAAAGCATAGGACAAAATTCCAGAAAGACAATGAAACAAAATGGAAATAAGCAATCTACCAGTCACATAGGTAAAAATGTTATTTAATGCACTGGCAGACTCGGGGAACAGCCTTCCTAATCTGAGTGAAGGAACATGCATGGGGCTTTCCTTTATATCTCCTTGTGATCTTTGTCCCACAAATATAGATTATGCTTCTGGTCCTTTTCTCGGGCCTTGCAAGAAGGCCCCCGGTGTGGTGTTGGGGGTCTCCAGGCCATATCTGATGGTCTGGCCTTGCACCAGTGTTAATAACCCTCCCCCAGGGCAGTGCACTGTCCACAGCCCCATGGCCTCTGTAACCGGTTCTGCAAGACCAGTATCTGGGAAGGAGGTAGTGACTTAATTATAGGTTATCATGAATGTACATTGAGCTTGCTGGCATGGATTCAGATCACTATCCCCCAAATATCAGGGTTACATTGGAATGAGCCCTTCTTTAGCCTTCTGACTTGATAAGTTGGAGAGGAAAGGAAGATCACTGTGACTCAAAGAAGAGTTAATTTTGAGAGACATTTGTGGCATGATTGATTGAAAGTTTTATAGCGTGAACAAAACAGATATCAGAAATTAGAAAAGCTCCCTCCCATTACAGTGATGAAGGGATCTCTTTAAGAGAGGGAGCAAAGTGGAAGAGTCATGAATTGATTTCAGCAGTTTATAACCCAGTTCCTACTTGTGATTGGCAGGGCAATTTAGATTCCACCTAGATAGGATCCCAGAAGTCCAACATAGATGTAGGAGTTTGATTATATTGGCCTTTCCATTAAATTGGAAAACTTTTTTTTACCTTATTTACTGTAAAAAAAAAAAAATCTTTTCAAAGTACAATTACAATAAATAACTGGTTCTCTTGAAATATACTAAAATTATATTTTGTTTAATATATAATGATAACTTGTCATAGAAAGGTTTTTTGTCATTTTATGAAATATTTACCTCATGTGGTAGAAAGAGTACTAAAATAGAAATCAGGAAACTTGTTTCTTAGTCTCAACTACTAACCAGTTGACTTTCAGCAGGTTATTTGATTTTTCCAGAATAGGATTTGCACAAAATATGCATAATAGGTTTCACAATTGAAATTTTCAATAATTTTTGTTGAAAGTAATTTACTTAAATCAATGAAATCTAAAAATCTCTGAAGCCCTAGCTGGTTTGGCTCTGTGGATAGAGCATCAGCCTTTGGATTAAGGGGTCCTGGGTTTGATTCCTGTCAAGGGCACATGCCTACGTTACAGGCTCAATCTCCAGTGGGAGGTTGTGCAGGAGGCAGCCAATTAATGGTCCTCTTTCATCATTGATTTTTCTCTCTCTCCCTTTCCCTTCCTCTCTAAAATCAATAAAAAATATTTTTAAAATAAATAAGTAAATAATAATAAAAACTCTGAAAGTTATACTTGATTTTTAAAGTTTCTGCCACCACTGAAGCTCTGTGATGATTCACTCATTGGTGCCTGAGGTTTGCTTTTGTTGTACTGTATATGGAGTTCTACTTGCGCCTTTCACTTGTGTATGAAAGACAGACTGGTCAGTAAGTAGGATTTTTCTTATCATTCACAGAGATGATTGTATCAGAACATTTGTTATACGTTTTTATTGCCCTTATTCTTTGTCTTTCCCTATTATAAATTTACGTTTATTGGGAGCTTTCCAAGATGGTTCAGATTCCAAGATTGTTCTTTTAAGGTCTTTTAGAAATACATACATGTTGGAGTAAACACATACACACATGAAAACATACAAATGTGCATATGCATGTATCTCTGTGTTTGTATGTAGAGCATATGTATACATGAATATGATAGATATATTCATATATATATGGATATGTGTACAATTCCTTTCCTAGAATGTGATTTCTCCAATATTCTCATTTTACATATGAAGATTCTGGGGCAAAAAAGTTAAATAATTTCTCTAAAGTCACATAGCTTACTACTGGAAAAACTAAGAGTGTAACTTGTTTACAGAAACCAATCTACATAATTTCTGAAGTACCATTTTATTTTTAAAGAAAACCCTTTTGCCTTTCAGATTTGAATAGTGCGAGAGAGAAGAGCTAATAAGAACACTGATTTTATTTATTAATAGCAGCATACATTTTATTTTGGATTATATAAATAGGTTAGGGATGAAACAGCATATTAGTCATTGCTACATAATGAACCATGTCAAAGCTCAGTGGCATTAAACACTCACTTATTTAATCATGATTCTATGGTTTGGCAATTTTCTCTGGGCAGAGGTAGGTAGATCTTTTGGTTTTGGGGAGATGCATTCACACATATGTGGTCAGTTGCAAGATCGACTTCAGGCTGGCTCATTTAATATGGCCTCAGTTAGGATGCTTTGAATGTGATTCATGTATTTTCATATCCTCCTACAATTGTTCACATGTTAGTCACAGGGTTCTAAGAGCAAGAGTGGAAGCATGCAAGATCTCAAAACTGGGCCTTTCACTTCTGCTACATTTTATTGATCAAAGCAAGTCATAAGGCCAACCCAGCTATAAGGCATGGAGAAATAATGGCAAAGTTGCTTTGCAAAAGGGAATGGATACAGAAAAGGATAGGGAAGTATGGTCATTCTTACAATTTAGTAGGAATACCATTTTTGTAACTGTGGTACCATATAGATTAGTTTCCTGGTTTCACTGAGAAGGGCTTAAGTGCCAAAATCACAGAACCCCTCTTTTGGGCACATTCTGGCATATACATACATTTACTCAATTCTGACATGGATGCAGATCAACTGATGATGAAAATGCAAAATGATATAGCCACTATGGAACACAGTTTGACAGTTATAAAAGTTAGTCACATGCTTACCATACAAACCTGTAATCTTACTACTAGGTATTTAGCAGCATGCTATGACAACTTATGTTTTTACTGGCACAAAATCTCCACCTTTTGTATAAAATCTTCTATAGTGAGTAAACAAAATTCTTCAACTTAAAGCCAAGTTAAGTTTATCTCTCTCTCATTTAAGAGTTCAATGCATTATCCAGTAGACATTTTTCTATGTAGTGACTGAGGGTTGACAGTCTTTTTCACTTAGCTGGCCTTTAATTCCTTGACTGTGTCTTTTGCATCTAGGTAGCAGATGGGAAAATAGAAAAAGTAGAGTTGTAATTGGCAAACTAACATCAGGGGCTTAATCTGCCCAGTCTTCTATTTTTGTAATTAAACTTTTACTGGAACACTGTCATGCCTGTTTATATAATGTCTATGGATACTTTTGCATTATAATGATAACGTTGAGAAGTTGTGACAGATGTCATATGGTTCTCAGAGCCTAAAAGGTTTACTATCTAGTCCTATACAGAACTTTGCCAACTCTTTGAGCAGAGGATATTATGGTTGATTTAAAAAAAATATTTATTTTATTGATTTTCCACAGAGAGGAAGGAAGAAGGATAGAGAGCTAGAAATGTCGGAGAGAAACATCGACCAGCTGCCTCCTGCACGCTCCCTGCCAGGGATGTGCCTGCAACCAATGTACATGCCCTTGATCGGAATCGAACCTGGGACTTTTCAGTCTGCAGACCGACGTTCTATCCACTGAGCCAAACCGGTTTCAGCATATGGTTGACTTTTATAGGCCAAATCTGAACATTACATTTATCACTGAGGCCCATATTTCACTGGCCAGAGCTCTGTCTCCTGGTCCCATTAATACAATGCAGGCTGGGTTATATACACTACTTATGTACGTAGGAGACAGAGGAAACAGGGTTTTTATGATTTCCAAAGAATACATAATTCTGTAATTCTATTATCCTCCGTGGTTACACAACATATATATATAGTTCTAGGTTGTGCATTACTGTTTCTTTTTATTTTTAACACTCCAACCAGTCTTGGTTAAGAAAAAATATATTTTATTCATACCTGTATTTCTAGGATCTACTCAATTGAGTAGAGTGATAAAGGAAATAATGGAATTGGGAGAGAATTATCTCTCAGGTATAAAGGATTAGATTGAAAATGAAAAATATGTTCCTATTCATGGCAAATAAAACTTGACAATTGTGAATTTTCTCCGCTGAGCTTGAGAAAGCCTTGATATCTTTGTTAACATGCTTTTTTAGATAACAATTATAAATTTAAAAGTGGCACTTAAGATGAAGTATATTTTCCATCACTGCATTAAGTTTTATATTACTGGAAGACACTATTATATGACATATTCACCTCTGGATTCTTACAATAACAAATTTCAGACAAATCTATGAAATTTAATACATATTGAATTTTAAGAGAATTGAAAAGGCTAGCCAACCAAGAAGTTAATGAAACTCAGTTTTGTGTTTTTTTTTAAATATATTTTTATTGATTACAGAGATTAGGGAAGTGGGAGAGATAGAAGTATCCATGATGAAAGAGAATCACTGATCAGCTGTCTCTTGCATGCACCCTACTAGAGATGGAGCCTTAAAACTGGCCCTGACCAGGAATTGAACAGTTCATAGGTTGACATTCAGCCACTAAGCCACACTAGCCAGGGCAAATTGTAAGTCCTTATGATGTAAATAGCTCTTCTAGTAGTAAGGGAGAAAGATTTACTCAGCTATACTATCAGCTGGTCCCTGCTGGTCTTAGTGCACTGGCTTGATCAGCCTAAGTCTTATTGTGACATCCAAACTTCAGTGACTGCAATGGACACATTTTTCTCTCAGTATATTTCTTTAGATGTTCACCAAACTGCTAGTTAGTAACTTCATTTTTCTGAAGTTAGAAAACCGTAGCAACAACCATGATGCTAAATGAGAACTAGTTTATAAATTTTGTTTTCTTTTTAATGGTTGTTTGTACTTATGGTATCCTTTAGTTAGAAAGTTTCAAGATGTGAATAGCTTTGATTGTACTATTTTCTACTGTTCTCCATTTCTTTTTCATCTCACTTGCCTGCTTTTAACTTTATAGTTCAGAAGAATGGGGCCAAAATAAATAAACTAATTAAGAGTTTTGTCTGGAATAGGAATCGGGCAAACTATTACTAAATAGAGCACCTGAATTAACCTGAAAAATAATCATATTAGTTGTAATCTTAGAATACATATACTTATGTGAGTAGGGGGTTAAGTTTTCTTTTCAAAGCATGTGCTAAGCAATTGAGGAGGTGACTCAGCTGTGAATCCAGCAAACAGAACCCATAAGCATGGTCATACCAACCCACCAGGAGTCAAAACATCATCTCATCATCCATTACCTGATGACTAAGGACAATAGCTGCTGTCTTTGGACCTCCAGGGCTGCAAGTAGCTGCATCCCATTCTCATCCTCACTCTAGTCCATTCCCCTTCCCCTGCTCCTTGCTGCAAGACAGGATTTGAATGCTTGTAAGTATTCAGTCTTCTTGGTTGGCTAGCCTTTTCAATAAATGGCTTACATGATTCAACCCTGCCTTTGTTATTGGACACAGCAACAGGCAGGCCAAGCCTTCCTGGTGGTTTCTTGGTAACACTATGACCCATGAACCAAATTTGCCCCATTGTCTTTTTTGTAAATACAGTTTTATTGGAGCACAGTAATAAACATTCATTTTCAGAACATTGCTTTTGCACTACAATGACAGAGTATATAGTTGTAACACAGTCTATATAGCCCACAAAAAGTAAAATATTTAATATGTGTTATTTACATAAAATATTTATAAATTCATTTGTTCAACAACTGTGAAATAAATAAATTTACCTTTAAAAATTTTAAATAATTTGTTATGCATTATAAATATGAACTAAATTTGCCTTATAATCAATAAGATAAGAACAAAAATAAATGATATCTTTTTTTTAAGATATATTTTATTGATTTTTTTTACAGATAGAAAGGAAGAAGGATAGAGAGCTAGAAACATCAATGAGAGAGAAACATCGACCAGCTGCCTCCTGCACACCCCCCACCTGGGATGTGCCTGCAATCAATATACATGCCCTTGACTGGAATTGAACCTGGGACCTTTCAGTCTGTAGACTGATGCTCTATCCACTGAGCCAAACTGGTTTCGGCAAGTGATATCTTCTTGTTCTATCCTTGGTTAGTCCTACAGCTTAGCAGCATTAGCTCATTGACCCAGAAAGTCAATGGTGAGCCCTAGCCTATGTGGCTCAGCAGATAGAGTATCGGCCTGCAGACTGAAGCTTCCCTAGTTTGATTCAGGTCAAGGGCACATGCCCAGGTTGTGGGCTCAATCCCCAGTAGGGAGGGTGCTGGAGTCAGCCGATCAATGATTCTCTCATCATTGCTGTTTCTATCTCTCTCTTCCTCTCCCTTCCTCTCTGAAGTAAATAAAAATATATTTTAAAAAATAAATAAAGTAAATGGTGAATTTTAGTTAATTTTAGAAAAAATATGGGATTGATAAATAGAAAAAAAATATTGATCTAGGCTCATCAAATAAACAAATATTACATAGATATTTCTGCATTTTGGACTCAACATTTGTAAGTATGTTTATGGTTAGTATGAATACAACTTTAAATTAATTATAAATATGTTATGATGAAATAATAGAACACATGCCCTGCCTTATCTCTATTGCTAAGATTACTATGCTAGAGATTATTAGACAGTATTATCTCATCAAATGAATTCTCTTGCCATTTGCATTCATGTGGTGATAAACTTGATTAATTTTCACTAGGAAAGATTGTATAGCAATATCTGAACATTACATTTCCAGAAAATACTTTTTACAGTTTACAACAAAAATTTTAATAAAAGTATAATTTTTATCAGTACTCTCATGAAACTTTTTGTTTGACATAAGTGCTTTTTACTTTGAATTATTGCTGTTGGAGAATGGGAAAGTCTGTCTTCCAGAAATCCCATTAAGAAAGGAAAAGTTGTAATTGGTCATCTTCATAGTTCATTATTTTTAGTTACAAGGAAAGATAAATTAATTCTGGGAATAGACAGAATGATGATTATAGTTAATATTGAATTGTACATTTGAAAGTTGCTAAGAAAGTAGATGTTAAAAGTTTTCAACACAATTTCGAAAACTATAGGACATCGAAAAAAGAGATAGAGGAAGACATAAACAAATGGAAGAACATAGCGTGTTCATAGATTGGTAGATTCAACATCCTTAAAATGTCCATACTACCAAAAGCAATTTATATATTTAATGCAATCCCCATTAAAATACCAATGGCATATTTTTTAGACCTAGAACAAACTCTCCAAAAATTCATGTGGAATAAAAAAGACCCCAAATAGCCACAGCAATCCTAAGAAAGAGGAACAAAGTTGGAGGATCATAATACCAGATATCAAGCTATATTACAAAGCCACAGTTCTCAAAACTGCCTGTTTCTGGCACAAGAACAGACATATAGACCTAGACCAATGGAATAGAACAGAGAACCCAGAACTAGACCTATGCCATTATGCTCAATAAATATTTCACAAAGGAGGCAAGAGCATACAATGGAGTCAAGACAGTCTCTTCAGTAAATGGTGCTGGGAAACTTGGTTAGATACATGCAAAAAATATGAAATTAGATCACTAACTTACACCATACACAAAAACAAACTCAAAATAGTTAAAGGACTTAAATGTAAGATGGAAAACCATAAAAATATTAGAAGACTCCACAGGCAGCAAAATATCAAACATATGTTGTAGCAATATATTTACTGATATAGCTCCTAGGATAATGGAAACTAAGGAGAAAATAAACAAATGGGACTAAATAAAAATAAAAAGCTTCTGCACAGCAAAAGAAACCATCAACAAAATAATAAGAAAGCCCAATGCATGGGAGCAGATATTTGCTAGTGCTATTGCAAATAAGGGTTTAATCTCCAACATTTTCAGGGAACTCACACAACTTAACAAAAGGAAGATAAACAATCCCATCAAAAAATGGGCAAGGGACCTAAGTAAATACTTTTTGAAAGAGGACATACAGAAGGCTGAGAGACATATGAAAACATGCTCAAACTCCCTAATCACCTGAGAGATGCAAATCAAAACAACAATGAGGTACCATGTCACACCTATCAGAGTGGCTATCATCAACAAATCAGGAAACAAGTGCTGGTGAGGATGTGGGGGAAAAGGAACCCTGGTGCACTGCTGATGGGAATGTAGACTGGACCAGCCACTGTGGAGAACAGTATAGATTTTCCTCAAAAAGTTAAAAATAGTACTCCCATTTGACCCAGTAATCCCACTTCTAGGAATATATCCCAAGAAATCAAAAATACCAATCAGAATGGATATATGCACAATTTACTACAGCTAAGATTTGGAAACAGCTTAAGTGCCCATCAGCAGATGAGTGGTTTAGAAAACTGTGGTACATCTCCACATGAAATACTATACTGATATAAAAAAGAAGGAACTTTTACCATTTGTAACAGTATGGATGGAACTGGAGAGAATCATGCTAAGCAAAATAAGCCACTCAGAGAAAGATAAATATCACATGATGTTACTCATATGTAAAATATAATGATCAACATAAATTATTGATGAACAAAAATTGATCCAGTGACAAGATAAATTTTCTGTGGTGGCACTGAACAGAACGTCCAACCTTGGAAAGATGAGGAGGGTAGAGATAAACCAAAGGTCTTGTATGCATGCACAGGAGCATGGACCGTGGACACAGTCACTGAAGAAGTGGGGTTTGCCCTGGGTCAGTGGGAGTGGCCAGGGGGGTGTTAATCAGGGAAAAAAGGAGACATATAATACTTAAAACAATAAAAAAATAAAAAAAGTTCTCATCACAAGAAAAATATTTCTTAACTACATGAAATGATGGATATTAATTAAACTTATTGTGCTATTCATTTTACATTATATATATACTAGAGGCCCTGTGCACAAAATTTTTGCAATGGGAGGGTGTCCCTCAGCCCAGCTTGCACCCTCTCCAATCTGGGACCCCCTCGGGGGATGTCCAACTGCTGGTTTAGACCCATCCCATAAGGATGTCCATAGGGATTGGGCCTAAACCAGCAGTTGGACATCCCTCTCATAATCCAGGACTGCTGGCTCCTAACTACTCACCTGCCTGCCTGTCTCATTGCCCTTAACCACGTCTGCCTACCAGCTTGATCACCCCCTCACCACTCCCCTGCCAGCCTGATTTACACCTAACTGCTCTCCTGCCGACCCGATCACCCGCAATTGCTCTCCCCTTCCAGCCTGGTCACCCTCAATTGTCCCATGCCTGCCAGCCTGATCTCACCCCCAATGGCCCTCCCTGCTGGCCTGATATCACTCCCAACTGCCATCCCTTGCAGGCCTGATCTCGCCTCCAACTGCCCTCCTCTGTTGCCAATTTGGTTCTTATACATCGATTTCTATGCCAGTCAGTGTCAAAATCTCCGACTCCTAGGCAGCCATTGGCTCCTCACATTTCACCCAGATTTGGTTCTGATTGGTCGGTTTCTATGCTAGTCAGCCTCTCTGGGCCTATCAAAGGGGCCTGATTAAAAAAAAAAAAGGCAGGGTTTATAAGCATCCCTGGTGGAGGTTGGAAAGAATTGGAGGCACAGCTGCTGGCCAGGCCTGGAGAGAAAGAGAGAGGCAAGTGCTGATCAACAGCTGCCACAGAGGTTACAGATCAGTCTCTGCTTCACTCTTCAGCTCTATCTCTGGGCCTGATTTGCAGTCCCTTCAGCAATCGGTGCTGAATCACACACACACACACACACACACACACACACACACACACAGACACACACACACACACACCCGTTGCTGTAGCCGTCAGTGCTAGGTTGCCATGAACTGACTTTTGGTTGGTTGAGCCTCTGGTTGTAATAGACCCAGGGTTTTTATATATCAGGATATCAAATAATTATGTTACATACCTTAAACTAATAGTAAGTTATATGTCAATTATACCTCAATAAAACTGGAAAACATTTTATTTGAAAAACAAGGAAAGTCACCTCATGAAAGAAACCATATCATGTTCTTAAAATATGATCATTGAAATATAATGTTCTCTCCTCTAATGTATGACAATTTCCTGATATTTAGAAGCAGAAAATAGGTCAATGACAAAGACCTCACTGGCAGAAGACCAAAGAAACAGTGTGATATCTAATTTTACATATTTTATATTAAGTAGGAAGTAAAAGAAATTTTTACCATATACTGTCTCTGCATACATTTGAGATAAAATTATTGTTCCACATAAATCTATTAATATAGTAGATAACATTTGAGAATTTTATAATATTAACTCACCATTGAATACTGAGATAGATTCAGTGAGGTCAAAATATATTGTTATTATCAGCCTCAGTGTGCTAGAAATTTGTTTAAGACTTTTGTATGTGTATACACAAGGTGAATCTATAAGTTTTCATTTTTATAATGTCTTTGCCAAGTTTTGTGTCAATATTCTGACCTCATGGAATGAATTGGGTAGTATTATCTTTTTTTTCTTTCTGTTCTCTGGAAGAGTTTTCAAAAGTTTAATTCATGAGTTCTTTGAAAATTAGTCAAATTTGCCTATAAGACCATTTAAGCTTGACATTTTCTTTGTGCAGATTTCAACCATGATTAAAATTTTTCTTTAATTAAAAAGGCTATTCATCTTTCCATTTATTATGATTTTATTTTGATATATTATATTTTAAAGGAATTTCCAGTTATTTCAAATTTCCAAAATTTTCTCATAAAATCCTTGTTGGCCTTCTTTTTGAGATGAGCACTGGAATATGTTGTCTAGATTCCCTTTCTGAACTAAAAATCTTGCCCAAGGTTTTTGTTTGTTTGTTTGTTTGTTTGTTTGTTTGAATATATTTTAGTGATTTTTTACAGAGAGGAAGGGAGAGAGATAGAGAGCCAGAAACATCGATGAGAGAGAATCATCAATCGGCTGCTTCTTGCACACCCCCTACTGGGGATGTGCCCGCAACCAAGGTACATGCCCTTGAGCGGAATCAAACCTGGGACCTTTCAGTCAGTAGGCCGACGCTCTATCCACTGAGCCAAACCGGTTTTGGCATTGCCCAAGGTTTTTTTTCACTTGCTTAAGGTGCTGCCAGCCAGTCCATCTCAGAATTGGTTCAGTGGACAGGAGATGCTTTAACAAAGGTCATGTACCCTTCATAGGACATGCACCCTTTATAGGGCAGCCTGAATCCACCAACTGATTAGTTTATAGATATACCAAGTAAAGGCATGTATCCTCACCTGACCTGAAGGCCTTTGTTGAAGCTGCATAGAAACCCAGCTTCTGCCTTTGCTAAATTCTGCTCCATCCCCTTTTCTTAGACAGGTGATAATCCTAAGAACATTTCCTAATAGATCCACACATAGGTTAATACCAACTCAAACTTTTATCCCTAGTGTACACAACCTGCAAAATTTGTACCAGAAGTAGTCCAAGAAAGGACATGCTAAGATGAGATTTATAAGCAGGACAAATTGCAGTTATCTGTTTGACCTCAAGGGCCTAATCACTGGAGGTTGGTTGCCTAGTTCTGTGCAATGATGGGTAGTCCCATCCTGTATATTTCCTACAACTGGAAATGAAGCATCATGCCTGACAACTCTTGTAGGGGTCTGGAGGTAGCATGTTCCACATGTGGGAATAATGCTTCAACCCATTTATTGGGTGTCATAAAAGACTTACAGCTCAAAGGGGGATGAAAAACAGAAATGGCTTTGCAGTGGTCCAAGCTGCAGTGCAAGCATTCTTCCTGCTTGGGCCTTATGCCAAAGGAAACCCCAGGGCAGTAGTGACATATTAATGAGAAAGGTCTAGAAGATTCTAAGGCATCCCGCATTGGAAAATCACAAAAGAGACTGTAGGTGACTAAGATGTCCATAGCAGAAAATTACCTTAAAAAATAAGCTTCTGGTAGAGATGAGGTGTCTGACGTTGGGGCACAAAGTAGCCATGAAGCCAAGCTGCTAATCATGATCTGGGTTCTGTCAGGTGTCAGGCTGGCCCAGCAGAAATCATTGTAAGATGAAAGTAGTATTTCCAAGATAAAGCATTAACAGGGCCAGATGGCACAAACAACATGCATGAGCAGGTGAGTCGGATCCCAATTCTGTTACCTCTGTTCCAACCCCAGATGGATTAAAACCTTAAGACATAAAAAGGAAAACTTCAAAATTAAAAAAAAAAGAAAAAACCACACACACACAGAAACAAAGGTGAGTTACTTTCTGATTCTAGGTCAGGAAGAATTACTAAGATACAAATAAAAATAAATCTATATAACATGAAAAAGTTTGACTATTTTAAAAACAAGAATTTTTATTTATAAAAAGATACTTTGGCCTTGCCTATGTGGCTTTGTTTGGTGGGCATCATCCCATGCGAGAAAGATTGTGGGTTGGATTCCCAGTGAGGGCACATGCCCACATTGCCAGCTGGATCCCTAGTAGAGGAGTGTGCAGGAGGTAGCCAACAGACATTTTACTCTCACATTGATGTTTCTCACTCTTTCTCCTTCTCCTTCTACTCTCTCTAAAAATCAATAGGAATGCCATTGAGTCCTAACTGGTTTGGCTCAGTGGATAGAGTGTCAGCCTATGGACTGAAGGATCCCATGTTTGATTCCGGTCAGGGCATTTACCTTGGTTGTGGGCACATCCCCAGAAGGGTGTGTGCAGGAGCAGCTGATCGATGTTTCTCTCTCTTAGATGTTTCTAACTCTCTATCCTTCTCCCTTCCTCTCTGTAAAAATATCAAATATATATATATATATATATATATATATATATATATATATATATATTAATAATGCCATTGATTTCTGGGTGTTAGCTTTGTATCTTACATTGCTGAATTCCTTTATTAAATCTAGTAGGTTTTTGGTGGAGCCTGTAGGGTTTTCTATGTACTATATCATGTCATCTGTGAATAATGACAGTTTGCTTCCTCTTCTCCAATTTGGATGCCTTTAATTTTTTATTCTTGTCTGATCACTCTGGCTAAGATTGCCAGTACTATGTTGAATAAGAGTGGTGAAAGTGACATCCCTGTCTTGTTCCTGTTCTTAAGGGAAATGGTTTTAGAATTTGTCCATTGAGTATGATGATGGCTACAGATTTGTCATATATGGCCTTTATTGTGTAGAAGTATGATCCCTCTATTCCAACTTTGCCGAGAGTTTTTATCAAAAATGGGTGCTGGCCCTCACCTACATGACTCAGTGGCTAGAGCATCAGCCTGCACACCAGAGGGTTTCAGGTTCAATTCCTGGTCACAGACACATATCTGGGTTGCAGGTCCACTCCTGCCCTGGTTAGGGCATGTGTGGGAGGCAACCAATCGATGTTTCTCTGTTAGACCGATTTTTTTCTCTCTTCTCTCTTCTCTCTCTCTCCCCTTTCTCCTCCCTTCCACTCTCTCTAAAAATCAATTGCAAAAATATCCTCATTCCTTGGGTAAGGATTAAAAAAAATGGGTGCTGGATTTTGTGAAATGCTTTTTCTGTCTCTATTGAAATTATCATATGATTTTTATCTTTCATTTATTTATGTAATATACCACATTTATTTATTTGTGAATATTCTTCAGGCTTGCATTCCTGGGATAAATCCCACTTGGTCAAGGTAGATAATCTTTGTAATATATTGCTGATTCGATTTGCTAATATTTCGTTGATGATTTTGGTATCTGTGTTCTCCTGCTGTGGGTAGGATTCAGTTCTGTGTGGCTACAGGATTGCTGGTCAGTTGAGGGCCCTCTCAGTTTTTAAATGCTCCCTACATTCCTCAACCCTTCACTCTATCCAAGGCATACTGAATGCTTCTTGGGCTTTGAATCTCTTCCTTTCTTTTCTGCAACCAGCTGAAGAAAACTCTTGATTTTTAGAAGGCTTATATAATTAATTCAGGCTCACTTGGATAATCTCCTTATCTCAATATTAGCTGAGCCATATCACATAACCTAATCACGGGCGTAAAAATCCATGGCATTAACTGTCTGACCGATTATGCAGGCCATGTACACTAGAGGGAAGGAAATTTTAGAATTCTGCCTACCACATCAATACACCATTAAAATAGACTAAGGAGACAGCAATAGTTATGATTAATCCAATTATGTGCAAACACTTTCAGAAAAAGTAAAGAAATAAAAAGGAATTTTTCATTCATTATCTGATTGATGTATGAGCCTTTCAGTTAGAACTTTATTGAGTTTTAATGTTTAATTTAAAATTCTCTCATGGATGAGAGCATCTCCTATGAACTTTGGCCCAAATTTCCAAAGTAAAAGTGACCTTTGATCTAAATCATTAACTCCCTGGGCAAGTGTACTAGTATCTGTGGTCATAGCAGAGTTTCTAATAATGCAGTTCCCTCTAAAATACTGACTCTAATAGTCTAAAGATCATTTTCTTGATACTTGATCTTTTAAAGTATATTTTAAGTTATATAGGGCATAAGATATAAAAATAAAATAGCAATTCTAATTCATCAGTACATCATGGTGCTAAAGAGCTTGAGCTCCGGATCCTGACTTTGAGGCTAAATTTAAATCCTGATTCTGTCACTTATTAGTTGGGCGGCCTTGGAAAGTAATATAACCTCTTTATGTCTAAGGTTACTGTCTGCAAAATGAGAAAAATGTCTTAGTTTCTGAGGAATAATTCAGATGTTGCATAAAAAGAAAGTAACACATCATATAGACTGTAAGTATTAGCTATGATGAGTGTGCACATAATCGTTTCATTATAGAGGTTTACCTAAAAATATCTAGTGCATATGACTCTAATGCTTCAGCTATCACTTTAGTGTTTACAAACTATATAAAATAGAATATAGATTACTCAATGTTTTATCATGTTAATTATAATATATAGTTGCCCCCTTTAATCACATTTTAAATATTCTCATGCTATTGAATATATCCTTTAAAGTATATATTTTATATAGATTTTAGAGAGAGAGGAAGAGAGTGAAACATCCAAGTGAAAGAGAAACATGATTGGCCTCCTACATTGGTGATTGAGACCAAAACCCAGGCATGTGCCCAGATGGGAATCAATGGGTGACATTTTGGTGCATGGGAAGATGCTCACCCAACTAAGCCACACTGGCCAGGGCTTAAATATGTGATTTTTAAGTTCAATTATCTGTTCCACAGCCAAAAATCCCTTTCCTGTTCCATTTCTTCAAATGATGTAAATCTCCTCAGTTTCTATATGATGTGCTTTTTTAAAATATATATTTTTATTGATTTCAGAGAGTAAGGGAGAGGGAGAGATAGAAACATCAATGATCAGAGAAAATAATTGATTGGATGCCTCTTGCACTCCCCCATGGAGATTGAGCCCGCAACCCAGGCATGTACCCTAACCGGGAATTGAACCATGACCTCCTGATTCATAGGTCAAAATCAACCAATGAGCAACACTGGCCAGGCCTGTCTGGTGTTCTTAAAATAAATCCATTGAGATTTTGGCAAAATTCTTTTGTTTTACTTTTTGGGATTTTTTTTTTTCATTTATGTAATATATTGTGAATTGACAGGCTATTTGTTGCAATCTTGTTCATTTTTCTATCAATGGCTTACTCTTTATTAGTAGGGGATGAAAAAACTGAATGAACTTGAGGGACATTTGTGTTTTTGCCTTTTATATCTCCTTTTATGAAAAATATTTGTATATTCTTTTCAGTCTTATAAGATATTTTGATTAAAATGCCACAGTGTTTTATAGTGAAACCTAAAGAAGTAGAGGACTTCGCCATTGAGTAAGTCAGCCTTTTCTATAATTCTCTGTGTGCCTTACTTTTTGAAGGTTTCATGAACCTAAGGTGGGAGCATTGCCTTTGCCTAGTTACAGCACAGGGAAGTGTGTGTTAGTTTCCTTTCTGTCAGGTACCGCTGACATGACAGCCCTAGGGAGTACATGGTAAAATGAGAATAAAAAAACAAAACAAAAAACAAACCAACTTCTTGTAGGAAATTAAATGCCATATGCTCAATATTTAGTTTAAAAATACGATTTTAAATAACTGAAAAGAAAAAAAAGTGTCTCAAATTTATGCAAATTAATTCTCATAAAAGTAACTGAGTGAATACAAAATGGAAAACATGCACTTCTGGTGTTCCTTTTTTAGAGATAAATATTGAAATATTAATTCTAAGACTTAAGCAAGTTACAATAAGACATTTACTTTGATCAGTGCTGAAGGTAGAATTTGGCACTCGGTGGAGTACCTGACCTCTGAGAGGTGGATGTACATGCCTGAAGGATGCAGGAGTGGTGGCAAGCTCAGGGTCATTTAAGTTCAAGTGAAATGTCAGTGTGACAAACAGCAGAACTCTGCAATTTTTGTTAAGCACTAGTTGTGGAGAAGGATTGTGAGGTATTTTGAATTATTGGAGACAGAAAGGAAAAACAGAGCTTCTTGAAGGTTCTATAAGGTGGAAATTGCCATTGTTAATATATTAAGCAAGAATACATATTGGTGAAGACACATTAATATTCAGAAACAGGTATCTTCCACAGATAAGCAAGCAATAGACAAACCCTAACCCTTCAGCAAGAATAAACCGGTTAACTTTGTCCTTATTAAAGAAATGATCTGCAAATATATTTCTTTTCATTGCCTCTTCAAATGAATCCTAGCCCAGATAACTAGAAAAGTAAAAAAAAAAAAAAAAAGACAACACTTACATGATTTAACTCAGGATGTACAGAACACATGACAACTACATTGTTAAAAAATTGATTTCAGCCGGGACCGGTTTGGCTCAGTGGATAGAGCGTCGGCCTGCGGACTGAAAGGTCCCGGGTTCGATTCCGGTCAAGGGCATGTACCTTGGTTGCGGGCACATCCCCAGTAGGGGGTGTGCAAGAGGCAGCTGGTCGATGTTTCTCTTTCATTGACGTTTCTAACTCTCTGTCCCTCTCAGTTCCTCTCTGTATAAAATCAATAAAATATATTTAAAAAAATTGATTTCAGAGAGGGAGAGAGATGGAAAAATCATCAAAGATGAGAGAGAATCATTGGTCTGCTGCCTTCTGCAAGCGCGTGCCCCCCCCCCCCCCCCCAAGATCAAGCCCACAACCGGGTCATGTTCCCTGACCAAGAATCAAACCATGACCTCATGGTTCATAGGTCAATGTTCAAAGCCATGGCAGCTGGGCATGACAATTGCATTTTGCAGATGGTGTAAGAACTATCCTATGAAGACATTTTATTTACAGATAATTACACAAAAAGTCATTCATAGGTTGTATTAGTGATATATACATATATAAAATGTGTTTTAGTAGAATCTGAAGATAAAATTTCCACCTGTTTCATTCATATACTTTAACTAGTATACTACATAAAATAACATATTTATTTGTATGCTATTAAGTATTGTTATTAAGTATTGTTTTTACATAGCTCTCTGAGTGGTAAGGAACAGAAGCCACCTCCCCTGTACTTAATAAAGAAGGTGGGTATTATTTGGCATGTGATCACGTTTTTTGAAGAGTATAGAATGCTCATATTATTATCTAGCACGTCATGTGACTTCTGGAGAAATTTTCTGTCTGGTCAAAGAGATAGATACTCGGTTCCTCCTGCTTATTTAAAGTGTAATCTGAAGTCTGTACACAAAGAGCTAGGCTTTTTCATAACCTTATCTATGTTGTTATATTCCACATAGCAATAATCAGTTCTTATTTTAGGAACATACAGATATACTACTTAGCAGTGGAAAAACACCTTTAAACAAACAAACAAAAAACCTTACAGTGAGAATATAACATTACTGCTCTATAGAAGATGGGTTAGAATTATACACATTGGGTGTAATGTAATAACATATTATTAAAAGCAACACAGAAGAGTGAACAATAATAAGCTGTACAAAAGTAAATAACTGTCTGCAATTAAGTATGTTAATTTATTTTTCAGAGTTAGGATTATATTATTTATACTTCATATTATTTAACCAGCTTTTAAAAATATTTTAAAGGGATTATATGTATTTTTCAAATATTGTTTTTTTCTTATATAAATAAGTATATTTGGGATTATGTTTTGTATTATTTGACTGTATTTCTGTCTGGATTTGCTTTATCTTTGGAGAGGAAGAAAAGACTAAAATGTTTTGAAGAGCAGATGACAGCTGCTTGCTGACATTGGTCACTACACACAAAGTCTATGGAAACACTGCAAGAGAATCAGAATATTAGAAGTGTATTTATCCTCATTGAGAATATTTTGAAAATGATTTAACATTCCTAGTCTTCTTTCTGACTTTTCCAAATACCTTAATATTTAATAACTTAAAGTTACTTACAAATGAATATAAAGGAAAACATTGAATCATCAGTGTCATGCTCCATCTCTCTGTCTCTTTCTCTCTCTCTCTCTCTCTCTCTCTCTCTCTCTCTCTATATATATATATATATATATATATATATATATATATATATATATATATATTATTCTTCTCCAAAAGATTGACACATTGGAACCTAGTTAAAGACACAATTTTTTTTATCATATTATTAGGACCAAAACTCATTTAAACCAGGAGGTCCTTGGGGCTCTACCTATGATCTTCTGTTTCAGGAATTAGTTTGGTTACTTACATCTGCACTGACCTCTGCATGTGTTAATGTTCTGGGTTATAAACAGCAAAGCTTAACAACCTCAATTCCCAATAGTTTAGCAGCTTTCAATAAAGTTTATTAACAAGACATTATTTTGATGGATTTAAAGGTGGAACAATTTAAGTTTCTTTTATTTTATAGTTACTCCAGTAGATAAATTCTATAAAGTTAAGAAATCACATTTTCTGCCATTTTTTGGTGTTATATTATTTTCCTAATTTTAATGAAAGTGTTAACATATACAAAACACAATTTCCACATTTATCAAGTTAGCATCATCCTATGAGCTATAGCTTTAGAAATCTATTGTGCCTGTTCTATGCATGTATTTTTCCACTCATATTTTGTGACTGTTAGAGATTGGAGAGCAAGTACTAACCGGATGTGTCCTGGTATTCTTCTGTGTGACACTGTATAATACACTGCAAGAAAGGCAGTACAGTCTCAGGTTTACATGTAGAAAACATGTTACCTCTTCAGAGTTGAATAACTTGTCACAGGTATCAGACATAGTAGATGTGTGAATCTGATGACCTCTCACTATCTCTATCACTCTTGTCTTGTACATCACCTTTATTTTAGATATTTGCAATAGATTTCTCAACACAGAATCTAAGATAATGCTTTAAAATTCAGGCCAGATAAAATGATTCTGCTCAACTCCCTTTATGGCCAAGTTATTTAGTTCTCATTAGGATGTTAAACCTCTGAAGTAGTTCTTAAGAATGATTATCCTTCAGCAAATATATCTTGTGAGCTTGGAAAGTGGAGGCTTGATATTTTTTATTTCTCTGCTGCTTTTTATGAGGTGTTATGTCATAAACTAATTATTCTACTTTTAAGATTTATGTAGGACCTTTCCATTCTGATTAAACATTATTTTATTGCTTTGGTACAAAGAATGATTCTTAGTGACTTTTTAGAATAATATTCATTTTTTGTTGTTGTAAAGCTGTATCTATTTTTAATAAATGTTCTTTATACATCAGTGAGAATATTTTGTAGCACATTATGAAGTAGATGTAAAATAAAATATATATATAAAGAAAGAAACAAAAAAATTCTTAATATTTAAGTTATTTAATTTTTAAATATATTATTCTTTTTTATAACTTTTTTTAGACTCTCCACAACTGAATGATCTGCCTTGTTAATTGCTCTGGCATGAACACTCAGGTACTGAGATTTAAGTCAACTAGACACAGAATTACTTTAAAAGTATTACTTTTAGAAAGTGATATAATTTTTTTTTTTCTGCAGACAATCAAAGTATTTCCAAGAGGCAATGATTGGAAATTTCATAGAGGCCTTAAATGCACCTCTCTCTAGTTCATTATGTTTTATATTTCTCTTTCATCAAATCTCTATTTTTGACATATTCCTTTAAGCATTTAATTTGCTTGCTTTTATAAATGCAATTAAGATTTTGGCAAATTTACAAAAGAGGCCAAGAAATTGCTGTGAACATGAAGGCAGACATAAATAAATAGAAATTTTGACAAATTTGTTAGCAAGAGAGCTAAATCTACCAAGATTTTCATGGAAAAAAAAATGTGTAGGAGAATATAAGAGATTCCTTTAGCCAACTCTAACTGAAGATGAACATAAAACAAAGAAGCTGGAAGCCATCATTATTATGATTCTTTCTATTTAGCAAACAAATGCGATGGCGGTCAATAACAGGAGTATATGTCTATAAAAACTAGGATAAAAATTATTACTTTCTAGAATTTCATGGAAAAAATAGGAAGACAGAGAAAAGGGACATGTAACATAATTTAGAGAAACCTAGGTAAAACAATAATTTTAGTAGAAATTACCTGTGTTCATGTTCGTTTTTCATAGTACAAGCTTCTCTGCATCCTCCTTCCAGTCCCAGCTCCATGATGCTCCTTGTGACTGAATCCTCAGCTGGAGTGGAAACCAGACATGACTCACTACCTCTCAGATGGAAAGGTCAGGCAGGCAGGTAGGCAGCTCACTGGCATCCCTATTCACAAAGGACCAGGTGACATCTTGGTAACAGCATGAGACAAAGAAAATCTTATTAAAACTTCTCTAATTCTGCACAGTGTCCTTGCTTATGTGAATTGCCTTCTGGGCAGGATGATTTCATAACTATTGGGCTTTAATTTGATTGATGGGGATCTGAAAGCTTTAGGCTAGAACCAAGTGTCCTTGAATAACAACCTGTTTTCATTCTCTTCCCTCCTTTCATACAACAGACTGTCCAATAAAGATTTAAAGTATATTTTAAGTACATTTAAAATATATTTTTAAAAATTTAGAGTGGTCTCAAATTTTAACCCTCTTGTGGGCTCTCATGTCTAGTCCGACCTTGTCTATGTAGTTCATCACTCCCTTCATCTTCCACCTCTGGCATTTTATATCATCCTTCCTTGTTTCATTTTCTTTCCTCGGCCTTCATCACTAATGTACCATGTTTACACACCCATTGATGCCCACACACTTAAAGATTTCTATCTGTCCATTGTTTTATCTCTAATGCTTAAATAATATTGATACACAGTAGGCATTCAATAAGAAAAAATAGTAAATATTTATAATAAATACTTGTTGCTTGAATGAATAGAACTGTATTTTTTTTATAAGGATGGCTAGTAATAAAATTTAGAAAGCATGTAATGCTTCAGAAGTTTTCCTATTTTAAAATTTAGAATTTAAACTACTCAGTCAGACAATTACCCCTTTTTTAAATCCTTGCCTTAGGATATGTTTTTATTGATTTGAGAGAGAGAGAGAGAGAGAGAGAGAGAGAGAAGATAAAGATATATCAATTGGTTGCCTCCCATATGTGCCCCAACCAGGGATGGAATCTACAAACTTTTGATATACAGGACAACATTCCAACTAACTGAGTCACTAGGCCAGGGCAGATAATTCCCTTTTATAATTCATTAGAGGCCTGGTGCATGAAATTCGTGCACATGGCAGGGAACCTCAGCCTAGCCTGCACTCTTTCCAATCTGGGACCCCTTGGGAAATGTCTGACTGCTGGTTTAGGCCCGTTTTCTGACAGTCGGACATCCCTCTCACAATCCTGGATCACTGCCTCCTAATCACTCACCAGCCTGTCTACCTGGTTACCCTAAACTGACCCTCCTGCTGGCCTGATCACTCCTCACTGCCTCTGCTTCCAGCCTAATCGCCCCTAACTACCCTCATGCCGATCTAGTCACCCCTTACGGCTCCCCCGCTGGCCTGGTCACCCACACGGCCTGATGTTCAGTCTTTTGGTCATCCCTCACTAACCCCCCTGCCAGCCTGGTTATAGGCAGCCATCTTATGAGAGTTTGAGAGTTAATTTGCATATTACCTTTTTATTATATAGGATTTCATGCTAGCATGTGCAAGGTATATAAGCGACCACAGAATAAATGTTGAGAAGCTTCTAAGTCAGTTGTCCTTATCCCAACTGAACTCAAAAGAAAAACACATGCCCATGTCCCTTTTCCCTCGGTCCACCCAGGATACCTCAGTCATCCTTCAGAGAGACAGGTGATTGTCACATGGTACAGAAAGACTAGAATGTACTCTTTTATAGGAGAGAAGAATTGATAGGGCTGAAATGCTCAGTTACTTTTCTCAACTCACCATCACACAAGTAATTGTTTCTACCATGAGACAAAATGTATATGTGCATGTGCAGGGTGTGTGTTAGGGCAGGGTTTGGGGAGTAGTTGAAGAGAAACTAAAAAGCTTGCTTTAGTGAAAATTTCATCATGAATCTTTAAGATAAAAAAAAAAAATGGTGGTCACCACTATTTCTGACCATGTAACCTTCCCAAGCCTGTCTGACCCATTTGGCTAAATTATTTAATTTGAAGTCACACAGGACCATAGCTTTCACTCAGATGGGAGTCTATCAGTAGCTTAACAAAACAATCCTGTTTACACACATATGATCTACTCTCCTGATAGTAAACATTTATTCTTTATTTCTCCTTGGAACACTGGTGAGTGGTTAAGCATTTGAGCTTAATTACTATAATATGTATCATACATTATATTAATTAACTCAAATTGCCATTGTACCTTAGACTAAAATGTAGATCCTTATTCTGTTTCTCATAATAATGCTTCATAGATAGACTAAAACTATAAAATATAGGAGGAGAGTTACATGGTCAATTTGTGACATGTGGGATTTGTATTGGTCTGAGCACCTTAATTACATTATTTCTGCTCTATGGCATTCTCTCCTCTTCCTTCAAAGTGTAGTGTGTAATTTTCTTAATTTTCAACTTAGGTGATATTTCCTGCAGAATGGTTTCCTTGAACCTCCTTGCTTTGGTTAGTGCCTCTTCTATTGACCCTTTTCTTCCTTCTTTAGCCCTTAGCATATTGTATTTAACACTATTCTTATTGTGAGAGTCAAGTCTAGTTCGATTGTCTGACTTCCTTCTTTAATTATATGTCCTGTGAAGATATATTGTATCCTATCCACTTTGTTCACTATTTCATTTATAATTATTACCATGATTATTCTGCTTTTAGTATACTTTTGTCAAATTAATGAAAGATTGATTCCAAAGAATAGAAGTCTTTAAGTCTACCTGGCATGAAGAAATTTTGGAATTTCACAGGCTGTTCAGATCGAATATTACCTCTCACAAGTGGCTGCTATTGAAACATGCACTCAGGTTTCCCACTTGTGAGAGGGTTTACTCTACCCTGGAAATGCCTACCTCTGCCTATAGTAAGCTTGCCATTTGTAGGTCTTTCCCCTTTACCATATGAGTGATGTCATTTAGAGGGCCATGTTCAAGTGAAGCCTAGACTGGGGCTTTTTAATGTGGAATTTATGAAAATCCCTTCAATTGTATACAAAAGGATATAAACAAGCAATCCAATGGCATTATAAATTTAAATAAAGAGTAAGGCAGAGGAATCAGGAGCCTATTCTACTTTCTTTTCTGTGTAGGGTGATAGTTGGAGATTCTGTGTTTCCCTTAAAATTTACATCTGGAAGAAAAAGTTCAAAGGGACCATGATGCTGATTGAAAATAATGAGGAGAGCTGTGAGGAGGTGGTTTGAGCATCAAGAGCTATGGTGACAAATCAATGTTCTTTCTTTTGATTTGATAGTGATCCATTCAAATAAATTCTTTTTATTTTTAAAGCCTTTTTATGATTCTGCCTTTACCTGTGTCCCCAATACCAAAAAGAATATCCAAAGTCATTTGATGCAAGTTAATTAGTTCTGGGTTGGTAATGTCCTAGTACCACCCTATACATACAGCTTACAACCTTAAGTATGTAATAATACATATTTTAGCAACTGTTGTTTCCTGAAACAAATTGTTGTCTGAATTAAATGATGTGATGTTCATACATTTCTAATTCTTCTGAGCATAAAATATGGTAGAACTGAGCTATTTTCCCTTAGATGGAACCTTTCAAGGGTTTGAATCATGTAAGTTGTGTGATCTGTTACGTATTTTAGACAGAAAAAAAAAATCTTGTATTTCTGGAAGAATGAACTGGAGAAAGAGAACCTGAGTGTCAGGAAAGCTAATTAGGAGACCATGGTAATAATAGGCATAAGGTCATGTTATGTGCACTCTTATTTTTGTATAGAGGCTAGGAAAAAGGGGATCAATATGAGAGATATATTGGAAGTAAAATTGACAAGACTGGACAAACAGCTAAATGATGTTTTGGGGGCAAGTAATTCAAACATAATTTTCAAATTTTGAGGTTGGCTGACAAAGATTGATGATGGTTCCTTTTATTTTGACATGAAACACAGCTGTCTTTCTCAGTCTTATTGAATCTGAAATATAGGCATTGAGTAACATTCTTCGGCAGAGTTAAAATGGGTAAAAATTCTTCTATGTGTAAAAATTCCCTTGATTCTCTATTACTTAGTTGTGATTTTTATGGCAAATCTGTGGCCAGGAGTCAAATACAGACACACAGCATTCATGCAAATAGAAACAGCATGAATTAACAGCAGGAGAACTTTATGAACAAGATTTTTAGTACATTTTTGCTTGAAAACACTAATAAATCAGTTCTGTAGAAAACCTCTGTCCTGATATACCTCCCCTCAAGGTAATAAGGATGATTTCCTCATTTATTACTTGTCTAAGCTTTAACCTTTGTAACTTCCCCTGAGTCAAATTGCAATTCAAGTTTTAGTGTGATGATTTATGTATCATATTATGAAGTAGTTTGTGTAAAATATATTTTTACTCAGTATTCCTTAAAGTTATTTTATGTAGAATTTTTTTCATCCCAGTCTTTCTTTAAATCTGAAATTAAGGTTGCTAATAATAAAGGAACAAAAGGACAAATTTTTCTTTCTCTCTTCTGGCTCCATAGGGTACTTCAATATTTTCTCTTTAGGTTGGAAAAGAAAAAAAGACACACACACTCTTTTTGTAGCCAGTTTTCAAAATCAGGCTGAATCCATAGGTACTTTGACACCATGACCCTGTAACTGCCCTCTAGCTTAGAATCCAGGATGGGAGCTAAGTGTCTTTGAAACAGTTTATTAAATTAGGTCACTAGCTATGACTATAAAGTGAAATAGAAATGTTATATCTAGGTAACTAACAAAAACTATCTCAGGTGAATTAGTCTAAATTAGCAATCTTTCAATTCATTTTATATTTATAAACAGCTGGAAGATTTTACTTAATCTAAGTATGCTGTAATTTTGCCATTACACTAATAATGATGGTTAGTTTACGATGTTATGGAGACCTTAATATTTGCCAGATTCTATGCTTGTCAATTTATGTATTATCATGTTAAATGCATATAACTACTTATGAATTTGGTACTATTTTTCATATTGATATTTGAAACAACTACAGCTCAAAGAAATGAACTTGCTCAGTTATATATAATTTTCAAGAAGCAGGTCTATTTTATCTGATGTCAAAGGCCATTCTCTTAACCACTGTACTAAAATTATTTGATAACTCCTTTATTTTTTTCTGTTTCCTTACTAGAGTATCAAAATTTATACTTTAAATGATGTTTAAATAAGTTGACTATTTTCAATGTGTTTCTTATACATTATTCAATGTTCTTCTTATATCAATATGTCTTCTGCTCCATAACTATTTCATGCATCTTAAGATGTCAGTTTTAATAATATAAATGAATGGGTAATAAAACTGCTTTTATTATGCTTTGAAAATTTCAATTTTAAGAAAATGATATTATTTTAATAAGAATTTGTTTACGAGAATGATCTATTATTGGTGGTAAAATGGATATCACTTCTATAAAGATAACATTATAGCCAGTGCCTTGCTAATGATCTGTCAAGTATATTTACAAATGCTATCCTCTCACAGGGAATAAAAGAGAAACTTCCATGTTAACTCAAAAACTGTTTGAAATATTAATAATGTGCACCAGAGTGAGTAAAGATTGATAACTGGTATTGTTTTATGGGTCTGAGGAACAGTATTATCCTTGTTTAACTATATGGTAGACTAGAATGATAAAACTCACTCTTGCCAATTGGGCATTGTCATGTGTACCAGGAGGCTGTTGGTTTGATTTCTGGTCAGGGCATTGGATCCTCAGTAGGGGGTGTGCAGGAGGCAGCAGATGAATGTTTTTCTCATAGATGTTTCTATCTCTCTCCCTCTCTTTCTCTCTCTGAAATTGATTAAGAAAATATATTTTTAAACTCACCTATGAAAGTAAAGGTTCTCAATTATCCCTTCCTACGAATCACTTCCCACTAATAAAAGTTGAGCTGTTCATGGGAAAAATGGAGTTGGCACTTCTGAAATTTCTATTATTCATTTACTGCAGATTTATGTAGTTTATTTTTTAAATTGAATTTATTGGAGTGACATTGGTTCACAAAATCATACAGGTTTGAAGTGAACAATTCAGCAAAAGATCTTAACACTGCATTGTGTACCCATCAACCCCAAGCCAAATTTCTTTCTGTCCCCTTTCTCCCTGCTCCTTTGCCTACCTCCACATACTCCACCCATTCCTCTTTCCCTCTGGCTATCACTACATTGTTGTTTACATCTATGTGTGTGTGTGTGTGTGTGTGTGTGTGTGTGTGTGTCTATATATACTAGTGGCCTGGTGCACAAAATTCATGCACGGGGGGGTAGGGGGTGGGTGCTCCTCAGCCCGGCCTGAACCCTCTCCTACTGCCGGTTTACAGGGATCGGACCTAAACTGGTAGTCTGGAACTGCTGGCTCCTAACTGCTCACCTGCCTGCCTGCCTGCCTGATTGCCCCTAACCACTCTGCCTGCCAGCCTGCTTGCCCCTAATTGCACCCCACCAGCCTGCTCACCCCTACCTTCCCTCCCCACTGGCCTGCTTGCCCCCAGCTGGCCCCCTGCTGGCCTACTCACTCCAAACTTACCCCCTGCTTTCCTGATCACTTCCAACTGACCCCCATTGACAGCCTGCTCACCCCCAACTGCTCACCCCCCACTGGTCTGCTCACCCCCAAGGGCCGCACCCCCTACCAGCCTGATTACCCACAACTGCTGTCCCATCTTGGCCTGATAACTCACAACTACCTTCCCCTCTTAGCCTCTTACCACCTCTACCTCAGCCCTGTCACCATGGTTTTGTCCAGAAGAATGTCTAGAAGATCTCCCAGTCTAATGAGCACATTACCCTTTTATAAGTATAGACAGAGGCCTGGTGCACAGGTGGGGGGCAGCTGGTTTACCCTGAAGGGTGTCCCGGATGGGGGTGGGGGTTCTTTGGGGCATGGGGTAGCCTGGGCAAGGGGCCTGTGGTGGTTTGCAGGCCATCCACACTTCCATGGGGTGAGGGTCTGTTTGAAGACTTGGCACACCACCTGGCTACCCAAGCCCCCAGCCCCTCCTTTTATTTTTTTTATTTTTTCAGTGCCTCTTGAGCAGAGGCCAGGGCCAACTGAAAGCAGGTATCTGAGATTTATTTATCTTCTATAATTGAAACTTTATATCCTTGAGGAGAGGCCAGGGTGGGTGGGAAGTTTGGCCTCACTGGGGGCAACCCAAACCTCCTGTCACTCCAGCTCTGTGGAAGCTCGCCATGTTTGTGGGTTAATTTGCATACTTGCTCTGATTGGCTGGTAGGCATAGCGGAAGTATAGTCAATTTGCATGTTTCTCTTTTATTAGATAGGATTTGTATATATACATATAGAATAGAATGTCTGCTTAATCCCTTCACCTTCTGTCATCCAGTTCCCCAAAGCTTTTCCCCTCTGACAACTCAGTTTATTCAGTGTATCCATGTCTCTTTTCTCTTTTGTTCATTAGATTCTGCATATAAGTGAGATCATATGGTAATTGTCTTTCTCTGACTGGCTTATTTCACTTAGCATAATAGTCTCCAGGTGCATCCATACTGACTTGAAAGGTAAGATTTTCCTATCTTCCTTCCTATCTTCCTTCCTTCCTTTTTTTTTTTTTATAAATATATTTTATTAATTTTTTACAGAGAGGAAGAGAGAAGGATAGAGAGTTAGAAACATCAATGAGAAAGAATCATCGATCAGCTGCCTCTTGCACACCTCCTACTGGGGATGTGCCCGCAACCAAGGTACATGCCCTTGACCAGAATCAAACCTGGGACCTTTCAGTCTGCAGGCTGATGCTCTATCGACTGAGCCAAACCAGTTTTGGCCCTTCCTTCCTTCCTTCCTTCCTTCCTTCCTTCCTTCCTTCCTTCCTTCCTTCCTTCCTTCCTTCCTTCCTTCCTTCCTTCCTTCCTTCCTTCCTTCCTTCCTTCCTTTCTTTCTTTCTTTCTTTCTTTCTTTCTTTCTTTCTTTCTTTCTTTCTTTCTTTCTTTCTTTTTTTCTTTCTTTCTTTTTTTCTTTCTTTCTTTCTTTCTTTCTCTCTTTTTTCTTTCTTTTCTTCTTTTACAGCTGAATAGTATTCTATCATGTAAATGCATCACAGCTTTTTCTCCATTCATCTACTAATCGTCATTTGGGCTATTTCCAAATCTTGGCTATTGTAATTAATGCTGCAATGAAGATAATGGTACATAGTGTTATTTGTTTTCTTTAATTTTAAAAATGTTTTTTTTATTAATTTTTCTTTAATAAAAGAAGGAGGGAGAAGGACAGAGAAGTAGAAACATCACTGAGAGAGAACATTATCAATCACTTGCCACTTGCATGTCTTCTAGTGGGATTGAAACCATGTGCCCTTACTAGGAATGGAACCATGACCTCTTGGTTCCTAGGTTTATGTTTAACTACTGAGCCACATTGGTCAGACAGTAGTTCATAGTTTAAAAAGTTATTTCAGAATAAAAGTTTCATGAGCTTTGTGGAGTCTACTTTTTTCCTGAAATATACTATGGGTAATTTCACTATTAAATTAATATCCACAATAAAGATTGAGAAAAGATTGAATCTATTTCTTTTGTGAAATCACTTGAAAATATGTAGTGTGTGTATGAGTATGAACATATATGTGTTCATATATTCATAATAGTGTTTTATATTAAATTATCTAGGCTTGAGATATTGGCTGATGTTATGAAAAAAAGATCAAATCATTGGAGATAAATCATCTTGAAAGTAATCTTGAATTAACATTTATTTGGTGCCTACTTGAGCTTAATACAAAGAAAATTAAGTAGGTATAATCATTGGCTTATGCCACATAAGTTCTAATAAACATGGAAACTAAATTAAAACATAAAAGAACATGCATATTATTGTGAACTCATTTAAGAAAAAAATTTAAAAAAACAACTAAAGTGATAGTAAGATAAAATAAAAAGTCTTTACTACTAGAATGTGTCTTTTCATGGCTGTTGCACTGAAACTGTACTAATAATTTCCTCACTGGTCTAGGCTCTTTGGCAGTTTTACAACATGACTGTTCTGCTTCTTTCATTGATGAACCTTTCTAGATAAGATATAAAGGGAGTCTGCTTCCCCTATGTTTCAGAGTTAGAAATGACAGATTATTCCTATTTCTTTCTAATGCTTATTGAGGAATTATTTTCCTACCTTACCTTTAAGGTGGCCACTAAGTATTTCATTTTTTTTATTTATTTATTTATTTTTTAATATATTTTATTGATTTTTTTTTTGACCCTCTCCCTCCCTCCCACACATCCCCTCCCTCCCCAGAGTTTTGTGTCCATTGGTTGCACTTATATGCATGTATACAAGTCCTTCGGTTGATCTATTATCTCCCCCAGATCTTCCTCCCGTCCCCGCTGTAACTTGACAGTCTACTTGTTGATATACTGTCTCTATATCTATCTTATGGTTCATCAGTTTATAATGTTCTTTATTATCCACAAATGAGTGAGGTCATGTGGTGTTTCTCTTTCATTGATTGGCTTATTTCACTCAGCATGATGTTCTCCAATTCCATCCAGGATGCTGCAAATGATGAGAAATCCTTCTTTTTTATGGCAGCATAGTATTCCATTGTGTAGATGTACCAAAGTTTTTGGATCCAATCATCTGCTGACGGACACTTAGGCTGTTTCCAAATTCTGGCTATTGTAGATTGTGCTGCTATGAACATAGGGGTGCATATATCCTTTCTGATTGGTGTTTCTAGTTTCTTGGGATATATTCCTAGAAGTGGGATTACTGGGTCAAATGGAAGTTTCATTTTCAGTTTTTTGAGGAAACTCCACACTGTTCTCCACAGTGGTTGCACCAGTCTGCATTCCCACCAGCAGTGCACGAGGGTTCCTTTTTCTCCGCAACCTCGCCAACACTTGTCATTTGTTGTTTTGTTGATGTTGGCCATTCTGACAGGTGTGAGATGGTACCGCATTGTTGTTTTGATTTGCATCTCTCGGATAATTAGTGACTTTGAGCATGTTTTCATGTGCTTTTTGGCCTTCCTTCTGTCTTCTTTTGAAAATATTCTATTTAGGTCCATTGCCCATTTTTTAATTGGATCATTCATCTTCCTTTTATTTAGTTGTATAAGCTGTTTGTAGATGTTGGAGATTAAACCTTTATCAGTGGTAACATTTGCAAATATGTTCTCCCACACAGTGGGCTTTCTTGTTGTTTTGTTGATGGTTTCTTTTGCTGTAAAAAAGCTTTTTATTTTGATGTAGTCCCATTTGTTTATTTTCTCTTTAGCTTCCATTGCACTAGGGGTAGTATCAGTGAAGAAGTTTTTTTGGCATACGTCTGAGATTTTGTTGCCTGTGGATGCTTCAAGTATTTTTATGGTTTCCAGTCTGATGTTTAAGTCCTGTATCCATTTTGAGTTTATTTTTGTGTATGGTGTAAGTTGGTGATCTAGTTTCATTCTTTTGCATGTATCTGTCCAATTTTCCCAACACCATTTATTGAAGAGACTGTCTTGACTCCATTGTATATTAGTGCCTCCTTTGTCAAATATTAATTGAGCATAGTGATTTGGGTTGATATCTGGGTTCTCGATTCGATTCCATTGATCTATATGTCTGTTTTTGTGCCAGTACCAGGCTGTTTTGAGAACAGTGGCTTTGTAATACAGTTTGAAGTCTGGTATTGAGATACCTCCTACTTTACTCTTCTTTCTCAGGATTGCTGTGGCTATTCGGGGTTTTTTATTGTTCCAAATGAACTTTTGGAGAGTTCTTTCAAGGTCAGTGAAATATGCCGTTGGTATTTTAATGGGGAGTGCATTGAACTTATAGATTGCTTTAGGAAGTATGGACATTTTGATGATGTTGATTCTACCAATCCATGAACATGGTATGTTCTTCCATCTGTTTACATCTTCCTCTATTTCTTTTTTCAGTGTCGTGTAGTTTTCCGCGTATGGTCCTTTACTTCCTTAGTTAAGTTTATTCCTAGGTATCTTAATTTTTTTGGTGCGATGGTAAATGGAATTGCTTTTTTAGTCTCTGTTTCTATAAACTCACTGTTGGTGTATAGAAATGCCATAGATTTCTTGGTGTTAATTTTGTATCCTGCTACATTGCCAAATTCATTTATTAAGCCAATTAGTTTTTTAATGGAGTCTTTTGGGTTTTTTATATACAATATCATGTCGTCTGCAAATAAGGATAACTTTACTTCTTCTTTTCCAATTTGGATGCCTTTTATTTCCTCCTCTTGTCTAATTGCAATGGCTAGTACTTCCAGTACTATGTCAAAGAGGAGTGGCGATAGTGGGCATCCCTGTCTTGTTCCTGTTCTTAGAGGGAATGGTTTTAGTTTTTGCCCATTGAGTATGATGTTGGCTGTGGGTTTATCATATATAGCTTTTATTACGTTGAGGTATGATCCTTGTACTCCCACCTTGTTAAGAGTTTTTATCAGGAAAGGGTGTTGGATTTTATCAAATGCTTTTTCTGCATCAATTGATATGACTATATGATTTTTATCTTTCAACTTGTTTATGTGATGTATCACGTTTATTGATTTGCGGATATTGTACCAACCTTGCATTCCTGGAATAAATCCTACTTGGTCATGGTGTATGATCTTTGTGATGCTCTGCTGGAGCCGATTTGCTAGAATTTTGTTGAGGATTTTGGCATCTATGTTCATGAGGGATATTGGCCTGTAATTCTCTTTCATTGAGTTGTCTTTATCGGGTTTTGGTATTAGGGTGATGCTGGCTTCATAGAAGGAGTTTGGAAGTGTTCCTTCCTCTTGAATTTTTTGGAATAGTGTGAGGAGGATAGGTTTTAGTTCTTCCTTGAATGTTTGGTAAAACTCTCCTGTGAAGCCATCTGGCCCTGGGCTTTTGTTTGCTGGAAGCTTTTTGATGACTGTTTCAATTTCTTCCCAAGTCACTGGTCTATTGAGATTTTTAGATTCTTCCTGATTGAGTTTTGGAAGTTTGTATTTTTCTAGGAATATGTCCATTTCCTCCAGGTTGTTCAGTTTGTTGGAATAGAGTTGTTCGTAGTATTTTGTAACAATCCATTGTATTTCGGTGGGGTCTGTTGTTATTTCACCTCTTTCATTTCTGATTTTGTTTATTTGGGTCCTCTCTCTTTGTTTCTTGGTTAGCCTGGCTAGAGGTCCATCTATCTTGTTTATTCTTTCAAAGAACCAGCTCTTGGTTTTGTTGATCTTATGTATTGTTTTTTTGGTCTCTATGTCGTTTATCTCTGCTCTGATTTTTGTTATTTCCTTCCTTCTGCTTACACTGGGTTTTTCTTGTTGCTCCTTTTCTAACTCTTTGAGTTGTAGAGTTAGATCATCTGTTACTATTTTTTCTAGTTTTTTGCAATAGGCTTGTAAGGATATGAACTTCCCTCTCAAAACTGCTTTTGCTGTGTCCCAAAGATTTTGGATTGTTGTGCTTTCATTGTCATTTGTTTCCAGGATGTTTTTAATTTCTTCCTTGATTTCTTTGGTAACCCAGTCCTTGTTTAATAGCAAGCTGTTTAGTCTCCATGTGTTTGATTTCTTTGGATTATTTTTATTGTAGTTAATTTCCAGTTTTATGCCATTATGGTCTGAGAAGATACTTGATATGATTTCTATCTTCTTGAATTTGAAGAGACTTTGCCTATGTCCCAAAATGTGGTCTATCTTTGAGAATGTCCCATGTGCACTTGAGAAGAATGTATATTCTGTGGCTTTGGGGTGGAGTGTCCTGAAGATGTCAATTAATTCCATCTGGTCTAGTGAGTCATTTAGGATTGATATTTCTTTGCTGATTTTTTGTTTAGATGATTTGTCGAAGGGTGACAGTGGGGTATTAAAATCTCCTACTATGATTGTATTGCTATTAATCTCTCCCTTAATGTCCTCCAGGAGTTTTTTAATGTATTTGGTTGCTCCTGTATTGGGTGCATATATATTTACCAGGGTTATTTCTTCTTGTTGGATTGTTCCCTTTAGTATTATGAAGTGGCCTTCATTATCTCTTGTTATGTCCTTCACTCTGAGATCTAATTTGTCAGATATAAGTATTGCTACCCCAGCTTTTTTTTCATTTCCATTTGCCTGGAAAACTTTTTTCCATCCCTTCACCCTCAGTCTGTGTGCATCTCTTTTTCTGAGGTGGGTTTCTTGTAGACAACAGATGTATGGGTCTTGTTTTCTTATCCAATCTGTTACCCTATGTCTTTTGATTGGAGCATTTAATCCATTTACATTTAAGGTTATTATTGATAGGTACTCATTTGACGCCATTTTTATTCTATACCCGTGTTCCTTCTTCACTTCTTATTTCTTTATTTTTACAGTAGACCCTTTAGCATTTCTTGCATTGCTGGTTTGGTGGAGATAAATTCCTTCAGTCTTTTTTTGTCTGTGAAGCTCCTGATTTCCCCTTCAATTCTGATTGATAGCCTTGCTGGGTACAGTATTCTTGGATTCAGACCCTTCCTTTGCATGACTTTGTATATTTCATCCCATTCCCTTCTGGCCTGATAAGTTTCTGTTGAGAAATCAGTTGCTAGTCTGATGGGGGTTCCTTTGTATGTAACTTTCTGTCTCTCTCTGGCTGCTTTTAAGATTCTTACTTTGTCATTGTTGTTTGCCAATTTAATTATAATGTGCCTTGGAGTCTGTCTTCTGGGATTCATTTTGCTTGGGACTCTGCGGGCATCTTGGATTTGTGTGGGTTTTTTCTTTTCTATTTCAGGAAAGTTTTCTGTCATTATTTCTTGAAATACTTTTTCCATGTCTACCTCAGTTTCCTTTCCTTCTGGAACCCCTATTATTCGAATATTATTTTGTTTTGTTTTGTCCCAAAGCTCCCGTAGGCTCTCCTCCTGCTTTTTAATCTTTTTTTCTAGAAGTTGCTCTACTTGGGTATTTTTTTCCATCTTATCTTCTAGCTCACTGATGCGGTCCTCTGCTTCATCTAGTCTACTCTTGATGCTTTCTATTGAGTTCTTCATGGTAGCGATGTCACTTTTCATTTCTTCTTGGTTCTTCTTCAGTTCCTCATGGCTCTTCTTCATTTCCTCATGGTTCTTTCTCATTTCTTCTTGGCTTTTGTCAAATTTCTCTTCCATTCTTTTTAGCCATGCTATGATCATTACTCTGAATTCTTGCTCTGGCAGGCTGCTTACCTCTGGCTCGTTTACTTCCTTTTCTGGTGATGCCTGCTTTTCTTTCACGTGCAGACTATGTTTTTGTCTCCCCATGGCCTCTCTTTTCAGGATGTCTGGTTATGTGGTATTCCTTCTCCTGCGTTGATTTTGAGGTACAAAATACAACACTTCCAGGTACAACACAAGAGGCACTTAACAGGAATGTATTTACAATATTAATAACCTCTAATAAAGGTGACCACTAGAGAAAGGCAACTTAGGGGATAGGAGAGAAGGAATAAAGGTAAAAATAAAATAAAGAAAAATTTAAAAAAAAAATTAAATTAAAATTAAAAAAAAATTAAGTAAATTAAAAAAAAAAGAGGGATAAAGAGATAGAAAAAGAAGAAGAAAAAAAGTAATGACAAAATGAAGTTGGAAAACAGGGAAAAAAAGAAGAGGGAGAGAGAGAGAGAGAAAGAGAGAGAAGAAGCAAACTAAAAGAGAAATGGGAAACAAACTATATATATGTGGAGAAAATTGCCATAGAAAAACCTCTGGACCCAGCCAATGCCAGTAACAATACTTGGAGATTAATACAAACTACAATATCCACTATTATTAAGTAAGGCTATGATATACAGAAGTAAAAGAAACAAAAACAGAGGATTTAAAAAAAAATACAAAGCAACAATAACAATACAGGAATAAGCATAACAATTTCACTAAAAGGCATAAAAATTCACAATAATCAACCTTCACACATACAATGCGAAAAGGATAGAGGGGAGAATGGATTTTTTTTTTTTTTAACTAGTTAATATAGTGCAGAGATTGGTATTTATACACTTGGATCAGGGGTTGGAACTTAGGTCTATAAGTATAGTGAGAGCTCTAGCAGGGGATATACAGAGAGAATAGAGGAAAAACTAAAGCCGGAAAGGGATAGGATAAACTGTAGACTAAAGGGTAAAGTTTAGTAAGAGAGTGATAGTGTAAAGGTTGAGTTGAGATAGGGTTGAATGATGCTATAGTAGAGATTAAAATAGAATGAAGGTTACTCCCAATGTAAAATAATGAAAAAATAAAATGGTACTAGAGAGAGAAAAAAAAGAAAAGAAAAAAAAATAAATAAAAATTTTTTTAAAAAAATTGCAAAATAGCAGTAGTAATAGTGATGATGGAGATTGAAAAATGTAATAATTGAAAAGGTAAAATCAAGTAAGGAAAAAAGAAAAAAAATTGTTTCTTAAGTAAAAGATATGAAAAATGAAAATTAAATAAAAGATGTAAAAAATGAAAATAAAATAAAGAATAGCAAAATTAGCATAAAAATGACCAGTAGTGGTCACTCACTTCCTCAGTTAATGTATTTGGCACTTCTGATTCTCGGACCAGACAGTCTTGCAGTTCCCAGCTTTCCACTGCACCTCAGTTTTGTAAGATAATCCTTAATTTTTAGTAGACTATATCTTAGTTATTTGTGTCCATTTATTTTTGATTAATTAAAAGACAAAAAAAAGAAAGAAAAAAAAAAAAAGAGAAAAAAAAAAGAGAGAGAAAAAAAAAAAAAAAAAAAAAAAGGGCAGTTTGTAATTCAGCTCTTAGGTGTCAGTGTTTCTGGTTTGACCTCCCAGTCTTTTTGGTTGCTCCGGCCTTCTTTCTCTATGGCTCTAGCTGGCAGGGTGCCAGCTGGCTCCCAGACTATCTCTTCTGGCTCCGATCCCTTGTTTCCAGGGAGGCACTTTCTCCCTGCAAATTCCCCGGATATGCCCAACTAGGCTGTCCTTCCCTAGTATTTTGAAGCTAGGGGGTGAAGGGGATCAGGCATCGAGGTGTCCAGATGTTCCGCCCTTGGCGGGACAGCCACGATTCTTAACACTCTGTCCCGTGTCCCCTGGCTTTTTTTTAAAATAAAAAAAAAATTCCCGCTTCTGGGGAAGCTTATGCCAAACCCAGCACTAGATGTCGCTGCAGCCTTCTTAGGGCTCAGCTTTGCAGGCGCTCCATGGAGGCGGGGCCGGCCGGAACTCCCCGGCTACCTTGGCTGCCGGTGCCGCGGGACCGCGATCTCTCAGGCTTTCCCCGCAAATTCTGACCTTTCCGTGGGTGACCGAAGAACTCCTTTGAATCCACGCGCCTGCGCCAACTCCGGCGTCTCAGCTACTGGATGGACCTCTCCGCAGTGGGCTTTCCAGGCCTCAGAGAAGCCACTCCTTTCTCACAGCGCCGCCGCCGCTGCCTCTGCCGCCTCGGCCGCCGCTGTGGCAGTGTTGGCCACCCGGCTGGAAATCCTGTCCAGCGGATCGCTGCCTAGCTTCCTTGAAACCTCTGCTGCCCCTCAGCTGCCAATCAACCCTCCCTGAGCGACTCAGATGTTACTTTTATCCGTTCTGGGACCAGAGTCAGAACAAGTCCGACTGTTCAGTCACCATCTTCAAGCTCCCAGTATTTCATTTTTTTAAATTATATTAAGTACCCACTTGGTGCCAGATATCAAATTAGGTATGTACCTCCTGTGACTGAAGTACAACCTTTTTTCTGCAGTTCTATTGGCCCAAACCTGATTCCTTAATTTGAGAGAAGTCAAATGAAGGAATAAGGTTTGAAGTTTATATTACTGATTCGGATTAACTTTGAGTCTGAAACAATACAAAATATTACTGTTCACACACACCTGTAAATAAGATGGCTCATTTATTTTTTATGTTATGTAAGTTTAAATGCCAATTTTCATCATAGCACATAATTTTCAAGATGGCTTCAGTGGCCACCTGGACATTATCAATGTCCTTTTCTGACAGTAATCACAGGGCCTGGCATGGTACTGCACATATGCTTTAAGCAGAACATAATTTAAAATGTTCCTTCTTGGCTTGACATTCTGCTCAGTCTGAATAATTTCATATTCTGCTTTATTTCCATATGGAGTATATAATCCTAAACTTCTGTAGTGGGATACAAATAATTTGGGGAGCACACTTCACTTACAGATACCTCACGACTCATTCCATTTCTGTCATATTTTGTCATGGTGCCTGATGTTAATAAGAATTTATATACTGCCGAAACCGGTTTGGCTCAGTGGTAGAATGTCGGCCTGCGGACTGAAGAGTCCCAGGTTCGATGCTGGTCAAGGGCATGTACCTTGGTTGCAGGCACATCCCCAGTAGGGAGTGTGCAGGAGGCAGCTGATCAATGTTTCTCTCTCATCGACATTTCTAGCTCTCTATCTCTCTCCCTTCCTCTCTGTAAAAAAAATCAATAAAATATATATTTTTTAAAAAGAATTTATATACTGGCATTTAATGTTGAAACATTAATCAATCACATATACTAGTACATGTTTTGAAATTGTTTTAATAGGTAAACCCATATTTGGGAGGAACAAAAACAATCCAAATGTCAAGGGTATGAAGAGGTTTTAGATTTGGTCAAAATCTGTAAAAGATGACAAAGAAGTCTCCAAAGCTCATTTTTAATCAAAAGTGGCAAAGTACAGTAGCATTTGAGTGAACATGAAGACCTGAAGGTGAACTGTGGTGGCTTTTCTGCAAAGGTGACTGCCAGCAATTCTCTTTATTTCTGTATGTGCATATTTCTCCCTTGTAGCAGGGGAGTTTCTTTCTTCTTTTCTTGAGTCTGGGCTTACCTTGACTTCACCTGACAAGTATAATGGTATAGATGCAACATGGTACAATTTTTGGTCACCATGTGAAGAACCTCTTCTATAATTTTTTGGAAACCAGCCTTTCTGCAAAGAAGTCATGAGTCTTCCCAGGAAGTTAAGTAAAAGGAGAGAAACAGTGGGGCATAAGAGATAATAAAGGAAGAGACAGGGCCAGAAGAACTATGCTGCCCCAATGAAAGATTAGTATCAAGCTGGGCATCTTCCTCCACACAGATGAGTATGTGAGGCTGCATTGGATAATCTAGCAACATTAGAGCCATGCAAGCCAGCAGTGCATGCAGCAAGAAAAGAGCCACACAGTGTTTTGCATGTTTATATGTGCTGTGCTGGGTGGAGGAGAAGCAGATAACTTTTATTTTTATTTGGCCCTTTCAACATGAGTTGTAAGCCATGTCTTAAGGATCTATCCTAGTAACAGCTATGAGCTTATTTTCCTAAAGTAATGGAGCCTTGTTTTAGCATATGTTGTGATTTAGAAGAAGGAGAAAAAGAAGAAGAAGATGGAGGAAGAGGAGGAGGAGGAGAAGGAGGAGGAGGAGAAGGAGGAGGAGGAGGAGGAGGAGGAGGAGGAGGAGGAGGAGGAGGAGGAGGAGGAGGAAAGGGGAGGAGGAGGAGGAGGAGGAGGAGGAGGAGGAGGAAAGGGGAGGAGGAGGAGGAGGAGGAGGAGGAGGAGGAAAGGGGAGGAGGAGGAGGAGGAGGAGGAGGAGGAGGAGGAGGAGGAGGAGGAGGAAGGGAAGGAGAAGGAGGAAGAGGAGGAGGAGGAGGGGAGAGGAGGAGGAGAAGGAGGAGGAGGAGAGGAGAGGAGGAGGAGGAGGAGGGGGAGGAGAAGAGAAGAATCTATATTTGTTTAAGCCATTTGGAGTTTCTAAATCATACTACTGACAGAGATGATCCTGACAAAAGTTTAGACCCCTCAGAGTCTCACCTCTTTTAAAACTTCATTTTTATTGTTGACATTATTACAGATGTCCCCATTTTCCCTCCCCTACTTTGCTCACCTCCACCCAACTGCTTTTCAACTTTTTTTCTTTGTCTGCACTGTTCTGCCAGGCATGCATTGCCCAGCTTTAGCAAAAATTCCAAGTCAGTTTAGCAAGAATCTCCCTACTCTTGCTATCTGACAACCCACAATATCTGATCAAGTTCATCACTCCCAACTTATGATGAGTAAGTCCTTAACTGGCCTTCAGCAAAAATCCTATTATCAGTTTAGCAAGAATACCCCTAGCATTGATGTCCCCTCTTAATAATGTTCTATCCACTGACTCCTTACTTTGTTCCTTGGTTATAAGTCCTCGGTTATCTCTGCTATATTTGGAATTGAGCTATATCTCTCTTCCATGTTAAGATAGTCTTGGCATCAATTCCAAAAGTTATGAATAAAGTCTCCCTTACCATTTTACCAAGTTTCAGAATAACTTTTCCTTGAACACTACCAAATCTAATATTTTCTGATTTAGAGGCCTTCCTCAGAAAGTAACCTGTGGATTCAGTGAGGATCAGGCATCTGGAATAAGTTTAGAAGGGCTGTTTTATTTTGTATTTTTTGTTTTATTATCTGCATTAATAGAACCCATAAGCCTACATAGCACCGTAAAAGAAACTAGCTTATTCTTTTACTGAAGAAAAAGGAAAGTGATTCAGTACACATAAGTCTTTTTACATCTACTTTTTCCAATAAGTGGGTTTCTCTTTTAAGAACTAATTGTTCAAGAGCCTGTATTTTATTGGCTTGGCACATACTATAGAAGTTACCAGAAATTGAAAACTGCAAAGAAAAATGTTATTTCTGTTTGTATTTCAGACAAATTTGGAATATCTATTCACTTTTTTCATTTTTTGGAAATTTCCCCTCCAACATAGTCACAACAAAAAGCCAATTTGTTTGAGTTTGGCTGTAAGCCATAAATTTACAGAATTCACAACACCATTTGAGATTTCTTTTGTGTTGTTTCCTTTTGATCTTCATAGCTTTTGATAAACATGGCCTTGCTTTCAAAATGGGAGAAATAAAAAACCTGGATCCTGATCAGAATAATCCATGCAGGGTAGATATTTCTGGAAATTACATGGAAATAATGCTACTGCTCATAAAATAAAAATATAAAATTACATTTAAACAAGATGGTTCTATGTTAGTAAAAATCAATATTATTGAGGAGACAGATATTTGGTTGGAAAATATTTACACTTATCAGAAGAAATTGTCATTTTTATGCCAAAAATATTCTATCAATCTTCTAATTTTTAAAGTGATCATAGAATCATATAAACATTTGAATATGAACATGTACTATAGTATGTTAAGGGAAATATTTAGGTAGTTATTTGAATCAGATAATAGATCTAATTGTTGTTACCACTAATTATAGCATAAGTTGAAAGAATTCTGGGGGAAAAATATTATATATTTGGAGAAACACATTGGGATCAAAGACCATAAAGGTGGTAATTGTTGAAAAATAAAATCACTGTTCTTCCAGTAACAGTGGAGAAAATTTGAATTTGATTATAAGTGTAGACAAAGCTTATCAATGAAAAGACTTTGGGTTTTCAATAATAACTATTAACGGTTGTTTTAGAAAATCATTGTTGAAGAGCACAGAAAATATCTGGAACATAGATAAGAAGTCTATTTCTAAGTGTTTTACAGGATTAGAAAATTAGATAAAAGGAGCATGGGGTACAGCAACGGGAGACTACATAATGGCCTTGTAATAAAAAATTAGGTTATTGCTGATGCTGCCCTGATCATTTCTTTCACACTGTTTTGCAAGGTAATTTTAAAAACCTGTTTTCCAATCATGTAATAGAAGTGGAGAAAGGAAGTAATTATACAGATAAAACGATTCCTGCAAATTTATTACTAGCTAGAGTTATCTAGATAGTTAAAATATTGTTCTCTTTGCATATGTAGATAATTATTTTTAAATTGTGGTTAGGTATGGGGAAACATTTTTTTTAAGCATGTTTGATTTATGGAGAATGTTTTTTTGCAAAATAATTATTTTGTTTACAACTGATGTCTGGTCAAAATGCTGTAATTCTCTGCTCCATTGGTTATGATATGGGACCCACCCATTCCATTTTATCCTAGAGGTTTTGTTTACTTCAGGGAGCTTACTGATCTCCCAGTCCCTGAACATATGCTTTCATAAGGATGCATTCTCTATGTTTAATTTCATTTACCTTTGTGTAGCTCACTACACACATAAAACCATTATTTCTCAAATACAATACTGAAGTAAATGTCTTACAGATACATATAATGAAAAAAAATCCATGGCGAGGTACACTTTTATTTTGTTAAAATAAACAAACAAAAAAGAGAAAAGTAAAACCCCAATGAAACTAGCAAATAGAGAACTGACAGCTTTGCAGGCTGTACTGTCATCACTAGTCAATCCCTTTGAGAATTATACACTAGAAGCAAAAATCCAGTTGCTGAATATGTTTCATATCATTATTTATTCCCTTTAAACAGAATGAAAGTAAAGAAAATATAGCCAATGCATATCTAATTACGATTGTTCATCATCTTCCAGCTTGACTCAAATCTCCATGTGAATCTTCCTACACTAACAGAGAGGAGCCAGAAGACAGACTTTGTTTCATTGAGTTCTCCTTGGACTCATTTAATTCCCTTTCATTACTGACAGGGCAGCATCTGTGTTTTCTTCCCTTTTCCTTTAGTTGTTGAAACTCCCTTCAGAAGTTATACACAGACGTAGTTGGAGAATTTATTTTTCTTTTTCTTTTTTTAAAATATATTTTATTGATTTTTTACAGAGAGGGAGGGAGAGGGATAGAGAGCTAGAAACATCGATGAGAGAGAAACATTGACCAGTTGCTTCCTGCACACCCCTCACCAGGGATGTGCCTGCAACCAAGGTACATGTCCTTGACTGGAATCGAACCTGGGACTTTTCAGTCCGCAGACCGACGCTCTATCCACTGAGCCAAACCAGTTTCTGCTGGAGAATTTCTTAATCCCCTGTTTTATTCTATATCAACCTACTTATCTCAAAACTTTATAAACTTTTCAACACCATCTAGCATTCAACTATATGATTAATCTGTATTCTGATTAATAATTATTTTTAATTACATTTAAGTTGCATTAATTACATTTTCCACAAAATAAAAAAGTTGTTGGTCATATAAATATTGAAAAAAGACATTTCCTTAAAAAAATATATATATATATATATATATATATATATATATATATATATATATATATTATTGACTTTTTTTACAAAGAGGATGGGAGAAGGATAGAGAGTTAGAAACATTGATCAG
Organism: Pipistrellus hanaki; assembly: GCF_964339955.1. Lineage (NCBI taxonomy): Eukaryota > Metazoa > Chordata > Mammalia > Chiroptera > Vespertilionidae > Pipistrellus > Pipistrellus hanaki. The sequence goes on from NC_140505.1 coordinate 115,241,332, forward strand.
CTGCCTTTTGCACACCTCCTACTGGGAATGTGCCTGCAACCAAGGTACATGCCCTTGACCGGGATTGAACCTGAGACCTTTCAGTCCGCAGGCTGATGCTCTATCCACTGAGCCAAACTGGTTAGGGCTATTTCCATTTTTAAAATGTTTATTTCAGTGTTACTTGACAGCCATTTCGGACCAAAGAGAATTTAAGACTTCTTACAAATGGTCAACATTGTCTGTAAGTTGAGTATTTGTTTGCAGAAGGTGATATTTCATACTTTGAAACTTTGCAGGTCATCTGTTAAGCAAGAATCACCTTCCTTTACCTGGTACTTTTAGAAACCACTAATCAGCTTTAAAGTTATCTCCTCGCCCCTCCTAACACTGAAAAATAGTACTGATTACAACAAAACTTACATTTCAGTATCAAATTTACTAACTTAATGTATTAATATCTCCATTTCCTTCTTTCTTATTAAATGATTAAAATGCTGCCTAAATGTATTATCCCCACCTATCCTCTGGAGCACATGTGTCAAACACAAGGCCCGCGGGCCAAATCCAGCCCGCCAGGCCTTGCAATGTGGCCCGCACCGCGCTGTCATCACTGCACTCCGCTGTCAGTTTATGACATTGTCAGTTTATGACTGTTCAGTAAACCATTCGGCCCGCGATTTAGGCTGGATTTTAGATTTTGGTCCCTTCTCTGATTGAGTTCGACACCCCTACTCTGGAGATATCATTTAAAATAAAAAAATACACAATCAAAATTATGGAAGGAAATAAAAAGAAAAAAGACTATCTAAGAGATAAATATTAAACATATTGCAAAAGTAGACTTAAATTGAACTAAATTCAATTGTATTAAATATAAATGAATTACACATACCAATTATAAGGCAATGATCCTTGGAATGAATTAAATAAAGTTATTTCCAATTATAGTTCCTCTACAAAAAACAAAAACAAAAACAAAAAAACAACAAAAAAAATCTACACTAATAAAAGAGTAAGATGCAAATTCACCCTACTTTTGTGACACCCACTAGCCAATTAGGAGTGAGTATGCAAATCAACCCAACAAAGATGGTGGGTTAATTTGCATATGTAGGTGCCAAGAAGCCAGGGGTACTCTGGGCCTCTGAGCAGTGCTCCTCACTGCCCCAGCCTCTCTGGGCCTCTGGGCATTGAAAAGGCGGGTCTGGCAGGAGTGAAGACAATGCCTAGCAGCCAAGGGAAGGAAGGTCTATTCTTCCACAAATCTTCATGCATCAGGCCTCTAGTTTTAATTATAAAGATATATGTTATTTAAAAGTGAAAGGATGGAGGGGAACATACTGTAAAAACTCATAATAAGAAATATTTGCCTACATATTAATAAATATCATACAAAATTTTGTAAGAAATATTACCAAAGATAAAGGTGACATTTCCTAATGGCAATAGAATAAGTGGGTCAAGAACTGTAACAAATCTAAATGTATATGAATAAAAGATAAAAGCTTTAAAACATGTGAGGCAAACACAAACTTGAAAAGAAATAGATAAATCCAGTTGAAACTAGTAATTTCAATACTTCTTTATTTGTAATAGAACAAGTAGACATAAAAACAGGAAGTAGGTAGAATATTTGAATTACACTATCAACTAATATAACATAATTAACATTTATAGAGTACTACACCCAGTGACTGCAAATACACACTACTTGCAATTTTACATGCACCATTAACCAAGATAGAACATATGCTTGGCCACAAAAGTCTCAATAATTTAAAATAATGGAAATCGCTCAGAGTATGTTCTCTAAGAACATAAAATTAAGTTAGAAATTAATATATCTGGAAAAAAAACCAAATAGTTCAAAACTTCTTATAATACTTCTGAACTCATGTGTCAAAGGGAATATCATATTGACAATTATAAAATATTTTAAATTGAATTAAAAAAAATCACAATCTGTTAAAATTTTTGGGTTACAGCAAAAGCATATTTTGAAGAAAATATGTGCTTTGATTCTTACATTAAAAGAGAAATTTGAGATAAATGATCTAGGTTTCTGAGCTTGCACCTAAGAACTCAAAGAAATTGTAAATTTAACCAAAAAATGTGGAAGAAAACAATAAACATAAAAGTAGAAATAACAGACATTGAAAACTATATAAGATGGAGAAAAATCAATGCAGTTATTAGCAATCAACTTCAATGGTAAGACTCAAGGCTCCTCAAGATAATAGTCACAAATGTCCAGTATATTAATTATATGCATGTGAAATTTATGTATCACCAAACTTTCTTTGATTTTGTTTATAAGCCTTTGGTTTAAAAGGTTATAACATTGACAGATGCTAAAATGTTATAGGAAGGATGTTGTTTTTATGATTCCCTCATTACCATTTAAATTCGGATTAGGAAAAATAAGTGGCATTTTGTTGTTAGACAGTAAATGGTGTTCCTCCATAAAGAAGAGATGCTGAAGAGGAAGGAGAGAGTGTGGGTGTGAGAAGAGCCAGGGAGCACGGCCCCAGTGTAAGCCCAGAAGGTGGTCTCTGTGGGATCTAGCAGCACTGGCCTGCACATAACCTTTCCACTGAGCCTCTGCACAGTGTGTGGCCTGCGTGCCTCCTGTCCAAGCCTCCAGTGCCAGAACTCTCTGGAAGTAATTCTGTGGCCTGTTCACAGCTACTTCCCATGTGACGCACACTATGAAGGCGTCCTGTCCCTATTGGCACCTGCACTTCCACTGTGTGCTTATACCATCGGTTGCTGATTCTCTGGACTAGAGTGTGGTCCATTGCTTATTTAGAAATTGCAGAGCAGCTCTGGCCTGTCATTTAGACCTAGGGGTAGAGTTTCTTTAAATGTCACAGTTACTTTTTTTTTTTTTTTTAAATCACAAATGATTGTTCTTTACGTCAAATGATCCCTATTTAACCTACTGTGGATGATCCCTATTTAACCAATGATCCCTATTTAACCTACTATTTCTATCTCCTGATTAAATCCAGGATGCTATGTTAGGTAAATGTCAAAGTTCATTTAGTAATTTCATAACCATCACTTTAAAATGAACAATCCTTAATGTAAATTTTGAGGTCTCTCCAATATGTCTTAATCATGATCCTTTCCCTCCCATCCCTCTATCTAATCAGGGCCTGCATCCTGCTTCTGTTAGAAGGGACCCATTTAACAAAGATAGATATAGAGATGCAGCGCTGGCCATTGGTGACCATGGGACTAACATTTTATATAATACTGGATATATTTCTCACTTTTTATAAAGTAAATCTCATCATTTTATAAAGGACATTATAGAACTGATACCCTTGGTTACAATTGTGAATCTGAAAAATAAACCATCTTCAGATTTCCTAATTGTCTTGGATACATATATAAGGAAAGATAGTTTTGCTTAAAAGTTATAGGCTGAATCTGACTGTTTTAATAGAACAGAATTTAATATGGGTATTTGTTGAATCTACCTGGACATAAATATTACCAGGTGTTGACAAGAACAATGTTACTTGTGTCATCTGCAAGCTGGCAGCATCAGCATCACCCAGGAGCCTTATGGAAATGCAGTTCTCATGACCAGGCACAAATCTGGGCCCCGGGAGTCCATTCTAACAAGCCCTCCAGGTGATCCTTAGGCATACTAGAGTAGAAGACTTAGCTCTGACTTAGCAACTTTCAAATGCAGTAGTTATCATTGTTAACCAGGTTTTTAACCAAGTGGTCTAAAATGTATAAAGCTCTGGGATCTATTCAATTTCTCATAGAAAATCAATGAAAGTTTAATCAACAACACTTTTTCTGAGTCCCTGGGTTTTGAAAGAGGGCAAATGAATATCAAGATATGTTTAATAGTGAAAAATTTATATTATGTAGTTGAAATGAGATGTCTCAAGAGCAGAGTTGTTTACATTCTCAAAACATTAAACTAATGCCTCTGGTCATTTTTGTTGTTTTTCCCCTCTATTTTCTTCTTCCTATTAAATACCTGTTTATGGAGGAACAGCATTCACCATCTGACAACAATGCCACTTATGCTTCTAATCAAAATGTAAAATGTAATCTAGGAATATTATAAATAGCATCTCCTTTTCCAAAATGTTATACTGTCAGACCATATTATATCCTAAACCAAAACCCATGTAAACAAAATCAGTGAAAGCTTAGTGAGGCACAAATTTCCCATGCGGTGTATTAGTATGCTGGGCATTTGTAACTATTACTTTGAGGGCACTTGAGTGTTGTCATTCAAGATGATTGCCAGTTTTGTTCAGATGTCAGTATCTTCCTTTAATTAACAGTTAGGACTTTTGAGGATTATATGGAAATCACATATTCTGCACAAAAGTCTCTCCTTAAAAATCATTCATTTAGGTTTTCTTTTGTCTAAAATCCCTGGCTTTGATGTGTATTTTGTTTATGCTGAGGAGATTAGTTTCGTGTGCAGTAAGTGACTGACAGAGAGGAGAAAGAGACCCAGTGTTGCTATTTCTAGACTCTCAAACTCTTGTCAGACTTAATGTTAAAAGCTGTAGTTCTTGCCCTAGCTGAGGAAAATAGAAAATGTTGTGTGTCTACCAGCCACAGTGAGAGCAAAGTAAATTAGTTACTCAGAAAAACTATTTTCTAAATATAACCTCACTGTATTGTATAACTTAAATTTGCAAACTGACAAAAGAGTGATTGTCAGTTTGCATAAAATTTTGTGGTGTCAGCTTTAAAATGGGAAAATGTAGCAAAGTTATATGATCACTACGGGCAGTATTTCAAAGCAGTGTTTATTAATAGAACTTTCCTGTGCTCCCGTTCAACCACAATTCAGTCACCCTTTGAATATAAAACAGGTATGGCTGATTCCTTAGGGAAGCAAACTTGCCATGCAATATGTTTTGAACTATAAGGAAAATAATAACATTGTTTTCTCTATACAAATCCCTTTTCTTATGAGGCAAATATACATGTTTATAATAAACTAGGGGCCCAGTGCATGCATTTGTACACCTTGAAAGGAACTGTGGGCCACAAGGCTCTGGTGGGCATAGGGACAGGTCTTAGCCCATCCTCCGCGCCCCCACCTGACCTTTCCTGCCACGCCCCATGGCTCCCTTTCTGCCAGCAGTCCTGCTCCCGCTCCCGCTGCCGCTGCTCCCATGTGCTGATGGCGCTAGGCCCAGTAGCACCCACTAATGGCGTGGAGTGATTGGAGCCGGCACTGTCAGTAGGTGCAAGTGGTGGGTGCTGCCCTGATTTCCCCTCAGGAGCAGGAGGAGCTGGAGAAGCCCTGAGGGGCAATCAGGGCCAGCAGCTGGTATGAGCACCAGGCAGGACCATAGTGCACAGGAGCAAAGAATTTTTAGTAACCACCAGAAGCTCACCTCAATGACAGCAACTGGTACCCTGCCTTGGTCTGGTGCCCCCGCACACCTGCTCCACCATCCCACCACAGCTGATGTTCACCATGTTCCTTGCTCAGCTGCCAGCTGCTGCCCCTTGGTGGTCAAAGCATGTCAGAGTGACCAGTTTTTCAGTTGTTCCGCCATCTGGTCTATTTGCATATTAGGGTTTTATATATATATAGATTGTATTTTCATACATTAGCAACAACTAACGGAAAAATTAAATTATAAATACCTTTTAAAATCTTTTCAGACCTAGCCAGTGTGGCTCAGTCGGTGGAGCTTTGTCCCATAACTGAAAGGTCACTGATTCTGTTTCCAGTCAGGGTACCACTCAGGTTTTGGGTTTGGTCCATGGTCGGGGTATGCGTGGGAGGCAAGCAATCCATGCTTCTGTTTCACATTGATGTTCCTCTCTCTCTCCCCCTCTCACTTCTTCCCTCTGAAAAGAAAATCAATAAAAATATACTTAAAATAAAATAAAATCTCAAAAGTTCTTTGTTTTTATTTGCATACATATTTATAATTTATATTTCTTACTGAATTTATAATTTTATCAATATGAAATGTCCCTTTTTATATCTGGGAACATTTTTTTTTCTCCTGAAGACTATTTTACTTTAACGTAATAAAGCCTATCTACTTTATTGCTATTTGATTTTACATGATAAACTTTTTTTATTTCATCTTATATGTGATATTTTATTAAAGGCTGTTACTTATCAATAGCTTTTCATTTGGTCTTATTTCATCACCAGCCTTGAATATCTTTCTTTTCATCCATGTGTTTAATCTTTTTACATTGAATGCAATTATTACTAGATAAGATTTCACTTTTCATCTTTATTGAATTTTTTGTGCTAACATTGGTTAATAAAATTATACAGATTTCAGGTGTACAATTCTCTATTACATCAACTGTGTATTGTATTGTCTGTTCACAACCTCAAGGCAAGTCTCCTGCTATATTCTTCTATAATTTCTACCTCCCCTCACTCCCTTTCCCCTCTGGAAATAACCATACTATCGTCTGTGTCTGAGGATTTTGTTGTTGTTTGTTTGTTTTTCCTTAATCACTTCACCTTTTTCACCCAGCTCTGAAACCCCTATCCCCTCTGACAGCTATCAGTCTGTTGTCTATCTATGAGTCTGTTTCTATTTTGTTAGCTTGTTTTGTTCATTAGATTTCACAAACGAGTGAAATCATATAGTACTTGTGTTTTTCTGATTGGCTTATTTCATTTAGCATAATGCTCTCTTGGTTTATACATGCTAAGTATGATTCCATACAAATGTGCCAAAACCTCTATATCCGCTCTCTATTGATAGACACTTGGGCTATTTCCAAATCATGGCTATTGTAAATAATGCTGCAATGAACATAGGGATGTATATATTCTTATCAATTAGTGCTTCAGGTTTTTTTCAGATATATTTCCAGTAGTGGAATTCCTGGGTCATGAGGCAGTTCTGTATTTAATTTTTTGAGGAAACTCTACACTGCTTTCCATAGTGGCTGCACCAATCTACATTCCCAGCAAGAGTGCATGGTAATTCCCTTTTCTCCACATTTTCACCAACACTTATTGTTTATTGATTTACTGATAATAACCATCCCAACAGATGTGAGGTGATATCTCATTATGGTTTTAATTTGCATTTCTCTGATACTTTACTAATTATGTTAACCATCTTTTCATATACCTATTGGCCATCCATCAGTCCTCTTTGAAGTAGTGTGTATTCAAATACTTTGCCCAATTTTTAATTGGATTTTTTGTTTTCCTGGTATTGAGTTTTATAAGTTCTTTATAGATTTTGGATATTACCCGTTATCAGTTGTATCACTGGCAAATATATTCTCTCATTCAGTGGTCTTTTTTTTTAATTTTCCTTTTGATAGTTTCCTTTTCTGTGTAATTTTTAAAAAAATTTGATGTAATCTCATTTGTTTCTTTCTTTTGTTCCCCTTGCCTAAAAATATGTATCAGAAAAAACATTGGTATATGAAATATCCTAGATTTTACTGCCTGTTTTCTTCTAGGATTTTTATGGTTTTGAGTCTAACATTTAAGACTTTAATTCATTTTGAATTTATTATTGAGTATGTATAAGATCATATAGATTGATTTTTTATACACAACTGTCAAATTTTACCAGCACCATTTATGTTTTTGCTTCTTTTATCAAATATTAATTGACCATAAAGATGTGGGTTTATTTCTAGACTCTCTATTCAATCCCATTGATCTATATGTCTGTTTTTGTGCCAGTACCATGCTGTTTTGATTATTATGGCCTAGCAGTATAGTTTGATATCATGTAGCAACTTTGCTTTTCTCTCTCAAAATTGCTGTGGTTGTTTGTGTGTGTTTTTTTCTTTTTTATGGTTTCATATAAAATTTTGGAATATTTGTACTAGTTTTGTGAAATATTCCATTGGTATCTTGATAGGAATTGCATTGAATCTACAGATTTCTTTGGATAGTATGGATATTTTAATGTTAATTCTTCTTATCCATGAACATTCTTCCACTTATTTGTATCTTTTTCAGTTTCTTTCTTTAGTTTCTTATAATTTTCCAATTACAAATCTTATACATTCTTGATTAAATGTATTCCTAGATATTTAATTTTATTTTAAAGCTATTGTGAATGGGATTTTTTTATTTTATTGCTGATTCAATTTCACTGCTATAATCTGTCTATTCAGATACTGTCATTCTTCCTGATTCAGTTTTGGAAGACTATATTTCTAGGAATTTATCTATTTTGTTCAGATCATCCAATTTGTTGGCATGCAGCTGTTCAAAATATTTTTTAACAACCCTTTGTATGTGTTTCATGTCAGTTGTTACTTATCCTCTTTCATTTATGATTTTATTTATTTGGGTTCTCTCTCTATTTTTTTTGTTTTGTTTTTTTTCTTCCTTTTTTATGAGTCTGGTTAAAGGTTTATCAATCATTTATCTCTTCAAAGAATCAACTCTTGGCTTCATTGACTTTTAAATTGCTTTTTGTAGAATCACTTTGGACTTTGTGTGTTGTTCTTTTTCAAGGTTCTTTAAGTATGAAGTTAGATTGTTAATTTGAGAATTTTCTTATTTCTTGAGATAGTTTTGTAATGCTATGAATTTTCCTCTTAGGACTGCTTGTACTGTGTCCCATAGATGTTGGGTTGCTCTGTTATCATTTTCATTTGTTTCAAGGTAAGTTTTGATTTTTTTCTTTACTTCATTGTTAACCCATTCATTATTTAATAGCATGTTATTCAGCCTCAAGTCTGTGTGTTTTTCAGTTATTTGCTTGTGATTGATTTTTAGATAAAAGAGATTATCTTTGACAATCTGGGTAGGTCTCATATAACCAGTTGTAAAACCTTAACAAAACTGAGCTTTCTTAGAGGAAGTGGTCAGCAAACTCTTGCGAGCTGCAGTTTTTGGTTCTGTTGACTAATGAGTTTGCCAACCACTGACCTAGACTCTTGATTCCAATAATTACAGGCTATTGTTGTTCCTTGTGATTAAGCCCTTGGCAGATTGCAGTATCTATACTTGTCTGAGAATTTCTAGAATGTTCATCATGCCCTATTGAATTCAGACTTTCCTACCCAGATGCAACAATTGCATAAGCCAATTCGTTCAAATAAATGTCTCTCTATCATGCACACACACACATAGCACATACACACACATACAGGATGGGGCAAAAGTAGGTTTACAGTTGTGAGAATGCAAAACAGTTTATTTTTGTATTTTTTTTATTAATTATTGTACTATTTTCCATACTAATAACTGTAAGCCTACTTTTGCCCACCTTGTGTATGATTATATGGTTCTGTATATTTGGTATAACTCTGAAAGACACATATTTTGTTTCTAAGAAACAGGATCTTAAAGAAGTGTTTTCTGAATTGGTTCTGGGTTTCTAAAAATTGGCTTTCTAATATGATTACATTTAAAGGAATTAATAACTATATGTAGTGGTAAAGAGGGCACTAATCTATATCATAATGTGGCAATAGAAATAAATAAAATATCAGCATTGTACACTACTAATCAAACACTGTTAAAAACTGAATATTTGTGTCTCCCAAAATTTATATGTTGAAATTTAAGAGTATTTGGAGATGGTGGGGGTGTTCTTGCGAGATAATTAAGTAATGAGGGTGAGGTCCTCATAAATGGGATATGTGCCCTTATCAGAAGAGGTCAGAGAGCTAGCTTTCTCTCTTTCTTCCACATAAGGACATAAAAAGTTAGCAATTTTCAAGCTAAGAAAGTGTCCTCACTAGAATTCAACCATGCTTTCACCCTAATCTCAACATGTCTAGACTTCAAAACTGTGAATGATAAATTTTTATTACTTATAAGACCTCCAATCAATATTACTTTGTTACATCAGCCTGAATAAATACCTATAAAAGGCAAGGTGACCATGTGTTCAAAATTAAAAGCAAAATTCATATACTATTTAAATTTTATATATAAAATTTATAGATTTAATACTTATAAAGTCAGTCTATGAGAATAATTTTATGATGAGTATAAAATATTTTTAAATGGGAGCTAAAGATGTCATCATTTTATGTTAGTTTTATCATTTTTGTTTTATTTATTCTTGTGTGTTTCCTTAAAATGTTGGAAAACTCAAATGTATCTGTTATTTGTGGGTATTGCACATATAGCTTGTTACTTCTGCTATGTTGTAATATATTTTTAAAACTCTGAATTTGTAATTTATTCAGACTCTTGGATTACATAAGTGCAGCAAAAGAGGTTTTAAATCAGATTCATTTCCAGGCTGAATTACCACCAAATCAAAAACTGATGACAAACAACGTGTTGATATTTAATATATAATATTTCAGTGTGCATATGGTATCACAGGTTTGAATAAACATTTGTGGAATGACCCAAACTTCTTCCATGATTCCCAAGATTTGTGGCATATTTTTGGTGTGAGAATATTCTCTTAGGACTTTCCCTTCCAATTATGAAATACGTTTGTTCTAAATTTTCAAAATTTTAAAAAATGTCTAAATTATAATAATAAATAGTGGATGGTTGATAACTATTAATTGATTTGCTTTATTTGCCATAATTCCAGCTTTTATAGATTATGTAGTTTTATATTGAACTTTCAAATTAAGATTAGTCCCTGTATTTCTAAGCAGTGGAAAGAGATGAAGGATTTAATATGACAAGTGTTGATTTAATAGGTTCCAATGGAGAGTGAATTTTCTTTTTGCCTATGTGCCTAATACTTTTGGAAGGCATTGCACATTTGCCTGGGGCCTATAAACATTGAACTTTTGAGTTAAAATGGTAGAATTTATATAACACAATTCTTTATGTGTGCTTAATTTTATTTATTTATTTTTTAATTAAAAATATATTTTATTGATTTTTTATAGAGAGGAAGAGAGCGGGATATAGAGCTAGAAACATCAATGAGAGAGAATCATCGATCAGCTGTCTTTTGCACGCCCCCCACTGGGGATGTGTCCACAACCAAGGCACATGCCCTTGACTGGAATCGAATCTGGGACCTTTCAGTCTGCAGGCTGAGGCTCTATCCCAGTGTTTCCCAACCTTCTCTCATGATGAGAATCACCTGGTGGAGTTGTTAAAACACAGATTCCTGAATCCCAACTAAGAAGTGCTAAACTAGAATTTTTGAGAACATATAGGTAAAATTGCACACCTAACTTAGTGCTCTGTATATAAAATCTGTCTTAGAGCACTAGTTAAGTATACAATTTTACCTATATGTTCCCAAAAATTCTAGTTTAGCACTTCTTAGTTGGGATTCAGGAATCTGTGTTTTAACAACTCCACCAGGTGATTCTCATCATGAGAGAAGGTTGGGAAACACTGCTCTATCCACTGAGCCAAACTGGTTACAGCTGTGTGCTTAATTTTAAATAAAAGAAAATTCTACGGAAGTTTTCCTCATTAATTACCTACTTTGATTCAATATACTCTGACTCAAAGCTATGAAATGATTTGCTGATGTAAGGAAACCTAATAGGTGCCAATACTTGAAACCTGAGGCAAATTTATTTTTAACTTTGATTTTAAGTTTTTAAAAGACTTCGCTTTTAAAATTCTTAAATATGAGTAATCAAATATATAACTTCCAAAAATTAAACTTGCTTGTTAGTCCATTTATTTGTTTCTTATTCCAATATTACCATGAAGAATTTAGCACTATCTCCATAGTTTTAATAAGAAACATATTTATTTGTAGGTAAACAAGATATATTTTTAAGATCAGCAATAACCATCTGCTGTTTTTTCACCAAATATAAACTTTTCACCTAATAACGCATTCATCTTATCTTTAGCAGTGGAGAATTTTCATCTTGTGCATGTGAATCAAATCTGTACCTTTAAATCTCTGATTCTCATCTTTCTTTCATGACTCAGATCTAATTTCCCTTTGTCTTCTGGCTATATTTATGTACATTCCCTGTTGGACACAAACCCAATTTTAACTGTTTCCACCTCAAAACTACTTCTTTTTCCTGCATTCCACTGACTACAAACTCAATATTTTCTCAATCAAGACTTGAAACTTAGTTATTTCTTCCTCCCTTAGAATCACTCTTCTTTCAATTAGTTTTAGTGTCCATTCTAACTCTACCTCTTAAATTTAGATTAAGCCTTGCCTTTTGGTGATTTTTGCTGGCTTTTATTACTTTACATTTGTTTTACTTAAATAATTTTTATTTTTCTTCTGATACAACTTTAACACTATGCAAAGTTGCTTTCAGCAATGTTTAGTTCTGATCATACCATCTACTGTTGTGTGTGTGTGTGTGTGTGTGTGTGTTTAAGCCAATTTCTTTCCATTGCCTACGAACCGTCACAGTTCCTTGAAATTGTTTCTGCTTTTTGGGGTTTAGTCTCTTCTAGATGCTTCAGAGAAGGAATGCTTATGCATCTATTGTTACCATGTCTTCTCACCACTCGAAGTTATGTCTGGATAATGCTGTATCAACCTATTCTCCACAGAAAGGAAGGCCATATTGGCTAACACCAAAGCAACAAAACTAAGTGGCAATGGCTGTCATGCAGGTAGATGGCAAAATGTGATTTTATCCAAAGACTAATTACAATGATATTTTTATAAATATACTTTTATTGATTTCAGAGAGAAAGGAAGAGGGTTAGAGAGATAGAAACATCAATGATGAGAGGAAATCATTTATTGGTTACCTTATAGAGGCTCTGAACTGGGGATCAAGCCCATAACCTGAGCATGTGCCCTGACCTGGAATTGAACTATAACCTCCTGGTTCATAGGTTGATGCTCAACCACTGAGCCACTCTGGCTGAGCAAATTACAATGATTTTTAATGATAGAGTTAAAATAAGGAATTACTTGGTTAGCCAGCAGCTAAAGAAAGCATCCTCTTTGTCAGAGTAATACCAAAAATTATTTTCTGCCAAGGAATCTTATTCTTCCAAATTGGGCTCCTTAAGACCTGGGTATATGGTAACAGGAGGAGAAAGACTTCTTGCAATGGCAGCTATGTAGCCTTTTGAACAGAAATATATCTGTAATAAATCCAACTGCAATGTATTATTATTTCAAGAATTATCTTGTGAACTGAGATATCTAATAAATACAGTTTTATATGAAGGTCTCCACTGTATAGCCTAATCATTATTCAGATTTATTGTTCATATTTTTTACACATGGCCTATATTCCAGCTTTGCTCAATTACATTCCCTTCGTTCCTTCACTCGAATGAAAAAGACAGTCTCATTATTAGACATCAGTTCATAAAATGTACTTCAAGTTAACAAAAAACAACAACAACAACAACAACAAACAAAAAAAACAACAACAGTAGCAATGTTTTTGGAAGATAAGATGGGAATATTCATGTGCATTTTCAGAAGTCAGAAATGAATGCTCTCCTTCCATAGCCCATCCACTGTAATTTGAGTCTTTCCAACTCCACTCATCTGGGGTCAGTATACTCTATAAAGTAAAGAGGTAAAGTCCAAATCTAATGCCCAATTCACTCAAAACTTGAGATTTCTAAACTACTTCATCATCTTCCATAGCATTTGTCTATCAAGACTTTCTTATTATCAGTCTTTTTTTTCCACATGGCAACATAGCCCTTGAATCAAAAGCTGTTTTGATTATAACTTAAATTTTTGCAGTGTATCTTACACAGTAGTTTTTCAATAAATATTTTTGAATTGAATATTAACACAGGTTTATGACTATGTCTATTAAATTGCATTTTAATAAGAAAATGGAAAAATAAGGGGATACCTTATTATGCAGATGACTTTTATAAAATAAAATAGTATATTATAAACCTAATTATATATAAAATATTTTCAGAATATCTCTGAAAACTCTGCTATCTCATTTAAAAAAAAAGAGATAATCATAATATTAAAGATAGAAGCTGCAAAAGGATGTTTTAATTTAAAATATGGTGTGTTTTCTAATTAAGAGAAAAAATAGACTACCTAAACCTATTTATAATTTCTTGAAGAAAAAGCTATTTTTTCTTATGTAAATATTTTGATTCATTGGTATATTTTCACTAAATTTTATAATTTAATAGGTAAAATGTTTGAAAAATTTTAGATATGAAATACTGAAGTAGGAAAATGCAATGAGTACTGCATGAAAGAGACATCTACATAAAAATGTTATATGTAGAACAAAAACATATTACTTTGATACCTGAATGATGAGATGAGATAAAAATAAGAATTATATTCCTGTTGAAAATGCTTAATGTAATCAATTGATTTGGCACAAATGAAACTCACAAAACATTACAATTGCATGCTACTAAAACGTAAGAAAACTAGGAAGATCTGTGTAAACCTATGGGAATAAATTCACTTTAAACTTCTAATGCTTCTGAGATACCAAATTGGCAATGTATCTGTTGCTAAAATCCAGATGATTTTCTTTGCTGTAATGCTGAAAATTCAATCGATGTTGAAGATTGACTCTGATACAAACTTTACTGCCGGATAGAAAGAAAAAATTTCGGTTTGTGGAATATGAAGGAAGTGATCTGTTTCCCTCAATGCCTACCCAATTGTGCAAAGATGCAGGATCACGAGACAGAGGAAGAAAACTCTACTCTTATAACATGGTAACCAACTGAAAATACAATTTTATTAAACACTCATTTGGGGCCCGGCCTGTGTGGCTCCATGGTTGAGCATCAACCTATGAACCAGGAGGTCATGATTCCTTCCTGGTTTGGGTACAAGCCTGGGTTGTGGCCTCGATCCCCAGTAGGGGATGTGCAGGAGGCAGCCGATCAATTTTTTTCTCATCATTGATGTTTCTCTCTCTTCTTCTCCTCCCTCCCTGAAATCAATACAAATATATATTTTTTAAAATAAAGGGCAATCCGCTCAGGTCCCCTTCCTGGAGCTTCTCTGTAATAAATCTTTGCTTTTGCTAAAAACAAACAAACAAAATATATAAAAGCTCATTTTGGCTAGCTGTAGGTATCCACTCTCCTCATGATTCCTCCACACTGTTGCCCCCACTTGCCCACTCTTCCATAAAGGAGCTGAGTGACTAGAAAATCTGTGCTATAGTCAAATGTTAAAAAGAAGTAAAAGAAAAACTAGAGGTTGTCTTTAACGTAAGTGTGGATTTCCTACTGATTAGAATTGAAAATGGCCTCTAGCAGACTTCAAAGGACAAGTTAAAGAAAGGCAGAAGGGAATAGGAGCTAAATAGAGGAGAGGAGCCACTTATAAAATTTCAGTCTCTTGGAGAGTTCATATGATCTACTTCCAACTCTCTAAAAATTTCATCAAATAATTTGCTTATGACCTGTATTCAATTTAAGACAAGCTAATTGCCTACTGCAGTAAGGGTGACGTAACCTTGCCACTTTGGTATATTTTTTGGTAGTCCTTCTGGACCATGTGTGGGGTTGGGATTGTCAAGGCTATATATTTATAAGATATTGGGATCAGGTATGAGACATGTTTAAGTTCATTGATAGAGATTTGATTAGCATTGGATAAACTTCATAATAGAATTGTTGAAGACTGGTTGACATAGTGAGGAGAAGATTTGATGAGTAAATTATTTTGATAAGCAAGAGGTTGGCTCAGTTGAGGAATTATTACTCTAAGGAGGATATTTACCATAAGGAGTAATATATTATCCTGAGAAAGATATTGGAGCAGTATATTGTTCAGAGAAATGTTTTGCTTTTTTGTTTTTGTTTTTTTTTTCCAGAAAGTTCCTAAAATAAATAATAAAGTTAGTAACAAATTATCTTCCTGGTCTAGAGTTTCCTTGAGTAGTGAGGTCTTGTTAGCGTCAACTGTTGAAATGATTCTTGATTTATTAAGCTGTGTGGAGTTAGGCAGGTGTTCTGAAGATGAATTTGAAGATTCCACTCAAACCTCTAATTAAGGTCTATATTGTATATTATTCCCTTTTCTCTGTAAGTGTAGACATTATAGATATAAGGTGTTTTTGTTGTTGTTGTTGTTGTTGTTTATTTGTTTTTTTAACTATAGATAATCCAAGTCACCTTTCTGCTAAGGATGTTCCTCATGGAAACATATTTTAATATATAATTTAAAATTTTGTATCTTGAAACAATACCATAATGAGAATGGAAGACAAATTTTTAAAATAGAAACAAAGTACTTTTATCCTTAGTGGCAAGGAGAATTAAGCTTTAAATACATTATACCTTCAATTACTAGTAAAATATGATAAACTAATACAGGAAAAAGTTGTCATAAAGAAAATATTAAGAGAGAAACCTCACAAAAGGCATAACTATGAATAAAGATTAACCTAATCAGTAAATACAAAAACAATCCATATTAAAACATCAGTGAGATGTTTTGTTAAAACTTTTGCAAAAATTTAAACTTGAGAAAATCTAGTGATATTTAGAACATTTTAAATTGAAACATTTATCCATTGTTTGTGTGAATAAATATTCAGATTTTGCTGCAACTATTCTAGAGTACAATTGGATAATGCTGATCAAATGAATTGAGCATGTATGCCATTTCTAGAAATGTCCATCTCCAAAACACAGATGTGTATCAGATTCATGTTTAAAAGGTTAGTATAGCGTTGTTTCTATGTAAGTAGAGAGCCAGCCATCACACCACATTCTACTAAGCAGAATGAAGGAACAAATAAAGGGGGAGGTCAACAAACACGCACCAGTTGCCACTGGGGCAGCTGTGGTAGCTTTACCTTACAGCTCACTGTGCAGCCTTTAGCCACCTTCCATGAGAGGCTGGGAAATGTTTCTAGATTAGGCAGCCACGCGATCAGCTAAAAATCAGCAATTCTATTATAATGTGAGAAGAGGAGTCTCTTTTACATTGTTTCATTAAGCAAATTCATTGTTTTATTAAGCAAATTAACTCCAGTTTGTCTCAGTCTGTCTCATCTAGTCTCTCTTAAGAATAGCTAAAGGTCTCATTAAAGTTTCTTCCAAGCAAATAAAGGTGTACTTTTCTTTAAAATAATGTGCTACTACAGTATGCTGAAATTTAGATGGTTATATCTAGCTTGTTAGAAGTAGTTATTGTGGTTTGTTTGTTTTTTTAAGATAAATGATAAAAACTGCAATTCTAGAATGTTCTGGTTTTATTTTAAATTATAAATACATGTGGATACATGTATGAATTCAGGAAATAGAGCAAAACACTAACAATTATTTATTTTCTGAATAGTAGGATGACAGATGATTTTAACTTGTGCCTATATTTAATGCATTGCATAAATGCCTTTAAAATAGACACATCTAAAAATCAGAAGAGAAATATCAATCTCCATGTATAATACCAAGAAATAAATTCCATTAATTGATTAATTTATCATTTATCCTATAAAATAAATTTAGGTGTTTTATAATCCATGTACCAAACATTATAAACAAATAAATCATGGTTCTTATCTGTAAGGTAC
Organism: Pipistrellus hanaki; assembly: GCF_964339955.1. Taxonomy (NCBI): domain Eukaryota; kingdom Metazoa; phylum Chordata; class Mammalia; order Chiroptera; family Vespertilionidae; genus Pipistrellus; species Pipistrellus hanaki. The sequence continues at coordinate 115,258,690 of NC_140505.1, forward strand.
TTAAACTCAACTGGGAGTGGTAGAAAATATGAACCTATAACTATGGTAGAATGACTTGAGTTAATAAAAAAAAACATTGAAACCTGTAAAGAATTTTAGTGAGTTTATCTGAGCCAAACTGCTGACATATGCCAGGAAGAAGAACCTCAATGAAATGAAATAATGGTCCAAAGAATGGCGGGTTACATTTCTATTTATACATTGCAATCAAAGAAGGAACATAGCTTGGTTATTTGAAATTCATTGGTGATGGATTAAGGAGGTGGAAGAAAGCAAACCAGTGGGACACCCTGGGATTGGATAAAAAGTAAAATGATGGACAAATACTTAGGTGAGTGCAGGAACAATTAACATGATAAAGAACGAATTTGAAGCATCAGTCCTGGTGCCCACCACATTTGGTTGTGCCTCAGAGGCTCCAGAAAAAGGGAAGTTATAAGTTAACCAGACATCTCACAGATATGTTATCTTAGAGGCAAATAGGCAAATGGGCTCAGTAAAGAAGATCTAAGTTGATCTTTGTCAGGGAAAATATTGGCCTAGGACATGACTACCCACTATAACCTGTTTGTAGTTTAAATATTTAATTTTCCAACCATCTTTTGTGGTTATTTTAGCTCTCTTGAGTTTGCAAGACTGCCACACAGGCCACCCCTGAGCTTGCCAGGTTAGCATGTGGCTCCTTTCGTTCTCACTTGGATGCACAGGTTAGAGGTATGCACAGGTCAGAGGAACTGTAGTGCTATGCAGATTCACTCTCCCAAAATTGTAGGGACCAAAAAAAAGCATTTTAGCTTATTTTAAATATTGAAAAGGTTCATAAGAGCACAAGGTGCCTGGCTTAAGCTGTGAAGGCGGTAGACCTAGAAAGTTATCCTATTGCAGGAGCTGCACATACACTGATGTGACAGGTGGGGGCTGGTGGCAGGGGATGGGCAGAGAGAGAGTGGAAATAGAGTAAGACAATAGAGGTTTATAGAGGCCCTAAGGGCATGATGTGTTATCTCAAAAAGTCTAAATTGGTTGTGAAAGGTTTGTGTAGAGATTGTGAGATTGCAAGCAGGTAAGTGCTGTCACAAGATCTGCTTTTCAGGAAGTGTACATCTGATGCTCCTGCAGTAAGTGGCCTGAGTTTCCAGGTAACATTAAAAATATACAGGTAAAATCAAACCTTAAGTCAATGAATAGTATATTTATTTGAGAACCTTACGTAGTCCCATACCGTTAGTCCATGATATGCTATTAGGCGTTGCTTCCCTTGAAGCCAAAATAAAAACTCAATGTCTATTTCAGTTTGTTTCCATTTAACTGAAGTTCAGTTAGTCTGCAAGATTTCCTAGTTCTAGTTTAAACCCTTGCATGATTTACCTTCTAAATATTGAGTACTACATCATAGCACCACTGATCTCTTAAGTATAGGACTGATGTGCATTATACTCTTCACCTTACTCACAGCTTGTTTCTTACACAAAGCATTATACCTGTATTCATTTTGCTATCCTGTACTTGTTCTGTATTCCTCAGCTCTTTCCACTTCCTAAGAAAATGGTAGAACTCTGGATGGAACCTAAGGTTAGCAGTGTAAATGACAGGAGTGTAGAAGGGTAAACTATTCAGGTAGAGCAATCTCACAGAATCAAAACCTGGGGATAGTGAATTGAAAGTTCAATTGAATATAGCAGATAATGAAGAGTTAAAAATACCTAGGTGTTTTTGTTTGTTTTTGAATTATCATAATTCAGGTGACAGATGTAACATGTTTTCATAGCACACTAAGGAACATCACAGAGCATTCAAGGGCATGCAAGCTAAGCAGTGTGGGGAGCTTTGCATAATTTCCTTTCTTGCCCATGAGAACCAAACAAAAACAAAGACAAAAGACACATACACACACACACACAAAAAAAAAAAAAAAAAATCTCATTTGATGTACTATTAAAATAACTTAATCTCTACATTACTCAGGCAATCCACAGTGCATATGTGATATGTGACCATTAAGGCAAATTTCCACTATTAACAATAGTTTTATTATTGTGTATGTTTTTTAAGATATGTTTTTATTGATTTTAGAGAGATGAAGTGGGGGAGAGAGAGAAAGAGAGAGAGAGAGAGAAACATTGATATGAGAGAGAAACATTGACTGATTGCCTTCCCTACACACCCAACCGGGGATTGAACCTACAATCTGGGTATGTGCCCTGACTAGAAATCCAACCAATGACCTCTTTGTACTTGGGGTGACAATCAACTGAGCCACACCAGCCAGAGCAATTATTTGTGTTTTATACACGAATAACTTGAAACTCAGGAAAGTTAAATAATTTGTCCATTTTTATACTAGTGCAATATGGCAGGATCACAGTTATAAAGCTTTATACTTTATAAGTCTTTGTTATTTTGCTACAGATATTATCAATTTAAATAATATTATTTAAATAATATTCATCAACTTTATGAAATATTCTCATTTTTACATGAGAAGCATCGAAAATATTTATATTAAATTGAGGTTAGATATTATTTGGATCTGTGGACTCCAATATCAGGTTTGGTTTTTACAAATATTGATGTTTATGGAGCTATTCTATGTATTGTATATAAAGTTATCTAGCGATATGACTATGAACAATTTTATTTATAAATATATGTGCTACGATGTTATCAAATTATCTGTGCATGTTAGTCAGTCATTTTGCATTGTTTATGCATTTAAAACTAAATGAATCTGAGTTCCCTGAATTTTTAATAAATTTTTTTTAAGTATTTCAGTTACGTTACACTGTGCTTTTCAAACTTTCTCAACTAGTAAGGAAAAGGAGAATACAAATATCCCTGGGTATTTGTGAGTAGATCCTCAAGAGACTAACCATAATATAAAATTTATCTGTAGTTTCATGTCTTATTCTAAAATATTCATGTGAGTTTTGCATCCAATTCCACAACATATCCTTGCTGGTTTTAATAAAATCTGATTTAAATTATTTACTATCTGCAAAAATTCTCCCTATTGTTTTGGTTTATGGATTTGATTCTATTGCATTCAAAATAAAAACATAGCATTGGAAATAAAGCAGTCAACTTCCATACAGTTGTTGATTGAGAGTACTGGGCCTTAAAAAACAATTTCTGCTAAATAAACTGGCTCTATGAATAGTCCTTTATCATTTAGGTGAGCAATGTATTGAGTCAATTTACCTTGGTACAGATTTTGTCACATTTTTATTTCATTCTTACAAAGAACAACTCAGTTTTGAAATAAAAGTCTCTGAGTTGCCAATCCCTTTGTTAGTCACTATTTTCCTATATAGGGGAGCAGGTTTTCAGAATCCTTTCCCTGAAGCATGACTATAAACCAGGGGGTAACCATTTCAGTCTGTGAAAGTTCTACCTACACCATTAATCCCAGAAGAAGCCTCTGGGTTCATGCTGTAACAGGGTGTGGTTAGGGAAATAGATACTCTTTAAAACCAAGACTTTTTTAAATCTAAGGTGTTTTTTTTTAAAGGTTTGTTATCACATTAGTGAGGCAGATGGATAGGATGACTTTATAAGATCTCAAATCTATTTCTAAGTACCAAAGAACCTTAAAATATTATTAATAAGAATGGCAAAGTTTAGACTGGTTGTCATGGCTCAGTGGCTCAGTGGTTGAGCATCCACCTGTGAACCAGGAGGTCATGGTTCGATTCCTGGTCAGCGCACATGCTTGAGTTGGGGGTGTGCAGGAGGCAGCAGATCAATGATTCCCTCCCATCATTGATGTTTCTCTCTCTCTCTTTTTCTTTCATCCTTTCTTTCTGAAATCAATAAAAATACATTTAAGGAAAAGAATAACAATCTAGAGGAGAACAAATCTCTAAATTTTGAGAGTTCTTATAAGATGACAGGTGAAAGCACAATGACAGAAACTAAAACACAATATATAAATTATCTTTATGAAGTAACTGAGACTATGTCCTTTATAGAGGCACTATTATAGCTTAGACATTGCTCTGATTGAAGTGTTTGGTGTTTTTATTTTATTTTTATTTTTAGAGCAGACTTATTGTTAAATTGGGCTATTATTTTGTCAAACAAATACAACTCTACTTGATTACATGGTGAAAAGCCACTACATTTTAAGTGATCCCATTTGTTTTAATCCTCCTGTTGTTTTGCTCTGCTGCTCATCTCATAGCCATTTTATAGTCATCCTGTCACTATGTCTGCTCCATTCTCTATTCCTCTCCCTCTCCTATGGTCCTGCAGGGGGTGGGGGAGCAGGGCTCATGATCCTTTTCTCTTGACCATAGGTTATTTGGCCATTGGAGGTCCAAAGAGAGTCAATTTATAAATTATGCCCTAAGTTGTACTGCAAAGAAATGATTGGACTCAAACATATTCCTTCTCTCAATTTTTTTTTTAATGTCTGGGGATCTAGTTTAATGTCATGAACTAAACACCAATGTTTTATACATTTTACTCCCAAGCCCCCATTAAAGTGATAGTGAAGGGAGAAAAGGGTATAAATATATAGCAATAACATATTTGTGATGTGTGCAAGTGTGTGTGAAGCTGAATGATTTCAATCTGTTTCTGAATGACAGAAAGTGAATTGGGAAGGTGCTGAATAATAAATTAGAAAGGAGAGTGATGTGACCAGTAAAGAACTCTGACCTGCTTTGCAGAGTCTCTGGATTTAGAAACTACAGTATGACAGACAGTAACAGGTAAAAAACAGAGCACAATTTAATGAGTTGGATTGGGGGAGCCAATTCATGGCAAAATTTATGGTCCAAACAATGCTATAATTTTCTACTTCTCTGATCCCTTCAGAGTTTATCTAGATGTGAAGAGTGAAGTGTAGATATAAATAATTTTGTTCTCAAATTGCTATCCAGTTGTCCTATTATAATTGTTCATGATCCAAATCATTAGTGATTTCCAGACTCTCGTTTCTGTTTTACTGATTGCTATATTCATATACCAATATCACCAATTTTCAATATTGAATAATTATTATGCATTTAAATAGTTGGCAAGGTTAGTTGTTGCATATGGTTATCCATTTTCAGAGATTTTCTGACTACTCTTGCTTGATTATTTTTCCATTTAAATTCTATAAATAGTTTTTATAGTTACAAAGAAACAACACAAACCAAAATTTTTCCTATGTTTATTAGACTGTATTTGGTTGATAAATTGTCTTAGAAAGAATGAATACCTTTGTGATATTAAGCTTTCCTGCCCAAGCATCTGGCCTCTTTCCATTTATTTATATTGAGCTAACTTGATGGTTCTTTGCTACTTGCAATGAAAACAAACAAAAACAAATGTGTATCTATTATTATATGATTTGATAGAACCATAAGTTCTAGAATATAGAAAAATTGACTTATAATATTTAAGGATACATAAGATGATAGAGTTGAATCCTACAGAGACTTGCTCAATGCAATACATTTTATATCAGATTTCAGACCAAGTTTATTTCTTGTTAAGTTTTTATCTCTATGGGCAATTCATTTGACATGAAAGTCTGAGAAAATAAGTGTATCAAATATTTATTCAGTCTTATAATATTTAATACCAAGCCAATAGATTATTTACAGTATTTTTTGTTAACTGATGAGCTATGAATGCATACTTAAAAACTGAATATAAAAAGTAATTTTCTTTAGGTGTATTCCAAGCTATTTTACATAAATTAACTTAATATATTTAATATTACATTGTTCAACTATATGACTTACCAGAATACTAATCATCAATTCATATCTGCACTATTTTTTATTCCTCATTTTAGAACCTTTACTGTAAAATGTCCCTGAAAGTAAAAGTTGTTTACACACAGATACTGCCTCTATTCTCTCACTTTTAATTTACATTTAAAAACATCTTTCTGGTTTGCCTGCCACATCATTAAAATTCCCATTGAAAAAAGGTCACCAGGGACACTGCTCACTGTGATGACCAGTAAAGGCATACAGGATCTCTAATCACCTTTCCCAATTTACTAACAATTCTCCCTCTCCCTCGCTGCGCTCCAGTCACATGAGAGAGAAATACTACCTTTTCATGCATTTTGTTGGTATATTGATCATTTCACTGATAATACATCACATCTTTGCTCCCTTATTTATCCCTAGTTACCATTGCATTACCATCACCAAGCAAACTATTAGCATTAGTTTCTCAATTAATATTTTTTGCATAAATCAATGAATATACAACTGCTCGACTGAGAGCTTATGTGTCTTCATACTGTAAGGAAAAAAAGTGTTTGGGAAACATGGCTAAATTTAATAGATCTCAGTAAGTACACATTTCTTGAAACTGTAGAGATCTAAACTAATTGTAAGAATACTATGTCACATGTTATCTTTGGAAGTCTTTAAGTGGACTGTTTAATAATCTATAGAATAATAATGATATTATAAAGTGCAGTTGTGTTTGCTCCATTACACCCTTGCCTACTTTAGTCATATAGGAAGAGGCTGTTTAAAAAGAAAGTCAAATACATGCTCAGGTTATTAACTGTAATTCTTAAATATTTAATATCATTATCTTAGCTATTTGGCTACATTTCCTGAATTCTATTTAGTCACAGCTTTTATTATTTGACCATGTCAGCCATCAAGTTAGAAAGGAGGATAGAAAAAATGAGAACTCTCTATAGTTTGTATAAAGTGTTAAAAAGATAGGCTTAAAAAATCCAAAGACTTTGGTTAAACTTTATCTGAAAAATACTGTGGCTTATTTTAAGTGAACTTCCCTTCACGTTTCCTCCTGGTAACCCTCAATAGATTGACCGCTTTTCAAAAGCTGTTTAGTTCAGAGGTAAGATGGAGAGGCTGCACACCTGAAAAGAAGATGACCCAGGAACGAATGAAAGGTGGAACACCACAGTATGAGAATAAGGAGATGGCAGAGATCAAGGCCTCAGGCATGGTGAGAAAAAGAGGAAAGAATTACAGAGGGCGTAGAGACTAATGCCTCAAGATTTCAAAGATGTTGCTTTTATCGTGATCTACAAGAGAGAAGGAAGGGAGGATTGAAGTTCAAAGCATCTCAAAATTTTTGTTGCTTATAAAACCCTGCCTTCCATCCTTTGATTTGACTGGTAACAGCAGTGCATTTTCAGGATCATGGAGAGATGCCTAAGATCACAAACTCCGTATAGCAGCTATGTTTTGTAGCACTTAAAAAATGAATTTTTTTTTCCAGACAAAGCATTGACTCCTGCATTACTTTTTAATACCCGACACTTTCTATTTGCTAAACTCTTTCTGTGGATAAGAAAAATCCTGTGACAAGAGTGAAGGTACATAGTATCAAAGGAAAAAGATGGTGGGATGAATAGCAAGCTAATACGAAAGGGCCCTTTGCGTGTGCAGAGTTAATAAAATGTCTTAGCCTTAGAAAGTGAAGATCAGGAAAGAGATTTGCCTACTCTCTCCCAATTTAGATCACCAAAAGGATAACATTCAGCTAATATTAGAGTGGGAAGCATAAAATTAGTGCCAATTCTGACGACTACTATATTCCAACGTAACCAGTCCTTGCCATTTGGGTTTTTCCCACCTGTGCACATTCTTTTTTCCTCCTTGCTAACAGGATGAATTCTACATAAATCAAGAAGAATTGAAAGGTAATATGGTATAGTTAGGCCACTACAAGGTAAATCTCTATGCATTCCCTTCCCCAGGCTCATGATTAGGGAAAACTGCACATTCAGAATTGATTTTAAATAGGAATGGTTAGGACAGCTTTTTATATTTCGTTGCAAGTTTCATGAGAAATAACACCTGCCAGCGTGGCTCAGTGGTTGAGCATCAACCTATGAACCAGGAGATGAGGACTCCATTCCCAGTCAGGGCACATGCCTCAGTTGTGAGTTCGATCCAGTGTGGGGCATGCTGGAGGAAGCCAATCAGTGATTATCTTTCATCATTTATGTTTCTATCTCTTTCTCCCTCTCCCTTCCTCTCTGAAATCAATAAAAATGTATGTAAAAAATACAAAAATATGGAGAATGAGCTATGTTTTTCTTGGAATTAAATGCCTCTGAGGACTAAGCATGAACTATGTGAAAATAATGCTTGGCATACCTATATTATTGCTCAGTTCAGCAGCTAGAAGACCAGATGATTTTTATGCATGAGGGTATCTTATATCTGAGACTACTCAGGAAATATTATCAGCATGGTCAGTTGTATGAGGCATATCAGATTCAGGATTCCATTTTAAATAGGATTGACCTTCACTTTAGTTTACTTCATTTTCATTACACTTTGCTGTCTCATAAATAGCTCATTGCTGTTCTTCTACTGCTTTTGTCTGTGTGTGTGTTATTTCCAAATTGGGAGAATTGAGTAATTGCTTTGTTTTCAGTACATTCCATTGATCATCAAAGTAAATAGATAGAAAGAGAAACCAATATTAGTAATAATAACATAATTGTATATTTATTAGCTATTTATCCTTTACTTGTAGTGAAAAAACATTCCATTGTTAGGGGGGACTTTTTTTGCATAATTTAAATCCTACTTGTAATGTGGTTAGTGCTCTGGAGTTTTAGTATTACCACTTTAGTATATATGCTTAGGAGTTATATTTTTTAAAACCCCCTTCTCTATACAGTTCTAGGTTACAACTAGCCAAGAATACAACTTATGCATTACATGAAAATGGAAATTGAAGTGGAGACCATTACTCTCAGGAAGACGTGGCATCAGAGGCTCCCTCTCCTAGCTTCTCTTCTCAACGATTGGCCCTCCTAACAGATGTCTTACGCTAATTACGAAGGGCTTCATTGGACTTTGTGGAGGGGAACAACTTCCGCAGGCCCCTGCTTGACTCCTCTCCCCCAGCTCCTCAGCTTCACCACTTTGGCAGCCAGATGTGCATTGTTTCTGGGACTTTCCTGTAAATTCTGGACACACAGACTCCAGATGTCATGGTTAGTGATTCTCTTTAGTCCTTGGACATCCCCCTTTTACAGAACTTGACTTCTTCAGCTCTTTTTATATTTGTGAACATTGTAATTCCTATAGCAAACTACCTTGCTGTACAGTATTTTTGTGTGAGTGTATGGCTCTGGTTTTCTTTCTTTTTTAAAAAAAATATTTATTCATTTTTTACAGAGAGGAAGGGAGAGGGATAGAGTTAGAAACATCGATGAGAGAGAATCATCGATCAGCTGCCTCTTGCACACCCCCTACTGGGGATGTACCCGCAACCAAGGTACATGCTCTTGACCGGAATCGAACCCGGGACCCTTCAGTCCGCAGGCCGACGTTCTATCCACTGAGCCAAACCAGTTTCGGCTGGCTCTGGTTTTCTGACTGAGTCCTAACTAATAGAAACAGATTTTATGTATCAGTTCCCTGGGGCAGATTTTTAAGGCTGTAATTCTGGAATGGGTTCTATTATCTGATTAGATTTAAAGACATTAATAGCCCCTTCGCCAATTTCTCAAACTCTGATCTTCCAGACCTCAACTTCTCCAGCAATGATTTCCCCTTCCCCATAACAGTTTCCTGACTGAACATTGATATAATTAGTATTTTAATAATATAATCACAGTAGATTTATTATTTATGTTGTCATGTTATGAAGTAGTTTCTATGTGGACTATCATTATCACATACTCATCCAATGCAACGGGTAATAAAATGTGTCCTAAAAGCTGTGATTTCAAATATTTTTTTCTAGTCTTGTACAGTGTATATAATTTTGAAGGTAAAATTCCCACATCCAAGAATGTGAACCATGAAAAATTCACTAACTTTTATTTAATTATAATTCTATTTCTAATTCTTTTGAATGTTTGAAATCCACTGTACTACCGCCATCTGGCTATTCAATAGAAGAGTCACTAAAATAAAAAGCATTAACTGTGTTTTCAATAAACAAATAAGTAAATCCACTTGTAAAATATTAAAAATTATTATATATGGCAGTCCTTTCCAAATCACCTAAAGTTATTATTATTATTTTTAGAAAGCATGAGATCTTAATTCCCTTAATATTAAACAACAATAAAAAAAACCCACTTCTGCTTATCTTTGTCATTTTCATAGTGCTGTTTCAAAATATTTTAATGTTTTGCTTTTCTAAAACTAGCTTGGAGAGTAATATCTACTACAAATGGCATGACTTTATAAGATGCGTGAAGTGAAGTGAGTGGCACAAAACAGTAGGTAGTCTAGCTTCATACAAGTCAATGAACAACAAGGTCAATTGCTTCATATTTATTTGTGGTTCAACACAGCTGGAGTGAAAAAAAAATCATAATGCTTGACTGGTATTGTGCATCAGTGTAATGTGGAATAATAAGAGAGCCAAAATCATCAGTTTATAAAAACTATTAATCTGACTAGTAAACACAGGAAGAAAAGACAAGTTGTCTAAAAATAAAAATAAAAATAAAAAGACCAGGAAAAATCCATGTGAGGAATACAAAAATGGAATACAAAAGTGTAGGCTTCACACTCCTTAAAACAAAGACCTGACAAACTAAAGTTTCTGTTCCATTCTGATTTCTGATTTACACTGATATTAAACTTTCTTTGAAAGCGTCAAATTTTACTTTGTGCCATTATCAATCCTATGAGCAAAAATAGGACTTTTATATGTTGATAATCTGAACACAAATTTTATTTGAGGAATGGTCATAAAAACATTAACTGATAAATGCCATGGTTATACTAGTATTTCTTATAACATATACTAGAGTGCACAAATTCGTATGCAGGTAGGATCCCTTGGGGTGGCCTGCAGAGATCATGCCCCAGCACCTGTCCTCAGGCTTGCAGCCACACAACCCCGCCTGGCACCCCATCTTGGCCTGGCACTGCTCCCTCATCTGCTCCATCATCTCGCCTATGGGGCAATAGGTCAGGGCCAGGGCCCCACCTGGGTTCCTCAGCATCTGGGAGCCAGGCAGCCTCCTCACCCCCTGCAGCTGCTGGTTGCCTTCTGCAGGATAATCAGTCTGAGCTGGGCCCCCCACCCAGCTCCCTCAGCACCTGGGAGATGGATGGCGGCTCCACTCCTTGCCGCCGCCGCTACTGGTCACCATCTATGGGGTGATCAGCCAGGCGATTGGGCCCCACTTGTACCTGCCATAGCCTGGCGACACCCACTCACCTGCTCTACCATCCTGCTGCAGTCCCACTCTCGTAGAGGCTCATCAGGCAGGCTGTGCCTCCACTGCTGCCCACTGCCAGTGTCACGTCACCGACACCTGCCATGTTCCACTCTGCCCCCTGATGGTTAGTACATGATATAGTGAGTGTCAAACTTCTGGTTTCTAAGTAGAATGACCACCCAAGGGGACAATTTGCATATTAGGCTTTTATTATATAGGATGTCAGAACAAACCTCAAATAACAAGGGTTTTCATTGTGTGGTGTGTATCCACCCCCCCCCCCCCCCCCGTGAAACAGTTTATACTTACACTAACACATGCAATTAAAAAGACATAAATTAATGTAAAGTTTAGGAAAAAGAATGTGTGAGATAATGAAGATTGTTATGTGGTGATGTAAAAAAAAAATAGCTTCAACATTGAGAAAGAGATTAAGCTGTCAATTAAGAAGTTGTCCTCCCTTTTCTGAAGTTTCCAAAGTACTTAAGTGCACTATATACTTAGTCTTTTAACCATGGGTTTAGCCCTTATGATCGGAGAAGTAAAGTGCCCATTGACATCAGCGAGAAGTTTACTTGCACTAAGGAAGTACTCAGAGAAGGCTTTTTTTTTTTTTTTTTCTGAAACAAAGTACTCATACGGTGCATGTATTTTTCAATGAATCAGAGCTACCTTGTATTCATAATTGCGTTCTTTGTACTTGTCAGGAGCTGAAAAATCAATTATAGGAAAATTAAAAAGGAGCCGTGATCAGCTAATGATGCATAATGTCAGAGGTGCAGCTCTTTTGTCTTCTTTTCACATTTGCTTTTTGAAATGAAAAATCAGTTAAGATGACTAGCAAAACACACTGTGGTCAGTCTGAAGAAATCTTTTTCTTCCCTTTAATGTGATTTAGAGAGCTTCCCAATCATTAACTAAGTCATTTCAGTAAGCCTCTCATATTAATTGTCTCCTTTTCGTTTTTATGGATGAGGTGATTGACTTTCATTTAGTAAAATCCATTTGTCATTTTCAGAGATATTCAGAGAATGCCATGTGGGTGGGCATCTGCTTAGGAACTCCTCTGAAAAGACATTCTCAATTATTCAAAAAAAAAAAAAAAAATGGAGGAGAGCTGTCAAACACCTTTTTTAAAAAAATATATTTTTATTGATTTTGTACAGAGAGAAAGGGAGAGAGATAGAGAGTTAGAAACATCGATGAGAGAGTCATCAATCAGCTGCCTCTTGCACACCCCCTACTGGGGATATGCCTGCAACCAAGGTACATGCCCTTGACTGGAATCGAACTCGGGACCCTTCAGTCCCCAAGCCGACGCTCTATCCATTGAGCCAAACCGGTCTCGGCTCAAACACCTTCTTAAAGTTTATACTCATGGGTTGGATCTGGCTTTTTCATCTATATTTATAGAAATCAGAAACATTATAGCATATTTTCATATTTTAGAGTGCTATGTGAAAAACAACAAACACACATAGATCCCAGTAAAGTTGGCATATAAATATATGCCCCTGCACTCCAAAATATTATGATAAGCATTTATTTAGAAGAAGGAATGATGAAAATTGGACATATAATAATTGAAATGGTAATTATAGACTGTCCCTAACTTACCATGGTTTGGCATGCAATTTTCCAACTTCATGGTGGTACAAAAGGATATGAATTCAATAAAAAGAATACTTCAAATTTTGAATTTTTCTCTTTCCCTCGGCTAGATGTATGCCGTATTATACTCTTTTGTGATGCTGGGTAGCAGTGATGAGCAGCAACTCCCAGTCAACCATGTGATCACCAGGGTAAACAACCATTACTCCACTGTGCACTGTGTTGTCAGCAATATTTTGATACTGTGATTTGTGTTTTTTGCATCTCATCATATCTCCAAAATGTGTCTCCTGTTTTTGGTGAGAAGAAAAAGAGGAAGGCAATTACCCTTGAGGTGAAATTAAGATAATTGCCTAGCTGTAGACTAATGTAAATGTTCTGAGCACATTTAAAGTAGGCTAGGCTACGCTATGGTGTTCAGAGGTTAAGTGTAAAATGCATTTTCAACTTATAATGGTTTCAATTTGCATTGTTTATCAGGAGGTAACTCATTGTAAATTAATGAGTATTTGTGTTTCTATTTTCATGAAAAAATTTTGACAATTAGCAATTTTTTTAACAATTCATAAGTTTTTAAATCATTTTTCAATTTTTTCAATTACAGTTGACGTACAATATTATACTACTTTTAAGTGTAGATACCAGTGATTAGACATTATATGACTTGCTAAGTGATCATTCTGATGAATCTCATATCCATCTGACACTGTACATAGTTATTAGGATACTAGAGGCCTGGTGCATGAAATTTGTGCACAGGGGAGTAGGGTGTGTGTCCCTCAGCCCAGCCTGCATCCTCTCCAATCTGAGACCCCTCAAGGTATGTCCGACTGCCTAAACAGGCAGTCAGACATCCCTCTCACATTTCAGAACTGCTGGCTCCCAACCGCTCACCTGCCTGCCTAACAGATTGCCCCTAACCACTCCCCTGCCAGCCTTATTGATGCCTAATTGCTCTTCCTTACCGACATATTCACCCCCAACTGCCTCCCCTGCTGGCTCAGTCACCCCTAAATTCCTTCCCTTGCCAGACTGGTCACCCCAACTGCCCTTCCCTGCAGTCCTGGTCACACCCAACTACCCTTCCCTGAAGGCCTGGTTTCCCCCAACACCTTCCCCCCTGCAGGTCTGGTTACCCCCAACTGCCCTCCCCTGCAGGCCTGGTTGCTCCCAACTGCTCTTCCCTATGGGGCATCTTGTGTCCACATAGGGTGGCCATCTTATGTGTTGAAGTGATGGTCAATTTGCATATTACTTCTTTATTATATAGAATACATAGGATTATTGACTATATTCCCTATGCAGTAACTATTTTGTTAACAACCAATGTGTATTTCTTAATCCCTTCACCTTTTTCACCCATTCACTCAACTTCACTCTCATCTCACAGCCATTAAAATGCTCTCTGTGTCTATAAGCCTGTTTCTGGTCTGTCTGTTTATTTTGTTTCTTAGATTCAATTATTGATGGATATGTATCATTACCATTTTATTATTCTTGTTTTTTTCTTCTTAAAGAAAACCTTTTAACATTTCAAGTAATACTGCTTTGGTGGTGATGAACTACTTTCTTTTTTGGGGGGGTCTGAAAAGCTCTTTATATGTCCTTCAATTTAAATGATAGCTTTGCTGGGTAGAGAAATCTTGATTCTAGGTCCCTGCTTTTCATCATTTTGAGTATTTTTGCTACTTCTTTCTGGTCTGCAAAGTTTCTGTTGAGAAATCAACTGACAACCTAATGGTAGCTCCCTTCTAGGTAACTAACTGCTTTTCTTTTTTTGCTTTTAAGATTTTGTCTTTAACTTTTTAACTTTTGCTCTTTTCCCCTTCTAGCAAATCCATGATGTGAATGTTGGTATACTTGAAATTGTCCCAGAGCTCCTGACACTATCTTCATTTATTTGAATTCTTTTTCCTTTTCTCTCCCCTGTCCACCCACCAGATAAAATACTTAGAGAGAGAGAAATAAAGAGAGAGAAATGTCAATCAGTTGCTTCTTGAATGCACTTGAGCCAGGGCTCTCACTGGAACTTAGGTATGTGTCCTGATTGGAAATCAAACCTGCAATCTTCTGGTGAATGTGATGATGCTGTAATTAATTGAGCTGGGGCAGATTCTTTTTTTTTTTTTTTTTTTTTTGCTTTTCTGATTAGGTATTTTTTGCTTCCTTACACTCCATATCACTGGTTTGATTCTCAGCTTCATCTACTCTACTGTTGATTCCCTGTAAATTATTCTTCATTTCAGTTAGTGTATCCTTCATTTCTAACTGGTTCTTTTTTATGGTCTTCATGCCATTTTTTATGCTGTTGAAGTTCTCACTAAATTCATTGAGCTTTCTTATACCCAGTGTTTTGGACTCTGAATCTAATAGTTTGTTTGTATCCATTTTGTTTAGTTCTTTTTCTGGAGTTTTGTCCTATTCTTACATTTAGGGCATGTTTCTTTATCTCCTCATTTTGACAGCCTCCCTGTGTTTGTTTCTATGTATTAGGTGGAGCTGCTATGTCTCCCTGGCTTTACAGAGTGGCCTTATGTAATCAGAGTCCTGTAGTGTCCAGAGGCACAGCCCTTCTGATCACCCAAGCTGGCACTCCAGATGTGTCCCCTTCCCCTTATAAAGTATGCACATCCTCCTGTGGTAGTTGAGCCATGATTCCTGTTGGCACATCAATGGGAGGGATTGGCTGCAAAGACTGTCTATGACTGTGGACCACCATGGAGGATTATATGTGCCACCTAACAGAGCCTGACTTACTTCAGCAAGGCTCTGCAGATTGCTGAGCCCACTCTTTGAGTGAGTTCTTTATGGAGGTGGGGTTGGGTGGTGCTTTGACATGGTGTTCCGACTTTGGGGCCTTCATGAGGTGCAGGCCAAGATCAGCTGCCTCCATGTCCTATCTGGAGCCAGCCAGTATGAACTACAGAGTAATCTGAAGATGGCTGCTACTTTTGCTGGGCTTGGAGCTACTCCAGTGAGGCCACGCTGTAAATCAAGGATGGCCACTACTAGTGTCAGACTTGGGCCACTTAGCAAGAGGTAAAAGTTATGCTGAGGGCAGATGATACTTATTTGAGAGATTTTAAGAAAATCTAAAGCATGAGCCAAATCAGGTTATTTGTATGGAAATTGTTCCAATGGGCCCACAAGTTGGGTGGGAAGAGTCTTAGGGAATCTCCAGGCTGAGTCAAATAGGGTGAGCCACCTTGATGAAGACTCGGATGTGGTAATCACCTGCCAGTTCTGGGGATGGGTGTTTCTCAGAAAAGGAACAATGGCAGGCAGAAAGCTTGGCTTCCTCCATTGCCGAGGAAACCCAAGCCTCCCTCCTGCTCTCTGTGGCTATAACTATCTTGGTTGGCTTTATTTGGGTATTCGCTCCTGATTGGCTGTCAGGCATGGCTTATAGGTGCGGTTTGTGGGTGTAGTGGAGTGATGGTTAATTTGTATATTGCTCTTTCATTAGATGGGATTCTTTTTTTTAAAATATATTCTATTGACTTTTTACAGAGAGCAAGGGAGAGGGAAAGAGAGCTAGAAACATTGATGAGAGAGAAACATTGATCAACTGCCTCCTGCACACCCCCTACCAGGGATGTGCCCACAACCAAGGTACATGCCCTTGACCAGAATCGAACCTGGGACTTTTTAGTCTGCAGGCTGTCGCTCTATTCACTGCGCCAAACTGGTTTTGTTAGATAGGATTCTTACTTACTTTTATTCTATTTGTTTCTTAGCTAAACATAATTTTATTCCATCTTGTAGTTTTAGTTTAATTGTCATAATTTGTATAAATAGCAGCAATTTGTAGAATATGAGTTGTGTTTTAATTTTAAGTTGATCACTCCAAATACAGGCAGGTATGTTCTCTCTCCACTTTCCATTTATCATCATTATGTAAATGGCCGAGTTTACTACTATAAGAAGGTGTTTTCATGGTTTTCTAGCAAATATGATGTGGAAGGTTGGAATAGGAAAATGATTTATAAAACCTTGGACTATGGATTTCTATTATACCAGTTGGAGACAGGCTGCATGAAAGTTCCCAAAGGTAGGGGAGGTCTAGTGTATTCAGTAGAGCAAAATTGAAACCATTCAAATTTTTTCTTTAAAAACTGATTTTTTATTTTAGTTTTTGGTGTTTTAATGATCTGTGCATGATCTCCAGGCAGTATTTTTAGACGCAGTAAGTTAGAAAAGGTTTTCCAACCCATCTATACATATAAAAGCCTAAGCGACCATTACGACTGGTCAACCAAACAACTGGCCGCTATGATATGCACTGACCACCAGGGGGCAAATGCTCAAAGCAGCAGCTGCCCTTGGTGGTCAGTGCACTCCCACAACCAACTTCTTACAACCAGCCAACCTCCTGTGGTCCCTCCACCCAACCAGCTAATCCCAACAGGCCCCAATTGGCCCTGATTGCCAGCCAGGCCAAGGGACCCCAATGAATTCGTGTACCAGGCCTCTAGTTGGAAATAATAACCTCAGTAGGAAACAGTGACATCTCTTCGCTGCCAGGATGTAGAATGCCAGACAAACTTTGTTGTTCTCATTCTGTCTTGCAACAGAAGTGAGATTTCTGACAAGCTGTCAGGCTGCACAAAAGTTTGCATATCTTTCCTCCCTGTAGGTGATGCCTGCCCCAGTGTGACTTGAAATTGGAAATATATCTAAAAACAGGGATGAAAATCAGAGAATGAGGTGATTACGGTTTTCTGATCATCTAATCCTTGCTGAGGGGAGAGATCAACTCTTTAACAATACTCCCTTGAAATGCTTTGCCATGTGAATCATAACATGCGAAAAGGAAGGCGCTTACATGGTTGTGCTGTTTGTAAATTTGGCCCCACAAATTTTGAAATGGTCACATAAATGGGGCCAGCTAAATGATTTTATGAAATGTAACCTTCAGGTTATTATTATTTTTTTTTAATACATTTTATTGATTTCTTACAGAGAGGAGGAGAGAGTTGAAGAGATAGTTAGAAACATCGATGAGAGAGAAACATCGATCAGCTGCCTCCTGCACACCCTCCACCGGGGATATGCCTGCAACCAACGTACATGCCCTTGACCGGAATCCAACCCGGGACCTTCCAGTCCCAGGCCGATGCTCTACCACTGAGCCAAACCGGTTCTGCAAGTTATTTTTATATTGTCTCTGAATAAGTAGCTATGGCCTATTGAACAAATTTTTGATATTTTGCAGTTTCTTTTGTTTAAAACCGCTTCTTTTTACAAAAACATCCTAAGAAAATGAAGATATTTTTTCTCCCTTTAAACTCCTTTTAGTAAATTAATGTTTCCTTTTACCTACGTTTAATGTTCTTATTACCATAACTATGGCCTGACACTAATTGGAAAAGAATGTGTGTATAAAAGTATAGATAATCCGGTAGTGATCATTGCTACAATGAGTGAATATCTGAACAGAGAGGAAAAAAAGTGATGTGCTCTGCTGTTTAGAAATGGCATTTTAGGTATTTCAGGACTTAACTAAGTAAGGATTCTGAGGCACCCACAGGATCCATATGTACTTCAGAATGAAAGGTGTGGATTAGTACTTTGTGAAACAGATCTTATTCTAGCCTCATTTTTTGGTGAGCCCTGCAGTCTCCAATTAACCTACAAGAGAAGTGTCTCCTTTCTTGTCTTAAAGATTCAAATAATGGCTTCAGAAGAAATTTTTAAAAATAAGAATTCCCTTTCACTAACTTAGGCAGTAAAAAGTCTAAGCATTCTCTTTTTCAAGGCTTAGAGTTGTGATCTTTATTCACGTCAATCACTGTGTAGTTTTCTTTTTGTTAGTTCCTGAGAGGGAGGATGGATGTTTGAGACGAGTCTCTCACCTATTGCAGCTTATTTGTTCCTGTTCTTACCTCAGGAATTTTGAACTTGACTTTGCCAGTTAACCATTGTTCAGCACTTTTTTTTTTTTCTTTTAATAAATACACTTGCATGTGCATGGATTGAAAATACTAAAATTAAGTCCAGTTCTTTTAGAGGAATGCCAAGTAAACTAAAAGTGAAAATGTAAGTTGTGTACACCATTAATCTTTGTATATTTTGTAAAAGTGTTGTCTTAAACAAACTTTTGTGTACTTTTTTTCAGAAGATAGTCTACATGGAGCATTATGTATGGTAAAAACATGATTTATCACATATATATTATCATTCATGGTCCTTATCGACAAGCTTATAAAATAATAGTCCATTTCCTCATTCCCTACTCTACTTTGACTTGGCAAACCGGTCTTATGGTTTCTCTTGCACAGTGAATCACCCTGTACCTGAACAGGGTAGTTCCTGGACATATTTGGAAAAACTTGTCACTTAAGGAGGGTCTCATGATTTAGAACTCAAGATCAACACAGGTGCTAATACTCACACTTGCAGGGGCTTTATACTTCTCATGTGGTCTTCACAAATGTGAATTTTTAATGGTAAGCCATACAGCTACTAGGGAGACTCTGCCTAAGCATTAATTGTTATAAGTTACATTGAAGTTAATATATAAATAACAACACACATAAACACTTAATTGTTTCAATGTCTTTTTAGGCCAGAAGTCTTTAACGTTATCAATGCCTAACTGGATATATAAAATGAGTACAAATGTTTGTATTTGTCCTCCATCAGAAACTAAAAATTCTCTCCAAATTCAAATGGCTGATATAGTGAACAAGTACATTTTCAAATCTGTCAGATAGCTTACATTGGATTGTTAATACTAGAGAAATGTTCACTGATAATGAAGCCAGTAGTTCCATTTATGGTTTATTAATTCCTCTGTATTCCCATGCATAAATAGGCAGAGAGCTAATACAAATAAAAATTGTCTTTAAGCTTTACTGAATATTTAAACAGCTTTTGATGAGGAATATTGAATGCAAACACAGTATAAACTTTGCAATGTAAACTAAACTACAAAAAATGGTCCTTAGGTTATTATGATAGGTAGAACTTTGTTTTAATTTTCAATAACAAATAAAGATATGAGAAAGTAAATCATGTTTAAACATCTTTTCCTTGTAATAAAACACACAGAAAATTATTTTTTTGAATATTGAAAAAAAACTTAAGTTTTTGCTTACAGTTATATGTGACTTCAAATATCACTCACATGTTAAAAAATTAAAAGTCCTTATAATAATACAAAGTAAATGATAGCTAAGAGTTAGTGAATGAATCAAACCAAAGGTTCTCTGTACCGTTAAAAACATCAAAATTATATAATTTATTTAACTCTTCTGCAGTCAAGAATGACCTTTATAACACTGTTTAAGCAAAAGTCAGTGATGTCAGGTTCCTGGTTAAGAATTTCCAGCAATGACAGCTAATATTCTACTGTTCTCTTGATTCCATTATTTGAATAATTAAAAATAATAATATCAACCAAATTATAAAATATTTAGATTCTTTAATGTATGTCTTTTCTTTTGAAAAAAAATTAAATTTTTGTGTCCAAGAACCAATTTTTGTTTTTATTCTTGGTTTCATAGATGAAAACTAGTAGTGATTATGATGGACATGATCATAGTAAAATTTATAATTTTATTAATGAGGATGGTGGATTTATTCTTAATAATTTTATATAAATAAGTTTTAGCTTATAACTGAATAGATTTTAGTAGATAGAGGCTTGGGCTTGGATTAGCAGCTGGATTTGAATCCTTGTTTGATCTCTTATCATATGTAAGAGTAGACTAAGTCTGATAACTTTTCTTAATCCTCATTTACCCCATCTGTACAGCAAAGATTAAAAATAGCACTGATTTTATGGGTTTGTTGTGAGGATTAACTGAGTGTTCATTAAATTGTTTTATTTGATCATTTACTTAACACACATTTTAATTGCTTTTAAAATTCTCTTCTCTGGCCTACCCAGTGTGACTCAGTGGTTGAGCATTGACCTATGTACCAGGAGATCACAGTTCCATTCCCAGTCAGGGCACATGCCCAGGTGTGGGTTCAGTCCTCAGTGGGGGGTGTGCAAGAGGCAACCAATCAATGATTCTCTCTCATTTTTGAAATCAATAAAAATATAAATAAATAAATAAATTATCTCCTCTGTATTTATTTAATAATTTATTTTCTCTTTTAATCTATTGTGTGGGGAATTATGTTTACTGGTTTTCTAATATTAAAACACATTGCTGGGATAAATTCACATTTATCAATGGATACATTTTCTTTATTATTACTGTAAATATTATTATTTCTTGATGTGATATGTTTATTTAGAAATTTTTATTGTGCTTGCAAGAACAATCTTAATATATGGAACTTTATTTTTAAAGGTACTTATAAGGTCACAGAAAAACTCAATGAAAAATACAGAGATCCCATATCCGTTCATATACATGTACATGTACAGCCTTCTCCACCATTAGCATCCCGAGCCAGGGAGGTATATTTGTTAGAATTGAGGAACCCATAATGGCACATCATAGTTTACATTAGACTTTACTCTTGGTGGTGTACCTCCCATGCATTTGGACAAATGTAAAATGACATGTATCCACCATTATAGTATTGTCACCTTCGAGGGGGTACTTGCCTCCACCCAAGTAGAAATCAAGAGAGGAGGTAAAACTCAAGCAAAAGAAGGGGCTTACAGATAACAAAGTGCAGGAAAAGGAGAAAGGGAGAGAGTTCGATGCGTCAAGAGAACACACACTAATAAATAAATAATACGGATCTGCGAACTGCTGTTGGGTCTGGCTTGTAGAGGGTTCTGTTTGTCAGGCAGGTGCAGAGTAGATTTCTTTGCTTTCCAGGTTCCCACCTTTGCTTTCCAGGAGCTCTTTGTTGAGTGCCTGAAGAGAAACTTCAAACTTACCTAGGGGAGGCTTGAACATTCCCATCCATTTAAGAGAGACTCGTTCTGTCTCAGTATCATGAATAGTTTCATTGTCATTGCCCTATTAATTCAGGTTCTACCTATTCACTCCTCCATCCTCTCATATCTTTGACAAACACTAATCTTTTTACTGTCTCTATAGTCTTGCCTTTTCCAGTATGTCATATAGTGGGAATCATACATTATGTAGCCTAATAGATTGGTTTCTCTTATTTAACATTATGAAATTAAAGTTCCTCCATGTCTTTTTGTGGCTTGATAGCTCATTTCCTTTTAGCACTGAATAATATTCCATTGTTTGAATTTTTTAAAATTTATCCTTTCACTTAATGAAGGGTATTTTTGGTTACTGTGCAGTTTTGGCAATATTAATAAATCTGCTATAGCATCCAGGTGTAGCGTTGTTGCCTGTTGTTTTTTTTTTTTTGTGTGTGTGTGGATATAGTTTTCAATTCATTTGGATAAAGTACTAGGGGCAGAGTTGTTGGATCATATGATGATAGCGTGTTTAGTTTTTCAGAAAACAGTCAAATTTTCTTCCACAGTGACTGTGCCATTTTGCTTTAGCACTAGCAATGAATGTAATTTCCTATTGCTCCACATTCTCACTAGCATTTGGTGTTGTCAGTGTTTTGGATTTTAGCATTCATTGTACAGTTTTCCTCAGGCTTGGAAGTAAAAATATATGCAGAATTCACAAAACAATACTTTTTCACTCTTTCCTAAACAAGTTCACCCACACCTGTCTAAAGTATATAAAAATTTTTGCCCATCCATAAAGCAATATTTTTATGCCACTATAATTAAATACTTTAATTTGGTAGTTGTTTTTAAATCATAGACTAGGTATAATTTTATTATTAACTTATACATTTTTAAGTTTAGATATATCTACATGTTTTTTTAAATATATTTGCTATAATTTGTTCTAATGCCTCAGACCTTTATTCTGGATTCTATTTTTTCCTTTCTGAAGTATATCCCTTAGAAAGTGTTTTAGTAAGGACTCAGGTTTAGCTAATTTTTATTTATTTTTATTGATATTTTTTATTTTTATTTTTTAATTTCTTTATTGATTAAGGTATTACATATGTGACATTATGCCCCCATTGCCCCCCATCACCACACTCATGCCATCACCCCCCTGTTGTCTGTGTCTGTTGTTTAGCCTTATATGCATGCATACAAGTCCTTTGGTTGATTTCTCTCCCTTACCCCCATCCTCTCCTATCTTCCCTCTGAGGTTTGGCAGTCTGATAGATGCTTCTCTGTCACTGGATCTGTTTTTGTTCATCAGTTTGTGTTGTTCATTATATTTCCACAAATGAGTGAGGTCATGTGATATTGCTCTTCCTCTGGCTGGAATATTTCACTTAGCATAAAACTCTTCATGTCCATCTATGCTGTTACAAATAGTAAGAATTCTTTCTTTCTTTCTTTCTTTTTTTTTTTTTTTTTTTACAGCAGTTTAGTATTCCATTGATGTACCACAGTTTTTTAATCCACTCATCTGCTGATGGACACTTAGGCTGTTTCCAAATCATAACTATGGTGAGTTGTGCCGCTATGAACATAGCGGTGTTTCTGATCGGTGTTTCTAATTTCTTGGGATATATTCATAAAAGTGGGATCGCTGGGTCAAATGGGAGTTCCATTTTCAGGTTTTTGAGGAAACTCCATACTGTCTTCCACAATGGCTGCACCAGTCTGCATTCCAACCAGCAGTGCACGAGGGTTCCTTTTTCTCCGCATCCTCACCAGCACTTGTCATTTGTTGATCTGTTGATGATAGCCATTCTGACAGGTGTGAGATGAAACTGTATTGTCCTTTTGATGTGCATCTTTTCAGATGATTAGTGACTTTAAGCATGTCTTTATATGCCTCTTGGCCTTCCTTCTATATTCTTTCTTTTTTTTTTTTAAAATACATTTTATTGATATTTTACAGAGAGGAAGGGAGAGAGATAGAGAGCTAGAAACGTTGATGAGAGAGAAACATCGACCAGCTGCCTCTTGCATACCCCCTACCGGGGATGTGCCTGCAACCAATGTACATGCCCTTGACCGGAATCGAACCTAGGACCCTTCAGTTCGCAGACCGACGCTCCACCACTGAGCCAAACCGGTTTCGGCCCTTCTATATTCTTTCAAAAAATATCTATTTAGGTCTGTTGTCCATTTTTTTTTATTGGGTTTTTATTTTCCTTTTGTTAAGTTGTATGAGTTCCCTATAAATGTTGGAGATTAACCCTACCAGTCCTGAGGCCCTAACTGTCCCTTATACCTGGGCTCCTGAGCATTAAAAAGAAAAAATCAACATGATATAAAAAAAATGTTAGTTACATGCAAACAAGTAGTTAGAATAAGATGGAAATTTAAGACACTGTATAAAATAGATCTAACTGTGCCTCACTCACACACCTACACACACACACACACACACACACACACACACACACATACACACACCCAACAAGTCCACACAGTCAGTCCTCTTTTGCTCCCTCACTCACTCGTGCTCTCTCCTCATTGCTGCCTTCTTCTTGCCTCTGTAGTTAGGTCTGGGTGTTATTGATCCATTCGTGGATGGAGTTTCCTTTCCAGGTGTCTGGTTATGTGGCTCACTCTCTAGCACATTGGCCAGTAGGATAAAGTTCACCTCAATAGGACACAACACAAAGGGAACAAAACATGAATGTACTAGTGACATCGATAAACCCAATATAAGTGACCGTCTGAGAAAAGAGAATTAGGGAATAGAAAAAAAAAGTACAAATGATATTGGAGAAAAAAAGATAAGAGAGAAAATAAAAATGAAGAAAAAGGAGAGAGAGAGAGAGAGAGAGAGAGAGAGAGAGAGAGAGAGAGAGAGAGAGAGAACAGGAAACACCACAGGTTAGGGAACAAACAGATAAACCAAAAAAATTGCAAACACCAAACACCCAGCAAAGAGGGCGGGGGCAGGATCCTTAGAGGCTGAGCTTATATACAGAAAATAAGATTAATAATTGGATGGATATGGGGAGGACCTCAGTTCAGTATAGAGGAAGTAGAAAGGGATGAATGGATAAGAAGAAATAGAAAAAGAAGAAAACAATAATAATAATAATAAATCTACAAAAATGATTTAAAAGTGGTATAAAATAAAAAATAGCTAAAGCAACAAACAAAACAAGAAAAAGAAAAAATAACAAAGAAAATAATAATAAAATAAAATAAAAACAAAAATGAAAAAGTGAAGTGTCGCTCCTTTGGTTGGCTTAAGATCCCAGTCTTCTCTAAGCTCTGTGGTTTCTCAGTTTCTTGTTGCTGGGACTGAAGGCCTCTCTTTAGGCCAGTCCCTTTGGAGTCTCAGGGACTATTCAGATATATATCTATATATTTTAAATATTTATATTTTATTGATTTTTTACAGAGAGGAAGAGAAACATCAACCGGCTGCCTCTTGCACACCCCCTACCAGGGATGTGCCCGCAACCAATGTACATGCCCTTGACCGGAATCGAACCTGGGACCTTTCAGTCTGCAGACCAACGCTCTACCACTGAGCCAAACCGGCTTCAGCTATTCAGATATATATTTTTTAATCCTTTGTATCATTCAGGGTGTATTCTGGATGTGGCTGTATTGGTTGCCAGGAGACTGGAGGGAGGGGCTATCTTTTCAGGAGAAATTGGCTGTCCAGGTCCCGGGCTCAGGTATCACTCAGCTCCAAACTCACTGTCACTTCTCCTGGACCCTCTCCTCTACCCAGCCTCTCTCCAGACTCCACAAGTCTGCACCTCCTCCTGCACCTCAGCCATGGGTGAGTGTCCATATCCGTAAGGTCCTATGAACTAGGTTCAGTGAAGAAAAGTAGAGGCCACAGAGAGGAGAAAAACTGGGCATCTGCTAGCTCCTCTCCAGCCGTCGCTGCGCTTCTGGGCTCAGTCTTTCGTGACTGTGGACCCAGATCTAGAACCCCTGCCACCAGCAGTCCTGTGGACCTCCTTTCCACAGTCAGACTCTGTGCCTGTTCCAAGAGACATGGCTCAGTGCCATGTGGTTTCCCTCTGACCCTCTGGGCTCAGAGGTCTGGCAGATCTCTCCTGCCCAGATACTTGATTTTACCTTCCTGACTGAAAATTGTCTCAGCAGCTGAGTATCCTTCACCAATTCAGGGTGGATATTATTCGTTTCAGCTGCTCATTCTGTCTTCTCAGGGACAAGGCTCCGGATACGTTTGTCTATCCCACTGCCATTTTTTCCTCTCAATATCGCTAATATTTATTTTGTCTTTATTCCTAAAATATAATTTCCCTGAGTATACTGTGAAAGCTATTTTCACTCTGCATGGGGAAATATGTTTCTTTCTTTTTTTTTTTTTTCCCCATGCAGAGTGAAAATAGCTTTCACAGTATACCCAGGAAAATTATATTTTAGGAATAAAGACAAAATAACCAGACACCTGGAGAGGAAACTCCATCCACGAATGGATCCTCCCCACGAATGGGTCCTCCCCACAATAGTCTCCAGGCCCCACTTGTGGCTATTGGACATTCTGCCACTGATGCTGTGTCCTCAGTTGATCATAGTGTTTCTAACATTCAAAGTATTAATAACCTATCTAGAGTACATACCTTAGCTAATTTAAAAATAGCCTAATCCTCAAGCTACGAATGTTTTTAATATCCTACACTCGATCACACTTTGCCCTTCTTTAATATTTTTATGATACTTAAATCTCCACTATAGAGAAATTCAAAATTTTAGTAAAATTTTCAAGCATATCAACATTGCTGTAATTTAACATTTTTTTGTATTCTGAATAATAATGATAACATATAACTACATAATAACACTTTCCATTTACTCATCCACATATGATTTACTTTGAATACTGAAATATAAAATATACCCTGTTTCCCCGAAAATAAGACAGTGTCTTATATTAATTTTTTCTCCCAAAGTTGCGCTAGGTCTTATTTTCAGGGGATGTCTTATCTTTCCAGGTGCTAGCTCTTATTTTCGGAGGATGTCTTATTTTCGGGAAAACACGGTAAAATATTTCAACACACTTTCAAACACTTTGTTTCATTTTATTACCTATTAAAAAGCTATGATTAGATTGTTTCTTTCAAAAATTGCTGCAATAATAACTCCCATATCAATGCTCTTTATACATTGTACTTTTGATATTCTTCTCACTGAGAAGTGGGCTTTATTTTCTGTCCTCTTGAATTTGGGTGTACTTATGATTATGATAGACTAGAGGCCTGGTGCACAAATTTGTTCATGGTGTAAAGGTGGAACCATGGGAGGTTGTCTGGCCGCCTCAATATAGTTTTGCAGATGTGTTGAGGTAGCGGCAAGCAAAGACTTCAAACAGAGTGCCCCCAAACGGCCTGAACACCCGCTACGCTCTAGGGTGAAAATATAGTTCTACTTCACTGCTTTTGTTCAGGCTGCCTCACTCTCTCGGGGACAGAGTTTCTGACAGACAGACAAGTCCTTTCTCCTACCTCAGCTGCAATTTTCTCAGGTATCTGAGCATGATAGGAAGCTTACTTTGGCCGATGGTGGCACACTGCCATGGGAGCACTAGCCGATCAGTAGTTGGGAGTCCAGAAAGGCATGGGGCTGAGCTAAAAGTGGCTGAAGGGGGCAGAAGGGAAAGCAGAATGGCATGGGTGGTGGCAGAGGTAAGATGGTTGTGGTGCTTTATGTCTTTGCAGTTAGGTTGCTGCCTTGCCCCGTCTGCCTCCTCCAAGCTGCTACTCTGTCTCAATCAGTATCAGGGTCGTTTTCCTCCTTATAGGCTTCCTGGACCCAGATTCTCCAGTGCTCAGAGCCTTAGCTGGGGGGGAGGGACCATCCAGGGGGAAGGGACCATAGAAGGTTGGCTGTGGGAGCACACTGACCACCAGGGGGCAGCTCCTGCATTATGTGTCTGCCCCCTGGTGATCAGTGCTCCTCAACCAGTCAGTCAGGTCATTTGGTCATAATGGTCACTTGGGCAAAAATATATATATCGATATATATTATATCACTAGGGGCCCAGTGCACAAAATTCATGCACTGGGGGTGGGGGGATCTTTCAGTCCAACTGGCCCCCTCTCATATACTGGGAGATCTCAGGGGCTTAGGCTTGCTTCCCTAAGCCACAGTCTGGCCTCCCTTGTGAGAGGCATCCTGGCTGATCAGGGGAAGGCACCAGCCCCATCACCCCACTGCTGCAGCCACTGCCAGTCACCACAGCCCCCAAGGTATTTTCATCAACATGGACTCCAGTCCCTTCACCATGAAAAAATGACAACTTTCTTTAGGCATTTTCAAGATGTGTCTTTCATAGGATATGCCTTTCTTTCTTTCTTTCTTTCTTTCTTTCTTTCTTTCTTTCTTTCTTTCTTTCTTTCTTTCTTTCTTTCTTTCTTTTCCTCACCTGGGGATATGTTTCCATTGACTTTTAGAGAATTTGGAAGAGAAAGGGAAAGTCAGAGAACAATATCAAAGTAAGAGGAACACTTTGGTTGCCTCCTACATGAGCCCTGATCTGGGCCCAGATAGAGAGGATCCTGCAACCTAGTTATAGGCCCTTGATAAGAATCGAACCCAGACCCTGCCGTTGGCAGGCTGAGGCTCTATCCACTGAGTCAAACCGGCTAGGGCAGGATATGACATTTCTTAGCCCTCCAGCAGCGGACCTTCGTTTTTTTCCTCCAGGAGTGTGGTGGAAAAACCCTAGATCACCTCTTTGGATTCTTATTACCCAAGTTACTAAGAATATTACCAGTGGCATACAGGACGCTTAGCCAATGTGCAGTCAGAAAAGGTGTTTTCTCTATAGTTCACACCAATTGTGGGCAGGGGCCTTCCAGCTCCCTTTGATCACTGGCTCTGCCCCTGCCCAAGCCTGCCCAGGCTGGGGCAGGAGCAGAGCCCCAACTCCCTGAGATTGATCACAGGAAGTCTGCTCCTGCTCAGGTGATCGATCGCAGGGGATCCATTCCTGCTTCAGGCCAAAAGCCTGCACTGGAGGCTCGGAGCCCCACCTCCTTGCTATTGATCACTGGGCGTTCACTCCTGCTCCCCATGATAGATTGCAGGGGGTCTGCTCCTGCTCCCTATGATCAATCGAAGGGGGTCCGCTCCTGCTCCCGGCCTTACCTCACAGTGACCTGAGTGCCAGGATGTTCCTGGGACACACGCACTGGGCCCCTATGTGTGCAAATTAACCGCCATCTTGTTTGGGTTAATTTGCATAGTCACCTTGATTGGCTATGGGCATAGCAAAGGTACGGTCAATTTACATGTTTGTCTATTATTAGGTAAGATATGACACTGTGATTTGTGACATTAGGTCATAAAAGCTATATGATATCTGCCTGATTTTTCCCTAGGTGCTTATTTTTAGATCCTAGCCATGGTGATAAAGTTTAGTAGTCATAGGGAGACACTACAGGTAGGTATTCTGGTTGATAATCAATATCAACCATCATGCACAAGAGGGAAGAAGCCTTCAAATGCTTTCAGCCCAAGCCATTGAGTCACCCCTAGAATACAATGTTCTGTGGAGCAGAGATAGGCTGTTCTCATTGAACCTTGACAAAATAACACACAAAAAAATCCTTCATTTTTTTAAGCCACTGAACTTAGGGTGGTCATTATATTGTGTATATTAGTATATCACAGTGTCATATCTATATATAACCTGGGGCTACAGAGAAGTTAAGGCAAATTGTCCAAATTTGCACATTTTGTAAGTGACCATAACCCAGATTCAGATCTGCTAGCCTCCTTCCCAAATATATTTTCTTTACCATTACACAATCTATTTTTATCACCACTCCCTTTTTCCACTAATCCATGTCATCTTGACAGCTCTAGAATTTTAAAAGTTTAAGACAAGACTGGAGTTATAATTGTCTTACTAGTCTAAAGAAACCACAGGTTCTCTACAAAAAAAAAATACACATATTTACCCAAATATAAGTATTTCTTTTTCAGACAATTATAGGCCCCTTTGAAGGCAAAAGATTTAAGTGTGGGTTTTTAGGAGGTTCAGCATCTCTTCTTTACATTATAAGTGAAACTACAGATTTTTAATGTATTGGCAATGGAAGGAAATTTATACTATAATGACCAAAAATAAACAAATTAATGAGTTATTATAAGTAAAGCGAAGATAAAATGTTAATAAATTTAGTTTTATCAAGATACATTAGATAGTTTCCTAATCTGAATCATCATATGAATAACACTTTTCTTTTTCTACAACTTTATTTGAATGACTAGGAGCCAAGTGCATGAATTTGTGCACCTTGAAAGGAACTGTGGACCAAAAGGCTCTGCTAGGCACAGGGGCAGGTCTCGGCCTTTCTCCCCATGGCCCCGAGCCCCCGTCTGCCTGCAGCCTTGCTCCCACTGCTGCTCCCACTTTCTGACAGTGCTAGCTCTGCTCACACCTGCTGACAACATAGAGGAATTGGGGCCGGTTCCAGCATTGGGTGCCAGTGGCTGCTGCTGTCCCCATCACCCCTCAGGAGCAGGGGGAGGTGAAGCCCTCAGGGGCAATCAGGGCCAGCAGTCACCGCTCACACCCACTGATGGTGTTGAGTGATCAGGTGTGAGCTCCAGGCAGGACTGCAGTGTCTTGGAACAAAGAATTTTTAGTAACCACTAGAGGCCTGCCCCAATGACAGCGACTGGTGCCCACCTTGGTCTGACACCCCTGCTCACCTGCTGCACCATCCTGTCTTGGCCAAAGCCCACCATGTTCTGCACATGCCCCCTGGTGGACAATGCACACCATAGCAACCAGTTGTTGGGTTGTTTGGTTGTACTGTTTGTTCCACAGTTTGGTCTATTTGCATATTAGCCTTTTATTATATAGGATACTCTTTGATAATGTGGCTGGCTCTAAAGCTTTCTTTATATTATAGGGATAGCATTCCAGTGTTAATTATTGGGTCGGCAACTAAGTAATTGCGGGTTTCACACATATATGGCTTCAGTTGAATTTTTAGGTTTGCAGACGTAGTACAAATGTAAAACACATTTTGTATTTGATAGTTGGCTATTCAGCTGTTAATCAGTAAAAAAAGTTTTTTGATCTGTTTTGTAGTTTTTGTTTGGCGTTCGTTGAAAAATGGAAAATCAAAAGGAACATTTTCGTCATATTTTGCTTTTTTATTTCCGCAAGG